>NW_026533252.1:1177500-2377500 GCF_028296485.1 Oppia nitens | reverse complement strand
TATATATATATATATTGTATTGTCTTTCTCTTTCACAATCAATTAATATTATTATTAACAAAAGTAAAGTATAGTGAAAATAAATATCTAATTTTCTTTATATGTTATTCAATATGGATTTTCTTTTGGATATATAAATGTTTATTAACGGAACATCAGGTTTCTTACTGTCGATTCGTGATAATGATAGGCCGCTTCTCAACCATACCGTACAGTAGTGTACTGTATTCAACAAAAAAAACAAATTTTAGTTTTGCAACAAATATTTTATTATAAAAATATCAAAGAGAAAGAAAGAGAGAGAGAAAGAGAGCAAAAATGTCAACATTGATATCATGTCAGCATTTATGCAACGAATTGCTATTATTTTTCCCTATAATCATATCATTACAGAACTCTTATTGTTTGATCTTATGGTATATATATATATATTACTTTTAATATACTTTAACTGAGTTTATAATCTGTTATAATTTATTGGATATATAAATATAAAGCATATATATTAATATATAACTAAACTCTACTATCTTTAACAAGATTTCTAAATAAAAAAATATGTTTATAAATTTAAAAATTATATAAATATAAATTTATCGTTAAATATGAACACATATAAGTAAAATATATAAGCCTACTTTTCAATTCACAATTAAATCATTTTATTAGAAATTATTATTTATATTTTAAAATATTCTTTAGTTATTTCGCAGAAATTATAAATTGAAATATAAGATATTACAGATATAAGAGAATTTACATTAAAAAAAATAAATTTAGCAAGGTTTCATAACTATTTAAAATTGTTGTTATTAAATGAAATTTAACTATAGATTATTATTATGAGTTTAAAAGTGCAATTTATATAATTTTTAAAAAATCATACATTAAATTTTGTATTCAATATTCACCGTTACTTAAGTACTAGTTTTTTATATAAAAGTATAAAAACATTTAGTTCCTTAAAAGCCTATCTTTTAAATATAAAGCCATTATATTGTTTTTTCACACGAGTATTATTATTATAATTTAAATACCCGTATAATACATTTGCTTTTATATTTTTAAATATAAAGTATAACTGTAAACTGTATTTTGTTTGAATATATTATACACATACATAAAATTGATAAAATATTAATGTCTAAATCAATAAAATAGTAATTTGCACGTTTAACGTTCATATATGTGACTATATAAAAAATATATATAAATTATTTTAATTATATACTGAAATAATTTTAATTTAAAAATTGTAATAATATTACTGTTGTTTTAAACCAAATATATAGATATATAAATATAATATTATATGATATTTATATATAATATAAATATATATAACATAAGTTCAATGTTGCTGTAATTTATATGTTAAAACTAATTTTGTTGTTTTTAATTTTGTTTATTATGAAACTATCATTTTTACTATTACTTTATATTATGATAAATAATAAAAATTTGCATAAGTAAAAATATGACTAGAATTTTAATGTCCAGCAAAAATCATTTAATTTGTTTAGATTTATTTATGTATACAAACATTACATAAATATTATTTTTATGGCATTATTGTTACCAATAATATATATGAAATTTTTTTCGAAAAATACGTGACAGATAAACAATTTAATATTATATATGTCTGAGAGATTAAATTTAAATCAAAATAATAATAATCAAAAAGAAAATTGAATACATAAACATAAAATTTATTAATTTATTTTTCAAGTATTTTGTTTGCCACATAAGTATCGTTGAAACTAATTAAATATTTTTTTATATTTAAATTCAAGTATAATATAGTAATTTTTAAATATCTATTTTTAAATTAAAATTATATCAAATTTATCAAGCATACAGAATGTAATATATATAGATTTATTTATATTAATAATTTTATTTTGTCAATATTGTAGAAACAAAAAAAATAGTAAATTAGAAAAAAAACTAATCATTATTTGCTTATTTAATTTGTTTGTTTTTTTAAAATAAATTGCTTGATAACAACATTTAAAACATTTATTTGTGACAAATCACATACACAAACTTAATTAGACAAACAAACAAACAATCAGTCAATTGGCTAATTAAATATATATAAATATATATTGTGTATCCATATTGTGATGAACAGGTCGTTCAATAGTAGCCAAGAAGGGTGACGGCTCTCACGTCAAGGAATCAACTGATTCTAGTAATACAACCCTTGAGGATGAAGACGCCAAAGGTTTGTTAAAATACTTTATATTTATTTCTATTAGTATTACTATTTGTTGATATACTTATAGTTATCATATTATTTATAGACAATAATATTAGTTTATTAGCTATTTACTAGTATTTTTGTTGTTGTTTTTATTTATGATAACAAATTAAATACTAAAATTAATAATACGAGTAAAAATGTTTTTTTTTTAAATTTAAATATATGTTTGATGCGTTATACAGTATATTAATCACTTTATTAACTAAACAAATTCATTTCCTTTTAATTTATTGAACAATGTTTTTTTGACTCCAAACCTAACTTATTTACCTTATATACAGTATAACAGCATTAAATTAATTGATTTGAACAAATAAAAACATTGAAATTATTATAAATTATTTACATTATATCATTGTTTTCTTTTTTTATATATATCCATTGATTACACATATGACCTATGATCTGATCAAATTCATTGATCAATAACTGCAATGAATCTCCTCATTATTGAACACTTCATGTCTATCTTTATCCAACTAATCTATATATATATACTGTATATCTATCACTGACCAAACTTTCCGATTTATGTGTATCTCTCCAATGAAAACGATTGCCAAACAAATGAAATATGAAAATACCTGTGCCTTAAACAGTAGTCCGGAGTTCCAATGGTTTGTTAGATCGTAAGTCTACCTCTCTATCTATCATATCTATCATATTTCTATCATATTTCTATCATATTTTCTTTACTATTTTCCCAATCTATTAGTATTGTCTCTTTATTTTGTTTTATTTCCATTTCTCTATTGTTATCATTTGTTGTTATGTTATTTCGTAGATTGTATTGTATTTATCTACAGTATACTGTTATTTATCATTAGTAAATCAAATAACTTTAAGATATATATAGAATATATGGATATATAAAATTAATCTTAGTTGAAAGATAATTAAATTTTAGTTTTTTTTATAAGAGATATTAAGTTTAAGATAGCAATAAAAATTTATATATTAATTATTTATATTTGTTTTAACATTAATACATTATATAATCTTTTTTTGTTAAAGAATATGTAATAGAAATTTTATAATTATTTTTATGAATTATACATTAAGAAATTCAAAATATATATATTTTTAATAGTATCTAATATCAGATTACATTAATATCATTCACATTTCATAAGATATAATATATTTAAAATATACATAAATATTAAACAGAAAATCAATAATAAAGTAAATCATGTATTTTAAAATACATTAAATTCATCAATATATTTGATAAAAATAATAAATTCATTAATATTTAATAGATATTTATTTAAATCTAATATTTTTTTTGTCTGCATTTATATGTGTGTGTGTGTGGGTTGTATAGCTCGCAAACAAGAAATTGTCAAAATAACTGAGCAATTAATTGACGCCATTAGTAGCGGTGATTATGAAACATATACCAAATTATGTGATTCCCAGATGACTGCATTTGAGCCGGGTGCTCTCGGCAATCTAGTCGAAGGCATGGACTTTCATAAATTTTACTTTGATAATGGTATGTCTAGTTTTATTTATAATCACTAAATTATTTAAAATTAAATTTTATTATTTATTATACTTTAAAAAATAATAATAATAATCATATTATTATTAATTTTTTTATTAAATTTTTTTAGTTAAGTAATACTTTATTATTTAATACAATAAATCTGTAGTAAATAATAGTGTTTTACACAAACACACAAAAAATAGGTAAAATATTTATTTAAGTTACTTCAATATATTTACTCTTATATGGTATAAAAATCGATAAAATAACAAAATTTCTATTTATTTTTAGAATGACCTAACCTTTAAACTTTCTTTAATAACGAATAGGGAATAAATTAGTTTATATATACCGACTCTTATTTGTATTTATTATTTGTATTATACTAATTATATTATAGTACTCACAAAAGTTTCAATGATATAAACAAATAAAATTTAGGTCAATATTATAAAATTATGACATAATACAGTAGATGACTGTCATATATTTCTAATATATTGATCATAAAGTTAAAACTTAATTAAAATATATCATATTATACAGTAATATCAAACAAGTAATACTATGATTTGATTTTAGTAAAGAAAATCTATCACGAGTTATGTCAATTAACTATACTTAGTATCATATACATATATATTACATATATACACATATACTGTATGTATAATACATAATTTTGATATATAAATTTGAAGATTTGTAAACTAAAAATAGTTTTTTAATCAAATTTATGATATTTTAAAAAGAATCTATAATTTCTATTGTTATAAACTGGCTAACGATAAGGATTTCGTTATTATTATTATTATTATTACAGTAATGTCAGAATGTTTTAATAATCAGTAATTTATGGTTCAAATGAATCAGATATATCCCTAATAATGAACATAAAAATGTTTAATTTAATTGTATCCTGAGGCGGATATTTTGTTTTTTTATCATTCAATAAAACTAATTATAAAAATTGCTGATTAAATTAGTTATAATTTTTAAGTACAAAATGACATATTATTGACACACTATAAAACTAAATTAATAAAACTGTTACATTATAAAATTATCTGGAGAAAATTAATTACAATAATCTGTGTAATTATTTATTATTATTATTGTTGTATTAATTTTTTTTTTATTATGTACAGTCAATTAAAGATAAACTATTTTAGATAAAATTTAGTTTTCTATGTAATAAACAAATATTATATATTAATTATTACAGTAAGTTCTTATTGAATAAAATTCACAAAAATGTATATTACATATATATTATTATACATAAATATAAATTTATTTAAATAACTAATATAACTAAAATTTACATTATTGAAAAATCAATATTTTATATTTTTATAAATATTTATAAGTGCTATAATGTATAAAAATTGATTTAACTGTATTATACAGTATTAAGTATTAATTATGAATATTATATATAATTTTTGATTTATTATATTTTTAAAAATCTACTATTTATATACAATAAATTAATAATTTTTAATACATTTTAGTACATTTTAAATATCATGACTTAGATATAGTTTGACTACATTAATCAAATTATTTTTTTGTGTCGTATATTAATAAAAAAAAACATATATTAAATGTTTAACTAATGTTGTTATTTGACATTTTATATTATTAAACAGTTTTAGGTAAAAATTCAAAAGGACTCAACACAACAATTTTGAATCCATCAGTTCATCTATTAGGAGATGATGCAGGTATGAGACATACATTATAATAATAAATAGTTATATTGCATTATATTAATATTACTATAAGATATTAATATTATTAAAACTATTTTTAATACAATAATCTTATCAATTGTGGCACCTTTGCTGACGCACATTCAAACATAAACACACACACATACACACGTATATATATATAATATTAATATAAAAATAACTATAATTTATATTAATATAATGGTCACTATAGAGAATTGTAAATTAAAATAAACAGAATATTTATTATTATTTTTTATTATTATTTTATTTGTGCAGTTTTTACAATTTTATATCATTTGATATTTTAGTTTTTTTCCACCGAAAAGCTTATTATCTAAATTCCTACAATGAATTCTTTATTAACATTAACAATATTATTATTATTAATATTTTATTATTATTATCATATTTATTTTCTATAAATATTTATATTAATGTTAGCATCGGGTGTGCAGGTATTAGGATACAGTACAGTAGGTTATTGACTATAACTTATAGTACACAAATATACATATGAATTATTATGACAATTTTGCAAAATAAAAGTACAGTACAGTATATATATATATACAGTATATACAAACAAACATAATAAAAATCTACATCACATAAATTTATGGTACATTTATATATTTGTATGTAGCAATTATTATATTAATAGTACTATAAAAAAWATATATATTTGTTATAATATACTAAACTATATACTATGTTATATAAATTAAAGGTTATTAAAAAATTAATAATTGCTTTTTATTTTTTATTGTCTATTATTTTTTATCTCTCTCTCACTTTCTCTCTTTCTCTCCCATTCACTCCTATACTGAATATCTCAATATATCTAAAAGCCTGTATCGCATACATTCGACTCACGCAATACATGGATAAGTAAGTGCTCTATAAATTTAATTTCATTTTACTTTAAGATTTATACAATACTGTTATAACTGCTTAAATAACTTACAATACAGAATATACTACAGTATAGTACAGTAAATGTGTAGTGTATTAAATGTATGTGTGTTATCATTGTCTATAAACAACAGTATGTAAGTTATGTACAGTATTTAATGTGCTGAATGTATTTTTTTGTATAAACCTGTATATACCATATAGTTATAAAAGTTAAGTTATATAAAAAAGCTTAAACCCTTAAAAAGAAAATCTAATTTTGTTGTCATATGGCTTTATAATTGAATTGAAAGGCCTCATAAATTGCTTTAATTTTATTTATAATTTATTTATGATTTTAGCAAATATTATTTCAGACGTATATATATTTTTTTAGACTACAGTATTATTATTATTATTATTATTAACATTATTGTTAACTTATATATGAACTTTATATTTAAATGTTATTTGTAATTAGATTATTATGCATTTATTATTATTAATATTATTACGGTGTTTTTTAAAAAAAAAATATAAGCTATAGTTTTAATAAAAAAAAACTTAATTATTTTGTTTTTTTAATATATCAGAATATTTTTATCTGTAGCAAAAAAAACTGTTTATTTTAATAGATATACAATTTTAACAATAATAACAAACAAAAAAAATTAATTAAAACTGTTGTGTTTAGGTCTGGTGTGGCTCATACCCAACAATCCGAGGAGACCCGGGTATGGCATAAAAAAGATGGCACCTGGCAAAACTGCCACTTCCATAGGTCTACCCGTTCTAATACAACACAACAACTAACTTATTAAGACTTTCAAAATAGCCATCAATTATAATCTAATAATAATAATAATAATAACTTAATACTTATAAATATATATATATACAGTATATTAATTAATAATAGTGTTAATAATTATAAATTATTATTTGTAATATACATAAATATTACACAGACTGTTATACAAATTTTAATCAAAGCTAAAAAAAACCTTAAAAATTCAAAATATGTGAATGTTTTCAAATGATTCAATTTTATATAATATAATTCAAAACATCGTGTATTATGAGTGATGTATTTGAGATTCAAACGATGAAGGGTACAGTTGGTTATCAAGTTTATTGAAAAACTATTCAAACATTGAGAATATTTCATGAAATTTTCCTCAAATTTTACAAACCATTTATATTACTATTTCAAGTAAACAACGCTATTTTATTCCAATTATTGTTATTATTATTATTATTGTTACTATTACTACTTAAATAATATCTTACAAAAATTCCTCATTATATAAACAACAAAAAATTAATTTTTGGATACATTTTATTTGTGATGAAAAATCGAGTTTTCAATAATTATATCATTCATTTGAATTATAATATATATATATTAATATTAATGTTAAATTATGTGTTTTCCTAAAAATATCATTTTCCAAATATATCTAAAAAATCAATATAACAATTATTATACAATTTTATGTTTTTAATTATTCAATATTGTAATTATAAGAGAGTTATGTCGTCTATGTTGAGAAAGTTATCATATAATTAATTAAATGAATTTTTATCAATGTTTGGTATCAGTTTGTATACCATTGTTAATATATTTATAATAATTAAAAATAGGACGGAAATGATGCTTCAAGTAATACCCTTAAAATATATGGTGGTTATCGAGGCCAGTGGCAAAACATTATAAATATGTAAATTTTAGTGTATATATGTATACTATATATATAACACGATATTTACTACTTGTGCTACAAATAAACAAAATTATTTACATATTATTATAATATGATGAAGACATCATGAAATCCAAACAAACAAAAATATTTAACTATTTCTACTGGTATATGATAATAAATAATTATTGAATAAATATAAATATATATATACAGTATATAAATAAAAATTTTCAATAACCATTAAGGCATTTTTATATATAAATAAATACTGTAATATTTGTTATGTAATTAAAATTTAAGGTTTAAGCGATTATTTATATTAAAAAACCCGATTATTAATTATAAATTAACGGAACAAATGAAATACCAAAAATGAAACAAATTTGATGTACATCTCTAATACATAAACTCATTGCACACTCAATACTGGACTGGTAGGAAAAATAACTCACTCATATATATATATTGAGCTCATACCTACAACCACCACACCCAAACACATATAACCGGTGACACCAAAAAAAATTAAATATTTAACAATAAATCCAATACTTTGTCTGACACTTTGTTTTATTGATGTCGCCATTTAATAATATTAATAATAATATCAAGATTATTATTATAATATCTATTTAAATAATATATTAAATAACTTATTATGGACTACAGTTTTGACGGATAAAAAAAATATTATTAATTCAAACCAAATATTATCTCAACTTTTCTCTCGATTTTTTTCACATAAAATATCTGTTTTTAAAAAAACTACGAAAAGATTATTTCTTATGATAATAACGTTTACTTCTTATATAATATTATGAAATATCTTTTTAACAGAAAATTATTTACTATAATAAATACTGTATTATTTATTTATACTGTATTTACATTATACTTATATCAAAAATTAAAAACAATTATCAGATACTGAAACGAAAATTTTATGAATTGTTATACATTTTAAAACTCAATATTTTAAATAACAACTTAATAAGATTTTTTTTGCTAAAATATTTCGTAAAAAAATAATTAACTTAAGACATATTGTTATAAATTTTAAATAAGATTCAAATTTTTTGAAATTAATAGTAATTTATTATATTTAAAAAAAAAGTTTTTTTTGGGAGACATTCAGAAATTTAAGTAAAATGAGAAAATTGAAAATCAAAAGCTGTGTTTATATTTTACTATCATTTTATAGCAGCTATACTTAAATTGACTTAAAATAATGATTATAATAAAAACGAAAACATTAGGAAACTATATAACCATTATTACTATTGTTAAACATTGTATCCTATAAAAACATTGGCTCATCTATCATACAAATAAGTTGATTAACACACAATTATCATAATGAATGAGATAATATTTATTTTTCAAAATCTATGAAAACTTGATACTGTTTATGTATTTTTTAAAAAATCTCAAGAAAATAAATTAGAAATTGTAATTTTAAAATAAAACAACATTAATAATTAAAATTTTATTTAAAATCAATAATCAAATGATGAGTTTGTCTACTTATAACAGTCATAGAAAATCTTATTGATCCATAATATAAGTAAATTTTATGTAACAATTGTTTTAGAAAATCAATTTGTTCATATAATTACTCGACAAAAATAAAAAAACAAACAAATAGATTATGATACAAATAAAAATAAAACAAACAAACAAATAAATTAAAAAAAATCAATTGATTCTCAATGTTTTTCAATGATATCACATAAAATTAATTATTAAAATATTAATTATTACTATTATGATTATTGTTGCAATTTTACACTTAATATGATAACTTTTTTGCAAAGCAATGAATAAAACTTTAAATGGAAATGATATTATTATTATAATTATTAATTATAAATATTAAATATTTTAAAATTATATATAAATATGAAAATTTAAACCATACATATTATATACAAATATATATATATTTAAAACATTTTTTATATTTATTGTAATGATAATTTTAATTATTATTATTATTATTGGTACCATATAAGTTGTTTTAAACTTGTTTTCATTAAAATATATTTACTATACACATATTATTATAATCATATTATATTGTTTGCAATTATTATGTTGTTATTAAGATGATATTATAAATAATAAATTTTGTTTTTATTTGTTAGTTTTCATAATATTTTGTGATTATTTTTTAGATAAACTTTCTTATCTAATTAAACTTTTCTATGTTTCCAATAATAAAAACTTATAATATATATTATATAATACTGTATGATATATATTATATATCAATATACCAATTTGTTTAAAAATAATTTTAAATAAAACATTACTTTAATATAAATAAATTGAAGTTATTATTTTTTTCGAAAATAAATAAAACTTTTAAATTAAGATCTCAAAAATAAATGAATTCAATGAATATGTAATTTATTATAAAAGTTAATTGATTATTACCATTTACTGTATAATACTGTAGGTACAGTACACTAAATGAAATAATTTTTTGAAAAATAGGTTAATTTACATATAGTACTGTACTGTATAAGCGCTTACATTAAACATTTATTACTGTAATTATATAAATAGATTTTCATTTCATAAAATACATATTAAATACAATAGAGAAGAAAATGTTAGATAAAAACATTACAATACAAACTGTTATATTTGTTGTCAAATATTTTGGTATATTTTTGACATTTTCACTCAGTTTTACTCTTAAGATATTAAATATTATAAATGCTTTATTTGTGTGATAAACACACTTAAGACCTCTTAAGTCCTGTTTTGTCATTTTGTTTGATAATGTCTTAATACGTGTAAAACATTTAGAGGTAATTTATTATAATTATTATGAGATATTGATATATTGATTGTCATTTAGAAAAAACTATCATTTAATAAATAAAGATATAATCATAAAAAATATAAATACTGTATATCAGGGGTTTCCACTCTTTATGAAAGTCTATTTTTGATCTTTTTATAAGCCATTAGTGCTATTAATCCGTAAATATGATATGTTTTTTAGATTAACATTTAATCTTCAATTTTTTGCTAATATATTTTAAGGGCTTTTGTTACTTCAAGTACTTAGCATTTTATAACTTTTTAATTAATGAAATATCAATTTTCAAGATCTATATAATTAATAAATATTTTTTTGACTAAATTTTTTTGTTATAAATAATATTTGGATACTATTCAATAGTATAATAGACTTTAATTATATTTATAATTTTTTTTATTAACTTTAACCACTAACACGATATAATATAATAGATAATTCAATGCTAACAAAAAAAGGCTCCGCTACTGACACTTGATAGCTGTTATTTTTGTTAAATAAGACACACATACACAAACACACACATATATATATATATATATATAAACACACACACATACATACTGTACATACATAATACATACATACATACACATAACACAATAGTAAATGTTATTCATTTTAATGAAGTATTATTATGTGTCAATACAGTACATAATGTATCGCCTAAAGTATCGCTAAAAAAACTGTCAGATAAGGTATAAAAATAAGTCAATAAATTCAATATAATGCATATGAATGCAAAATATAAATAGACATCACATAAAATTTCTATATATTTTTTTATATAAAAATCTAGATTTTTTATTAATATAATAAAAAATTGTTCTCATTTTTTAAAAAGTTTAAATAATAGTCTCTCTTTCTCTCTTTGTATATAAATTCATCGCTACATTTGTGTTGTGAAAATCGATAATATTGAGTAAATGCCAATTATTTTTAATTTATATATTAACTTTTACTATTAGTACAGTACTATACTGTACAATACTATTTGCATTTTTTCTCAATACTCTAATTCACACAAAATTCTTGAAATACTTATTTTTTTCTCTCAAATATATATTTATTTATATTTGAAAAATCTTTTAATTTTCTAAAAATATCACTTTTTGAACGTTAGTGGGAAAAAATTACTTGATACTTTTTCTATTTTACTATCAATTATTTTTAAAAAAAGCAAACAACAATTGTGCTAATTTTTAATTTTTAAATGAATATTTATTGATATAAAATAACTACAATTTATAGCCAACACAATAATAATAATAATAATCATAATGAGTGCCGCCGTAGACAATGAATTCAAACAATTGATTATCGGTTTAACTGAACGCCTAATCACTGCCATTAACGCCGCCGACTACGACTCGTACACCAAATTAGTTGACCGCAATCTGACCTCATTTGAACCCGAAGCCGTCGGCAATATTGTTGGCGTCGAGTTTCACAAGTTTTACTTTGATTACTGTAAGTGTTTTGATTTGATTGGATTTGTTTTTATTAGATCTGCAAATTAATTATTTAATCCGTTTGTATAATTAAAATATAAATAATTAACTAAACTGTCAGTATGTGTGTGTGTATAACAGTACCGTATATACACTATATGTATGTTTATGAGTATATGTGTGTTGTTTGTGCGTTTATGTAAGCCTTAAATTATTAATTTGAATTAAATCAATAAAAACTATTTATCAAAACTAAACACATATATATACACACAGTGTTAGCCAAAGACAAAGCGCCTAAACGGACATCAATATTGTCACCAGTGGTCCATAAATTGGATGCAAACAGTGCTGTCATTGCATATGTAAGGCTCAACCAATCTGTCGACAAGTGAGTCAAATCATAAAATGTCATTAATTTATTATTATTATTAAAAATAGCAAATTATTTTAGTAGATAATTGAAATATAAAAATTAATTGTTTATTTTTGATTTATTTTAATTAAATATTTATTGTTTTTAGAAAACAATTCTCTATAATAGAAATAGACAAAATAATTTTTTTTATCAACAAATATTTAAAAAACAATCACAATATTTAATGATAATTGACAATAGTAGATTTAATATAAACTAAATTAATATATATATATATATATATAAATTGATGAAATTAAAATATATATACATTTGTATATAGAGATGGAAATGTTGTGACCACACGGGGAGAGGAAACCCGTGTATGGCATAAAAAAGATGGTCAATGGCTGGTAAATATAATTTATAGTTAATTAATTTTATTAAATAAAAACAATTTATATTATATATGAATTATACAAATAAAATAAGTATGTATACAAATCTATATACTGTAAAATCATTAATCATAATTATATAATAAATCTACAGTTACTTCACTTTCATCGCTCCGATGTTCACCTATAAAGAGATAGTTTATTATTAAAACTATCATTAATTATGAAAAATATTATTCAGTAAATATTAATCAGAAAATATTATTAAATTCAAATTAAATTTTAAATAAAAATTCCAATGTTTTATATTCAATAAATATAAAAAATCATGAATTAAATAATTTTTATACTAAATAATAATTTTTTTAAAAGTTATATTTTATTAAAAATGTATGACAATAAAGTTTATGAAAATAATAAATTTAATTTTATTTCTAAATATTAATCAATTAATAATTAATATACAATCATAATCAATTTATTATAATAATTATTTTTTGGTACAGTATAATACAATTTTTAAAAATTATTTTAATAATATAGACATTATTCATTTAAAATGTTTGTAAATTATTAATTTACATAATTTAATTGTTAATTTTTATTTTTAAAAATAAATTAAATATACATGTACTTAATGTTTTATATACATACAGTTATAAGATATAAATTATGATATTTTAATACAGTAATTGTAAATTTATTGTTTTTAATCAAATTAACAATCAAATCAAATTAAATAAACAATTATAGGAAGTTTCTAGAAAATTTCTAACACTTAATACCACTAGCCTATTGCGTGACTTATTCGCAATTATTAAAATACTAATATTAAATATAAAACATAATACACTTTATATTGTGATTGATTATTTTATGCTTCAATGATGCATTTAAAATATATATTTAGTTATTATTTTATTACATTATTCTATATAAACTAATTTATTTGTTATATTTATTTATTTTATTATTCAAATATCTAAACGTAAAAAATGCTAAAAGACATATGCATTTACAGTACTAATAAAATTAGTAACAATAAATTTATGAATACACTTTAATATTATAATTTATTTATTAGAAACTATTATTTTTAAATGAAATCTTTATATTTACAAATTTATTTAAATATATTTTTATATTCATTATAAACTTTATATATCAAATGTTAATAATAATTATTTTAGTTAGAAATATATTTTTATTAATTTAAATAAATGCATACAAATATGAATTGCATATTATTATAATAATATTTTTATTGACTGAAAATATAAATACACATTTAGCTAAATATATAATAATAACAAAATAAATTTTCAATTTATCAACAAAATTTTAATACTACAAAAAATATGGACATAAATGATAACAATGACAAAATAAAATAAATAGTAGACTAATTTTAACACAACAATAATAAAGCAAATAAATACATTGTAGAGTATAATTGAAAAATATATATTTAAAAAATTATATATAAATAAATAGTATCCCAGAAATAATTAAAAAAAACTCCCTGAATAATCACATATGATTTTTCAATTTAAAAAGTATTCAAATTATAAACAAATGAGTAGACGAAACCATTTTTTCTTCAAATAAATAGATTGATTGATAATTATTTTTTTAAAATGATTTCACAAAATAATATTTTTGTCAAAATCTAAAACTGATGGTAATTATCGTCTCCATCCAAAGCCATCCATACCACCGAAGTCATTGTATCCGCCAAAGCCACCCATATCTCCGCCACCACCACCACCATAGCCTCCCTCCTCTTTTTTCATTGGCACGTGCACAGGAATATGTACGGGGATATGAACGGGCACGTGGACTGTCTCTTTGTAAGGCACCGGCACATACTGTTTGACAGGTACGTGCACCGGCACGTGCTCAACCTTCTTTTTATGACAATTGTTAGATCCGCCCAAAAGAATCCTATAATTAATTATTTTTTTAAAAAAAACATTAACATACAAACAATAATTAATTAACAAAATAATATTATCGATAAGTTTTTAAACATTTCGGTACTTACAAATCCTGTCCATGTCTACGTTTTCCCGATTTAATGATGGTCGGTCCGTGACCACATTTATTACGGCCGCCAAGCATTATACTAGATGTGTATATATATATAAATAAATAAAATATTTTTGAAAGTATTAGACGGATATGGGATTGACGTACAGATCGCTATTTTTGTTTCGTCGATCCGATGTCTTAATAATTAAGGGACCATTTTCTCCATGTTCTGTACAATCGGTAAAATAGATATAAAGATTAAATACAATATATAGTATATATTTTAGTCATTGAAGATATATATATATATATATATTTATTTATATAGTATTCGGTAATCATTGACTTACCGAAAGACTGTACGTAAATAACTAACACAACCAATAGTGTGGCAAAACTGAGAAGCACTTTGGTATACATTTCTATATTATTGGAAATAAATTGTTTCAAACTTTTTAATAAAAACGATAAAACAATGTTTCAATTAATGTATGTTTACTATTGAAAGTCAAACAATTGAATGATTGAAATCGAGAGGTGTCTCATGAATTTAAATATGATTTTCCACACCAACTAACTTAGTCTACTATTTCAATATAGTTATGTAATATTAGTTAAACACATAGTTTTGCCTAAATTATTATTAATAATAATGTAATTAATGTCAAATTATTTTTTTCTCTCATTCCTAATAATAAATAGTAATTGTGTTTATCTTGTGTCGACTCATAACACACAATGTCTCAGAAAAATCAGGAAGAGGTGGTATAACTTGAGGTATAATTTATTTATTTTTTTAAAAAAACGAAAGCAAACCTTAAGTTTGGGTCATTAAAGTATAATAATAAAAAAATTATATTATATTTATTCAAATTTAAAGGAGTGGTTATTATCACACATTTAATATAATAATAAACAGAAGCACTTGTGAAGTGAGAGGGAAAGGGAGGGCTGAACCTTACAGTGAAAATTTCAAAAGAAAACTAATTGTGAAAAATATGTTTAGTTGTCACACAAACGTATAGCCGTAGGACATAATAATAATTTTTAAAAAAAATATTATTTAACTCTATTTATGACATTATAATATGATATGACATTTGGGTGCTTTACAGAAAAAAAATAAAATAAAATATTTATCACTGAATGCATTAATAATTGTAATACTCAATATTTATTAGTATTATTTTAATAAATATTTTTTGTCTTAAAAAATATGTACTGAAATTGAGTCAAAATAAAATAAAATTTAACATCAAATTCACGCACCCTTATTGAAAATTAACTAATTTAATGTATTATTATCTCAAATGTTTACTACTTTCAAAGGGGGTTTCCCTCACTCACTCACTCTCTCACTCTCTCTCTCTCTCTCTCTCTCTCTCTCTCTCTACAGTCTATTAAATTTAATAACATGTCATTTAAATTAATAACAACTAAATGAAAATAATAAACATAGTTTAAGAGTATAACCTGTTGATATTAAAATTTAATATATTTAAAAAAATTATTTGCTAAAATAAAATTAATTTAATGTCTAAATTATTTAATATCATAATATGAAATATTTTATCGCTTCATTTGATTAATTTAATTTAATTTACTTTAGTATATTCATTTTGTAATCTAATGACATTTTCATTAAAATCTTGCCACAATTTATTATATATGATTATATTTTTTAATAGTTAAATAATAATAAAACATAACTAATTGTAGAAAAGTTGCTTTTAACTAAAAACTATAATAAGTTAAAATAGCTAAACTAAATAAAATTAATTTAAAAACTTGATTAATATTATCAATAACAATGATTTGATGTATAAATTGTTATGGAAAAACTAAATTTAATAATTATATAAAATTTATTATATCATACAATTGATAACAAATCACTACATTTATTCTAAAATTAAATTTGTATAAATATTAAATTATAATAATAACTTTAAATATCATACTATATTTGATATAAAATAATAGTTAAATATAATTGACTATAAATGTCTTTGAATATAATTTCAAATGACATTTTAAAAATTGACATTAAATTAAAGCAATTTTGTTGTTGTTTTAGTTGTTTTTATTTCTTGTTTTATTACTTTTTTTCTCTTTCTAACCAATATGTATGAGATAATTGTCTCAAATTATTATTGTAATGAATTTTAATTTGAATTTGAAAACAATGTTTGTAATAACAAAACAAATAACAACAAGAAAGCAATAAACAAAAACAATAAAAAACACAATTTATGAAATCACTTAAGATATTAACCTTATAAATATTTATTGCAATAATTTATGTATTAAACAATCAACTAAATTGATTTTTACGCTTATAAATTACTAAATAATAAACAAATAATCTCTAATTTAAATATTTAAACATAATTTAAATGCTCACAAATATGGCTTTTTTCCTTATAATTTAATAGATTATTATGTATTTATTTGTGCATTATTTTAAACATACATACAATTATATATTAGCCAAAAAATCCACAAATTTTCGACTATTATATACTTTAGAAAAAATTGTTTTCTTTTTACCAAAAATTAAGTAAATGATATAATTTTCGGTTTTTTCTATTCTTAATTATTTCCTATTAATTTAGTCTTTATTTAATTAAACAACATTTTTGTTTTGTTATACAATTTACTTAACAAACTGTAAAAATATTATCCTAAATATAGATATATTGCAATATTTATAAAAATACAATATTTTACTTTATAGTAGACGTGTATTTCTAAATAAAATTCAATGACATTTTTAAAATTAGTTAATACTTTTTTAATTAAAATCTTATTTTAAGCTGTATATTGTGTCGATTAAATAAGTTAAATAAGTCTAGGAAATGTGATTTTTTGATGTAAAATTTTAAATAAATCAATATAATTAATGAAAAAATATTTATATCAATAAATATATAATATTGTATACAATAGATAAATCAGTATTACACTGATTACAAATATTAAATATATATTATTTTATAAATAAAAAATAAAATCAAAAAATATGTTCAAAATCTATTTACATATATAAATAGTTCGTTAATTAGAAAAATCTATTTCACAAAAATTACATAATAAACAAAATATATATTTTTATATACTATTATATACACAAATAAATTATTTGAAATAATTATTAATGTAGTCATATAAAATCATTGATGCAGTTAATTAAGTGCCGGATATTTGTCAACAAATAAAATTAATTTTATTTTTCATTTTTTTCAATTTACATTTAAGTGTTTGTATAAATGAGATTTAAATATTAATAATCTATTAAACAATAATTACATTTATAAATTATGAAACTGAAAAAAACATTAATATAGTGATCATACAGTATATTTTAACATTTTTTATTGTAAAATATTACATAAGTTTAGTGTATCAAAATATTGTCATAAAAATAATATTCAAGATAATAAATAATTCAAAACAATAAACAATAAAAAAATATTAATTTTTAAAGACTGTTGCATACATTTGTTGTATAATGAAATGCCTAACAATTAATTAGGCGTTTAATTGTTTGTGCGCTCACTGTTAATACTATTTATATATCACTATTTGATTATCAGTTTGAATATAACAATAATTGTTAACATTGATTGAATTCTCCAGTAATTATATATATCATTAGAAAACTAATTGGTCAACATATTGGACAGTCAAATATAAACAGATAGAGCACTGGTATGTCTGAAATAGTGTGGTATATCGCGGCATTTGCCTGCGGTCTCATTGTGTTCAGTCTAATTGGTTTCCTATTGATCCAATGGTGCGGTTTTAAGAGCAAAAAGTTTATCGTTAGATATCAAGGTATCATTAAAATTCATTAATCATTCATTGATTCATTGATTCATTGATTCATTGATTCATTGATTCATTCATATATTGACTGTAATTGAATTAAATCTAATACCTATATCTGATAATTATATTTTAAGGCAAACAAAGTTTATCCAAATCTGATCGACAGATCCGACACAATGCACTTCATTCGGGCTCCACTTCATCTAACAGTTGACTAAAATTATTATTTATTATAAACTAATTACATAACAAATATGTAATTTTTTGCAGCTATTTTTAAATAAAAAACACATTTATATTTTAATTTCTATTAGTAGATATTTAATATTGTAAATAAAACAATTGATTTTTTTGTGAACTATTTTTTGAGAAGTTCAGATTCAATAATTTTACTTTTAATAATTTATTATCATAATTTTTTTTTGATTATGATAAGATATAAATCCGTACTTTTTGACAATTTAATAATAAATTTTTAATTTAATAGTTTATGTTAGTATTGATTTATCAATTGTCAAATAAGATGTTATTACATATGATTTTGATTTATATATATATATAACAATAGTATTAATACAATTTGAGAGCCCTAAGAGACACATTTAGTACTATAGTTAGTTCAATCAATGAAATATCTGTGCCATAGACTCATCATTAATTAATCATAATTTCATATCATAATCATTGTTCATTAATGTTAAACAATTAATTCATAAACAAATTAATAATAAATTTATGTCCATTAGATACTCTTAAGATATAATTTGCAGATTAGATCTAAAATATGGATACATTATATATATTGGTATAATATTGGTATAATTTATTGGTAGTATATATAGTACATTGTAGGTACTGTATAATAGTAGTGTTAATTTTTATATATATGTAAAGTATAAACACTATGTTTGAAAATAACTTTAAAATATCTATATTTCACTAAAATATAGCAATAATTTAATTATCAAATAGACTTAAATTTAGCATTTTTGCCATTTATAGAAAGTATTCACTTTCTATATGTTTATTACTTTTCAAATAACTGCCGACTATTTTATGGGTCAAGTATTGCCTAAAATCTCTATATAAGGGTCAGCACTGACCTTACATTTTATGCTTAGATATACCTGTGCTTCACGACTGCAACATATAAACTAAATTGTAATACAATTTCATATTAAAATAAAATGTTTTAATAAAAATAAAATTAGTTTTTTTAATCTATTGGTGCGTCAAATGAGTAAATGCCGTAAAATTCAACTAATGTTTTACATATATATATATATATATAGTATATTATTAATTGTTATTACTTTAAATATGTGAAATATACGACATAAGTACTAATAATAAATAACTAGAAATTCAATACTTTTGTCATATTTAGAATATATTCAACTTTCTCTGAATTTATTTCCCATCAAATGTCTATTTATGGGTCAAACTTTTTAATTCCCTATTTAAATGATAGGACTGACTGTAATATTTAATGGCAATAAATGTAAATGTTGTACTATACATAATATACAATACATATTCAATAAATAAAACAAAAAATACATAAAATATTAATTAATCAAATAATATGTTAACTTTTTTTAGTAACTAATTAATAATATTGAATATATTAATTTTATTATTTAGTATTTGTTTAGGGATAGATAAAATTGTAGCAGAAATTTATTTAAAATTGTTTTTTTTTCATTAATAATTTGAAGATAAAATATTTACTACTAAAAAGACTCAATGAATTAGTTTAATAATTTCAGTTTTATCAAACTATACACAAAAACATAATTTTCAATTACAATAATATTTTAATCCATAGTCTTTATTTGGCACAAGTAATTGGTCACAAAAAAAAAAGAAACAACGGATCTATAATTTGCAAATTTGCTAACAATACCAAAACAATTTGATTTTATATTATTTTAATTAATATATAACTATATAAACTATAATCTAATTACAGATAAGAAGCTAAATATAATGGCGATAAATGGCATTTAAGACCTGTTTTAGACACCAAGTCGTTGATACCACTTATTTGCGCACATATTGACTATTAAACAGTCTTTGACTTGTGTTTAGTGACAATTGGTTGACAGACAAGTGGTGGTCAATAAGTAATTGACCTCTGATTTGACATCTAATGATTGTCTGAAGTGGTCATAAGATTAGTAAAAATAGTTTGCAATTAAATATGGCATAAGTTTGATCACTATTTAAATATATCATTTTTTGATAATCATTAATATGATAAAAACTTTTATTGAGTGAGTAATATAAACATTAATATGTACACAGAAATTATTAATAAAATAAAATAATAAGAGTTTTTAAGTATTATTTTTTAAAAATAACTATTCAACTATTTTGGATTTTGGTACTAACTTTTTTGATAATTTCTAAGTAAATATTAATAGTCTAGTAATCGTTTATTTCAAAATTTATTAAACTTATATTCAAATGTATAAATATGTTTACTCAACAATTTAATGAGTTATTAATAATCAAATATTAAATATATTATTTTAAATTTTTATAATTTATATCTTTGCTGAATATTGTTTAGATTAGAAAAAATATTATTATAAATATAATTGAATTCCATTGAAAGATTATTAAAATATTTAAATATGAATGAAATTAATTTTAAAATAAAAAATATATATATATATATATACAAATTTACAAAGATTTACAAACTTTTTATAAAAATATATATTTGTTTCAGGAAAACATCCTATTATTGACAAAAATTTAAATTATAAAACAAACAGTAGATTATCTAATTAGGTTATACCGGTAATAGTGTTTATAGTGTTATAATTTGTATAATAAACAAAAAAATAAATGAAAAAAGTATATCAATATAATTAGTAAATTATATCATCAGTTTATTGACACCTCAAGTGATGATAACAGAGAAGAGGAAGGGTCTGTCCTCTCAAATACAAAACAATAAAAAAATTGGTATAAAAGCAATAGTAAGTCACTAGAAATTTTAACTAATAATAAAAAAATAATATTGAATTATTTTATCAATCAAATCCAACTCAAAAAAAATTGCAAAATGAATGCTAAACTGATGTTTGTATTGATCGCTTTGGGTTTGGTTGGACTGGTCGTCAGTCAATCGTCGAATCCATCATCAGTTCCCGAACCTACCGAAGCGTACGGCTGTCATCGGGGCTATTGTTGGTCTCGATGTGCCTTTTTAGGCATAAACAACGAGTGGTGTTGGCAAACACGGGGCTCACAACTGACCAATCAGTGGATCTCATGCCGAGACAAGTATGACTGTCACCCGAAGTTCAACTGTGGTAGTCTTTGCTTCATTTAAATCTATTATCTAAAAGTTATATTTAGATTATATATATTTATTTTTTTTATATATAAAATTTTATTTATTGTAAAATTAAATTATAAATATATGGAATTAATATTTATTTAATTTTTGTAATACTTAACCATGCAACTAACACATGAATGTTATAAAGTATATATTGTTTGTATGTGTCTTGTAATGTATTTATTTATTTGTGATTTAAATAAAAATTTGAAAACTATTACAATGGTATTTTGATTATAATATATCATTATAGTATATAAAATATATCAATGACAATATATTTATTTTTATATAAATATCATTGCAATTAAAATACAGTATTCAACATTTAAACTACTTTCTATTAATATATCACTAAAAGATTTAAAGTTAATTATTATTTAAAACTTAAAATATTATTAATAAAATAAATTATAAAATTAAGAATTTTGTAATAATAAAAAGTTATTTAAATAAATTATTATTATTAAATTTAACACAATTAATAGGTTTCTCTATTATTATTATTAATAATAATTGAAGTTTAATAAAATGAAACTGTCTAATGCATGAATATAATACATCAGTATATTTTTTCTATCAAATTTAAAATTTTAATTTTTTAAAACTTAAACTAATATATTCAATGATAACAAATTTAAATAATATTAATATTTAAATTGCTAAATAGACTTTAATTATATTTAGAAAAATGTTTTAAATAATAAAAAATATAATAAATTATTATTTAATTTGTGTAATACTTTATTAAAATTTATTTGATTTGTTAAACTAACAACATAAAATAAACAGTAATTTACTTTATTTTGTACAATAATTATTTTAAAAAATTATTTTATTTATAAATATTTAATCATTAAATACTGTTTGAAAAAAATTAATTAAATATTTAAATTAAATTAGACACAATTTAACAAAAAAATGTATTATATAAAAAAATTAATAAATTTTATTAATAGGTAATTGAACCCAAACATCAACATTAAACTAAACCTAACATCCCATTCAAAGGTTATTATAACAATTGCCTAATAAATTATAACACATTAATTAATTTACAGTATATGTGTGTTACTAAACATCCTTTTTAATACATCAAACAACAAGTCCTTCAAAATATTAATAGTATATAAATAGCTTATCAATTGATATCTGATAGTCATTGATAATTAATCTAAAGCTATCGTTAATTGAACAAAAAAAAAATAACTAAAAAACCATGTCTTACAAAGTTCTGGTTATGTTAATTGTCATTTCAATGGTGGCACTGGTTATGAGCCAAACAACTGACCGCAACCGTGGAATCCCACAGAAGCTGCCGGTCGCCTATGGATGCTATCGACGCCGATGTTGGTCCCGGTGCTACTCGTTTGGCCGATCAGACGAATGGTGTTGGTCTGGTACTAACCGTAGGTCGGCAACAGCACGTTGTGCCAGTGAAGTGGACTGTAAGCCCAACTATGCCTGTACCAGTGTCTGCAATCCCTATCCTAAGTAATGTCATAGTAATACAAGTACTACTACTACTACTACTGTACTTTGATAGTCTAGCCATTCAATAGATAATATGGTTTTTTTAATAAAAATAATTGATATTATAAGCCAATAATAATTGAAACTTTTAATATTTATAATACTTTTTATATAATTTAAGAATATCTAATATTTAAATTATTTATTAAAATCTGTCTTAATATTTATATTTATTATGTACCTAGTACAATTATGAAAATTTAAATTTTATAAATAAAATTACCAATATAACATTATTTTTTGATTTCAAAAATTATTTATTTTAATATTGTACATTGATTATATATAAAGTATTTACAATTTTATATTTGTAAAAAAATAAAATACAAAAATTAGGAAAAACATATAATTTGTTTATGAAAATTATATACCGGTATATAATTACTTAACAAATCATTTTTATCAAATTTATATATACAGTATTTATATCAAAGGTTCAGCTTATATTTAGATTATATTTATAATAATAAAATATAAGTTTTAGTAAATATTATCTGAAAAATCATATAAAAACTTTAATACTTAAGGGAACCAAAAAACTATTCAACTATATTATCATACAATTTATTAATTAAGTCAATCGGTTCCTCTAATTGAGTCAATAATTGAGTTAATATGCCTTCTGGTAGTGACCGACAGCAATGTCCAGACCGTACTGACCGACAGATTTTGACACATAGGGAGCAGCAATGGGTGCGGCGTATGATTTGGCGACTATCGGTGTGGCGTAAGACTTGTGAAGCACAGGTGTGGCATACGATTTGGCCAACACTGGTGTGGCTACTACTCTGTGATCGTATTGAGGAGCGGCGTATGACTTGCCGTAATGGGTGGGCGCGTCATGTACTATATGAAACTGGTATGACATAGGTTGGTGACGGTGGACGGGCTCTGCTACGGGCACGTCATAATTTTTTTGAATCACAGGCGATGATTGGTAATGGACTCTCGGATTAGCGTATGACTCGCGATAGACAGGTCGCATAATTGGCACTTCGTATTGTTTGGCTACAGGAGCCGAGTATGAGACAATTGGCTGGGCGTATGATTTACCATAAATCTGTCTCTCAACTGGTACTTCATGTCTGACTATCTGAGGTCCGTATGAGACAATTGGCTGGGCGTATGATTTACTATAAATCGGTCTCTCAATTGGCACTTCAT
Organism: Oppia nitens; assembly: GCF_028296485.1. Classification (NCBI taxonomy): domain Eukaryota; kingdom Metazoa; phylum Arthropoda; class Arachnida; order Sarcoptiformes; family Oppiidae; genus Oppia; species Oppia nitens. The sequence goes on along the minus strand of NW_026533252.1, from coordinate 2,352,452 downwards.
GTTTGACTATCTGAGCTCCGTATGAGACAACTGGAGCGGCGTATGATTTGGCGGACACTTGTCGGGCGTAATGGTTATCATCTTCATAGACAACTTGGGAATTATCATATGTAGGCACCGCTACTGTTGCAGATACCAGAGCAGCCAAAACTAACTGTTAAACACACATCAAAAATATAATTAATTATTATATGATTTTAGAAAATATAATCTAAAATAAATTATACTAACCATTGAATTCATTTTTTTCTGTTTATAACTGTTAGTTATCACTTAAATATTAGTCAATTTTGATTAAATTATTTTTATTAAAATTAAGAGAAAGTTGTATCGCTTTTATACTAAAATATTTATCAGTGATTACGAAATCCTTGAAATCTAAACAAATAATTCAAAGAAATTGATATTTAAATAATTATTTTAAAAAACAGTTTATATTTAAATCCTTGATAGTGTGGACCACAAACAATAATTGTTTGTCTAAAAAAGTGTCACAATTAAAAAAATAATCTTTCAAATAAAATTATAAACAAAAACACAATTATCATATAAAAAATGTTTTGAGGCTTAATCTAAATTACAAAACAAAGAAAATAATAACCAAAATAATTCATTGATATTTTAATGCCTTTAAGTTAAATATATTACTGTGGCAAATATATTTCGAGACAAATTGTAATATGAAAACTTAATAGATTTTTCTGCATTCGGTTTAATAATTAAAAATTATTTTTTTATGGTATTAAATTGTAGAGATATTCATTATTATTGTTAATTTTTTAAAATATTTTATAGTATAATAATTAAAGTTTTATAATGCTACAAAATTAGTAACCTCAATTTTTAGAATTGTATAATTTATAAAATCTAAGAAAAACTATTAATCCTGATAAAATAATACAAGTATTTTTATTTTATTAGATTTCTGACAATTAAAGAATTATTTATGAAAAATTACAAAAAAATACAATTTATACTTATTTCTAAAAAACGAAAATAAATTTTAAAATGTTTTTGTTATTTATTAAAATTATATTATTCTAATAAATTTTTTAAAATGATTAAATATTATATTATGTTGCCTGCTTTTAAGAAAATAATAAAATAATTTTTTATTATTGACGAAAATACCAAACATTATTAAAAATTAAAATTGTGCTATTTTGGAAGACAAATTTAGACCTAATTTTAGATAAAATTATTTATTAAAAATTGTAAGCATTTGATAAACTTACTGATTTTTACTAAAAAATAAACATCAAATATTACTCTTTAAAATTAATATTTTTTTGTTTAAATTTATTTTTATTTTAAACATAAAAATATCAAAAAAGATTACTGTTTTAAAATGTCATTTATCAAATATTTTTGTAAATAATTCCGAAAACTTTTTAGACAAAGATATTAAACTACTATTATTTTGATAAGTGATAATCATAGAAAATATGTACATTAAAACAAAAATATAAAACATTCTAATATTCGAATTATTTTAGAAAAACTTAGTACAAAAATTCTGTCTCGAAATTTACTAGCCACAGTAATAATTATTGACAAATTGAAGGATAATTAGTTAATAATTTTCAATAATTTAATTTAATTTATAATGTTTATTAGTAATCTAAATAACAATAACTAATTTGCCTTTTATTGGATTATATATTTTTTTATAATTAATATATTATTTTTTACACTTGTTCATACAATATTTACATATTGTAAATATATAAATGGTTATCTTAAACTGTCAAAATTTAATATTAATAAATTAATTTCTAAAACATAAACATATTTATTTTAATTTAATATTATTAGTGCAAATAAATTATTTTTATTATGACTAATATTATTGCTTAAAAATTCAGCAATAATTTATTAAGATATGATCATATAGCAAATTAATATTATAATAAATTATTAAAATTGTTATAATATTCAATAGATGAAATAAATAAAAATATTGTAACTAATAATAATAAATTTTATGATATGAATATTTAAAGAAATTTTTATTATTATTTTTAATTAATAAATAACTCAAATTTACTAATCTCAGGTTAATATCTTGTAAATAGATTAATATTATTAAATCAAATTTATTTTGCAATCATTTAAACTGCCACTAAAATTTAAATTTTTAGTTAAGTGAAATTTATAAATAGTTTTTAAATGCACATTAAATACGATATTAATTGCTATATAAATGTGTTATCTTATATTAATGCGTTTAATTAGTTATAATTTAAAAACTAACAATAATTTCTATTGTAATTAAAGTATTGCATTACTTATAAATGGGCCATAAGTTAACTGCTTAGATATTAACTTATATAAATTATATAAATATTTATTAATTATTTGATAAAGTTATATAAAAAACATTTTTAATAACTTAGATTATTTAGAAGTTTTATGTAAAAATATTAAATTACAATTGTTATGTATTATTAAAAAAACTACTGTATATTATAATGTTAATGCAATTTAATATAATATTAATATTTAAATGTTGTTATAATCAGCTAAAAAATGCTGAAACTTATTTAATATTTTTTGACAGCTACTTTATTATTTAAAAAATAATTTATTTTTATAAATTAATGTTTATTAGTTGATTTAATAAAATACATGTAAATCATTTTCTAATCATTAGTAATTTATACTTATAAACCATTGATTACTATATCAACGGTATGTAATATAATACAGTTCATATCAACTATCAATATAATCAATAGTTAATATTATCCAGATTTATAATTTCTATGAATTTAGTCTATTAAACTTGAAATATTTTATCAGTCATTAATTTCTATTTGATAACTTTATGATCTAATATTGTTTTTAATTTGTATTTAATTAATAATATCAGTAATATCTTAATACTTATTATCATACAAGTAGTAAAATTAAATTAAATTATCAACTAATTTTGTATAAAATTACTAAAAATTTGCTATAACTGTAAATTAGTGCTTTTTTTAAACATTATTAACAAAAAATATAAATTTAATTAAAATATATCAGATACAAATATTAAACTGTATATCTATTTTAAAAATTTAAAAAATTAAATATTAAAATTCTCAATGATTTTGCAAGACTGAAAAAAATAATTTAATGTATTGTTTAATGCCCTGAAGTAAAACACTATAATGTTTAACATTAATTTGTAACATTTGTTTCAAAGCTATAAATATAAAAACAAGTGAAAAATATTTACAATAAAAATACTATTTTTATAGTATAATAACCAGAGGCCTGACATTTGTAACTTTTATACTATACTAATAATATAATACAAATACTAATATAAACAAAAATATTTTTATATTATTATACTAATAAAATTTTCAATCAAAAATAAGTTTATGATAATAACAAATTTTAAAAATTAAAAACTAACTTGTTATTTTAGAAAAAAAATTTTAGTCACATTTTAGTTTTAAACCAAACAATAAATTAATTATTACATTATTTATAAGAAGCTCTACATTATGACAATAATGATCAATAAATTCAGTAAATAACTTGAAAATTGAAACTGAAAAAAACATTTCAATAGAAACTTCATTGCTTTATATACTAAAACTTTCATAAATATAATTATGTGTTAAACTTTTATTAAAATTAATTATTTCAACTTATATTATATTATTTTTTGTAAGTCAAATAAAATAAATGAATTAATTAATTAATGACAAATTATTTACACTTTTTTTAATAACAGCCCGAATTTTAAAAAAGTAATTATAGCGGAAGATTTTCATAGACTAGTATAAAATCATTATGAAAATAACATTAATAATAAACTATACTGTATTTCCCTATTGAATATTGTAGTTTAATTGTAATATAACTAGTTTTTGGGAAAACTAATTGATTGAATATATTAAGCGACAATTTTACTGAAAATTTAAACAAAATAGAGTAGTTTTCAAGTAGTTATCAAGTATTATACAATAAGTGTGTGAAAATATTGTCAACTTATAAGATATACTGTACTTAAAGTATATGCATATTATTTGAATGATTGATCAAATTGATTGCTCTAAAAATATAAATATAATAAAATTTTCTAAAGTTGTTTTCAAGAAAGTTTTAAAAATAGACTTTTAAAATACTAATAAAAATTATAGAAATAATAATATGTTATTTTATATATTAATTGAAGCATAAACTCTCTCTCTCTCTCTCTCTCTCTCTCTCTCTCTCTCTCTCTCTCTCTCTCTCTCTCTCTCTCTCTCTCTCTCTCTCTCTCTCTCTCTCTCTCTCTCTCTCTCTCTTTCACTGACTTTCTCTCTTTTTCTTTCTAAAACAGGTTTAAATGATATTATAATTAATATGCATAGAAATTGACAAAAATTAGTAGTATTTCATTAGAATAATACTATTTTTTGTTATTATATTTTAAAATTACTAGCTTTTATCTACAATTAATATTGCATTTAAAATAATTATTATTATTAAGTTTATATTAATTACTTGTTTAATGTTTTACAATTTATATACAAATTTGGTGTTAACATTTTTAAAAATGTTTTTGTTTTATGATACAAATTAAGATATTTTAACATGGAAATATTTTATTTTAATAAAATAGCATTAATAATTTAAATCAAATCAATTGATTATTAAGATATAAAAAATAAATTTTTATCTATTACATTAAAAATTGTTTTCAATATAATACTATTAATAAATATACTATAAAAGTCAAAGTATAAATGTTTATGTAATAATTGTTTGTAAATTACTTTTCTGTTAATTTAGGAAACTTTTATTTTATTTTTTATTATTTTTATAACACATTTAAAACACTAATTGTTTGGTGTTTCTCACAAATTTAATGTTTTAAATTACATAAACAGATATCAATTGTTAAGCAAATAAATCATTCAAATCGAAGTCGACTTTTACTTTCATGTAATTATATATCCAATATAATGATCAATAGATTCTTGATTTTTGAAACAATTTTTTTTAATGTAAACAAAATCCATTAAACAAATAATTTTTATGATCATTATTATATCATTTACATAAATAATAAAAATAAAGTAAATAACAACAAAAATGTGTGAAATGTTTGAGTATAAAAGCGAGAAATGTTTCCGACAAATAACTCATAATTCAATTACCAATTCAAACAAACTTTTTAGTTAAGATTTTAAAAAAATATTTACTTCAAAACAGTTTTAGTTAAAAACACCCAAAAAAACAATGAATTGTTTTCAAGTTTTCGGTTTATTCTGTGCTTTCGTTGTTGTGATTAACATCGACTCCGGTAATACATTAGTTGCAAAAATATTTTAATAAAAATAATTAATATATATATAAATGAATGTTATTTTTATTAAAGTGGTTTCGGGCGGCAAAATGATGGGCGGTGGAGGAGGACTCGTGTTGATCCAAAATAATAAGCCAGATCCACTCAGCAAACCAAGTGATATGTATGTATAATCCTATATAAATATCTAATTAAAATGATAATAATAATAATTAATTAATTAAATTTTTTATTAGACTTTTGTGGGGCACTGATTGCGGTCACGGACTCATCAAAGACAGCGGCAGTAAAGGAAAATCAATGTAAGTATCAAATGAGTGGTCCAGTCATTGGTAAAACATGTCTTTGTCTAACAGTTTTTTTTCTCTTTTTTTTGAAAAACTCTTCACACAAACAACAACAGTCTAGTACTTCCTGGTCCGTGCAAGAAGAAGAAGATCATTAAGAAGAAGATCGAGTACGTGCCCATCAAAGAGTATGTGCCGGTGCCCATGAAAATGGATATGCACGGCGGTTATGCCAGTCAGGAGCAGCCAATGTATGTCATGCCTGAACAGACACAGCGATCGGAGGTTATGATGAAACCCGACGAAGAGACTACCGGTGCTCAGGTCAGGACTAGAGTGGTAAGAAAAATGAAGAAACGTGTGAAGAATACCACAAAACCTGAGTAATTGTGATATAAATCTATTTATATATATCATTAAGTTCTCAAATTATAGTGATTTATATTTTTATTTAAATAATGAAAGTTTAAAATAGTTTTTTTTAATTAATTTATGGCTAATTTAATTAATTTTTTCTCATAATTTACAATTTAAATATTTTATTTGATTGTTTTTTATTATACATTAATTTATAATACTTGTATTTATATGTTTTGGTGTTATAATTGTCATTATTGTACATTTGTCTACTTTATATGTTTTATTTAATTTATTTTACATATTATGGTATTTATTAGGTTAATATTGTTAATAATACATATTGTAATGTCTATTTATTGTCAATTGTTTTAATGCATATAAATTTTTATGTATATTTTTGTTTTTAAAATGTTATTTACGCTCAAATAAATGTGTTTACCTCCTAACTCCCAAATGTTTCTTATATTTTATTTATAATTATTTAAAAATATAGCATTTTTTTATTGACAACATAGTGTTGTAAAAACATATAAAATAAAATAAAATTCTAAATAATAAATATTTTTGTAATTTATTTTCAATAGTAGAACTGTATATATATATATATATGATAATCATATTATGTTTAATTTATTTTATTGTATTGTGTAAAAGTTTTCAAATAGTCTTATTTAATATTTTCTACATTGAAATATTAATTAATTAAATAAATTAAAATTATAATATTATTAGATAATTTTCTAATATTAATAAATCAAATTAACTATATTATATATATATATATATATATATATGATATGGAAATTTTCAAATATTTATTTGTCATTTTTAAATTTAATAATAATTTTTCTAGCATAACAAATAGTCAAATAAAGTGAATTAGAATCAATAAAATGATGATTAATTATTTTTTATTGATTAATTAAAAATAAAATTCATAATAAATCTATAATTTGAAATATAATAGTACAATTAAAATTGTCAATAACTTTTTGGTAACTATAAATATTATATACAAATGTTGTCAAATTATATCAATTATAAGAGATACGTAATCCCGGTAGAGATTATTTTAATTAAATGATTTATTATATCTATTATTTGAATATTAAATCGTATTAGTTTTCAACCCATTGTCTACACTATTATGTTACTTAAATTCTGTTCATTAGACTGTAAAAATATTTTTATTCATTATTAAATCAGTTGAGAATGCTAGCTAGCATTGCCAAAACATACTTTTAGAATTTGTTATCTAATTGTTGTTTTTGATGAGTTTATCTTATTCATCCATTTTAATTATTTGCAAACCAAACACACACACACACACACACACACACACACACACATCAACTAACAAGATGACCAATTTTTCCAATTACTTATTTAGTAATTCACTTTCTTATTTATTTTGTCTAAATAACTAAGTTTATTAAAATATGTAAAAATTTATTTTTAAAAAATATTATTTCTCGCTTGTATTAACCATGTATTTTTAAGAGAACATTTAATATTACTTTTTAGATGGTCTATTCAAATCTGAAATCATAATATAAAAATATTAAATTAAATTACAGACACATACAGGCATACAAATGGATTCCAATAACAAAGTTTGTTGACTGTATGCAAATAATAATTTTTGTTTATATTTTACACAATTTTATACGGTACATAAAACTTTAGTACACAAAATAAAATTTATGATTATAAATGCTTACATATAATAATTTTCAGATAACAATCTATTATTATTTTTTATAAATATAGAAATGCATTTTTATTAGAAATTATTGACATAAACATAAACTAATATGTAAAACATAATTTATAAATTATTTATATTAATATATCAATATTATATTTCGTAAGTTTATATATATATATACAAAAAGATTGATTTTATAAACACTATTTTTAATTTATAAAAAAATATTTAGTAATATCTAAGATTGATATCTTAATTAATAATAACAATAAGTCTAAAATTATCATAACAATTTTATGACCTAAAATTATTATTTAATAATTATCATGAAATTATCATATTTTTATTGTTTTTGATTGCTATTGTATTTATATGCATATCTATTAAATATAAGATAATTAAGTTTTGTTTTAATCATTAATAATAATTTATTTATTGTCTATTACCGACAACTTGTGTATTGAAACAATCATTATTTTTTATTGTTTTTGTTTATGTGGCTATAATTTCTTATAATATGATAATTACTAACTTATAGGGGATATATAGAAATATTTTTATATATAAAAGCTGCGACAAAACACATCAAATATTCACAAATCAAAATTTCTAATAATTTTTTAAAGTTTTAAAAAAGTTTTACTACAACTCAATACAATAGTTTTAAAAATGTTTAGTACAAGTGATTTATTTTTCCTTATATGTGCATTCATTGTTATCGCCAACTTTGATCATGGTAAATTTATTTTACTATTATATTATATTTTTAACTATATTGTGTAATATATTTGTTGCTATTGTTAATAATATGAATTATAATTTTGTTTGTTTGTCTACTATTCTATGTATATAAAGTGGCGTCCGATGGAAAGGGAGGTATTGTGATAATGGAGGGCAAACATCACTTAGGCAAACAAAATGATCTGTAATGCATTAAAAAAACACATATTTCATATTATAATTATTGATTGAAATATCACTAATAATTTTTATTGTAAATCTAGAATAATGTGGGGCACAGGTTGTGGACATGGAGTTATCAAGGATGGCGGCAAAAAAGGCAAATCAATGTAAGACTAATTTTGTTATTGTTATTGTTATTATTATTATTATTATTAATCAATATTGAAATCCGGCTCCGGTAGTCTTGTATTGCCCGGTCCATGCAAGCAGGTCAAAAAAGTGATCAAAAAGAAAGTAGAGTATGTGCCAATGCCTGTCAAGGAATACGTTACAGTTAAAGTGCCTGAATATATACCGGTGCCCATCAAACAGGAGCCCATTCTTATACCAGTTAAGATGGATATGGGTCATAGTGGTGGTGGTGGTGATGGTGGTATGGGTGGCTATGGTATGTCTGGTGATATGGGTGGCGGATATGGATACTAATAATATAATATAATATAAGACTACGATATCATAACACATTTATCTTATAATGTCATCGATAGTGTGAGGAAACTCAAGTTCATATATAATAATAATTAAAACTCCATATTAGTGTGTAATTAAATTTTTTATCTATTTATTATTTTAAATATCTTATAATATTGAAATATTATTTTTAGTATATTTTAATATTATAATTATTGCAATACTTTTAATGTTGTCTGTTTGCCAATACTTGTTTGTCCAATGTCTCAATTTAAATGTATAGTTTTTAAAAATTAGCAATTTATTATATATWTGTTATTTTGTATGATTTTAAAATATTTTCAATTTGTCTGTTCATTATTCATATTATAATCATATCTTTTTTATGTAAAATATTTGTATTATGTGTTTGTCTTCATTGTGTACAGTTTTGTTTTATTTGCTAAATAATTATTAATCATTATATTTATTCACATTTTTAAAAATCATAATAAATTTTTTTTAAATATTCAATAATTTTCTATAATTGTCAATAACTTTTTTAAAGAAATAATTTTAACATTTTAATTACTAAATAATAATTAAATTATTATTTTTCCACTAATTATCTTTAGTGTGTAACCAAAATATATTTAAATAATAAAACTAACTTTTAAAAAATCTAATATTTGTATTATAGTTTGAATAAATGTTAGTAAAATTTCTTATGATTTTTTAAAGTAAGCTTTTCTCTTTTGCAAACAAAAATTCAAAGTTAAATCATAACTTTTTTAAATAGCTTAATGCCAGGATTGCGCAAGTTTTTTTTGGTCTAAGGGGTTACTGGGGAGGGGGGAGGGTCAACTAACAAAAATCTTGGAGTGTCGACTTTTATTGCATTTTTAAACAAGAATTTTTTCAAAGTTTCAAAATTAAGGTGGGAGTGGGGTTATGAACAAATTCCTTAAAATTGCCAAAGTTTCCGATTGATTCCAGTCTCAGTTTCTCATCATTTTTAAGACAATTTTTAAAAATTTCCGAAAAAAGTCTGGAGGAGGGGTAAAATCTCCAAAATCTTGGTCTCTGGGTAGGGTTATCCCCTCCCYAGATTGCAACCCTACTTAATATACTTTAATAAGTTCACTAATAATTATTATTTAGTTTCATTTCATTGATTACTACCTAAATTTGCGAGTCTCGTGCTGTTCAACAAAGTGTTTATACAATTATATATATTTAGCTTTAATATTCAACAAATTGTTTTATTATTATTACTTTAATTTAATTTTACTGCTAATTAGCAATTAGTTTATCTATTTTTCTCTTTCTCCAAATAGACTAAAACTTTTCCAATAAACTATTATAATTAATTTACAATAAGCACGATATTATAACAAAAAAAAAAAAACTATAAAAGTTTAAATCTTATTTATAAAATAGGATTTATTTCATATTTATTGATTGTGTTATAAATTTTGGTGTGTCTTTAAAAATGAACTTATTTTCTAAATTGTTTGTATTTATAATTGTTATGTTAAGTGTCAACTTTAACTATGGTTTGTATTATCAAACAAATCCATTATTAAAAAATTTATAAAGTATAAAGTTAAATATATTTTACTTAACAATTGGATATACTAAGTGATTGGTGGCGGGCACGGACATGGACATGGAGGTGGAGGAGGTCCTGGACTTGTACTCATACAAAATAACAAACACTCAGCTAATAAATACTCAGGAGATATGTGAGTTAACTATTGTTAAATATATTTTTATATATATCAATCATAATATTATATTTACTGTACAAATATAATAATATGAAATCAAATTTATTATAATAGACTATTGTTTAATAATGGATGTGGTAGTCCGGGTCTTATCAAAAACGGTGGCAAAAAAGGCAAAAACATGTATAAGACATAAAAAATGTTTATTGTATTTAATTAATAATTAACTTAAACTACAATTAAAAAATAGATTAGTATTACCGGGCGGGTGCCAGAAGAAAATTATTAAGAAAAAGATTGAGTACGTGCCGGTGCCCGTCAAAGAGTACATTCCCGTCAAACACATACAGCCTATCATTATGCCAATGATGAAGAAAGACATGGAGATGCCTATGATGGGTATGGGCCATGAAATGGCAGGCGCTATGTCTATGGGAATGGGTATGGGTATGGGTCATCAAATGGCTGGTGCTATGTCTATGGGGATGGGTATGGGCTCAGGCATGGGTATAGAATCATTAGCAATGCATGACTTTGCAGGACTCGACACCAAAAAATCGGTGACACATGTGTCCAGTGATGACAAACCAAGTGATAAAACTAAAGATAGACCCAAAGTGACGATCAAAATTAAGAAAATTAATAATTATAATAATAATACTAATATTAATTAATAACAGATAATAAATATATTTTTATAGTTATCATTATTTGAATCATTTTCATCTAAGAATTGTTATATTTTGTTAGCTATAAAAATATAACTTTTTTTAAATATTAAATATTTCATGTGTTTTTGTCACAATTTTATGTAATATTATCAATACAATACATTATCATATTTTTATATGCTTTATTCACATCTATCTATTTTTAAAAAACCATTTACTAATACAAGTTTAATGACAATTTCAGTCTAATAATTAATTTTCAAATGATTAATGTAATAAAGCATTAGTAATATTTATAGTACAGTATTAGTAATAAACTATTTTTATATAAAGTATTTAACAACTTAAGTATTCAAATTAAATAAATATTTATTAATAAGTATTGCAAATTATAATAAACTATATGAGTTTATTTATAAAATAGATTTTTGAAATATAAAATTATTTTTGAAAAAAATTGATGTTAACCTATAGACAAAACCGACTAACACTATAGATAACAATGACAATGTTAACTAATTTTATTAATTAATTTTTTATTAATTTCACAAAATACCTTTTATATTAATAAAAATGTATAATATAAATTATAAATTTTATCATCTAAATAAATATTTATAACATAATTTATTATCACTAACATAATTATAATAACAATTGTACACATATTCAAATTAATAATAATTAAATATACAGCATAATTTATATACTAGTATAATATAATTTATTTTTAAATTAACAAAATTTTTCAATAAAATAAATCCCAGTTATAATTATATAAAAAATTTATGTGATTTAAATACATTATACTGTACTGTAATTTACTGTATATTAATATAAAGTTAAAGTTAATGCAAACGTAATGTATGACTGTTTGGTCTAAACGTAATGTTTATACAATACATGTGATGATTATTTTGGAGACAATTATTACAGTTTGTATTGAAAACAAACTAAACTACAGTACAAACAATACTATTGACACCAATAGTAGTGTTTAAAGTAAATACTGATCAGTGATCACAACAACAATCATGAGTTGCGATCAATTGATGGACTATTTGTGTTCATCGCTGGGACTGAACGTGTCGTACGTTCAGACAGTTATCGACAATCAGATCCAATTGGAGACCAAAGAGAAGATATTGCAACAACTGAAAGGTGAAGGCATCGAAATGAAGCAAAATTTCAATCTCGAGATCTATGTCTGCAAAGTCTGTGACGAGTGCTTCCAGACGGCAGACCTGGCCGTTGCTCATACATCAAGTGGCCAACACACGGACAACAAGTCGGGTAATTTTCCCGATGATTTGGACAAATCATTGTGTATTCCCACCGATAGACTGTCCGACATTAGTGTGGTGTTGGCCCGCAAAGAGGAGCTCAAGAAGATGGATATACGTACCAAATATCAATACCGACGGCACGGCATACGCATCAAAGATGGCATCGGCTGTGAGGCCTACGTCTGTATTGTGTGTAATCTGACATTTCGGTCAGTCGGTTACGTCCGACAGCACCTGAAGAAAACGGAGCCCAACTATGAAGAAGAAGAGTTTGTCTACTCGACGATCATCTATGAGATGCTCCAGAACTCTAGTGCCAGAGCTAGTGAACCATATGTGCCACGACTGCCGCCATTGCCTGTCATCTCATCGGCGGTGATGTCGACGAACAACAATATCAACAACTCATTGACACCACAGTTAAGTGTTGCCTCAACTCAACAGACAACTGTGTCATCTGTTCCCATCACATGTGTTGTGCCCACTCTATCAAGTGATGATACAGTAGTGCTGCCACAGAAGCGACGTCGCAAAAGAGGTCGCAGAAGAAATCGTAATAGAGATAAAAGTCGTGATAGAAGTCACGATAGATCTCGTGATAAGAATCGAGACAGAAGTGGTGAAAGAAGTCGAGATAAAAGTCGTGAACAAACTAGAGATCAAAGTCGTGAAAGAAGTCGTGATCGCAAAGTCAGAGCTCGTAGTCGTAGTCGAAGCCGGAGTCGCGACAGAAATAGTAGAGACGATAGAAATGGACGGAACAATAGGATCAAAGAATCAAAAGACTTTAAAACTCAGGGAATATCTATTAATGATAACAAATCTCGGAGTGAAAAGTATTTATGTATTGTTTGCAACCGATTGTTGGCCGACCAGACAATAGCTCAAAGACATATCGCTACTGATGAACACTCTTACAATAGAAGACATTGTAAACGATAGCCAATTATGACGATTATGATTGATATTTTGATTGATTGATTGTTTTAATTAATAGTGACTTTTTTGCTTAAATTATTTAATTTATTAATTAATACAATTATAATCAACATAATTGTGATGATTCTCTCAATTATACAATTTAATTGTATATCTTATAGTATATTAAGTATAAAATATATTAATTTATTGGTTAATAAACCAATAGTTTTTATATATAAATTAAAATATAATACTTATCTGGCAACATTTAATGATTATGTATGAATAATAATAATGCTAWATATGCATTAATTATTTATCATTATTAATTGATGATTGACTGTTAAATTGTGATAATCATAGTTTCATATTAAATGTAAAATTAATAAAAATGAATTACCATAATTATTTAATTTGAAAATTTTTATATGATTTTTTAAAAATTTAGTTAATAATCTAAATTACGGCAACACAACTATCGGTATACAGTTATATATAAATACTGTATTTTTATTATATTAATACAATATATTTATGGTAAGTACTTTTGCACTTAAAAATATTAATACGGGTAATAAATAAATAAAATATAATAATAAAATTAATTTACCGTAATAGATACAGTACTTTAGTTTTATAAGTGTGATAAGTTTTATAAAATATTACTGTTTTTTTAATAACTATTTAAAAATTATGTTTACTTTTTTCAAAAATTATTTTAATTAATTATCATTACGGTAATAGTTATTTATTTAAATTATATCAAATTTATTGTATATCTACTATATATTTATCATCATACTTTATAAGCACTTTTTTTTTAAAAAAAGATGACTACTTGCATACAAATATTAATATTTAATATTAGCATTTACCGTTATATTGTTTAATAATACCGTATTGTATTGTATAGTATGCTACTGTATACAGTATGTATGATAATTTTATTTATAGTACTGTATAAATAGTGATTTAATAAAGTACTTGAATTTGTATTTAACTAATATATATATATATATATATATATATATATATATATATATATATATATATATATATCTTTTGATTATATTCTGCACTATTATTGACTTTTATTTTAATGACAAATTGATTTTTTACTATTTTTTCATAATATTTATGAACTTTTTATCTAACGGTATGTACCGTAATATATAAATATTTGATTAAATTACTGTTTAGTGCAAACATAAGTTCAGTACCGGTAATTTATAATAATAATAATATTTATATATTTATATACTAACTTATATTTTTTATTCAATTTTATTTATAAAAGTTGTATTAATTTAAAAAATAATATTAAAGTAAATTTAATTCAATATATTATTATACAATAATATTATTTTGATTGAAATTTAAAACACAGATATAAATTTATATATAATTCAAAAATATTAGTTTATATAAAAATATACTGTAATCTAAAAATAGTTTTAGAAAAATAATTTTCTCTTAAAAGTCATTATCAACTAAAACACAACCTCTTTGTTGGCACACTTTGGACGCAATTTGAATACCGAAATGAACGGAATCATCTATATTATGACCAGTGACCAGATGGGCCACAATACCACCAACAAAAGCATCGCCGGCACCGATAGTATCACCGATGACATCAATTTTAGGCACTGAATACTCTTTAACAATAATCTCATTGTTAGCAAAATATTTGGCGACAATCACTGATTCAGAGCCACGAGTAATAAAAACACATCTTTTAATGTCTGTCCAAAAGTGATTGGTTTGCTTACACTTATCAAGTTTGGCAATACTGGTGGCAATAGTATACATATCGGCAATCTTGTTGCCCGTCAGGTGTGTATAAAATGTCTGAGCTTCGGAACTGTTGGCAAACACAGCGTCGGTATACGGCATGAGATGCATGAGCTCTTCAAAATGATTGGTCACAACATAGTTGGCCGATAAAGAAAGGAACAAATTTTTGTTCAATTGTTCACTGATTTTGGCTAACGATAGCACCAGTATTGGCGAATGGGTCACAAAATATGATTCAACAAAATAGACGACCGATTTGTTTAGGGCTTTCTTCACGAGACTTGAGTCGAGAAATTCAGTGGGCATTTGTGCCGATGCGCCGATGTTAGCCATCAATGTCCGATTGGTTTCCGATGTGACCATTCCGGCCGATACACCTGTCGGTAGTGTCGGATGATAGTGATAAAGTGTTCTCACTTTTGAYGACCGTACCGATGACTCCAATATTTTTCCAGTTTTATCATTTCCTACACTTCCCACAAAATACACTGATTCGGGACCCGTTTGTTTGGTCAGTATTTGTTGTGCTATTCGGGCCGAGTTTTGTGCCGAACCTCCTTTATATCAGTTTTTAAAAATCAGATTAAATACAMGTTTTTACTGTGCAATTATGTAAAAAAATACAACTTACCCGGAGTGGTAATAGCATTGGGCATTAATAGCAATTTATCAAATATAGGTAACTGCCAGTCCTCGGCCTCRCAATTGTCATCAACTTTTAGTTTGTATTTGTCTAAYAAYTTTTGGTCACATTTTGCCGATATATCCAGCAAAGCGTTGCCCATAAATAATATTTGACTATTAGTGGTACGAGAAAAAAAAATAATTTTAATAAATTGTATTGATTTTTTTAAAAACTATTTTAAATATATACAGTATATATATATATATAGAAAGAAAAAAATTAAAAAAAAATTAAAGACAAACTTTTCGCTGGTTTTTATCATCTCGTCTTCACTTTAAATGAATTGAACGCTCAGTGAATCTCAAGGAATGCTTTTGTGAATGAGATTATTGTAAGTAATAAATAAATAGTTTGTTTTATAA
This sequence comes from Oppia nitens, assembly GCF_028296485.1. NCBI lineage: Eukaryota > Metazoa > Arthropoda > Arachnida > Sarcoptiformes > Oppiidae > Oppia > Oppia nitens. The sequence continues at coordinate 2,336,002 of NW_026533252.1, read as the reverse complement.
CAAATATCACATTTAGTTGTTTGATGTAATAATAATAATAATAATAATGTTTTATCGATTGAAAGCCAAAAAAATATGATAAGAAGTTTGTAATTATTTTATAACAAAACTCTTGACAAGTGCTGCGAAACTATTTTAAAAAATACTTTATTATTATCTAATGTTTTTTTTAAATAGCAATATASAAATTATTAATGCAATATTTGTTTTATATGATAATTAAATAAACTATTTATAAAATATCATATATTATGATAGTTACAGTAAATCTATACTAATTGATAACTAAATTTATAATTTAAAAAAATTTAGTTAAGTGCTGTTAAAAATAAGGAATATCAAATTAATACAAATAAATTATTTCATTTATTTTTGTCAAATTATAAACAATAAATTAAAATGAAAAAAAATTTATTTAATAAAAACAATTTTAGTCTATTAAATATTATTCACTATTTTTAATAATTAAAACACTAAACATTAGGAGATTAAACTCAAGGAAACAATTAAACTGCTGAAATAGCAATAGTCAAAACCAATATACAGTTACACTGTATTACAAGTATTACACTGTACTGTAGTGTACTGTATAAATACTAAATAATTATATTTTTAACATTTAATGTTAAAAATAAAAATCTGCGCTTACTGTACAACTAAACAAACAAAGTTTTTATTTTAATTAAAAGATTAAATGTAAATTTATGCCAAATCTGTAACCCGTGCGCCACTACCACCACTAACTAACTCTTTTAAAAAAATAATATTTAAAATAAAACTATTAAACGATTAATCACTTTTACTTTTTTTGTGAACATAAATTTATAATAATGTTATGTAAAAAACATAATTATTAAAACATGAAATTACGCGAAACGGAGTCGCATTACTCCCCGACATTTATGAGCTAATTATATCACTTATTAAATAATATGTATACACTTTATAAAAAACATTTCAAAATAACATATAGTATTTTACATTATAAGATGGATTAGTTTATATTACATTTAGTGTACATCACATTAAAAGTTATAAAACACTGTACATAACACTACTGTGTAAAGAATATATCATTAAGTTTTATATAATCACATAAATATATTTTACAGTATAGTATAAATATTAATTTATAAAAATTTATAAAAAAAACAGGTAAAACTAGTTGATAATTTTGTTTATAAAAAAATTATTATTTATCCTTAATTTAGCGCATATAAATATTTAGTTTTACAAAAAATAATCACTATGTAATTATTAAATATGTAAATATTAATTTTTAATAAAAGCAAATTAATTATCAATTGTTATTAATTTAACAAATTTTAGCTCATTTTGTAAAATGTTTATTATTTAAAAACAAAAGTAGCATACCTGTTTTTACATTACACACATTTTTTGTAGTTATCAAGGTTATTGGGGAATTTATATAAATTGCACTTTTTTAAAATTCATTAAATTAAAAATTTATTTTAAACAGATTTAAACAAACAAAATGTTTTGAATTATGATTAGTGATTATTTTAAAATATGTATACATTATATACTTAAAAAGATTAGTTATATTTAGTTTTCATTAAAAGTAACTCTGAGTACAAGATTATTGTATCTCTGGACCAGTCGTGTCTGAACTTTGGTCGGTATGTAAGACAAGCGGGCCATTAGTCCGGTCTCCTCTGGAATCACATCCAACTTATTGTTGTCGTAATTGCCGTCYTCCAGTGCCGGCAGATAATTGTCGACTGTTTTGTCGATCACATCAACATAAATGTTGAGTCGACTCTTCAGCAATCCTTCTAACATATGAAAAGCCTTATCCATTCCGATCTTTCGCTGTCTGCTTAAAGTGCCTTTAAATTGATCCAACTTTTGGAGACTCATTCCTTTAAATGAAGTCATTTGATTTAGCGCTTCCTCTTTGAAGTCTTCGGGTGCCATATGTATGGACGGATACTTAGTCTCGAGGGCTGTAAGACCGTTGCAGGCGTACGAGTCCACAATTCCCAACGGCTTCTCCAATCGTTTGCCAACTTTGGTCACCGCCTGACTACTGGCCACCATAACCACTACCCGTTCGCTGATCATCAGCGTGTAGTCAATGTAAGGATTGAATCGTTTTAGACCATCGTATAGATTGATACCAAACTTTTTGATCGCAACAATGATCGGTATCTGCAGGAGTAACTCAAAGAAATTATAGGGTGTGGTCTCGGCAATTGTCATTTTAATACGTTTGATAACCACTTGCATTAACAGCGACTAAAATTAAGGACTTTTAACAAAAATATATAATAAGAAAATATAACACAAAAAATAAATTATTGAAAACAACTTTTTAACACTTTTTCTGATCAAATGATAGTTTAGAGAGTTTACATCCGATTGAATGTCTACTGGGTTTGTGTCGAGGCTTTTATACAAAAAAAATTGTTATATTATAATAATTAATGAGAAATAAATTCATTGATTTTGATTCACAATTACACTATGTATAGTATAGCTGTAAATATATTTGATATTCAATTTTTAAAAATTTTGGCATTTATTAGTATAGTATTATCAGTATTAATGTGGTTATCAAATAAACTTTTCAATTTATATTCAATGTTTAACCAATATTTTAAATCAACTTTTAAATAACAAGTACTTTGAGTCAAATTAATTAATCAAATATTATTATATTATAATAATAATTATTATGATAAATTTTTCTTATAAAACATTAACAATAATTCTCAATTGCAATATTTTATGGAAAATTTTTCATATACAGTACATTTTAATATTTATTAAAATTTGAAAAATTAGTAATTATAAAAAACATCAATTATAGCTTAAGGTAAATAAAAGGTTTAAAAATTGCTTTATCGTAAAAAAATAATATACCGGTAGTTAAATTATTTTCAAACTGTTAGTTATTGTATTACTAATAGTAATAATATTTTATTAGAAAATTTTAAACTACATGTAAAATTGTTTTACATTATTTATAATTATACAGATTATATTCAAACAATAGTTATAATTTTTAAAAAAATAAATAAATAATTGATAATAAAATAGATTCTTAAGTTTGTTTTGTTTTATAATATTTACTAATTAATTTAAAACTAAATTATTTAAAAAACATCATTTTTATTAATCAATTTAATTAAAATAAATAATTTTATTAATTCTATTGATTCAAATTAATTAAAATTGTTTTTGTATTTAAATTTCTTAYAACAAAAATTAGTAATAGTATTAATTAAATTTGTTAATATGAATTTAATATATTTTTTWTAAATATCATTTAATATAAAKAAAATCTATTATTTGATTTAATGTTTCAGAAACTGTTTATTTAATATAAAAATATATTTACAAATTTAATGCTATTTTAGTACTATTTTAGTATAAAGTTATAGTGTATTATTATATGACAATATTATTACTTCATAAGGTATTGAAATTATCAAATTGAATGACACAATTGTCACACAAATCAATTGTCAAACAATTAGCAGAATATCTACTTATTATTAGTATTAGTGATAAAACAATAGATATTTTTTGTTTGTTTGCAAATCCATAGCAATTATGTGTCCAATGATTGGTTAGATTTGATGGACAATGGATTAACTTTTTTGCGGTTTAAAAGACTAACACATTATAAGCCTATAATTAATATAAGCTTTGATTTGTCACCAAAAACACTGTTATTTTACTGTCAAACGGTTAACGTCTTTGTGGACAACAAATTGATGTCCATTTTTTGGGGACAATTTCTGACCACATAATCGATAGTATAGTTATGTATATAAAGAAAGTAAGTTTGTGTCCAAATTGTGTTTTTTGGTCGTCACTTGATTTTTTGGTTATTATCTTTACGTTAGATTACAATCAGCGGTTTTAGGTCATATCGCGACACTAATGTAGTGGACGAACTGTCCGCTGGCCATAATGTGATTGTCGGCGGTAACGGTTGCGGCAAAAGTAATCTATTGAATGCCATTCAGTTTGTCTTAAGCGATGAGTTCAAGGGATTGGCGGCCAATCAACGACAACAACTGATCAATGAAAGCCATAAACAGCGGTTACTTATGGCGTTTGTCGAGATCGTTGTGGACAACACCGACCGCCGAATACCTTTAGATGCAAACGATGTTATATTGCGGCGACAAATTGGTCTTAAGAAGGATCAGTACTTTTTGAACAACAAGATTGTCAACTATTCCGATATCGTCAATATGTTAGAGGCGGCCGGTTTTAGCAGATCTAATCCATACTATATTGTTAAACAAGGTTTGTCATCGCTGACCAATTTTTCTTTATTTCTGACAAAATATCGCAATCTTTAGGAAAAGTAAACGAAATGGCCGTCGCTTCTGATGAGTATCGTTTGCAAGTAATGCGCGAAGTGGCCGGAACTCGTATTTACGACGCCCGCAAAGCCGAAGCCATGAAATTGTTGACCGAAAGTCAACAGCGATCCGAACAGATGGAGGACTGCTTCAACTCAATGGATGAGCGGTTGAATGCATTGGAGAACGAGAGCAACGATTTGAAGCATTTCTTGAAATGGGATAAAAGGCGACGACTTGTCGAGTATACCATAGCTAACAAAGAGTCGGAATCAATCAAGAATAGTGTCGCCAAATATCAGATACAATATCAACAGGAAAGAGATCAGTTGGAACTCAAACAAAATTCACTTCAAGACATCCAACAGAAGATGAAGTTATGCGAGAAGAAGATTAAAGTTATTGTTGGAGTTATCGATGAATATACAAAAGACATGACAAATATATCCGAATTTATCAACGATTTGAATGAACAGAAAGAGCGAATCGCGTTTTCAGTCAAAGACTTTAACGATTCGGTAAACCAGACAAAAAATAATGAATTGAAAACAAAACAAGAGTTGAAAAGTGTTATAAAGCGTATTAAAGACTCTCGAAATATGTTGAAGAGTGTCTCACAAAAGTATGATCAGCTGAAAAAAGATGAGAACGAAGTGGTGGCCAAATTGAAGGCTAAACAGAGTCGAAGAGTTCAGATATACGACAAATTGAAACGCAAAGAAAGCTTTCGGACAGTAGAAGATCGCAACAAATGGATTGAATCCGAGTTATCGAAAGTTTACAAAGAAATTGAAACCAATGAACAGCGAGTCAAAGATTTGAAGAGAGAAGAGGAAGAATTGAGAACAAGAAGAATCAAATTGGAAAAAGAGAAGAAGGTTTGAATGACTTATTATTTTATTTGTTTATTGAATTAATTGATTATTTTTGTTGATAATGAAGAGGTTCACTGACGAAGAAAATGAATTAATTAAGAAAATGGAAAACAAGAAGAAGTTGTTGTGTGAGACAAATAAATTCATTAAAATAATGGAAAACAAAAGATTGTATGAATTATTGTTAATTTTTTAAGACAATGTTTATATTGATATTGATTTTCAGTGAACTATGGGAAGTGGAAAATCAATTGAAACAAAAAGAGTTTGCCATAAGTGATGACAAACAGAAAATTGAGAAAAAGTTTGAAAGGTTTTGGGGAACAGCGGCTACTATTGGCCGTCAAAGTGTGAATGAAGTTTTGAAAATGTTTGAACTAATGGCCACTCGATCGGCAAGTGATCGCAAGCGACTGCAGCCGATAATAGATGGCTATTTAGGTCAAGTGATCGATTGTTTTACATTTGATGCGGCCGTCACTAAAGCACTGGACGTGTCTGCGAAGGGTAAACTGTTTCACCATATCGTGGAAAATGACAAAATTGCGACACAAATAATGAAAGAGTTGAACACTCGGAAAATGCCCGGAGAGTTCACTTTCATTGCTTTAAATCAATTAAATTTCAAACCCGTCAGATATCCAGAATTTGGTGTATGTTTTTCCCGAAATATTATTTTCCATTATTTATTAATAAATTGTTTAAAAATATCTTCAACAGAATAACGCTCGTCCGTTGACTACACTGTTGAGATACGACACTAAATACCAGAAAGTATTGCGGTTTCTGTTTGATCGGACTCTGTTGTGTCGCGATCTCGAAACGTGTACACTATATGCCCGAAGTGCTGACCTCGACTGTGTCACACTGGAAGGCGATTTGGTTTCACGTAAAGGACTAATGAGCGGCGGACACGTACGTGACGAGACCCGAATCGATGTCTACAATAAAATTAAGGCAATCGCCGCCGCTTTGGATTCGATCAGCAATGAGATAAAAGATTGTTTAAAAGAGAAAGAAGATAATGAGTTATTGCTTGGAAATAATGTGGATCAGATGACAGGTCTGGATGTTGACCAGAACAAGACCAACAAACGGTTAGCCGATCTTAAAGTCGCTAAGAATGTCCACCATCAAGAATTGGTTGATTTGAATACTAAATATGAATCAGTTATTAGAAGTTTGTCATCATTGGAGTCAATATTGCCGGCAATGATAACAAATCGAGACTCATATGAGGCCGAACTCGAACTGGGATTAGATTCGCAATTGACTACAAATGAACAAAAAGAGTTGAAAGCCATCGTTCAAGAGATAGAATCGCTGTCCAATCAGCACAAAGAGTTGTGTGATAAACGATGTCAGTTTGCCACCGAAAAAACGAGACTTGAAGTCGAATTAGACGAGAATTTGGAGAAACAAAAGAATGAACTCGAGTTCAATATAATTAGTGCCAAAATTGCCGAAAACGAGACATTATTCGAGACTGAATCGGCTGATCTCGAAATGATAAGTAAGAAAATCAATGGTCTTCGCCAGCAATTGGATGAAAAATACACAAAAATGGATGAATTGGTTCGACAAAAGAGCGAACAGATAGAAATGTTGGACAATATAAGATTAGCCGAAGAAAAGCAATTAAATTTGATGAATATTGACGCCAAACATATGCGTAAAATTGCTGTCAAAATGGAGACAATTGAACGCAAAAATGGTGAATACGTTAGAAAACTAAAGCAAATGGGTTTGTATTGAGTTATAACTGAATTGTTTACAAACATTTGTTAATAAATTATCTTATATTTAATAATCACCAAACAATAGGTACAATACCTAATGAATGTGATGTCGATTATGAAAATATGAGAATCGATGATCTTTACAGAGAATTACAAAAATGCAATAAAAAGATCTCTCGATTAACTAATGTCAATCAAAAAGCATTGGATCAGTTAAATGAAGGCAAAGAAAAGGCTCGTATATTGAATGCCGAGAAGCAAGCAATTGATTTGGGCTATCATTCAATTGAGAAATTGATTGAATCGTTGGAACATCAGAAATATGAAGCCATTCAAGTGACCTATAAATCGGTATCAAAACATTTTGTAGACATATTTAAGCGATTGGTTCCCGAAGGCACAGCATTTATCGATATGATATATGCGGACACCAATGGCACCAATTCGGTGGCCTCTCAAGATAGTCAAGAGTCGCAATCATCGGGTGCTATTTCGGGAATTGGTAGTAAATTTATGACAATTTGATATTTCAATTAAATTACCGGTAATTCAATCGTATTGGATTAGGTTTATTGACTCCTATATTGAACAAAATCGATAATTTTGTTGGCGTCAAAATACGTGTGGCTTTTACGGGAACAGCTATTGTCAAAGAGATGCATCAGTTATCTGGTGGACAAAAATCAATAGTGGCCCTGGCATTCATATTTGCTATCCAACGGTGCGATCCGGCGCCGTTCTATCTGTTCGATGAAGTGGATCAGGCATTGGATCCCATTTATCGCAAAGCACTCTCTGGTTAACCATATTATATCATCTGTTTTTATTATATGATTTTCTTCTAATGTTTTATATTTAATTTTTTATTTAATAATTTTATTTTAGTTATAATAAGAGAAATGTCACGAACTTCACAGTTTATAACGACAACATTCAGACCCGAACTGCTCGACTGCGCCAACAAAGTGTTTGGCGTTAAATTCAGAAATAGAGTAAACAGTTTTTTTATTACATAATAAATAATTTTGTCTAATTTTGTTTTTCATTTTATAACAGATCAGTCATATTGGATCAATTACTATGGAGTTAGCCAAAGAATTTATTGAAGAATCAGATGAATCAATGGATAGATCGCGAAGAGATCAAAGCAGCAGAAAGAGTGTTCGCTTTGACACTTCTGCTGATAAATCTGTTTAATTTTTTATCATTTTCTATAAAATCTATAATATTTATGACTACTTTTCCAATTATATAATTTATTATTGATTTTATTATGATTTATTTTTAAAATTTTTTAATTTATATATCATTTACCGGTAAGTTCTTTAATATATATTCTTCATATTAAATAAGATTTTATTATTTTTTTCTAATAAATTTACCGGTAATTGTTTTTTATGTTAAAAATATTGATAAATGTATGATTTTAATCAAAAATTAATTATTTGTTTATTGAAAATATGGTTTTAATCTTTGTTTATACTCTTGATGTTAGAAAAATATTTTATTCAAGTGATTTGGTTTTTAAAACTAAAGTTTAGCCATACAAACAAAAATAAGCAATAGATTGTCTTTAATGAACTAATAATTATTGGTAATTAACATTAGCTGTAAAATTAACATTTATTAGATAATAATTAAAAACAAATAATTACTTGAATTTCTCACAATTAGCAATAATAGTAATATTAGTAATAACTTATTACAGTATTAAAGTTAAATAATTACTACTAACATATTTTTTTAAATCATTAATATTCAATAATTATATTTATTATATGTAATTTGATTGTAATTTGATTGTAATTTGATTGTAATTTGTAATAAACAAAATAATTAAATATCTATATTAATAATATAATTAAATATCTATATTAATAATTAAATATGTCTTAACAAATATATATATCACGTGATATGATATGCGAGACATTATTTCAATTCTTTTCATTGAAATATTCATGAGATTTATGATATAATAGCATATATTATGCGCGACATTAATAATAGCACATAATTTAAATTAATTTTTGTTGCTTTAAATAATTTAAATTTTATTTTTCATTCAATGATTTTCCAATTACGGTAGCATTCAATAGATTGATAAAAATTTGTTTTGAAAACATCTATTGAAGACATGAATCCAATTATTAAAGTATTGGAAAAGATCTATAAATTTGTACGAAAAATATATAAAAGATATCAAATATATAAACAAATTAATCGATTGGAAACAATTAAACTGAATGGCATTCGCAAGAAATATGGTTTACATCAGCACTGGAACGATGGCATCGGTTCCCACTTACAAGACATCTGTTTGTTTCCCATTGTGTTTGTCTTCACATTAGTGATCGGACTCTACAATAGTGTGGTCACAGCATTAGGTTCGGCACCGAGTGCTGACCGTCGCCAAAGTCATATGAGTTTTGTCTTCAAGAATGGCACCGACGAAAACAAAGTCTTTCGAAAAGTAGTTTATTTTATCTTTGGTTTGATTCTGGCATTCCTTACATATCTGTTCCTCAGTTCACAAGAGTTGGTCTCCGATACAAAACTTATTTCGATGACTATTATAGCTCTTGTTGTGTTTGCATTGATCGCACCGTTCAAAGAGATAATACTTTGTCTAACACTTATTGCATTGCCATCAATATTGTCGAGTAAATTAAGATTCATATTAGTGGCAATCATTGTCTATGCCGTACTGTTTAAGTTGTCGCCCAATATAACAGCAAATGTATTGAAAGGTGTCAGCTCTGCTGGTTGTAGTGTTTGGGGCGCCGGTAAAGGTGGCAAAGATTTAGTCATCAGTAATATCAAACAACATATTCAAAAATTACTACATATTATACAAAATACTTATAGACAGATCAAGAGGTCACTCAAAAAGTTCAATGAAGCCATGAAAAGATTGCTTCAGAGTATAGATATTAGGAAAATGTGTAAACAAAATCGTATGAATAAATTCAATAAGAAATGTATAAATGATATGCATTTAAGCTTATTATCAGTTGATATGACTCCTGTATTCATATGCGATGCTATCACTAATGGAGCACAGAGTACATGTCAATCGATTAAACAAATGTCTGCAAAAATATACAATCAAACAATTATTTTAGTTAATCAAACAATTGAAGAAATATTGTACGATCTGTATGTCGACATTGAACTAAACCACGAACTTAACCATTCAATCAATATTTCGGTCGACTTTGATACTGCCGTCTCATCAATTGGACGCCAATTCTGGGAACGACATTATATTTTAAGTCATATGTCATACTTGGCTAATATCAGAATTATTATATTAATAATTATCACATTTTGGATATTTATTATGTAAGTAATTATAATAAATTACTTTTATAAATTTATCAAATTTTATTTAAATTTATTTATATTTATAAATCAATAGGTCAGTCATATACTTAATTATGTTCAAAAAATCTGATCCGTGGGATAATGTCTACATTGATGAAGAGTTTATGGAAATTGACAAAAAGCGATCAGATTTGGGAAAAGAGACTGTATTACCGCTTACACTCATAGAACAGGACAGATATGTTTCAACATTTGACATAACTATGACCCGACCCGAAATGATTCGCTTTTTTATTGGTTTTATTATGTTTTCCTATATCTTTGGACAGTTAAGCATTTATTTTATTGTCGATTATTTAGTCAATTGGCTGATCCATCTATACAACAGTGTTTTAGATATTTTCATTGAAGTGCTGTCGCCGTCGTCTTTTACCATTAAAATCGAGGGCCAAAACTTAATGGCACATTCAATGAGAGGTATGCAAGACTCGTTTGACATCAAAGAAAAAATGATCAAAAAATTTGAATCCTGTAAAGCAGTTCCCAATCCGCCAAATGTAGAGCTATACAAAAAAATGTCACTTTTATTATTAGTTGTATTGATGACTGTATTTTGCGGGTCATATGGTCTCCGGCTTCGTCATTATGTGGCCGGTCTTTTTTATCCACATCGCATACCTGTCCGTACAGTTTGGCTCTACAATCATATACTCATAACAAGAGGTAATATATTTGAATTCTGGAGAAAACAAATGCGACAAAAAACTTATGGAGATATCGATGGTCCAGAAAGTGTCAGTCTATTTGAACGGTTATGTCATGAATACAAGTATTTGCGTATCATTTGTACCGTTTTGGGTGTCTATGAGAAACAAGTTTCATGTGTAGTGTGTGGCATACGAGTCAAAGACGACGGTTCTGACCAATCCATCAGTTGTGTCAACAAATGCGGTGCCTATTATTGTTTCGACTGTTTGGGCGGACTTAACAATATATGTATAAATTGTATGAATACTATTGACTACATAAATATTGGTGACATCAGTGAAGAAATGGATTCAAGCGATGAAGACATACCCTATACTCTCGATGACGAAGACTTTCTCTATCAGTACAATAAAAAGAAAGATCAAAAAGTTCAACAAATTATCGACTATTTGGATGATACCGATCAACACGCCTATCAAAGACGTGATTTGGTATCAATTGCCTATCAATACGACACTAAACATCAAATGCCAAAACATATATATATTGTGAACAATAAAGAGGACGAAAGTCATTACGAGACCGACGACGACGAGTCATATAATAACGATAGCAATGATTACAATAAATATTTATTTAGTTTAGAAAAACAGTTGAGAATACCGGCTGAAGATATCGTTAGAATGAAAACCAATGCCAAGAATTTTATGGAACAGGAGATCAATACCAGTGCTGTCCATAAGGTTAAGGAAGACATGTATTCACATTTTAGACGTGAAGACGACCAACGATTGATCACAAATGCATTACTGTATCAAAATAGAGACCAAAAAAGCCAACAAAAATATAACAAAATGTGATACAAATTACACATTTTCTTAATTAAATAATTTAATACTTATTTTATTTTTATTTATATTTTTTCTATATTTTATATTAATTATATTTGAATACTTTTATTAATTTTTGTCACTATAAATTATATATATTTTACATTATATTTTATATTAATAATAATTTACATTAAACTTAAATAAAATTATATATACCTAATCTTTAGATAAAATTGTAAAAACTTGTATATCAATAATAAATAATTTATTGAATAAACAATTGACAAATAGACAAATACAATACAAGTATACAATAGTATAATATAACTCACTTTTTATACTATTAAAGATTACATATAATATAATAATTAATTAAAATAATTTTTAAAATATTTATATTAAAGATATTATGTTATAAACCAATTGAAAATATCATATTGTATCTAAACTCGTAAAATTTTACTTTATCTTATTATAAACTAAACTAATTATTAACATTTGCATAATTATTGTTAATATAAAATCTATTCAATAAATTACTTATCAAATATATGAAACAAAAGTTTATTGTTACAATAGTGAGAGATATTATTATTAAAGTTTATATTCAAATGTTAACGAAAGATAACTGTTTTCAATACTAAATAAGTGTTTGATAAATAACTAAAAATTTTTTTACTAGAATTATAGTAAAATATATAATAGTTATTATATTGCCATCAGATATTTATTTAAACTAAAATCTATTAAAATTTAATAATGACATTCATTATGATAGTTAAACACTACTTAGTAATTGTAAAGATAATAGCATTGATATGTATGACACATAAAACTAACGGTGTATTTGGTGCCGATATTTGTGAGGAAACGTATGTCGATTCGGTTTTCATGATCAGAGACGGCATAAATGTTCGCCGAAGTGACCATTTGTGGCACTATTCGTATGACTTTAAGTTGATTAGTGTTGACAACCAAATACAGAAACTCAGACATTTGTTGAACAACAATAAAACCAGTATTTAGATAATCTGTTTAATCAATTTAACTGATAGTTATTTAGCTTTTCCTGTATGTCTTTAAATGTCTTAGTCGGACATGTCTTAAGTGGTTTGTACGTCCCGGAGATCAATTGCAACGACAACGACAATATGGTTAAAGCGATTGAGTCAGCAGTCGATGACAATGAGATTATCAATTGTACGACATGTCGAAGATGGCACACAAACCTATTGCTTGTCATTTACAGAGACGACAAAATAGCTGACGATTGTTTTGCCTTTAAACAAGTGGTTCCGGTCACCAATCAAATTAGGGATATTCAGGACACAAACTTTCACAATGGTTGGCAAACTAACGGCACAATTACTCAACGAATAATACCTATCGATTGGGGCAAACTTCAGGACACTATCGCTATGTATTACGAACCAAACAATTATCAGATATTTATGATCTTAAATAAGTCTCCGAAAGACAATCGCCAATCGTCGGCACTGTTCTGGACGTCACTGAATACCGTTAATTGGATAAAGTATCTGAAACAGAGTGCTTTGGCCGATGATCTCACATACAATGGTTTTATAAGGTATCAAAATCAGGTGTACGCTGTGGCCGAACCCTATGGCTATCACAAGACTAGACGAGGTCCGAGTCAACTGTATCTGTTTGACCCGATTAGCAAAACGCTAACAAAACATGTTAGCAAATCTAACGGTGCTATTAATTGTTTAGTTAATTATACAGTATTTATTTCTAATAGGATACTGAACTACTTGAGTTATTCGGGTGCCATCCATCCCATAGATACAATTGGATCACATATTTAGTTTTGATTATAATTGTTATTACAATTATCGTAGTCATTGTTATAGTTGTAGTATTGATTGTTTATCGCAACTATATTAGAAGTAATATACAGTATATATTTGTATATAAAATAACATTTTTAATAATTAAATTGATTTGTCAATAGCTTCGGACACTACAATAGTGTACAACAATGAAAACAATAAGACAACAGATACGCCTCCGACAGATAAACTTAATGCAATTACTATCAGAAATACAGATAAAAATGTCACAAATCTTCCCGAGACTACTAATACTTCCAGTCAGTCACCTAAGACCGACACTAAGCCATTAGCCATCAGTGGTAAAGCAAACACAACCAGCGGTTCAATGTTTAATGAAACTACAATGAGAAGTAGTTTATGAAATATTTCTACATATATTTGTTTATATATTTAGTATTCATTTATAAATATACTGTAAAATTATTTTTAATTATTATATATTATATCATTAATGTATACAAAAAATAATTTTTTAAACACGTTTTTATTAATTTATTACAAACTAAACTTAGTTATATCAATATATGAAAAATATAATAAATTTCTTAATGAATAAAATTCAAAAAATTTAGATAATATTCAATATAAATCAAATGTAATATAAAATATATCTAAAACATAGATTAATCGTTTTTTAAATGATAAATAAAATCAAAATAAATCTAATGAAACAATTTTTTAAAATATGAAGAAAAAGATAGTCTAAAGAAAATAAAAGAAAACATTATTTGAGTGATTAAATCGACTTAAGGGTCGGTGTCTTGGAAGTGATCGGAGTCTTCTGAGTTTTCGGCGAAATGTTTCCGAATGTCTGCGACGGTCTTGGAGTAAGGTTTGGTTTCTTTTCAATCAACTCAAAGTCGTTGATCTCTTCTTCGTCATCATCGTCATCGTCGTCGCAATTATTGACAACGCTATTGGTCTTGATTGGTGAAAGTGTTTGTATGGAAGTACTGCGTTGAGGTAGTGGTGACTTCTGTGTATTCATCGACTTTTGTAAACTCGTCGATTTGAAAGAACTGCCAGAAATTGAGACACATTTTGGTCTGACACTGTCGGACACTGACGCCCGGATTGATCCCGAAGTTGAAGTGTTGCCAGAGTTTTGTAGACCAGATTTTGACTGCTCTTTGACTTTATGGCAGATGCAGATACCAGTAGCAGAATTAGGTCCCGAACAAGCAGAACATCCCTGACTGACAGTATGTGACTGATCCAAACTGACGGCCGGTATGTTCGACGCTGATGTTGTCTCTGAACGATTAGTGTTGGCCACAATCACCGGGAGCTGTCCTTCGCGTGAGTCTCTAAGACTAAACATTAAGCAACACAAGAGCACGACCACCAACAGGACAATTGTGACCACAATTGGAACAGTAATGATGACATTGATGTCGTATATCTGTTCATTGGCTGATAGAAGAAAAAAAAAGATTTTGTTTGTTAATTGTTTTATCAAATGTTAAATCAATATCAAAGTCTACATTCAGTGATCAACTCTTTTGTTGACTTCTGTTGTTCAGAAGATATATTGTCAGACAATAATAAGATGAGACAACAGATTAATGCAAATTGTGATCTCATTTTCATTTGTGGTTATAATTCAGATAATTGAATAAAAATATTTGAATAAATAGTTAGTTAACTGACAATTGTTTGAATAAATAAATCAATACAAAATACGATATTATTACTACAATGGATAATAAATTTCGAGACAAATTGTAATTATAAAAACTTAATAGATTTTTCGGATAAAATTTGGTATTATATATTTGTAATGATATATTTTACAACAATTTACTGACAAATTGTTTTAATAATTAAATTTAAAAAATTAAAAAATATTTAAATAATTTTGTTGTTTAATATCGTGATAAACAATTCAATAATAATCGGTCCGTGAATTACGCGACACAACTATCATATCATTAAAATTTAATTAAAAATTAAAACTCAGTAACGGTTTGAATTGTCGATTGAATTGTAGACAAATAGTCAACAAAAAAGATTTTAAATAACCACTAAAAAAGTGAATATCAATTGAGTGAAGACAGCAATCATGAATGCAAGATCAACATCTCTGCCAAATTTGAGTGATGACGAGGGTTATGACAGCAACTTTAGTGGCAGAACTCGAAAGGATAGTGAGACACAAACCGATGAAGAAGATAGTGACAGAACTCGAAGGAATAGTGAGACACAAACCCATGAAGAAGATAGTGGCAGAACTCGAAGGAATGGTGAGACACAAACCGATGAAGAATATAGTGGCAGAACTCGAAGGAATGGTGAGACACAAACCGATGAAGAATATAGTGGCAGAACTCGAAAGAATAGTGAGACACAAACCGATGAAGAAGACGATAGAGACTCCGGTTTCGGTGATATCGACAAATCTTTTGAAAAGACCGACGCAGAAACACAGACTCCCAAATGGAAAGATGAAAGACATTCAAAGGGTACACAAACAAAGACAATTAAAAAGGTTGATCGCGGCGTACAAACAGTCAAGAAAAAGCGTGTCCGCCCAACCAGAAAAACTACTACCGACGATGACACGGATCTTATACCAACAGAGCTTAGGGATCTTTGGTCGCAAATCACAAGAGGTCGATCCACACTCATCTATCCAAACAAATTTTTTGGCCGTCCTCGACAACCACATCCAACCGAGCGGACTAGTAGTGATGTTGGCAGAGAAGAAAAAACTGGAGGTGAGGACACACTTATACCATCTAAGCTGAGAAATCGTTGGTCTCAAATCACAAGAGGTCGGTCGACTCTTATCTTTCCCAAGAAATTTTTTGGCCATCCTCTACAACCTAAACAAAGTGATTGGACTGGTGAAGATGGTCGCAGAGACCACACTACTGGCGATGAGGGCACACTTATACCCGCAGATCTAAAAGATCGTTGGTCACAAATTACGAGAGGTCGGTCGACACTTATCTTCCCGAAGAAATTCTTTGGTCGTCCAATACAACCGAAACAAAGTGATTGGACTCGTGAAGATGGTCGCAGAGACCAGACTACTGGCGATGAGGATACACTTATACCCGCAGATCTAAGATATCGTTGGTCACAAATCACGAGAGGTCGGTCGACACTTATCTTTCCCAAACAATTTTTTGGACGTCCTCTACAACCTAAACAAAGTGACCAAATTCGTGAAGATGGTCGCAGAGAACGAGAAGAGCCGACTGGCGATAAGGACACCCTTATACCCGCAGATCTAAAAGATCGTTGGTCACAAATCACTAGAGGTCGGTCGACACTTATTTTCCCGAAGAAATTCTTTGGTCTTCCAATACAACCGAAACAAAGTGATTGGACTCGTGAAGATGGTCACAGAGATCAGACTACTGGCGATGAAGACACGCTTATACCCGCAGAGCTAAAAGATCGTTGGTCACAAATCACTAGAGGTCGGTCGACACTTATCTTCCCGAAGAAATTTTTTGGTTGTCCAATACAAGCGAAACAAAGTGATTGGACTCGTGAAGATGTTCACAGAGACCAGACTACTGGCGATGAGGATACACTTATACCCGCAGATCTGAAAAATCATTGGTCACAAATCACGAGAGGTCGGTCGACACTTATTTTCCCGAAGAAATTCTTTGGTCGTCCAATACAACCGAAACAAAGTGATTGGACTCGTGAAGATGGTCACAGAGACCAGACTAGTGGCGATGCGGACACACTTATACCCGCAGATCTAAAAGATCGTTGGTCACAAATTACGAGAGGTCGGTCGACACTTATCTTCCCGAAGAAATTCTTTGGTTATCCAATACAACCGAAACCAAGTGATTGGACTCGTGAAGATGGTCACAGAGATCAGACTACTGGCGATGAAGACACGCTTATACCCGCAGAGCTAAAAGATCGTTGGTCACAAATCACTAGAGGTCGGTCGACACTTATCTTCCCGAAGAAATTTTTTGGTTGTCCAATACAAGCGAAACAAAGTGATTGGACTCGTGAAGATGTTCGCAGAGACCAGACTACTGGCGGTGAGGACACACTTATACCCGCAGAGCTAAAAGATCGTTGGTCTCAAATCAAGAGCGGTCGATCCACACTTATATTTCCGAAGACATTCTTTGGTCGTCCAATACAAACGAAACCGAGTGGACGCAAGTCGAGCCCTGTCGGCCGCACGGGTAAAGGTGTTACTAGAAATCAAATGACTGATTTCATGCGTGAAGTCGATATTCAGCATCCGTTCCGCAATTGGGAAGTATCACCCAAATACAAGTGGCACACTCGCGGTCGGGTGCCGTCCGATTGGGAACAGATGATGTCATTGGTTCGGCTAAATCAACGCCGACGACAGCAAAAAGAAGGCAAAAGTGGTGATCCTTCACGAAACGCACACTTCGGTAAACCAACTTCGGAGGACTTTAATTATTCAAAAGACTCTGGATTTAGCTCTGGATTTGACTCTGAATTTCACTCTGGATTTCACTCCGAACACAACCCGACAGACAATTGGAACCGAGAGACCATCGGTGACAACGATTTCTTCTATCCGAAGACATTCTTTGGTAAACAAATGAATTGGTAACACATTTGATGTCAAATATTAGTATATATTAGTAGTGATTGTATTCAAACCATCAATTAATGATTTGTCTGAATTTATTATCAATCAGTTGTCATATGCTTTATATTAAATACTGTTTCAATTATTTCTTGTTTTTATGTAATTTTGTATTGAAATTGTGTACAAAAAAAAAGAAAAATCAATTTTATTTTTATCAAATAATGTTTTTATAGACAAGAAGTAATATTTTTCGTCGAAAAAAAACAGAGTTTTAGCTCCGGTAAGCATCGGTAAGGATCGGTCTTATATTTTCTTAATGACACCAATTTTATAATTAGATTTGATTTTTTTGACATTATCTGAATGGTTGTCCAGAAAACCAATGGTAGCGTATTTTTCGGTGTAATTCATAATAGTATCGACATCTTCGGGATGTGAGTCCAAAAACTTTGTCACATCAAACACTTGATCGCTAATTACAGTATAATTCAAAGCGAACTTTTAGTGTTGTGTTTTAAACACTTCCTCGACGGTGTACTCTTTATCTTTGGATGTACTCTCAGATACTTTGTTTTTTAAAATTTGTTTTGTCTTATCGTTTGGCAATTTTTTTTTAATTAATTTTATTATCAAAGTATTTTCAATTTTTCGTTAGTTTTTCAATCATTGGTAATAAATTATTACTATATATTGTATACTGTGTTATAGAGTAATGTAACAATTTATACAATAGTTTTAATTGTTTAGATATTTTTTTATCGCATATACTATACCTAACCCTGTACCACATATACTATTAATTGTTTTAAACTAAATTAAAATATATAGAAATATTATCACGAGACAAAAATATTTGATAAAACAAATTATATATATTTTTAAACAAATAAATGCAAATAATATAATTATATCTCTAAATACTTTTGTAATTGATTTGAATTAATTTGTTTATAATAACTGTTTTTGAAACACTATTATCAACTATCAGATCCTATTCCCAACTATTTTTAGTTTGATTTTGAATACAATGGGAAAGAAAGAGAAGGCAAAACGTATCCCATCGGACGCACCGACAGCTCTAATCGCACCATCAGATTATGAGCACATATACAAAGGACAGAAAAGTAACACTAAAGGAAAGGGAGGAACGGCTGCCAAACGCATTCCATCGGACGCACCGACGGCACTGATTGCTCCATCAGATTATGAGCACATATACAAAGGCGAAAAGGGATCCAAAAAGGGTGGCGGAGGTAGCGGTAAATCTAAACGTATCCCATCCGACGCACCGACGGCACTGATTGCTCCTTCAGATTATGAGCACATATACAAAGGCGAAAAGGGATCCAAAAAAGGTGGCGGAGGTAGCGGTAAATCTAAGCGTATCCCATCCGATGCACCTACAGCTTTGATTGCTCCCTCAGATTATGAGCACATATACAAAGGCGAAAAGGGATCCAAAAAGGCTGGCGGAGGTAGCGGTAAAACTAAACGTATCCCATCCGACGCACCCACAGCTTTAATTGCTCCTTCAGATTATGAGCACATATACAAAGGAGAAAAGGGATCCAAAAAGGGTGGCGGAGGTAGCGGTAAATCTAAGCGTATCCCATCCGACGCACCTACAGCTTTGATTGCTCCTTCAGATTATGAGCACATATACAAAGGCGGCAACAAATCTAAAGTACCGGCCAAACGGCTGCCATCGGACGCACCAACAGCTCTGATCGCACCATCAGATTATGAACACATCTACAAAGGCGCCACACGTACAGCACAAGGTGGTGGTCGTACCGGTGCTGAACAGATACCCAATTCTGTGGTTAAACTAATCGACGATTATGTTCAACAACAACCCAAACAATATGACCACAACTGATCACAAGTGATGATCACAAACATTGTTTTCACTTATTTTATCTTATATTTCAAATTCTTTGTATTTTTATATTTTTTGTATTAAATTTCCATCAAATGTTAATTAGTTTCTGTTTTGTTTTAATGCAATGAAATTTAAATAGATTACTAATTTTATATACAGTATTATAAATTAACTAAATCGTAATAGCATTTACTTATTTTGTATCCAATTTTTATTATATTATTTAGATATTTATTAATAAATTAGTTTCAAATAAAAGTTTTTTAATTTTTACTTTTTACAAATTATTTACACTACTGTATATTACTATTTTTGTTGAAACTTATTGTTTTGGTTGATTCAAATTGACTGTATTAATGTCACTATTTTTAACCCAAACACCGGTCTGTTTTGTTAAACATTTGATAGACATTCAATATATGAAACAACAATCAATATAAACAAATCTAAAAGTATATTATCATTAAGATAATAATTTAATAAAATCTCAAATTACTGTTAAATTAGATGTAAAAACTTGATATAAAGCAATAATTGATATAAAAATAATAGAAGAAACACATAATAACCAATGAATGGCGTAAATAGGATAATGCATACAAATATTAATATAATGAATCTCTTTGATAAAAAATTATAACTATATATATAATAAATTATATCTATGCAAAAATATATTTTATAATTTATATAACATTTGATCCCACCCTACACCCCACCCCCATGAGATCGAAAATCTTTAGCAACCCTGATTTTATTATTACTTAAAACAATTAGTTTTAACCGTATTATAATTGGATAATGTAATGGAAACCATCCATACAAATGGAAAGGGAGAAAAATATCTGACTGACCGCATCTGACCAAACATTAACGGTTAGATATTTTTATCACATTTCTGCACTAATGTAGTACTCAATGCCATTAATTGCAGCCTCCAGTAGTCAGTCTCTTCTTCCCAATAATATTGTTATCATTAAATATATTGAAATATATGCTGTAAAGTATCAAACTTTTCCAAATCCTTTAACACCATTAGATATGGCAAAAAAACATGAGTATCCACTCAATCATTAAACATTTTTGATCAGTTAAGTGAACCCAACTATTCAATACCATCACTCATTTGCAACACACGATTAACACATATTAATTTATATAATAAATCAAAATTAAATAAATTATACAACAATTATATAACAAATAATCAATAATTCATTTATAATAATTTAGTAAAAGTTTTAAGAATATAACATTGAAATAAATTGAAATTTTGACAAATTCTGATAAATAATAACAAATAAATGAATTATTTATTTGTATTGTCTTTTGTTGGCATTTTTATTGCATATGTATTGGTAAACAGTTTTTCACACCAATCTTCCTGTTTTCGTTGTTCACATTTAATACATTGATTCCAGTATTTCCTATCAATCACTTCATTTGGTTTGGCTATAAATTGTCGACTTTTTGACGTTGAATGACATCTCAATGATGACAACGATTTGCCGAAAAGTTTTGCACAAAGTTTTCGATTGAATAAACTCATCAAAAAAAAATCAATTGTTTTTATCTATAATATAGACTATAATAAGCATTAATTTTATTATTTAACTGATTGTAATAAAAACTTTTACTTATATTAATATACAAATTGTATATCTACCAAATGTCAAATAAAAACCAAATTTACTGTATATAATAGATAAAGATAATTAGTAATTATTAATTACAAAAAAATATAACTGATTTTTATTTGGATTGAAATTGAAAACATTTCGTTTTTTAATAATTGAATATTTATTTTTAAAATTAACTGTCAAATAAATAATGCAATAAATTTGATTTATTTTATTTTATTTTCAAATTGTTATAATCGCGAGAAAAGTAAATGTTAAAGATATATAAAATTATAAATTTCAAAATTATTCTACAGTATATACAGGTATCATAATTGTATTGATTAAAAAAAACTGTTTAATTACTGTAAATCAGTAGTGACTAACACTTATTTGATGTGACTATTAATAATATTATAATATTTGCATAAAACATGTATAAACTACTAAAAAGTATAAATTTATTAACCATTGTTTTGGCCATAATTTTGTTGACAATTGAAGTAAATATTTGTGAAAATAAGTCGATAAACAATTCGCGCGAAGCAATTGCTAACAAGTCGATGGACACCGACTTCAGCGATGTTTGTACACATATTTATAAGTCATTAATAATATTATTGATATTTTATTAGTAATAAACTATATTATAAACTATATTATAGTATGAATCGGTCGATGAAATCCTAAACAAGACATTTGTCCGCAACTTTGACTATTACGATCAAACCACGGCTCGACCGAAGACTAAAAGGCCGACTAAATCCGAGAAAAGTATAGTTGAATTACGAGAAAACAACGACATGTTACCGACGGACAAATCCGGTGCCGGCAGTGGCGGTGGCGGCGGAAATCTGGTGACCATTCTGGCCATAGCAGGGGTCGCCGGTATCGTTGTTGTCATAATTGTGACGGCAGTCATAGTATTGGTTGTGAGAAAAACCAAGAGTGACGTCAAACTTAAGGTTAGAAATCTGGGCTCTCGGTTGTCATTAGCTTCAATACAGACAGTGGCCTCAAATACAGGACAACCCGCCACTAAAAAGAAGTCACCAAATAAGCCAACAAAGAAACAAATTAAAAAATAGATATTTTATATTGATTTTTCACTATCTGTTTGTTAATATTTCAGCAAATTTTTATATATAAAAATTAATTTCATGTATTCTTTTGAAAAAATATCATTATTTATTTATATGTTTTCTGATAATTATTTATATTTCAACTTTTATTTGTTATAAGTTTTATTCAATAAAAATATACTAAATTTTATACTGCAATACAATACAGTAATAATTTAGAAAACAATTTTTATTAAAGAATAATTTATTTTTTCTATAAATTACTGAAACTTATTAATTTAAAAAAGTTAATTTTTATGCATATTATATTTTTTCATTTAGAAAATATAATATAAAAATAAGTATATAAAAATTTATTAAAACAAAAAAAAAAACATTTATTTAATGATAAACTTGAGAATAAACATTATTACAAGAAAATAATTTTTATTTGCTTATTATGCAAATAAAATGCCAATATTATTGTCATTATATAATTCTTTATGGATCTCAAAATCATTTAAATTTAATTTATGATATGTTTCTATTAGTTACTAAATAAATATATATATATATCGATATATTTTTGATATTATAAATGCAAAATTAAATATAAGATCAACGATTAAAGTTTGCATTCTGTTATTGACTATACTTATAATTGACATAATATTTTGCATAATTTATTTATATTTTTAGGTTTTTATAGTTTATTCAGTGATAACTAAAAATATCTATTCTCTTATACGAAATGAAAATTATGATTTCATTAAAACTAAGTTTGTTTATAGTATTAATTTATATAAATTACAACAACAATAGTGCTGTCAATTGTACCGAAAGTCAAGACCAATTGGAGACGAGCACCGATACCAGTGACCGATCGGCACAGACATGTGGTCTATCGGCTCGGGAAAAGTGTTTGGAACCGATGCGCAAAGTTTTCACTACAAAACACGTGTCGTACGGCAAAAATGAAAATGAATTGTCCGACACTTGCAAGTAATTTACAATTGGTTTTTTGTGGTTATAATTGGCTTATTGTTTGAATTATGTAATTGTGTTTTGTTTTATCTGAAAATAGAAAAATGCAAAAACTGATTACTTGTTTTGACAAATATCTGGAGGAATGCAAGTCTAATGGCGCCCGCATTAGAGAAAAAGTGGCGAATCTAATGAGTGGTCAACAAAAACTTCACAACACTTTATGCGATGATAACAGTCAACTGAGACAAAGTTTGTATCAATTTTTTTCTTAAAACTAGTTTTTTCAGTATTATTATTATTATTATTAATATAAGTCTGATAACTAAATATAATAATTTTGTCTTTAAATTTTTTGAAGGATATCTAAGTTATGCTCATTGTATTGAATACAACAGTAAAGATACGATTCAGTGCTTTAAAAACTACGAGAAGGAGTTGTTGGACACTATGAATGAAATGCCACTTCAAAGTCAAAAGTTTGGTTACATTCAAATGGACTCAATTTGTTGGTCAGTTAGATAATTGTTGTTAGAAATTTATGATATAGTTTTTTTTATAGATTAGATAAAAAATTATACTGAACTTAACCTAACAGTGAATCCTAACACAATTATTGTTGACCTAATAGTGCACTTGAGAGACACAATACCTGTACGCGACTAATACTGGAAAGTCGTTGCAATGTCAGTGCCGCCGATCTTTCCGAACAGTTGTTTCAGATGTCCCGAACCGATGTGTCGGCCGATTGTGAGCGCCACCGGTCTAATCGACATTGCAGTGGTGGCGGCGGCTCTCAAATAACTTGGTTCAGTCCTAATATAATAACGGTTCTCTCATTGTTTGCATTAATATTTTAATGCTTTTTTTCAACTAAACACACAATTATTTCATTTTTTTCTGATGACATTTTTTTGCTAATAAACTGCAATCAAACAAATCATTAATCAAAATATTTAATATATATATAGAAAAAAATTGTTTTGCATATTGAATATCAATATCCATTTATAATTTATCTCTACTGTATTTGTGAGTAAAAGTTAAAGAGAAAATAATAATAATAATCAATTTTCTGGAAATCAAAAACATTTTTAATCATATATTAGAAAAAAATCATTAATAATAAAATTATTGTCAAATCAATATTTTCATTTTATTAGTTATTTACACAACAAAAATTAATATAATAGTTAGCAAATTTGTTTGACACTAAATGTAAACTTTTTAAATAATATGTAAATTAAATTTATAAATAAATTACATGTACTGTATTGAAAAAACCAAACAAAATTATTGTTTATTAATAAATTTATTAATATAATCGTTGGTCATATCAAGTGCCGACTCGTACTTGTCATCCGTGCACTGTTGATACCGGAGCGCACACTTATCGCACCGTTTACTTTGTCCGTATTCGTAGCCCTGATCGCCGCCTGAGAAAAGATACGGCAAATTTTGTGGCATATCTTTGCCCATAATTTCCTGCGAATCGATCAACGGTTCGGTAATCTGTCCGCTGACTGTTCGCTGACATATCTGTTCGCACAGCAATCGGGTCATACAGTCAGTCATGTTTGCGTTGTCCACTGTTTTCATTTCCTTCTTAAACAAATCTTTGACAAAACCTTCGATAACGTTACCAAATATCGGGTCACTGGAGAGGTCATCGCCGCCATCAGACACTGATCTCTGGACACAAAACACAGCAAACAGTAATAATAATAACCCAATCAATACTGAATTATGATTATTATTAATCATAGTTTTAATACGGCTTTTTCTGATACAACTAAATAACTTAAATAATATGTGATATTATTATTATTTTCATAAAATCTGGTCTTTGTTTGCGAGAAAAAGTGGTTTTCATTGAATTTTTTTTCTTCAGTTTTCAGGTGACAAAAAAACTCAACAAAAAAATGTTAGTTTATTTAGCTATTTCCTGTGTTTTCATATATAAATTATAAACAGTATATGTTTGTGTGTGAAAAATATTAATATACATACATTTAAACATAAAGTTAAAATTTTTTTAGACATAATTACCGAAGCGTTACTTAAATTTAAAGATAATTAGATTTTTTTCTGTTGAAATGTCATAGTTTTTGAAATGCAATACTATTGATATTTATTTCAATACATTCAATATATAGTGAATAATTGCTAACCTTGTAGTGTAACTCAAATATTTTGTATATTTTTTTAGATTTAATTAAAAAATTTATTTGTTTCAAATAATTTAGTTAATACTGTAGTTACATATTACCGTTACACCTATTGACCCAATAATTAATTTATACTAATGTTATACAAATTTTTATTAAATTAAAAAATAATTTTTTGTTAATATACTATTACCATAATGATTAATAAACAAATGATTTTATTGATATATGCAAAAATAATGATCAAAATATTATTGATTAATTAATTAGATATCAAATAATAATATTACATAAATTATAAGATTAAAAAAATATTATATATTGTAATTATATTTATTATTAAAAAATGATTTGTTGGTTAATAATAAAAATAATATTATTTTTATAATTAATATATTCTACACAAAAAAAAGAGTACAACAGTTGAGTATAATATTAATAATATTGTAATAATATTAATGATATTATTATTGATTATATGTTTTGCAAGTATAATAATATGATAATATTAAAATTGATAATGTGTTAGTATAGCAAACTTCACTATACTATTATATCGGCACAATAACGATCAATATAACTATTTTAATAGTAATAATACCTGTATATCTTTACTAATATACAATGTACTGTAATATACAGTAATATTTGAGTAATATTTAATATAATATGAATTATACTGTTAAACTAAAATATTATTTGCAATCACTTAAAATACTACATAAATACATTTTGATTAACAAATAAAATCCATTTTATTATTTGTATTTCAACGCTTTAGTCAATTGTTTAAATTGAATTAATTAAAATCTCAAAACAAATCTATGCTCTCATAAATCTACACAAAAAAGTCACAATTTTAATGGAAATTTATTTTGAAAATTTAATTTGTTTTCTGCTAAATGAATAATAGAAATCTTAATTACATTTTTTTAATCAATAATATGAAACAGTTATTTCAGACAAACGCAAAGCAAATAAAAGATAAAAATCAACAAAAAGATCAGTTGAATAAAAAATTGCAAAAATTTATTAATTGGAAATATTTGGCAAAAGTAGCGGTCGTTATCTTCAGTTTTAGTGGTTTTTTCTGGCAAAGCAGCGACTATTTTGTCAATTATTTTAATTATCCGACATTTGTTGGCGTCCGGATCGAGAGGTCTATTATCATAGACATACCGGCCGTCACTATTTGTATACCGACTCTTACGTCGCGTTCACTTCTGATGCAAAGTAATCCCAAACTCAGTGAAGAAATCGAAAAAATTAAACAAAATGGCGACTCGTCTTCGGTGGTCAATCGCAAGAGAGAACTGTTCCGTATGTATGAGAATCTGACGGCCAGTTTAGTATCACCGCAACACTTCTTTCAGTTAGGCATACATGCGGACCATTTTATTGAGTGTCAAGTATTAAAACCGTTGTACTTTAAAAATAAATTTTTGAACAATATGTGGATCTCCTGTACGGATGTGTCCAAAGTTTTGGAGACAATCGGTCCAAACGGAAAATGTTTTACATATTTTACAAAATTAAATCAAATTAATATCAACAGTACTGACAATTTGGATCAATTGCATAAAATAGATGTCTATAAGACTGTCAGGAATCAGGTGGGACTTGCAATCCGATTGAAAGTCAACATCAATGCCAGTGATTATATAGATATGGCTAAAGTAGGCGATGAGTCCATCACTTTGCACGAGACGACGGCAATACCCACAGAAGGAAAACGTCGTTTATTGAAAGTCGGAACCATTTACGACATATACTTTACAAAGATATTAACCATTAACCTGCCGGCGCCGTTCAGTACCAACTGTATGACCTATGAGGCCAATCAAATTGATAGACCACAGTCTCGTGTGGATTGTGTGGATCGTTGTATTAAAGAGATATATTACACGGTTTGCAATTGCTATCCATTACATGTTGTTGTCCGACACGACATTGTTATTAACCATAATCTGAGTCTCTGTAATGACACCAGCGATGAAATTAACAAATGTCGACAACAAGAAGTGGACAGTCGTTGTTTTGAGAGGTGTCAACTCGATTGCAATGAAGTCACATACGATTTTGACACCGAAGAGGATACCTATCCGACCGAATCGGAACTCAACGAAGCGGTCGACGGACCAGAAAAACAACGACTCCAACAGATTCGCAACTATACGGCAACTGTTAATCTATGGACCAAACTGTCCGGCGATACTACCTATGAATACAAACAGGAACTGCCGTTAATACAGTTATTTAGTTTTGTCGGCGGACTGGCCAGTCTATGGCTCGGCATATCATTCATAGCTTTCTATGATTTTTTAGTCAGTTTTGTCACATTTATCTATAACACAAAACCGTTTGAAAAAATGAGGAAACGGGAGGCAGCCGTCACTGTCCTATCAAATTGGAGTCAAAATTTGAAACAACAAAATAAATTCAAACGAAATAATATATTATAAAAATTATAAACATTTTTTTTAACACTATTCTCACAATTATTGCATTAAATTGTTGTTAAAATGTTGTTAAATTTATTTGTATTATTATGCCTTTTTAATGCAAATTATATTTTTTACAATATTTATGAGTCAATAAATAATATTTTTTTTTAATTTATTTAAATTATATATATATATTTTCAAATGTTTATTATATAATAAAATTTATTGAAAATACACACTAAGTTATAATTGAATTTTAGTTTATTAGAATATTTCAATGATAACAAATAACTATAAATTTGTTCATTAGTTTTAAATCACTTTTATATTCAAAACTATAGTATTATTAATCCCAAAATTAGACGAAACTCTATTTGTATATAAAGTTTGATTAAAAAATATGACTCTTATAGGTGTGTATTAGAGATCGGGACCTAAACTATTTCGGTTCGGTTTCTAAATTTCGGTTCCGATTTTCAAAAGGGTTCGATTTTCGTGATTTAAATATTTTTTTTGTTATTAAAATTTCTTTATATTATACTTATCATAAAAAATTATATTAAAATTATTATTATTATTAAACCTAGTTACTTTACTAGTTTACTACATTAATTTATACTTACTCAAATTATTTGATTGTATATTTTATATGTAAATAAAATTCAGATATTTTTAAAAGTATGTGACATAATTACGGTTCGGTGTTTGAATTTTTTCTCCGACCGGTTTCGGTTCGGTTCCGACCTTTAGTGTGTATTCTCATTCATCTCTATTCATGAATTAAAAAATTTTCTGTAAACTCTTTAAATAATCTCTAAGACTACAAACAGCAGTAATTTATAACATATTATTGATATACAGTATGTTATGAGATAACACTGTATTGAAATCAAAAACATTACATTTACACAAATCAATAAAATATACACAAAAAAATAAAGATTGATTGATAACAGAGTTTTATATTTGTTGTCCATTTCACTACACAATACTATACGATAATATACTGTATATATATTATATGAGTTAAAATTATTGACACAAAAAATAGATGTCTAGAACTGACACATCTGTTGAAAGAAATTTATGATCAAATTTGTGGTTAAATGACTGTCAAAACTAAACAACATTTCAGTCACTCGTTATTTGAAAAACATTTTTTAAAACAAAATATCTTTAAAAAGTAATCTAATTATAAATATTACTGTATTTTTCTGGAAAAAAAACATTTTTATAATACCAAATACTTTAATTTTATTTTTCAAACTAATTTCTATATTTTTGTCATTTATAGTATAAAGTTTTCCATTATGTATGAAATTTCTAATATTTTTTTTTATTAAATATAATATAATTTAATAATTTCCTTTTATTTTTAATTTACAATTCCAACTAAATTTTGTTTTCAAATTTTAAATTTATAAATTATTAATAATCACTGATTCACTGATTAATCAGTAAAGTTTAATTTAAATTTAAAATTTAAAATATCAATTATTTTATGTGAATTTACTTTTATATATGAACTTAAAAAGTATTTTTAATACTTTAGTTATAAATTAAATATTGAGTTTGTTTTTTATTGATCAAAATTGACTGTATTTTTGACATCATATAATTGATTGTGTTTTATAACAGTTAATCAATTTAAATTATAATTTTAAATAAATTGTAAGTACATTTATGCTGTAATAAATTATTCAATAAAATATTAAATTAAACTTAAAAGTATTTTAAAATAAGTAACAAATATAATATTGATAATAACTTAATAGGTTATGTAGGTGTGCTTAATATACAGGTATATGTGGCATACCTATATTATACTGTATATTATATAAATTTTATAAATTATACATTTATACTCTAAACTTTTCCATTATATATCATATTTATAATATTTTTTATTTAATATTATATAATGTGATAATAATATTAGTTTAGTATTAGTATTAGTATTACAATATTTTTTAATTTTTAATAACAGGTTTTTTTGTTGTTTTATTTACAGTTACATCACATTTATTGCACATTTATATTTGACATGTAATTTATAAATAGTGAAAATATACTGTAAATCAACTCATAGTCTAAATCATTGGTTTTGTTTATAACAAAACTACAGTTTTATGAAAGAATAATAGAAAATATATGTGTTTTGTTATCTCCTAAATACATGCCTTCAATAATTTTCATATTTTTATGCACTCATATAATTTATATGATATAAATTTAATTGATTGTCAAACATTTGTTTTAAATATTCAATATTAAACTGGACTTTGGTTTTTATACGATATACAGTATAATATGTATTTCAAATCACTTATAAAATCCATTTATAATAACATTAATGATGCAAAGTTTGCAAACAAATGTGTTATAAATATATTTTACTATAAATTTTATATATAGTATTTTGTTGGTTTCTCTTCAAATGCTTAATTTAATATTATTTTTAATGTTTACATATTATAGTAAATTTATATTTTCAAAATTGTACATAAAATTTGTTATATACCGGCTTATATTAACAAGTCTGACATTTATAATAATGTATTTATATGTACAGTATTATTGAAATACGTTTATATCTTGTTTTTTAATATTTATACTGTATATTACATATTATATATTATATTTATTCGTCTAAAATCAATATTGATTTATAGATTCACATAAAAATGTGTGTGATTTTGACGGATATGAAAAACTTAAATATTTGTTTTGAAAATAAATTATCTAAAACTTTCGTTTTCTCCACATTGTTATAAGATATATATATATATATATTAAACTGATATCATATTATTAGACCTGATATCCTCTAAATATATAATATTATTAAATGAGAAAAAATTATTCTTAAAATATAGGGTTTAATATATTGGAGTCTATCTAAAAATTATTATTATTATTATTATTATTATATAATAAATTTGATGACTAACTATTACTGCGGCAAATATATTTCGAGACAAATTGTAATATGAAAACTTAATAGATTTTTCTGCATTCGGTTTAATAATTAAAAATTATTTTTTTATGGTATTAAATAGTAGAGATATTCATTATTATTGTTAATTTTTAAAAATATTTTATAGTATAATAATTAAAGTTTTATAATGCTACAAAATTAGTAACCTCTATTTTTAGAATTGTATAATTTATAAAATCTAAGAAAAACTATTAATCCTGATAAAATAATAAAAGTATTTTTATTTTATTAGATTTCTGACAATTAAAGAATTATTTATGAAAAATTACAAAAAAAATACAATTTATACTTATTTCTAAAAAACGAAAATAAATTTTAAAATGTTTTTGTTATTTATTAAAATTGGATTATTCTAATAAATTTTTTAAAATGATTAAATATTATATTATGTTGCCTGCTTTTAAGAAAATAATAAAATAATTTTTTATTATTGACGAAAATACCAAACATTATTAAAAATTAAAATTGTGCTATTTTGGAAGACAAATTTAGACCTAATTTTAGATAAAATTATTTATTAAAAATTGTAAGCATTTGATAAACTTACTGATTTTTACTAAAATATAAACATCAAATATTACTTTTAAAATTAATATTTTTTTGTTTAAATTTATTTTTATTTTAAACATAAAAATATCAAAAAAGATTACTGTTTTAAAATGTCATCTATCAAATATTTTTGTAAATAATTCCGAAAACTTTTTAGACAAAGATATTAAACTACTATTATTTTGATAAGTGATAATCATAGAAAATATGTACATTAAAACAAAAATATAAAACATTCTAATATTCGAATTATTTTAGAAAAACTTAGTACAAAGATTCTGTCTCGAAATTTATTAGCCACAGTAATACATAATATTTTTTAATTATTATTTTAAAAGTAATACGATATTAGTTATTTTTAAACAATTATTTTAATTACAATAATAGTCTTAAACATGTCGTTACAGTATATTATCATATCATATGTCGACAAAATAACTCTATTTTTAGTATACACTATAAACTGATTAATAGTTTGAGTCTAATTTGATGAGTAGACTAATGATTTTTTTTACAAT
Source organism: Oppia nitens (assembly GCF_028296485.1). Classification (NCBI taxonomy): domain Eukaryota; kingdom Metazoa; phylum Arthropoda; class Arachnida; order Sarcoptiformes; family Oppiidae; genus Oppia; species Oppia nitens. The sequence goes on along the minus strand of NW_026533252.1, from coordinate 2,303,546 downwards.
AAAATGATTTTTAAAATAAATATTAATTGTGTATAATATGACAAAATATTTATTTATATTAAATGATTTCTGACAATCTCTAATAACTATGAAAAATAAATTATAGAAATATCAAATTGTGTTTATTTAGATGAAAATTTTTAATTATTATTATATCAATATTATGTATATTTCTTAAAATATAAATTGTTTATTTAATTAGATTAGTTTTAGATTCAATAGTAATAATTTCTTTTTTATTAGACAATGAAAACATATAAAAATACATATAAATTATTATCATTTGGCTAATATATTTTTAAAACATTTTATTTCATTAGACATGATATTTAAAAAAAAATTATATTAATTAACCTAAATAAAATTTTATTTTTTATTTCATTAATTAAGTTTTCTTGAAAATTGTTGTTTATTTATTAAATTTAAATTAAAATATAATATAATATATAAAGTGTTTTTAGTGAAACTTAGATTATGTATTACTACTCATAACTGTATACTATAAACACATTAATTTTTGAATCAAATATAAATATATGAATATTTATAAGGATTATTCAGAAAACAAATATTTGTTTACATTAAACTAATTAATATATTTATTCAGAAACTTAAGGCGTTGTTCACATATTACGTTCGCACTTGAGGGGAGGTGGGGGGGGTTAGCCAAAGCGAACTTTTGCGAACGAGGGGGAGGGGAGGGGTATAGTCTTTAAGAACGTTCGCATTTAGATAATATTTTATTTCTTGTGGTGGGGGGTAGCGGTTAGGGACATGCGAACGTAATTTTTTAGATAAATACATGCGAACAGTTGCGAACATAGGGGAGGGAGGGGGTCTAAATTTCTTTAAAAATGCGAACGTAATATGTGAACCACGCCTAACCAATATTTATAACAATTTTATATAAAACTACACTAATTCACTAATTAATCACAATTTTAATTTACTAATTTAAATTTCTAATTATAGTAAACATTTAAATTAAGTTAAACTTACATATTATTTTTTTATTTGAAAATTTTAACAATAATTTTAAAATGTTTAATAAATAAAGGGGAGATACTATTTTTAATTAAATTATTCCCAAAACATTTTTGTATATGTTTTGGTTATATTAGATTTAATAATTACATAGAAAACTAATTATTTATTAATAATAATATCTATAAAGATAACACCTTATAATAATAAATATTTATATTAATGTTGGATAATTAGAAAATTTCAAAATATTTGTAAAAATGTTTATATATTATTTACTCACTGAATATTTATTATAGTAAATAAATAAAAATTTAGAAAATAATGTAAAAATATCTTTTCTGATAAAAAAAATTTGTAGAATATTTAATTTTATAAATTTTTTACAAATTTATTATTGAAATTTTAACATTAAAAAATTAATAATTATGAAATTTGTTATAATATTTTTATCGTATTATTTATGACTGTAATATTTAATAAAAAATACATAATTTAAATTAAATTATTATAATTTTTGTTTTTTAAATGCTTAACACTTAATGTAAACCAGTATTTTAATTTTAATTAAATATTTTCTAAAAAATTATTTGTTTGATATTTAGTAAATTTCTAGTTATCCAACACAACATCAGAACATTATATCAATATATTATACACATATATCATAAATTTATATTAATATATAATATTATTTTATATAATATAATATTACACTTTTATAAACTTTTATTATAATAAATTTGGTTACATATTTATTAAATTATTTTCACTTGATTTAGCTAATTTAAGTAACGTTTAATATATATATATATAATTAAACCGTATATTATACACTAATACAGTATTTTTACTGTTATTACAATACAAAAGTAGTGTACAACATAAASAGTATAATTGTATTATTATTAATAACATTATATTTTATTAGACCACTTAAACAACTGAATGTGGATTCATTTATCTATAAATATATATATAAATATTTGTTTTTATAGTTGTATGGATACATTACATTATAAATATATACTGTATAATACCTGTATATATGTACAGTCATATAATACTATGAATGTGTATTATTTACTCACATAACATAGTATAGGTTTTTATTAACAATACATTGTACTAATAGGCTTTTTGTATAATATAACTGTATATAAAGTAACAGTAAATCAATTATAAGTTATTTCGTGCGAGTATTGAGAGTCACTTAATTCAAAATTGTTGTTAAAATTGAAATCATTGAATGAACGAAACATCTTTGGTTTGATCCGTCGGATTAGTTTCCATAAGTCATTCTGTAATATATAACAAAATAACATCAAATCATTTATTTAAAAAAAATAAAATAAAAAAATACATTTCTTAAAGTGATAATTTGACAATATTTTTGCAAATAGCAAATTTTAAACATATTTGCGGTATTTTTGCTTTTAAAAAATAAAATAAATTATTTACAGTACATTTAAAGCATTTTTTATAATAACATTTTGGCTTAAATAACATTTTGGATAAATATATGTTGAAAGTAATAAATATGATAAATGATGGATGAAAATATTTTACAATTGAAATATTATGTAAAAAATAAGTTAGAAAATTGGTATAGAAAAAAATTAGAATAATTTAATAGAAAAATATTTAATTTAAATATAATATCTAATATTTTTCTTATTACATAAACATTATTTTTAAAAATTTTGTTGGGTATAATAATAAAGTACATTTTTAGTTATCTTTTCAATGGTTTAAATTATATACTGTATAATATTAGACTTTATATTTCAATTCAATATATTTAAGTATTATAATTATAGCATTATTTAAAATTGATTATAAAATATATACAATCATTGTACAAAACAATCTCAAATTTAAGAGTAAATATATTATAAACTAATAGTTAGATTTTTATGATTTATATTATTTTGAATGAAGAAAATCTTTCACTAAATTTAAAATAAAATTTTCAATAAATTATCTTGAACACATTACATGACATTTTAGATTACATGAAAATAATTGAAAAATATTATAATTACAATAAATAACTTATGTGTCCTCTAGATTGACACTCCAATGGATTCCATAAAATTTGAAAAAAATTAGAATGATTTAAATTGTATCAATGCTAAGCTTAATGGAGTCCACTTGAGTGTCAATCTAATGGACATACAAATTATTGCTTGTAATTATAATGTAATTTTTTATATAAATATACATATTTTTTATAAATATTATAATTAAATGGACTAGTTTTATATTTATGCATAATTTTGTTTATTTTATAAACAGTTTTTTTWATTTTTTAAATATTAATAATTATCATTTTTGTGAAAAATACAATATGATAATAATTATTTACATAATTGTTTATACAAATTATTTAATAAAAAACATTATTTTTTAATAACTAACTTATAAAATATAAAATACATTATGATTGTACTAATTATTATATTATTAGAAATTTATTTTTAGACTTTTAATGATAATTATTTAGAATTAAAAAATAATAATAATTATGTTTAATTATAATTACATGACTTAACTACTGTACAAAAAAATTAACAATTTAACAATTTTTGTAATAGGATTAGATAATCAATGATTTGTTTGATTTAGAAATTAAAAAAAATATTACCGCATAAATATACAAAGATTACATTTTTTATTTTTCCGCATCAATAAACATTTTTTTTATAAAACTTAGATATATTTTTGGAAATGTTAATAAAATTATTAAATGTAATGATTATGTGGTTGAAATGGTTTAGTTTAAAAAGATATTAAGGTTAATGCAATTTAGTATAGTATTAAAATGTGTACTCTATATACGGGTACTGTATAAATATTATTAAAAATATTATTTTATTTATTTATTATAATTCTCGAAAAAATAATAAATAGTTTTATTTATAATATTTGTTTGCATTAAAAATATTGTCAAATTACACATCTTTTGCATTTATTATACATTAATAAAATATATGTATTTAATAATACACGAAAATTTGATGACATATATGAATAGATGAGTGGATTAATAAATGAATGGCTCATTGATAGCCAATGACTGGCAAAATATAGGCCGACATAGAGATTGTATTTGAGATCAGTGTCCAAACTGATGGGTATCGACCATACAATCAAATTATACATTTGTATGGGAAGCCAACAAATGGCAAACATTATGACTATCAATATCAACATTTTGACGACCTATCAATTAAAACAAAGTTAATTACTTATTAGTAAATATGTACAGTATTTCAGCTCAATTTGCGATTTTATAATTGAAATTTACTTAAGTTATAGTTAATATATAAAGTTATGTAATATGTTAACTGAAAAATATTGTAAATAATTTACTGATTAAAATTCTGTTTGTTTTAATCTTATGAATGATATAATAAAATATAATGTTTTCAAATATAAATTATTTTACTATTAAATAAACTGTAAAAATTATATTATTTATACTATATTTATTTTTTTTAAATGACAAATTTTATCTTAAATATTATTTTATAATTTATAAATTAAATAAGTTTTTTTAAAAAGTTAAAGCAAACACTATTAGTAATATAGATTTATATTTAAACTATTATTTAATCTGATAAAAGCAATTTTATCTATACATAAACAAGTTTTGTGTGTATGTGCAGTAAATACAGTATAATGCATAGATAAACTACAATATACAGTATATATATATATACTGATATATATATATATATATCAATATTATAGGATAATAAATTATTTCATAAATATACAGTATATATTATATTATATGAATATAATTTTATTGTAAAAATACTAATAAAATAACGTTTTTTTTATAAATCAAATAGTTTTTTCTATTGAACATTATAATTGCTATGACATTCATAAGTAAAATTTATATTATACTTATATATAGTATTTATTATAATTTAGACAAAAAAGCAAATATTTAACAATAATAAATAATTGACATGTTTTCAAACAATATTTATGAGCAAAATTGAATCAACAAAAATAAAATAAAAAAACTATTTTATAGTATATCCAATAATAAACTATAGTAAACTAACTAAAAATAACTAAAATACAATTCAAATTGATTGATACAAACAAAAATTGCAATGTATTGCCTAAAGTATAGTACAATCAACTTTACTTTGTAATTGGATCCCTGGCTTATGTTTTAAATTAGATTACGTTAGGATATATTGTATTTTAATTATAGTATTTATGATATCAATTATTTATAATTTATTTACCAGTATTTGTATACTTAAATGCTAAATAATTATGCTTGAATATTGGAGCACTACTCTAGTATACAGTGTAGTGGCATTTAAGGCAAGTTAATACATGTAGTTATATTAATACTGTAATAATAATAATAATAATACATGTACTGTAATCTATTCTACATTATTATGAATAAAATTTGTATACTGTTTCAAAAAACAAAAACAAATACTTAACACTAGTTTCAAAATAAAAAAAAATAATTGCAATTTTGACCAAACTTACACACAGTTTGTTTAACATAATATAAGTTTTATATCAATATAAAAATGTTATTATAATTTGAATAGACTAATCATTTTTATGTTTGTTATCATGTCTTACAAAATATATTAAATGGTTTTTTTTCTTATTTTATAACAAACATTAACACTTGAAATATCAAATTTGTTTTTTTCAAATTAAAATATAAATAATTAGTAAATAAAAATAGAAGAATCTCAATAATATTGCACAACACTACACAATAAAACATTTAAAATATTTTTAATAATTTTTTTTATAAAATATTAATTAATTAAACTAATAAAGTTAATATTATTAATTATTTTTTTAAAAAGTTAATTAATAAATTATTGTATCATATTATTAAATTGTTAAACATATATTATAATTAAGAACATTAAAAATTAAATCTTTACACAAATAGTATATAATTGAATAAATAAAAAGTGATATTAAAATAATTAGTTTTATTATACAAATTTAATTAAAACTCAACTTATAATGTTTTTTATACAAAGATTATTTAATCTTCTTTTAATAATAATAATAATTATTAATTAAAATAATAAAACTTAACAAAATAAATTAGTTTTTAAATATATTTTATTAATTATATTAAATATATTTCATAGAAAAATTTGTAATATCATATTTAATCGCATATTATTGCCTAATATTTTATATATTACTTTTAATTATAATGAAATTTGATATGTATTATGTAATGTATTTTATTTTATTATATTATTAATATTTATCATAAATTTTGTTTGTACTGTATGCTCATAAATAATATACAGTAAATTATATGTAATTATTATTGAAGTGGACTAAAGTTGTAATATTTAATACTGATTTTACTTTAGTAATAGAAATAATTAACATTATATTGCTATTAAAATAATTTTTTATAAAACTTTTTTTTTACATTTACGTATAAAATATTATTATTCAAGCAATCAGGTGTATGAGTGAGTGAGTGTGTGTGTGTGTGTGTGTGTGTGTGTGTGTGTGTGTGTGTGTGTGTGTGTGTGTGTGTGTGTGTGTGTGTGTGTGTGTGTGTRTGAGAGTATTATTTAAGCTATAAATTAATTGAATAAACAAACAAAAAATCTGACCTTAATTTTGATGTTGAATTGAGTCAAATCGCGTACAATATCTGGATTCCCGGGAGTGCTGTGTTTGACTATTGTATAGCCGACAGAGCCGTAAACAAATACCAACGCAATGGCCGGCAAAGCAAATGTAAACGTGAAAACCACTGCCGTATAGAGTTTACCATCACTTTCCGACCACTCCTCCCGGCAATCATAGTAAACGTGTGGCCCGTATTGAAAGGGAACGGCCCTACTCTTGACCAGTTGGATACTAGCAAACAGTATACCGGCGATCCATATACCTATTATTACATACTCTTTGTGTGTCTTAATCCACATTAATAGCCGAAATGGATGAACAATTGCAAAATATCTAAACAAATTCAATGATTTTAATCAATAGTATTATTTTATAATTTATATAGTAATTCAAATTGAAAATATCAACTTATTATACGAAATATTAATATTTATTTGATATTAATTTAAAAGCATATAATATCTGATATCCTATATCCAAAAAATTATAAATTAATTTATTGAATAGTGTTTTGTTAGGTTATTATAAGTATAAAATTCAATTAATCCAGCATTGAAAATTAATACTATTTCAATAAAATCTTTAGTATAAATCCCAGTAATTTGATTATAACATAATACAATATTTTACAACAAAAATAAGAACTTTTCAATAGATTGCAAGTCAACAAATTGATGAATACTTTACTTAAAAGTAAAGTATAGTATTTTACAAATACAGTAAATAAAATATATTAAGTTTATATATAATTTTGTCTGTACTATACTATTTAATATATAATGTTAGTAATAGTAATTAACGCTTATGTAATTAATATTTATTATTTTGATCTTTACTAAAATGTTTGTTCATGACTTTCTACAGTTTTAATATGAATGTATAATGTGTTTGATTAGCAACTAATTAGTGGTATTTTTTTTATTTATTTATAGTATTTTTTGTATTACATGCAATACTAATTTAATGAAAATAATTAATAGTATATCAATATTAATTCATTAAAAAAAAGTTAACTAAGTACTGTATAAAACTAAAATGTTAACACAAATACAGTTATTTTATACCAAAGTGTTGTGTGTTAACATAAAATATGATAGAAATTGCATTTTTCATTGATGAAAATAATTGGTTTAACAAAATTACAATGTTTTACATATACATTAATACAAGTCACTTAACATTTTGAAATTATAATTTAAAGTAAATATTAAAATGTATTTTTTCTACATTAGATAGTTTAAGTAGAATGTAAACTATTGATAGTATTGTAGAGTATACAGTGTATACTGTAGTATAGTTTTTCTAGTGAAATAAATTCATTATTTTATACATGAAATATTTTATATAATAGTTTTAAATTAATTTTTTAAAAATAGATTTTATCAAAAAATTGTATTTAATTAGAATTTAATTTGAAAAAAATTGCTAAACAAATCTTGGATACAATAATAATTTTTTATTGCAATTTCCGAAAGAAATGTCTGTCTTTGTATTGATCTTATTCTACAATTTCTTCTTAAACTGATTTTACCATTAGATGATAATTAAACATTTAATTGGGTTTTTTGATTGTATGAGTTAACAATTTATTAAATTTTTATATAACTTAAATGATTAGTAAATTCTGGTTTATTATTGGTTGAATAGCGCGCGCAATAATAATCGGTCACTTATGGGTGAAAATAGCAAATATTTGACGGGTTTTAAAAGGATTAACACATATTGTTTTCTCAATAGTTTTTAATATTTTTTAATAAATTATAATTATTCTTAATAACTAAATTTTATTACATATTTGTTAATTTTTTGAACTATTTTCAAACAAACTTTGAAAAAAGTTTGTTTTCTGAAATGTTTGTGTGTGTGTGTGTGTGTCTGTCGTACCAATATTTTTGTCACAATATGACTCATGGACTTATGATTATCAACAATAAATACTTTAGTTATACTATTATTATACGAAATAATTTAAGCCATTAAAGTTTGTTATTCGTGGAAATACTTAGTAGCATTTTCAACTGGTTTTCATTACATTCAATTAAGTCACAAAACTAGACATTTTAATAATAATATTTTGAATTAAGTTTTTTAATAAATATTATTTTTCAATTCTTATAATACTTTTATTGTATAATAAGTATAGTATCTCGAAATTAGTGAGAATGTAAAACATTTGTTTTATTAACTTATAAATTATATCGAGATCTTATAATATAATTTTAAAGTAAAATTATTATAGAAATTTTATTTAAATATTAATTTATCTATTACTATACATATTTAAAATATTTTGATAAATTATTATTATTATAAAATATTATAAAATATTTACTCCGTATATTAAAAATGTAAATATCTATAAAATCTTTAAATAATTATTTTTAAATTATTTTTAAACTTCATGTAAATTAAATTTGAATTATATCTATTATTTTAAATTAGAAATATGTACTTAATTTTATATGACATTTTTATTAGTAAAAAGTTTTTAAAACTCAATAGTTATTTTTTAATTAACAATATTTGAATACAATAACAACAACATATGATATAACAAATAAATAATAAATCAAATATAGTTTTTGACAATATGTATATATATTTGTATATTTATATATATATCATAAAAATATTTATTTTTAGATATCAATTATAGCATTTTACTAATTAATTTGTTTTGTTAAAATAAAAATTTTATTAATTTATCTTATTAATAAATTATAGTTTGCCGCTAATTAAATTATATTTATAACAAATTAATTAATTTAAATGTTTAATATAATGTTATTATTTAGGTTGTATAATTAGTATAATTAAAATGTTAACAAATATTTTTAATATTTATTATGTTTTAATTATAACAAATCATACAAACTTTTTTTTAAATTATATATTTTTGTTTTATATTTATACTATTTTATACATATTTAATCTATATTTTATAAAAATATTAAAACCTTTACATTAAATTTTATTTGATATATTCAAGTATTTGATGTATTCATGCAGTCAAATGTTAATATTAAATTAAAAATGATTTATAGGCTTACTGTAGATAATTATTGTTTAAATAAATTGTGAGATTTTATGAATTTGATGATTGAATTCTATTGATTCTTTTGAAATACTCAATATATATATATATATATTATATGTTAAATAAACATTTTCTGTATTGAATTAATTGTATTTATTAAAAATATATTCACGATTTCATATGAAGTATTATATAATAAATAAAAGACATATAAATAGTAATAAAAACTGAATTATAATTAAACTATAATATTGTTTAACATCTTTTGTGAACTTTGTAAACATTTCAAAATACAATATCATAATTTTAAATCTAAATATTTTTAAAAATATTAATCATAAATATAATATCCAATGAATACTGTAACAATAATTTCAAACAATATGTAAATATTGTTAACTAAGTTATAATTAAAAATATTATTTTCTATAGTTTTGATTCTTGCTAAAATAAATTTGAAAAATCTTTATGTGTTTGCTTATAACATTTTATTTGAAAAATTTTGAACTATTTTGAAATTTATTAAATATATATACCTTTTTAGTGTTAAAGTAACTATCTGTATATTTAACTACTGTTTGTGTATTTTATGAATTACGTTTTTGCGTGACATAAATTATATACTGTATATATATTTGAGTAGATTATTGAATAATATTATTCAACATTTTTATCAAATTTGTTAAAAGGCATATGAGTTATTATTGACAGTTTTTATATACTGTATTCAATTGAATAATAAGCATATTAAATTGAATCAACTTAATATTATATATATTTTTTGTAAATTTAAATTCATCATATTTCTAAAAATATAATTTATTTTTATTGTGAAATCAAGTTTTAAATTATTAAAAAGCTATTTGAATAAAAGCTTTTTAAGTTAATTGTGTTTTTAAAGATTTATAAACTATAATATTCAATATTTAAGCATAAATTCATTATTTAAATTTTTTCTACTGATTATATTAGTTATAATATATATATATATATTTTAATTTATAATATCTGAAATATGTCATAAATATTTTTTTGAAATGTTTGTAATACATTTGAAATATATTTTTTAAAGCATTTCTTTAAATACAATATAATATGATTTTAAAGTTTTCCAATTTTATTCTGAATTATTAATTAGATTTGTTTCTATTTAGACATTAAATAATAATATTAAAAAAATTACAAAACTATAAAATATAAGAACTATAAAGATTATAAAATTATAATAAGAAAATAAATATCAAATGTATTAAATTTATAAATAACTTTTTATTACTAAATAATTTATGGAATATTCTTTAAAGATGTTTTTTATTTTTATCACTTATCTATTAATTAATGTAATAATATATATATATAATACCAACAAATTTAAATAATAATATTAAATACCTATCGATTCCAATGGCAGTTAGCGTATAGACCGATATGAACACAGAGCATAGTTGAGCAAACTGTACAAAAGGGCACAGGTATTTGGGAAATATCCAACGGCCCAACATAAATATAGTATAAGAAAATGGTATGGAAAATAGGGACATCAATATATCAGATATCGATAGATTAAGTAAAAATTTCCAGATCTCCGATGATATGCGTTCCCCTTTTGCCAACACTATTATCGTAATGATATTACTGGCCAACGATATGGTGGCCGTAGCCGAGTATAACATTATGAGAAACACCTGCCACTCATCGGACAGGGCTTCCAGTGAGGGAAATGTCTCATTTGTATTGTTAAAGTTTTGTGATAAGTAGATCTGATCCATTTGAGTGATCAACAAATTACTTTTAATTAGTCAACAATAAARTTATTGTTAACGTTTTGGTTAGTAAACAATTTTTTATCAGACAAATTTTTTTATCATTAATATTTTTTATACTTAAGTATTAACGCTCTGAAGTCATTCAAATAATTTTTAGTTATTGTTATTAAATTAATTTTAGACCAATCAGAATTTAATCTATTATTAAGTTTTCAACGTTTTAGAATAATTACAAATATTTTAACATATCTAGCTAAACCTATAAATGTATGATTATATTTAATGGTATATTTACAGGTCATATTATCATATAATGGTAATATTTACTGAAGAAGTTGAGGAATAGGTCATATTATCATATAATGGTAATATTTAAAGAAGTTGAGGAATAGGTCAATTATCATATAATGGTAATATTTACTGAAGAAGTTGAGGAATAGGTCATATTATCATATAATGGTAATATTTACTGAAGAAGTTGAGGAATAGGTCATATTATCATATAATGGTAATATTTACTGTTGAGGAATAGGTCAATTATCATATAATGGTAATATTTACTGAAGAAGTTGAGGAATAGGTCATATTATCATATAATGGTAATATTTACTGAAGAAGTTTTTATCATATAATGGTAATATTTACTCATATTATCATATAATGGTAATATTTACTGAAGAAGTTGAGGAATAGGTCATATTATCATATAATGGTATATTTACTGAAGAAGTTGAGGAATAGGTCAATTAATATAATGGTAATATTTACTGAAGAAGTTGAGGAATAGGTCATATTATCATATAATGGTAATATTTACTGAAGAAGTTGAGGAATAGGTCATATTATCATATAATGTAATATTTACTGAAGAAGTTGAGTATTATCATATAATGGTAATATTTACTGAAGAAGTTGAGGAAAAGGTCATATTATCATATAATGGTAATATTTACTGAAGTTGAGGAATATGTCAAATATTTCATTTATTTTTCAGTCATTTTTACCATTAGATATAATTGGATCAGTAGATGATAATTGAGAGATGATAATTGGAGTCTTCACCATTTTTACCATTAGATGATAATATCTAATTATCACAATCTTCAGCCATATTAGATGATAATTGTCTAATTATCACAATCTTCAGCCATTTTTACCATTAGATGATAATTGGATCTAATTATCACAATCTTCAGCCATTTTTACCATTAGATTAATTATAATTATCACAATCTTCAGCCATTTTTACCATTAGATGATAATTGGATCTAATTATCACAATCTTCAGTTTTTACCATTAGATGATAATTGGATCTAATTATCACTATCTTCAACTATTTTTATTAGATGATAAAAACCACTATATGTGAGCATCACTTATTATAAGACATACATAAATTTAATTCTTAATAACTTAAAGATAAAATTAAAATTCAATAATATTTAATTTTTTGTTCGATTCATTTTGATTGGTCAATTGGCTCTGTGCCAATGGCACTGTTTTGTCACCAAAGGAAAACGTCGATTTGTGCCGATGGCACACGTTTGTTGTCAGCGCGTTAAAAAATATATAAACAGTATTTAGTTCTATGAGTTTGTTGACAATAAAATCACGTAAACTATAAGTTTTATGGTATATTCATATGAAATAATGTCAGATAACAGTAGAATAAAGTGAGAGTTCAGACCATWCAGTATATGTGGTTATCTTTTTCAACGAAACAGAGAGGAGAGAGATTTGGAGTACTTTTCTTTAATAACCGATCAATAAAGTATATATATATATATGTGTGTGTATGTATATATATATATATATATATATGTGTATGTATGTGTGTTTGTGTGTATATGTCTATGTGTCTGACATACCATTGCTGGCGTTAATAGCGTAGTGGCACTGATAACGCCTCTGTATTCTGAAGATGCTTGTAGTGCACCGGTGTATGTATTCACACATACAATGTCTACAGTATTTAGTTTATGTATTATTTTTATTATTTTCAAAACCATATATATATATATATTAGATATTCATTTGCATTTATAAAATAATGATAATTTATTTTAATTTTAAAAATTATACATTAACTATAAAAACGAAAAATATAATATGAAAATTAAAACAACAAAAACCTAAAGAGTTGTTTGTACTTCAAAAGTCCTTATTATATATATTTATTACCAAAATAATTACATTTTATACATTAAAAATAGTGTACTATTATTATTATTACAGTATTATTAGATATTTTTATCAATTGCTAAAAGCTATTGGTTTCAAAATGAAACTTCCGGTCAAATATATAAAACATTAAACGGATATATTATATAATAATTATCAAATATAATTCAAAGATATAATTTAATGTTATTTTTAAGCAGTACTTAAAAGATATTATATTTAATACTTATATATTGCATAATTATTTGTTTTTATTAATATAATTAATATATTGCGTAATACATTTAGTTATTCAAAGTAAAAATAATTTATTTAGTTTAACATTAAACTAAAAATATAAATCAATTATGAATAAAATTTTACAAAAGTTATTATTATTATATATTTATTTTATAAATAAGAATCCCATTAATATAGTAGTGTGTGGTATATATTATGTATTATTAGTAAATTATTATAATAACTATAAATATGATGATCCCTTAGTATAACAATAAATTTTAATTTCTATAGAAAATTTTTTCTAAAAAACTTTCTAGAAATTTTCTAATAGAAATTTATTTAAAAATTTCTATTTGCCCATCTCTATTATCTTTTTATACTTTTTTTTAATTGTAATGTTAAACATTTATCTTAAAAGCATTTATATAAAATATTAAAATAATAAACATAAAGAATATTACTAATAAATACTTATATTTCATTAAAAATAAATAATTTTGTATAAAAAACTTAAAAGTAAATTATTAATTTGTATGAAAGCTTTTTTCAATATTGCAACTAAAATAAAATATTATATTTCTTAAAAAAATATCAAAAAGTTTGTTTGTCAAAAAGTTACGCAATATATATCTTTTTAATAATTATTATCTAAAAGTATATTGAAACTGACGACACTATTCAATACATTTAGTATTACACTATTAATATATACCAACTTTTATTATTATATTTACTAATATTAAAAATAGTAATATTATATTATATAAAACCTATATTTATTCTTAATATTTATTTAATATTTATAAATGAAAGTATATTAGAATACTGTATAATGATTTGTATTTAAATAAATATAGTCAATGATTACTTTTTATTACTATAAACTTATATATTGATACTATCTTTAGTCTATAATATAATAATAAATTAAATTCTAAGATTTATTTGACAAAATGACATTCAATAAATAATAATCATAAATCAATTAAGCTGCGTTCACACTAATGCTTATCCAAGTAGACTTGACTTGTACTCAAGTCAAGTTTCAAGTAACATGTGTTCACATTGCCACACTTAAGTTTATTTAATTTTATAAAAATTAATCAAATTATTGAAATTATTTTATTAATTTTGATGTTAATTATAAAAATTAGACAAAAAAATAATTAATTTTTATTTATTAAACAATTTAAAGGTAATATTTTTGCTAGACAGCGAAGCAGGCATTTAAAACATAATAATATTTACATATTATACTTAACACTRATTGGCTAAGTTTATAAGTCTCGTGTGTTCACACTGTACTTAATGAAGTAAACTTACTTAAGAAGGGGTCACTACTGTACTTGAGTTAAGTCAAGGTAACTCAAGTAAGTACATGTGTGAACACCAAAACTTAAGTCAAGTCTACTTAGATTTTGTCCGTGTGAACGCAGCTTTAGATAATATAATAACTAATATAATATGTAAAGTATAAATACTTTATATTTGAAAATAATTTATATTTAGATATATGTTACTTGCATAAGTAATAATTTAATTATCAAATAGACTTAAATATAACATTTTTTCCATTTAGGCGTTGTTCACATATTACGTTCGCACTTGAGGGGAGGGGGTCGGCCAAAGCGAACTTTTGCGAACGAGGGGGAGGGGGGTAAAGTCTATAAGAACGTTCGCATTTAAATAATGAATGAATTTAAGGGATTAATTTTGAGTAAACTTAATCCTTTGATAAACGGTTTAATAACTAATTTTGAATAAATATATGACTTTTGAATAATATTAATTTATTTTATTATTTGATTATTTTAAAAGTGAAAATAATTTTATAAAATATTTATTTAAATGGTGGGGGGTTAAGGACATGCGAACGTAATTTTTAAATATCATTACATGCAAACAATTGTGAACATAGGGGGGGAGGGGGTCTAGATTTTTTAAAAACTGCGAACGTAATATGTGAACAACGCCTTATAGAAAATATTTACTTTCTATAAGTTCATTACTTATCATTGATAAGTTATCAAATAACTGCTGACTATTTTATGGGTCAATCTTTTGACTTTAATCCCTATATAGTAATATAAGGGATAGCACTGACCATACCTTTTATGCTCTGATATGCTATTGCTTGACGACTGCAACATATAAACTACAAATGTATGACAAATTTATAATCAAATAAAATAAAATATTGCTGTGAAACTCAGCATATGTTTTACAAATACATAATACAAAAGATTATATAAAATATTATTTAAAAGATTATGTTTTTATTAATATTTATTGTCAATTGTTATATAAATTAATACATTTTATAAAAAATTAATATATAATTATTATTATACTATATATTAATTACACTTATGTACTGTATATGTAAAGTTAAAAATGTTAATCATTGATAAAATTTAATGTATGATTTAACAATATTTTAAATTTTTTTAAATATAAATGTTTTATTAATTAAACAGATTATTACAATACTGCTAATAATGATAAATATTATAACAAATTTATTTGAATGATTAATTTGACAGTAATGCCAAATTAATTTTAATGAATTGAAAAATTGCTTTAACTTAACTAAATTTATACAAATATTCAAAATTATTAATTTTAAACGTATTTTAATCAAAAAACCTTTTCGACTCTTATCCCAATAAATCTTTCCTGAAATTTAAAAAAATGAATAAAAAAATTAAAATATTATGTCAAATTTATTTTTTTAAAATTAATTTTATGATTAATTATATCTCTACTATAATAAATCAAATATATATATTAAAAATTTTAATCAAGTTAATTAATTAGTTGTGTTGTTTTAAAAAARCAACATTAATAAAAAAATTATGTATTTATATTTTATAAATAATATATAAGTTGGTATAAATATTTTTTTCTAAAAAACTTTTATTAAATATCATATTTAAATATAAACTAAACATTAAATAAAATTATGAATAAATTATTATTATTTTTTGAAAATAACTTACAAAACAGTTCCGCCGACAACTGACACCCGTTTCTTCTTTCCCAACAAGTCTTTCCTGAAGACAATGTAATTAAAATTATTATATTAAAAGAAAATCATTAAATTAATTATTTAAAAAAATACAATTATTTGTAAATTAATTAACTAAACAATTAATACATACAATACAATTCCGCCAACATTTCGTTTACGTTTGCCTAATATGTCACGTCTGAAATATGATAAATAATTATATAATAAGGATTAATAAATTAAAGATAAAATAATTACATAATAGATTAGTTTTATATACAGCAAATAACATTTAATTAGATATCTATATAATTGCCATAAAAAAGGTAATTATTTTCTAGTAATCACAAATGTGATCACATATATCTCCAATTTTTATAAACACATATTTTATTTATAATCACATAAACTGTGATAATCTGTAATAATTTTAATTATTATTGTTAGACAATATAAACTTAATGATGACACCTAATCCAATCCAATATAATAACAGATAATCCAAATAAAACTAAATTAAATAAAATTAACAAACTTTGGTTAATGTTTTAATGTTTAAATCTATATTGAAAACTTCTCAAAATTGACAAATTTTATTTATATAATTTATTTATCAAAATCTTATCTTCAAAATCTTAAATAGTAATTTGTTATTTCTATATTTAATACAATAAAATATGAATATAATGCATTTTTATTATTACACATTGTTGAAATGTTTAACTATTTAAATTAGTTATACTATTAAAATTAATAATTAAATGTGATATTAACTTATCTAGATACTTATATATAAACTCAAATTTAAATAGATATAAAGATATAATAACATTAGATATAAATATATTTTAATATTATTATTAATGTCTATAATAAACACAAACAAGTAATAATGTCTTTTATTATCTTTAAATTATTATCTTATATTTAAACTGTTTTTAGTTTATTTTTACAGAATATTTTATATAAAATAAATTTATAAATTACATATAAACATAATTAAAATAAATTTTTTCGATTTTTTTCGATTAATAAGCAAAACTTTACTTTAATACTAAAATATACATAAAAAATTATAATAAATTAAACTCAATCAAGTTTCATATGTCTGAGCTTTATAAAAATATGACATATTTTTAATTAAAATTATTATATAATAAATATGCTATATGAGCTACTTGTCATATGCAGCAATCTACTTAAAATATCATATTTAATTAAAATATTGAAATTTTTCAATAGTCAACATAACAAAATGCGATTAACCATATATACAAAGATAATAGTTTTTAAAAAATTATTTATTACTTAATAATAATTTTATGATTAATTATAATTATTTTGTTTTTTTTCAAATAACAAAATAATATGATTAATCAATAAAATTTTGAGAAATATTTTTTTTATATCAGTTTATAGACACTATATTTCTATATCAAAAAAAACTTACAAAACTGTTCCGCCGACGGGTCCGCTGCTCTTCTTAATGATGATATAACCGTCCGGATTGGCAAACATGTCATTCAATCCGATTGAATCATCACTTTCGTCATCAAAATCTTAATCACAAATAAAAAAAATTAAAAAAACAAGTATTTAAATAATTTTTATTTGATAATTATTTTTATTTTTTAGATATATATTTCGTTCAAAAATAATTGTTGTTTATAATTTAATAATAATTATAATTGATATAATTTATCATTTTCTATAAATTATTATAATTTACCAAATGATGTGCATTCAATAATAGATAATGTAATTAGTATTACACCAAATAACAAAATTATTAGTTTATTATTTAATTTCGCAAACATATTGTTTTATAATTATGTAACTTAATAATACACTCGAATATTAATTGCGAAAATATTATTTTGGAAATTATAAGCACAGAATATAAGTTCAATATAAATATATATATATAAATTAGTTATTTATAGTTAAATATATATATTTATATAATATATATAAAATACTATAGTTATAATATAGGTGACAGAAAACTGATATAAAATAATTGCTTATGAAATTGGCTGCAAAACATATAATGATAGCAAAGTGGAAATAAGATACTGTTTTTATATATTATATATGTACGAAAAAAAGTTGATGTGCAATATTGAAACAGTTTGTGTGTGTGGACAGGGAGTTATCGGCGTAACTGTGGGGCCACACATTTACACATACATACAAACATATACAAACACACACACACACACACACACACACACACACACACACACACACACACACACCAGAGTGTCGCACGAAACGTAACTAACATTAATTTTATTAAAAATAACCTTTTCGTCTAATATTATTGCTTTTGTTGTTGTCTATGAAAACAAAATGTTTATATTATATTATTATATGAGGCATCAGGAAATTAATGAATTATATATATATATATATTAAAATATATGTCACTGTGTATAATATTGTACTATATATCACGTAATATCAATATATCTTTAATATATACAATGTATATACAGTATATATATCTAAGTTTATAAAGACGTTTAGGGGTTTAATTAAATATTGCATTTTGTTAAATACAATTTTGTTTGTATTTGTAGAGGTTTTACTGTTTTCAGCCATAGTTTTAGACCCACAATCAATAACTTAATTGTTTTTCACGACATATCCATTATTTCAGCAATACTTTCTATTTTATTAATAATTTGTTAGTTTAGCTTTTAAGGAGAGGTATATCTTAATTGAAAATAATTTGTTTAACACTGTTAAAGACATTAAATTTAATTACATTTCTACTTTTTTATACTAAAATTATTATAAGAATATATTCATTAATTAAATATTTAGCGAAACAAAAAACAAATAATCAAATTAATAGTTATAACAGATTTTAGTTTCTGTTAATAACACAGTATTAGTAAAAAAAACAATTTATTTATTTTTTATTTAATTTGCATAATATTGTATTATAAATTCATTTGTTAAAAAAACCACAATTAACTTTTATATATCTAACCATAATAAAATAAAATACAATTTTATATATTATTATACTGTATATTGATTTATAATAAAGTGTAATCTTTAAGTAACATTTTATATAAATTATAATCTTATATTCAAATAAATATACTCTATATGTATAAACTTGAATTTTCTACAGTATTTAAGATATTTTTTAATATTATAAACATGTTTTTTATCAAAACATTTTGCTTTCATTTAGTCAATTAATTTTAATTGTTTTTTGCTAAATAAATTTTTATGTTATATTATAAATGTTAACATGATTTATGGTAATTATAAACTATTTGATTTTATTTATACAAACTAAAATTATCTGACAACAAACATAAAATAAAGAAAATATTATTTTTATATTAATAATATACATAATTTAGTATAATTAGTTTTTAACCAAAATGTATATAAATTAGCCATTTATTTGTTAACTAAAATAGTTTTTTTTAACTGAAAACACGATAATGCTATTTACTAACAAAAAAATATTACCAAAAAATTATATTATATATTATTTCAATTGAATTTAACTCAATTATTTACTTTTAATGATGTCATATAAATTCATTGTGACGTAAGATAAATACTATTTATCAATATATATATATATATGCTGTAAATTCTATGATATATATATATATATATATATATATAAGATTGTATATAATATGTAATCTTAAAAATAATAACAAAAATATCATTATAACGATACTGTATTTTTTTCTTTAAAAAATTAGTCAACAAATACTGTAGGTTGAAATATATTTATCTGTAATGGACTTAATTTTATTTTATTTTTTTCTCATCTCATTTTAAGACCACAAGTATTACTAACTGTCCATAAAATTCACGATTGACTTTACAGTATATAATAATAATACACAGTATTACTTACTTTATACTATTATAATATAATATAAAAAATACATGTACTGTATTATGGTTTAACATAATTTACACTTGAATTTATTGGCCATTTAAACACTGGCTACCGGTTATTATGATTATATAACATTACTATTGATATATTATTTATATTACTAATTTATCAACGATAATTTTAAACATGTTTAATATTTATTTGTTAAAAACAAATTTATTTATTAATTAAGTCATTCAATTAAATATTTGAGTAATAATAGTAAAAATATTAATACATTTATTATACTATACATATAAAGTACAATATAGTAGAGTATAATAGTACAGTACTAATAAATATAAGCTTTTAACGTTATAAATCTACTGTAAATTGTAAGTTTAGTCATATAAAATACAGTATATCTCATATGAACATAGCTATTGATTTTGATTAAGTAAAATAAATAAAACTTAATTTTTAAAATTTTTACACACAATTAAACCGTAAACTAATATAACTGTAACTTTTAATATTAGTACAATTACTAGGTTATGTAATGTATTAAATTAGAATAGAAAAATAATAAACTTGAAATTTCTGATTATACTGTATTATTGGTTTTGTTTTTGTTTATGTAATTTAATTTTAATATATACTATACTGTATTAACATAACTTTAATCACTGATTAAAACTTCAGTTCCGTCTGATTAATAGCATATTAATTATTATTATAAACAAATATAGTATTAAATTAATCCATATTTTCGACCCAAACATATGTACAAATATAGTACAGTATATTAAGTATCGAGAGTCATAATACTTTGCTATTTGTTTCAAATTAAAGTTTTTTTAAATTTATTGATAGATAAATTTTGCCTATTTTATTATGTAAGACTTATGGGATGTAATATTATGGGATGGGATGGGATGGGATGGGATGGGATGGGATGGGATGGGATGGGATGGGATGGGATGGGATGGGATGGGATGGGATGGGATGGGATGGGATGGGATGGGATGGGATGGGATGGGATGGGATGGGATGGGATGGGATGGGATGGGATGGGATGGGATGGGATGGGATGGGATGGGATGGGATGGGATGGGATGGGATGGGATGGGATGGGATGGGATGGGATGGGATGGGATGGGATGGGATGGGATGGGATGGGATGGGATGGGATGGGATGGGATGGGATGGGATGGGGGTGAGGGTGGTGTGGCATACTTTGTACAGTATATTAATCAATAGCATTTAAGTTAATTATACATTTAAATGTGTATTAAAACGTGGTATAACTTAAAAGATATATTGAATAAAACATAAGTGATTTGATGTGCAAATGTTTGCAAATGTTTATTTGCATTTAAATACAATTTATTTCACGCGACAAATAAAAGTCAAATGAAATCTACAATCACTATTCTAAGCAATTGTTAGGCAAAATATATAAATCTATACAAATATTTATGATTTGAAATACGTTTGAAAAATTTTTTTTAAAAATTGTCGCAAAAAAATAATATAATGTCTAAATCATTATCATATATATTGTCTTTTGTCTGTTGTTGTGGATGTTGTTTCAAATCAAAAGTTAAAAAGCTATCAAAACTATTGGATAAAAACTCTGTTGACAGATATGCGACCAAATGGGAGACAATTGTGCCCCCGATGTCCGACACCGAGGAAGCGGCAGAATTTGAAAAAGAGCTGAAATCGTTGCAAACAGTGAAGACAGATATGACTGCAATGAACAATAAGATAGACTTATTTAGAGTCGTTTTGAATACTAGAAAATACGAGTTAGTGTCAGATGTGCCCATCGGGAGGGGAGGCTTTGGACAGGTATTCAAAGTGAGACACTTGAACACCAAAGAGCTGTTGGCTCTGAAGACAATGGAACTGAAATCAGGCAATCATTTGAGTCGAAATCGGTTCTTGAGTTTCGTTAATGAAGTCAAAGCCCTTAAGAAGAATCCGCACAAAAATATTATTGAATTAATTGATAATTTTGTTGTTAAACAATATTGTTTTACAATACTCGAGTTGGCCAACGGCGGTGATCTCAGTAAACGATTGAAACGAAAATATTTAGACTCCAGACAGACATACACCGAATCGGAGGCCATCGACTATTTCGGACAAATAGTTAGTGCCATTCATTTTGTACACACAAACGGCTTAACTCATGGCGATCTCAAACTGGAAAACATATTGATTGTGATCGACAAACAAAGACAAGAAACATTGAAAGTTACTGATTTCGGGTGCGCACAGGTAGGCATCAATCAACAGAATCATCAATTGAATCTAATGAATAGCGCCACCGGAACAGTAGTCTATATGTCACCCGAACAGCTAAGGGTCTACTTATGTAATAATTTGAATCGACCGGATCTATTCAAAAATCCAACTCATAATTATAATCCCTTTCGATCGGATATCTGGGCGCTCGGTATATGTCTCTATAGACTACTATTCTATGAACACCCGTATGATTATGATTTCAACAATGAATTGCAGTCATTGCCACTAATGTTGAATAGTATGAAAGCTGCGATCAATGCTCCCAAACGTTATACTAATCATGTGAGCAATCAATGTATGGATTTGTTGAGAAATTTACTTAATTATCAAAAAGATGCCCGAATTGACATACAAATGGTTGTCCGACACGTTTGGCTTAGAGATTGTCCACATTTGACATATATTTTTGCTAAAAAACAGCAACAAAAAAGAAAAACTCGTAAAAGCAAAACTAAAGCAAATACTAAAAAAACAAAATCTAAACCATAAAACAGCTTAATATTATTATTATTATTATTATTATTAATACTCGATATAATTTGAATTTCATTAGTAATATATCAATATTTTAGCTTAATTATTTATTTTTAATAATCTGTGAATTTTTAGATTATTACAGTATATTATCAATATTATACAAATATTTCTAATTTATGTATATTAATAACAAGTTTACTATACAATTAACAAACATATTGCTGTTTTATTATATTATTTTTATTATAAATTGTTAATTGATAGTAAACAACTAATATTTATAAAAAAAACTGGAGTTATTAATATTTATAATAATAATAAAATAAGTTTACATTAAGTAATTAATAATCTATTTAATTAATTTATATAATAATATGTTAATAATAAATGAAAGTCATAACATAAATTATATTTTTATATATTTTATTTTTACATTAATCACTTAATGTGATTGATTATAAATTACATTATAATTACAGAAAAAATGCATTATAAAAGTATATTAACTTAAGTGTTGCCCAGGTAGCTAAATAGATTAGGTAAATAATAGAGGTCAATTGACATTAATTTTTATATTAATTGACATAACAACTTATATACGTTTTTATCAATAATAATATTAATTATTGTAAATCTTTATACAGTATTTACTAATATTATAATCCAAATTAAAATATGACAAAATGTATTATTGTATTTACTTTCTTTTAATTAATAATAATAATATTAAATTGTTTACTAATTACCTAACAGACAGACAGTCTATAAACTTATTTGTAAAATATTTTTTTATTATAATAAAAATTTTCAAATAAGTTTTTGACAAACAAAATATTGTATTTTATACATAGTATAGTACTTTGCTTTGCTATACAATATTATTAAATATTAAATCTTTTTTATATTAAAACTTATTTTTTTAGTTTGAGACAAATGTCACAAACAGTTTACAAAATATCAATAGAATTGAATGTTCAGTGATTTCACTGATTTTACAATCAATCTGTATCTTAATATTACAATAAAATAACAAAAAATATTATTTTTGTATTGTTTATATAAACAATTTTTTTGTGTTACTAATAATAATAACAAAACTAAGAGTATATTTACTTAAAAATTATTTGAAGACTTTTAACAATAAAGTTTTAAAATTTTAAACATATAAATATTTAATTTACATTTATATCAATAAATAAATAACAATAATAATTATAAAATAATATACTGTATGCGTATTTTAATTTAATTTAGTTAAGTATTTTTTGTTGCTATAGTTATAATACAGTATAAATATTTATAGTATAAGTTATTTATAATAGTTATAATGTTTCTAAGTATTACTAATAAATATTTATTTAAATATCTAATTTTTGTAATGGCTAAATTATCTAATAATAGGTATATTTTTATAATTTTTTTAAAGTTACTATTATGAAACTTTAATATTTTATAAAACATTTGTCAATGAAAAAAAATAATGTATTAGTATTTTTAACAATAACACTAATAATATTTTAAATTTTTTTCTAAGAATATTCTATGAAATTAATATCATAAATAACAATTAGCATAACTAATAATTATTTTTAAAATATATATAAAAACTATACTTTTAAAAACTATTATACTGTAAATTGTTTTTAATTATTTAGAAAATATAACCAATAAAATATTTCCGTGATATTCAAGTAAAATATATTGTATTATATTATAAATATATTATATTTACTTAAATCAGTTTCAAATAAAATATTTAAAAAATATATATTTAACTTTATAGTAATTTTAATGGGTATTTATTATTTTTTAGACATTTTTCTGTGTTTTATTTATCATTAGGTTTTTTTTGGAGCAATTAATAATTCAAATAATAATTATAAATTTATATCTTTTACATAAAATATAAAGATATAGAAAAATATCAAAGAATATTTTTGCAATAATATTAATATATAAAAGTTATATATTGTAAACTCATTTAATCAATGCATTCATGCATTAAATCTAATGTTATCAAATATATTGTCTCTATAATGGCAAATATATTGTATCAAATATATAGTGGTCATCACTTGTAATCACAATATATAGTGGATAGGGTGACCAACAGTCCCGGTATGGCCTGGACTGACCTAAACACTGACTGATTTTACTAATTATTTCAGAGTTCACGATAGGATTACATTAGCTAATACAATATTTTAGTACAAATGGTTACATTAATAATATATATATATATATATATATATACAGTATATATACTAATACAGTATTTTGTATAAAACATATAAAAAGTATTATAGTATAAAAAATGAATAAAATTTTCATGAAAAATTAATACATACAATGATATTATATTTGTTTTAGTAACAGTAGAACATTAAAAAAAATGTTCAAAAATTTTTAATGATTTTATTTTTATTAAAATTAATTATTATTAATAAATAATTTTAATGGTCAGTACACATAAAATCATTTGCCTAATCATAAGTTTAATTTTTTTTCTTCAATTTTACAATAACAAATGGCTAGAAAGTAATTATGTCCCGAATTTGTCCCGGAATATTATTTTTTTTATAAATTATCAATGTCCTTTTTTAAATATAAAATTAGTTGGTCAGTCTAGTTTTTATTATATTATATAATAAATGATAAATGTTTTTCTTTTTTATTGTTGTATAAAGTATTGGAGTTTTAATATTTTATATGAGATACACACATATAATTTATATAATACAAACAAACAATCAAATACACAATACATAATAATAATAGTATTGAATAGATTGCAAATACAGTAATTGAAATAAGAGATCAACAATTTTATTTATCAATGTTTTATATGGCTTTTTGTTATAATGAGAAATAAATATATCATTAGTAAAGGATTTTATCATAAGTAATACCAAAAAAAAAAAATTAATATAAAATGAATTGTATTTTTTGTGGGATTTATCTGTGGATCAAAAATATTAAGTTTTTTTGTACATAAATTTTTTGTCTAAATTGAATTTTTAGCTAAAATAGTTTTAACTTAAAAATCTGAAACATAATTTTTTAGACAAATTTAATCTCAAGAGATCCCGGAAAGCCTAAAACCGATACTTTTCTAAGATAATAAAATTGTTGAAAATTAAATGACCAGATTTTAAAACATAAGTGAGCTTTCAATTTCATATTAAATATTATATATCGTTAGAAATAAAGTACTGCATAAAGTAGATTGTATTTTATTGATATAACCTATATATTGATAATATTAAAATACTATAAATATATAATATGCTGTATATAACTTAATATATAACTTATAATATTTAATATAGTTTAATATTATCGGTATATGTGATTCTGTATATTATTTTACAACATATATATTGTACTGTAAATGGTACTATAGTTTCACTAATATAATATAAAGCTGATAAATAATAGTAACATAATTTAACGGATATAAATGATATAACTAATAGATATGGTATATAAAATTATACAATATATATGTTTACTTTATATAATTTATATTAAAGATTGTAAACATTTGCATAATTGAGACAATTATTGTATTAGTAGAATAATGAGATCATAATTCTGAAAATTTTATACTATAGTTCAATACGTAAATGTTATTAATAAATAAATTTATGATAAAACTTAAAACTATTATTGTGTTGAATAAATCTAACATTATTACAGTTTTATGTTTTAACAATTCTAATGGGTTTATGATTATATATACTGTACAATAGCAACGAAAATATTAGTACTAAATTCTAAATACTAATTCAGATTTTGAAATATACTTATAATTATTCTACTTTTTTCGGCAATTATTGTATTAATTTTTTCTGTAAATATTTATCATCTAAAATAATTGATAGTAAAACTAAATTTAAATACTTGTATAAATTTATTACTTTTATATATTCAATTTATAAAAATAGTTTTATTATATACCGTATAATAAGTTTAATATTATAACATTATGAGTTCTATAAATTTAAGAGATTATCCGATTAAGAGATTAATATTATTTTTAAAATTTTTTATTTAAGGTAAATAAATCAACTGAAATTAACACAATTAAATTAATTAGTTATTTATTTTAATTAAAATAACAATACTTAAAAATTGCATAAAATTATCAGTTATTTAAATATAAAATAATAATTTATAAAATTAATATACAGTGTCACTCAATTATTTTTATTATTATCATTTCTATAATACATTTTTTGACAATTAAATATTTTACATAAAACAAAATTCTAGTTTATAATAATCTCTAATTTTAAACAGTCATTTATATATATTTTTTATATATACTGTTTAGAAGAATAAATTTATATATTCAATATATATATATATTTTATAATTTCATAAAAATTAAGCAAAAATACTGTATATTTAATATTAATACTAACATCAATAATATTGATAAGTTACTATTGATTTTATTATCTTAAATAATTACACTTAAACATTACTTCAAAATAGGAAAATTAAACAAAAAAATTAAAATTTAGTAAACATTGATTAATTCTCAATTTATATTAATATAAAATATACAAAATTAATTATAATTCAATTAATAAGAGTTATATAAAAAATCAATAGAAAATTTGTTAAATAATTTAATAAATAATATTAATTATTAATAAAACAAACTTAACATTTAAAAGTTAAACTTAAATTAAAAAATTTATGTTAATAATTCATTTTTAAATAAAACTTTTATAACTTAAATAAAATAAACTAATGTATGAATTAAATGGTAATATAATTATGTATTTTTTTTTATAACTTAGATATGACTAAATTGGCCGTAAAATAATTATGCATATAATAACATCCATTAATAACATTCATATACAATATAAATAAATATAATATACTTTTTTTATATATATATATAATTCATAAATTTTTTAGTAATTTCTTTTAGTTTTCAGTTATTATTTTTTCGGACGAAGAGATTGTGGTTGTGTTTGTTGTGACTGAAGATTTTGGAAACAGTTTTGACAGACTCTGACCGGTTTGTAGATCTTTAGTCGCATTATCTCTGATTCAAATTTTGAACACCTGTTTGATTAGACAATTGATTTTATTTAAAACATATGGTTTTTTTAAAAAAAAAATTTGACCAAAAAAATAATAAGTTATTAATGAGATTCATGTGTTTTAAAAAATTATTTTTTTTATCAAAACATAACATACTTTGAACAGAAAACGTGTCCACAATTTCTGCAGTGGTGTCGGCGCTCCGAAAATGTAAATTTCACGCCACAGTTGGTACAGCTTTCGACTAATTCATCTTTAACCCAATGGTCAGAAACAGTGCCCCGACCTTCGCTCACTGTCCACGAGAACACCCGACCTCTGGCGTCGCCAACAAAAACCGTTTTATTATCTTTAGAAATGGCCAACGCTGTGATAGCGGCCGGTTCGGTGTTGTCGTTGCGCTCGAATGCTGTATGCATTGTCAGCTTCGAACAGAACACTAATTTGGGGATCCATTTATGGCCCGGTTTGAGGACAGCATTCAATTGATTACGGTTTCGATTGCATTCGTTTTCATTAACTATAATGAATGAGTCGAACAACGATGTGTCCGATTTGGATGTCCGGATCTTTGGCACTTCAAGAGCTGAGGCCCCGCTTGCCGTCAAATTTGTCGGTGTCTTTGGTAATGGCTTTTGATGTTTTGATGCTTCCATTTGTTGCGTCTGTTTATTGAGAGAAGTGACAAAAATTGTCGTTGACTTCGACTGTGGCATTGAAAGCGTTGGTATGTCATCTGATGGCTCAATATGTAAGAGATCCCAATCATTATCCTTGTCTTCAGGAGACGATGCGTTGCCTTCGGTAGACTCTTCATCTTCATCGCCTTTATTACTCTCGGCTGTAGCCGAAGCTATGGACAGTCGGCGAACAATTTCATCTTTCGACACAGGAATTACCAGCGAAGACTCGCCTTTACAGACATCGGTGGTCGGCGTCGACGATATGCTAGTGTTAGAAGATCTATCACTTTTGTCATCGTCGTCAATGGGCACCTGTACGTAGTCTAGTGACCACATTTTGACCACACCGTCCGACGATCCCGTCATAATGACATTTTGTGGATCCCATTCGTTATACGTCGAAAATGCCACACAAAGTACTTGAGTGGTGGACATAGATTGAGTCGACATCGAGATGTTCAATGTATTAACACTGGCTATGAGATCACCGTTGATGGACCAAAGATAAAGCCAATTTGATGCACAAGTAGCTATATCTCCGGTCAAATCATTGATAGCAATGGCAGCAATTGGTGCCGAATGAACAGAATTTGTTCCTCCGCCTAATTGTCGGACAAATATCAAACGATTCAAATCCCAGATAATACAAGTCTTGTCTCTGGAACCGCTGACAATAATTCCATAGGCGGCTGACGAGCTCAAGCATGTAATGGGTTCGGTATGTCCGTACAAATTCTGAATTAGTGCCATGTTTTGCATTTTGCCTTTAATTCTCCAAATAGATATTACCGAATTGGTTCCGGCAGTTATGATAATTCTCGGATTGGGAACAGTGGCGCATAAAATCTCTCCATTTGGTGGCAATAGAGTACTTTCCCATATAAAT
Source organism: Oppia nitens (assembly GCF_028296485.1). Taxonomy (NCBI): domain Eukaryota; kingdom Metazoa; phylum Arthropoda; class Arachnida; order Sarcoptiformes; family Oppiidae; genus Oppia; species Oppia nitens. The sequence continues at coordinate 2,273,390 of NW_026533252.1, read as the reverse complement.
AATGCCCGATCCGACTCATACGGACCTATTCTTAAGCTATGATCAGCAAAACCCCACGCAATGTAGCGATTAAACTGAGGCGGAATCAAGACTTTGTTTTGTTCGACGGCCAGCAATGACTTATCCTGTTGTATGATTTGGCCGACAGCTCCGCGAAGCTCTTTAATCGGATGAAGAGATGGCCGCAAATTATCTAAATGATGTATAAATACTTTTTCTGTACCAGAATTGCTCATCAATACAGAATTGAGACCAACAGACGGTAATATTGGTGTCAATGGAAGGTTTGACGTCTGATTGAATATCTTTTTCATTGGATGTGGTTTTTTGAACAATTGTTTTGGTATTTGTCCAAAATTATTAATGAATCCAATTGTGGCGTTTTTCCTTAATGGATCATCGATGGTATAGATATCAACATTTCCTTCATAGAAAAGATGATGGAATACATTGACCGCTTCAACAGCTGCGGGACCTATCAATCAAATATAACGATAAATTCATTTTGACATTAATTTAAACAAATAATTTTTTCATCACTGGTGTCACTAACCCTGTTGTTTGTAACCGAAGATAAGATCAATCCATTCGTGAAGATGTGCCGAAACATAATCACATTCGAGAGCCGCTCTATGGACTCGAATAAACTCTCGCGTGTCATCTGACAAAAATAAATTTAGTTAAAAAAATATTTCAATTTAATTATATCTTAAATTGCACCCAACCTTTAGCCCACGGAGGAAGAACAACATCGTCGAGTTGGACACCGCTTTGTTTAATACCCAAATCAAATCGATTGGAATTAATTAAAAATTCGGGCAAATAAAAGAATTCGGGAATAAGCTCTTTAAGATCGGCCATATTGTTCTTAGCGGCCGACAGCCAGGCGTCGCCAAACGAGTGGAACATCCTATCGGCCAAATCAAAGTGTCCGCCCTGTAGACTAAGGAAGTGCTGAGCGAACGGTTCCATTCGGACCAGATATGAGGCCACTATCATTGCGCTCGAATAAAACGTTCCGTAATGATAGGGTCCTTGGATCAGGTCATCACCCTATCGGTGGCAAAAATATATAGTACCGGTAAGTGATAATACAGTTCATAGGTGTTAAACATCCAAATAATACCCCTTTAATATTGGAATCGGCGTCCCATTCGTTAAATCGTTTCTTAAACTGTTCCAATCGATCGGTTGTTTGTGCGCCCATTGGTTTGGACAGATCGCGGAACGTTCGCGGATCCATAAAGTCCAACTCAGAGCTGACGTAATCGGCAATAACCCACGGAAATACCGGGTATTGCATTAAATCATTATACGAACGACCGGCCAATGTATTCAAATTCATCAGATATTGAAAGTTTGATATTTCTCCTCTCTATTGGAATAATTAGGTGATATAAATCATAGGAAAATTGACATCATTTCAAAGAACATTTGATCAATTGATCCAATACTTACAACCCATCGCTGTGTAACCGATGTTTCGCCGATAAGATTACTCAAAATTCCTGCCGTCTCAACATTTGCATTGCGTTTTTGACCCATAAGCGAGTCCTGAGCGTTATCTGTGACTGAAGTGGCCACCGACATAAACCGCGAGTACACTTTGTTCCGTATTTTGCGTGGAAACACAAGTAATGAATTTCTACCGTCCAAAGAGAACACTTCCAATGCAATCGGTTGCAACAGATATCGTCGTTTGTGAACTTCTTTGATATCTTCAAAACTAAATTTACTGCAAGTTTTCTTTGTTGTCCTCTTAGATCCACCAGATATGCTACTTCGCGGAGACGAACTCGGAACTATCGGATCGTGCATACTATACAAACACAAAAATAAGATATTATCCGATATAAACAAAATTACTATAAAATATGGGTATAAATCTATTTACTTTGCCGGCAATGAATCAATATCTCTAATTTCCCGAGTCTTGAGTAATGTAAAGCCATCAATGAGATAGAAGTGCTCTTTGCCGAAGAGTAGCAAACCTTCATATGTGTCCAAACCTTGAATTCTTGCCACTCGAAACATATGTGATATACGTTCGCCCTCTTCAAGCAACCGGAGAACAGTCTGCATCTCTACCTGTTCGAAGCGATCGCCAGATTTCTGACGGGCCATCTCAGCACTGATATCCACAAACCCTGAATCGCCCTGTGCTCCGTCACATTCCCGATCCTGAGACTCTTGTATTATGTCGGATATGTCCTGATCGTCGATATCAGACGACGATTTCGATGGCAACAATGACGATGTTTTTATTCCTTGAAATGCCTGTTCTGTACTACTTGTGGTCGGCATTAAAGGCATGACATCATCGAAATTGTCATCAATTGAATTCTTGTCAATCAAACTGTTGTTTTCTGGTCTGTATCTCTTGTAATGTTCTTTAGAGTCAAAACTGATAGGAATTTTAAATTTTAACGCTTTGCTATCCATACCGTCAAACTCAGGTTTAAATGGATAATGAGTGTAAAATAAGTCGTTTCGGATCAACTTTTTCCGCATACGATGCGGACCTTCAGTCATATCTAATTTCCATTTATCTAAATTTCTGGATCCATAGTCCGGACCCCAAATAGCCCGCTCTCTAATCAATAATTCGTATTCCGATACAATCCAATCGTCGTAAACGTATTTCATGAGGTGATAATCAGATTGAGTTTTTTGTTTTAATTGTAGTTCAATAAAGTCATTGATAATCGACAGATGAATAGTTGTCCACTGAAACACTTCATTCTTAGTCATCAAAAGCCATGGTTGAGGTGAGCCTTGTATTAATGAATCAGAAAACGAGTTACGAAAAGCTTCTTTTCGTGCGGCAGCGCCAACACTGACAGCTGTGGACACAACTCCGCTAACAACACCAGTGGTTCCGCCGACTATTTTCGAGACGAAACCGCCGCCAGCCTTAGAGACTAACGAATTGAATTTATTAATATTCGCTAACTTTTCGGATATAATAGCCGTCGGACTCGAAACCGATGGCGAATCAAGTGATGACGTGCCGGCCGCTCTTCGGCGTTGTCTTTGTTGTTCATATTCGATATAATTGACCCAAACTTTAAGTGTTGGATCGTAAAGAGTTTCCCTAAGCATTAAGATCTCGGGTGTAATCGAAGTCAATCCAAAAGCCGGTGTATTCGGAGCTAAATTTATTTTCAACGACTCTTCAAGTAGTTGTCGCTTAGATAAGTAAATTTCGTCCCATATTTTTCTGGCTACCGATGCAATCAATAGGGCGCCCTCATCGGCATCGGAACCGGGACCAGAGTCAGGAACGTGCCAAGTAGTCCGCGATTTTGATGACAAACTTATCTTCGCTTCATCAATAAGTTGAAGCAAACAGTAGGTGAGACAAACAAAAAATTCAGAATCGGTGTTACACGAAGAGATTAGGATCAGCTGACGGCTGGTATAGATGCGCTGCAGAACCTCTAACATTGATATGCGATCTGATATGCTCTCCAATGGACGGGACAGTAGGTAAAGGACAGTTCGGTTCAATGATTTATACAAAAGAGTTAGTTCAGAAACGGAAGACGTCTTTGATGACTTGGTCTGTGGTTGCGGAGAAGGGTTTCCAACATTGATACGAGTCATCAGTTTGAGTATACAGTCGAGTATCTCTTTGCGGTCGCGAAGATAACAATCCTGCCATAGTTTGTCGACTACTATGGCAATGAAGGCGACAATATTAGTTGAGGTAATCTGTTGTTGTTGTTGTGGTACATAATTGGACGATTCGTGCTGTTGAGACATAAACTCTGTCAATGATGTCAAGTGCTCCAGAAGCGATTCAATAAGCTCTGTTTGGGCCAACTTGCAGGAGGCAAAGCCCTCCAAAAATTGCTCAAATATGGCAATTGGACGAACCGCTGCATGGGTTTGACTACTGATTAAATTTATTATTATTAATCTAATGAAATCCATAATATACTTCTTTGCCGAGTGAGTGGTTAGAACAGAGTCTTTCGTGTCCGTAGACGACGATTCCTTATTTGTATTTTGTTGTTGTTGTTGTGATTCTTCGGCAATAATTGTCTGGCAAAGAGCTAATATGAACTCAGCGTTGGACTGACAAAAGATTTGAAAATCTTTGCGATTGTGATACAAATACATAATAAATTGAATCAAAACGGTAGGAAAATCGGTAAAGTTGTCGATGTCGTCCAAATCCCAGATTAACGTATGAATCATCGATAGTATTGTTATCGACAAATCTTTACAATAAAAATTTGGCGAATGAGCGAACCTTTTGTTAGATTCGGTGAACAGACAGTTCCACAGGTTATCCAAACTTAACTGTTCAAACGTTTCGATTGTCTCCAATACTGAGGCCGATAGACTCTGGTATTGTCCGACAAGAGCTTGGAATAAGACTAGATATACTTTGGGCTGTTGGACGTGGGATGATATCAACCAATTCATGTATAGAAAGCCGGGAATCGATAGCAGATCGTTGCGAATCATTTTCATTCCCGTCGTACGACTTGTTAACACTGTTTGCATGGAACTGGAGTTTGGCGGTGTGTTTACATTGAATCCCAACAATTGGACACCGAATCGACTTTCGAGTACAGCTTCAGTATCCTTAAGCCAACCACCATTAGATGTTCCCTCTTTAAACTTTGTATACAATGTTTGATTAGATATGACAACCATTAAGTTAACTAAACCAATGGTCACTGTTTCCTTATGGAGTGAACTTTGAAGAAACAGTAAAAACCAATCGAAACCCAACAATCGGGCCAACTCTTCTTGTATGGCGTGATTGATGGCCTGTTGTTGGCTACGAGTCATTAGCTGAAGGATAATCTTAAGCAATGAATTTCTCAATTCAATTGTGTCGCCAGTCTTTTCGTCGCTATTAGCCGGCAATAGCGATGCTATAAATTGGCCAAAATATAGGAGATCCGAGTGACGGGATGTTTGATTGAGTAGTCGAAAGCATAGAGTATAAAGCAATGACAGTATCTTTGTGTCGGTTATGCGTATTTCACGCGTCAGATTCAGAAGTTTCGGCAGTAAAGACATGTCGCGCAAGACTTTTAAATTTGACGATTTGTTTTCAGATGAAGAATGACTGGATTCAAGTAATAATTCATTCAAATGTTCTAAAAGCGATTTTAATAACTCGTTTTGCGCCCATAGGTCGAGCTGATCGGCCAATAGATCCTTAAACGCTCCAAATCTCTGAATTTCCATTGAACTGTCATTTGATCTCTTGATATCAAGAGTGCCAATCAAATTGAATGTTAGATGTAATACATGTGAATTGAGGAACTGTCGCTTTCGCCTGAAGAGCATTGCAAGTGTCTGATAGCCATTAATTCTTTCCATTTCCAGCTGTAGTTCGCGATTTGTCCGAATGACACAAACCAGTGCTTTGACGCTGGCGTACAACGATTCGACGTCTTGAGTGTTGGCAATTAGTCCCAGCAATAGAGTAGCGCCGCCGATGTCACTACAGGTGACGGTAACTGGTTTTGGGACAAAACAACGGGCGCCAATGTTGCCAATTAGGATACCACCCAATGAACGACTGGGACCACAAAGATGTGCCGACGAATTGTGCAAAACATAAATGGGTGTCGCGTTCTCGTGAGTCGATATACCCAAAAGTTTTGATATTTGTCGGCAATCGAAACGAGAATAAACTCTTCGCATTTTGGCCAAAGTCATTGCCGAAGTGGCTCTCGAGTTCAGCCCAAATATAACCCGATCTTCAGGGATGTGTTGCTGAATCTGTTGAAATGCCTGAACGTGAGTTACGCCCTGAAAGCTTCCGATATAATTGGGACCTAATGAGTGAATGTATGCCACAAACATCGAGTTGAGTGGCTCTTCGAGCAGATGACAGGGACCCTGTTTCCAGACAAGGCGCGACTGTTTGCGCCATTGAGGAGGAGTTCCGATAAACCCATTAACAAATAAAGGACTAGCGTTTGAGATGCCGGAAATGCCGCCGACGACTGATGATATATAATGTAATTTTTGACTAGCGATCAGTTGACCATCAATATAGACACTGACCGTCGAGTTCTTCAATAGGGCGCGATTGAGAATTATAGCGATGTGATGCCATTGACCTTCTTGTATAAGTTCCGGTGACCAAACTCTCAAATGATGGTCGGCATCGAATTGGTGGGGAAAGCCTGACGAACCAACTTCACAGTCACTGAAGATCGGTATTTCTTGAGTGGATATTAGAAGTGCTTTATCTCTGGCAGCAATTTGTAACTGAAAGCAAGCGTACTCTTGACCCGACTGTGCGGCCCTATATAATGTCAATAGTCTGACATTATGGGACTCATCATTGGATGTCGGAGAAAATTTTTCCACACAAATCCATGTCGTATATGAAAAACCTGATTGTGGCGGAAAAGCGCGTTCACCGGTGCCGATACCGCCGTTGACAGTAATGGGAACATCGGAATTGCCAACAATAGCACCGGTCAACAGGTTTGTAGCGCTCGAACTGTTTCCACTTAAACTGATCGGTGCTATCGATGGCAAAAATAGCGACGAAAATCCTTCCTGATTCATATCGAACTCGACAAATGGCGGCTGAAGTAAATGATTACTTGTTCCGTCTTTAGGTGTAGTCATGCTTACGATGGTTTTGATTCGTGTCAATGCTATCGGTCCACCGTTTCGTTGATTTTTTGGTTTACCGTTACCTAAATCATCGATTGGTATACAGTTTAATGGTTGTCCTAATCTCAAAAAATTTCTACCAAAAAAAATAAATAAATTTATTATCACTTTTATTTAAATTATCTAATTATAGTTAACATACCGGAGCTCTTTGGGCTGAATATTTTGTGCGGAAAGCCTTTCGAGTATATATTGTGCTGTTGTATGCAATGAATGACTTTCATTAAGTAAAGCTTCGCTATACCTGTCCATTAAAATCTCAGTCACTAAACCTATTTCGCACATAACTTGTTGATTGCGTTCTGACTTCAATAGTCTACGCAAAACTTCCATCAAATAAACTCTTAGGTTTTGATCGGGAATCGATGGAATCAATTGAAACATCGATATCAATACAGAGGAATGGACAATAAGTGGCGGATCTGTAGATAAAGATCCAAGTGATAGATGTGGTGGTCGTTTGGTTCCCGAAACAGACCCAGTCTGAGTATTTGTCGGAACTTTTGGTGCCATAGTTGTCATAGTTGAGCATTTGTCAGACACATCAAGTGTCATATCATAAAGTAATCTCATGAGAAGACACGCACATTCTGAACGTGTCATCGGATGTTTTGGCGGTAAATCATTTAGTGAACTATTAAACAGTTGTTCGTAATTGGTTTCATCTGCGGTGTCGCCATCAGCTATAATATCCGATTCGCTGGTAAAACAGCCTAAAAGTCGTATGGAATCAGTTAAACTCGATGCACATATCTCTTGGGCAAAGAAACGTGCGTTTGCCGGCTCGTAACGCATAGCCGTTGTTAGCGATGCAAACACACACCTAACAGAAAAAACAGTAAAAAGTTAGTGATAACCACTGGTAAGTCATGTTTACAATTTGGATCAAACCTTAATAGGTTCCAAATCTTTTTCGGTTCAATATTATTCCATGTCTTGCAATCGAGACATCCCTCCATATGGACTAAAACAGACATAACATACACAAAACCGCCAACTTTTCTGAATATAGCCCTCACTCTGTGATTCTCTCTTAATACTACCAAAAGTGACTTTAGTATTGAAGACTTTAGATTTAGATTTGTGGTAATATCGGACTCTCTGTGCATTAATGCTAACAAATTGGCCAAATGTTCTTCGCCAGCGTTGGAAAGTACTAATTGTTGGGTTATTTGAAATGCTTTTTTGCGCAACTCTTTTGAACATTTATTGTTTGACAAAAATCCAAACGAATGTTTAGCGGCTCCGCATTCGCTGAAGAGCTGACAGTTTTGATTGTTTGGTCCGACCAGCATATGAATGACATTGTCGACTATCAACTGAAGTAACGGCTCGTTCTCATTATCCTCGGATTGGGAATAGTATATGAGCTGAGAGGCTATTATGTCGAGCAAACCAACTTCGCGAAAGACATCGGCAAATATAACATTGAATTTAAGAATTGACAGCAAAAATTTGAGACATATTGTACTGCTTTCGATGGAACTGTAGTTTAACAATAAAAAAAACATTAACCGGTAATTATTAAACAATAATCTAATTAGTTATCTAAATCTTTATAAAAAAATCATTACTGTTTTGATTTGATGATAATGGAAATACTGATCAACTCTTTACAGGGAACGTAGCGAAGTTCAAACACAACAAACTCCAAAAGTGTAAAAAATTTTACCTAAAAATATATAAAATATTGTTTATGAAAGTCATTAAATAGTTAATAAAAAATTAAAAAACAAGTTTTCATAAACTGTATGAAAATTACCTGAACATCGGTTGACTTAAACTGAAGTTTTTCGGCAAATTGACTCAAAGTGTTTTGCGAGTCCAGTATAAAATAGTTGGCCTTATCTTCATTGTTCAGCGCATACATTGCGTCTAAAATCAGCTCTTGAAGTAGGGATGTCTTGGAGCGCATCCAAACCGTTTGGAAAACGTTATAAGCGTTTAGATTTTTTATGGCATTTTTAGTGGTCGGTCGGGGCATCGAAAAGTCATCCATTATAAACAAATGGTTTACCGAAAGTGGTCGCGGTTTTAGTTCCCGAGAACCGACTTTAGTGAATTGCATTGTCATATTGATTAACTTCTTAAGCAATTCTAATTCATCCGAATTTTGTTCTAATTTCAGACAAAAATCAATCATAAAGTTGTAACCAAAACAACTCTTAAATTCGTCTAAAAAAATATTAACGGCCGAAGAATTTTTACTAATATTTGCGGCCAATTCGGACATAAAGCTAATTAAAGTGCCAAACATTTCCACAATATCCGACGTTTCCGTTGTGCCCAACTCTAGCATTCTTTGCATATTTTCAAGATATAAACTAAGACATCCTTTCTCTTTCAAATATTCGGCACTAATATTGTTATTCTTAGCCATTGTTAAGATGACATCCGACGCTGTTTTTCGCCACAAAGCGTTGTGCTTCGGGCACCAGGAGGTTATGGCATTAAATAGTAGCGACAAATCATCTTTTCTGGTTAACTCAATAAGTGCCGAATGAAATGAACACAAACGAATCAATAACTGTGAAAAAATCTTTTGCAATAACAAACGTCTGTCTATTGGTTTCAGCTCTTCTTGCGATTGACTGTCGCTCGTTGGTTGGCAATCATTAAGTGGTGGCAAATCAAAGAACAAATACAAACACTTAACCAGTGTTGAGGTCAACGAATTTGTGGTCATTATGGAGATCAGTGGCGCAGAGTTGGAGCATACGATCAGATTGAGTGTCGATAACAAACACCAGCCTTTCTTGTCTGAAGGTGACTCCAGAGCTGGCGTTATCTCCAGAAATTCGACGATGGCTTGCGAAGCATTTTCAGTCGTCTTACTGCTGGCCCGACGACGTATTTCGGTGACCATCAAACGTGAAACCATTTGCGTGAATGCGGTCACATCACAGAATTTTTCAAACATATCCACATGAGATCCATTATTTTGAACACTTGTACCAAATACCTGTAAATTCAAATAATAATAATATATTTATAATATTAAGACATTGAAAGAGTTGATTACAAACTGAAGATAACATACTTTACAAAATAGTGGTAATATATTGTATATCTTGAGTTCGTGCAGTTCGTTGACCTGTTGCGATGACCCGACCGACGGCTCGTTGGCCTTAATATCGCCGAATAGTTTGTTCAAATGCGATAACGACAGCGACGTCTCGGCCGATGTCGCAGAAGATAAGGACGAAGACGACGATTCCCTATCAGTTTCGGTTCGGGTCTGCTGTGAGACCAATCTTCGCATAATATTCATCGTTTCTGTCGTCGTTTCGATCTCTCTAATAAAGTCTTCATTTATTATGTCTTCATTAAGACAGCCATCGATATTATGCTGCGGTTATTATCACCCGATTTGATCACAACATATGATTTATAACTACATTGACTGACATTTCAATGTTTGTAAACAATACTACTATTTGTGTGTCAATTGATTAATACATTCAAAGGTAGTAAAAGGTATTATTAATGGCAACAAATTATTAGGAATTATACATACATTCCATATATATTAGCATAGATTATTACTAATATATACATACATATCTTGTTTAATATGTATAACAATCATACATATATGGTAAGCTCCGCCCTATTATAGTTTTCAAACATTATAACATGCAACCAATGTATTGACTAACATATACAGTATTACTGTTATTACAATTACATAATTCAAGTGATCGTCAATAACGACAACAAATATCATAACAACTCTATGTTTACAAAACTGTTTATATGTTTAGACGTTATTTATTGTCCGACACTTAAAGTCAACGCCACACACACTCGCGGTGTTTGTGTTGTGAAATCATTGACAGTTGTAGTGACTATTCGTGCGACCAATTGATCGGTAAATTTGTCGGACAATATTAAACCAATCGAATGGGACGATCGGATCGCGACCGCCGAAGTCGACGAAGTCGTTCGCGTAGTCCGCGCAGTAGCCGCCGGCGCTCGAGAAGCGCGTCACCGAAACGTCGCGATCGGTCCCGTAGTCCTCGCGATCGCCGAAACCGCGATCGCGGCGGCGATAATAGAGATAAACGACGAGACGATCGGCGAAAAGTTGAAGAAATAATCGGCGGAGAAGTGAACTTAGAGACCTTTGATAAGGACGAACAACAGAGAAAACTAGAGATATTAATGCAAGAGAGGAGGGAAAGGGTTGAAAAGTGGAGACTAAAACATAAGACATTGAATGCAACGAACAGTACTGAAGTCAACAATACAGAGGTCAGCGGTGTTGACGAAAATGCCGACTCAGAAGTGAAGAAGACATGGACTCTGGAGGATGAAAATGATGACGAAGAAGAAGATAATCAAGTGGTCGAATCAATGGACGACTTGGATGACGAACAAACTATTAAACCGATGCCGAAGAAAGAGGAAGACAACGATGAAGAGTTAGCACAATTGGCAAAGATTAAGGCCGAGAAAAAACCCAAAGTCGAAGGTATTGTTTATTGTCTTGAAATATTGAAAATATAATATCATATATTGTAATACTTTTTTATCGGTTAAAATTGTAGTCATTCCTCCAAAACCAGAACCTGAAGCAGTAGTTGACGATGATATTGATCCGTTAGACGCATATATGATGGGAATACAAGAAGAAGTTAAAAAGATGCGATCGAAAACTGTTAAGTCTAACGAAAAGGACAACAAAGTGACAGTTGTGGTGGGAATCGCTAAGAAAGCAGTTAATGCTAAAAACAAAGGAGAATTAATTGAACAGAATATGGATGCCATGGAGTACTCATCCGAAGATGAAGGCGTACAAGACGATGATTTGGCCAATGCTATGGACAATCTGCAGAACAAAGTCAAACAAAAGAAATTGATGACAATAACTAAGGATGACATTACATATCAGTCATTCAGAAAAAATTTCTATATAGAAGTTCCCGAATTGGCCAAAATGACTAATGAAGAAGTCGAAGCATTCAGATCTGATATGGAAGGCATCAAAGCTAAAGGTAAAGGATGTCCCAAACCTATTAAGACATGGGTTCAGTGCGGTGTCAGTAAAAAAGTGTTGGATGTTCTTAAAAGAAATAATTACGAAAAGCCGACACCAATTCAATGTCAGGCTATTCCGGCCATTATGTCCGGTCGAGACCTTATAGGTATCGCCAAAACAGGTTCCGGCAAAACACTGGCTTTTTTGTTGCCAATGTTTCGTCATATTATGGATCAGCAGCAACTGGAATCAGGTGATGGACCCATAGCTATAATTATGACACCTACACGTGAGTTGGCCACACAAATCTGGTCGGAATGTAAAAAGTTTGCCAAACCATTGAATCTACGAGTGGTTGCCGTTTACGGTGGTACACCGATTTCCGAACAGATCGGTGAACTTAAACCGGGCGCCGAAATTGTTGTCTGCACTCCCGGCCGTATGATTGATATGTTGGCCGCCAATTCTGGTCGCGTTACGAATCTTCGTCGCTGTACTTATTGTGTGTTAGACGAAGCGGACCGTATGTTTGACATGGGTTTCGAGCCACAGGTCATGCGTATCATTGATGGTGTTCGTCCCGATAGACAAACTGTTATGTTTTCGGCTACATTTCCGCGAATAATGGAAGCACTGGCCCGAAGAATATTAGACAAACCAATTGAAGTACAAGTTGGTGGTCGGTCTGTGGTTTGCAAAGAAGTCGTACAAAATGTTGTCGTTATAGATGAAGACGAAAAGTTTCTCAAATTATTGGAAATTTTAGGTTCGTTTTAATTTTTTATTATTTATTCACAAAACATATACTATTTTACATATATCAATGTTTTTTGCTAAACACAGGTCGCTTTGCAACAGTGGGCAGTGCTATCGTATTTGTGGACAAACAAGAAAACGCAGATATGTTGCTCAAAGAGCTTATGCACGCATCGTATACTTGTTTAGCACTTCACGGAGGTATCGACCAAAACGATAGGGACTCGACTATTGCCGACTTTAAGAATGGAAAAGTTAATGTTTTAGTGGCGACATCGGTAGCCGCTCGAGGACTAGATGTTAAACACTGTGTTGTTGTCATCAATTATGACTGTCCCAATCATTATGAAGACTATGTACATCGTTGCGGTCGAACCGGTAGAGCTGGCAATGAGGGCCACGCATACACTTTCATAACACCAGAACAGGGAAAATATGCAAACGATTTAATCAAAGCTTTTGAGTTGAGTGGACTGTCGGTACCCGACGAACTTCGTCAGCTATCGGATGGTTATAAATTGATGCAAGAAGCACTCGGAAAGAAAGTCAAATCAGCTTCAGGTTTCAGTGGAAAGGGATTCAAATTTGACGAAGCAGAAGCACAACTGGCCAATGAAAAGAAAAAATATCAAAAGGCGGCGCTCGGACTACAAGATTCAGATGACGAAGATCCTGAAGCAGACATCGATCAGGAGATTGAGAATATGTTGGCACCCAAGAAGTCTACTAAACAGGTTCCAATAGCATCGGCACCTGTTGCCAATTCAGTGGCCGGAGTTACCGTAACCAGTGATAAATCAGTTACTGAAAAACTTGAATTAGCCAAACGTTTGGCCTCAAAAATATCTGTCAATATGGCCGGCAAGTCGACACTGTCCACTACCGAAGCGTTCCTTAAGGGCGAATCGTTTGATTTAGGTGTTCCCAATGTAATATCAGCCAAATCACGAGCCGAACAAATTGCCGAACGACTTCACGCCAAACTTAATTATGTGCCCAAAGATGTCGAGTATAATGAAGACGGAGAGATAGTTCGGAAAGCGCTCGACGACGACGATCCTAACGCACCCGGCAATGCTGGCGGACAGCGTTTCGAAGAGGAACTGGAAATCAATGAATTCCCACAACAGGCCCGTTGGAAAGTGACCTCAAAAGAGGCGTTGGCACAGATATCCGAGTACTCGGAGGCCGGCATAACAGTGAGAGGCACTTATTTCCCGCCGGGTAAAGAGCCCGGATTGGCCGATAGGAAACTATATCTAGCTATTGAAGGCGCGTCCGAACTGTCCGTCTCTAAGGCCAGGGCTGAGATTATCCGACTTATCAAAGAAGAATTGGTCAAAATGGTAACATTCACTCATTTATTACTATCATATATTAGATGTTATTATTAATACTGTTTTTCTCTTTATATAGCAAAACACATACACACCTGTCAATAGGGGACGTTATAAAGTTGTCTAATTATTTAACCGTTTGACTAAATCTTGTAAATAACATTTATTTAAACATCAATAATTGATATTTTAAAAAATATATAATTTATTATACAATAATAAATATAAATGATTTCTTTTTAACTTTGATTTTCATTTTAAAAAGTATGATAATAATTCACTAACATTTTTTAAAAAGTTTTGGTGTCATCCGCTGTCTGATCCGTCCAATACATCAACATTAGTGTTACAGCTTTTGACGCACTAAATTGTTGCAAAAATCTTAGTTAAACTTAAATTTTTAATATAATATGTTTTGTAAGAGAAAGAGAGAACTGGCAGATACAATAAGAAATTGTCATCAATTGTTGTGCTATAAGTTAACAAATATAACAATTTACAAAAAATATATATTTAAGTAAACTAAACTAAAAATATTTTTCAAAATTACACATTAAATCTTACAAAATTGTTACAAATATGTTGACATCAATTACAAAATAGTTAAACATTAAGCTTAAGGTAAACACATACTCATCTCTTTGGTTTTAGATACAAATCGGACAACATATGTGAGATACAGTTCCTGTTCATCAAAATACACAAATTATTTGATCAACTAATTAGTGATACATTCCTCGTCGGTTATCACTTACTTTTCTTGTGGCCATTTGAAAGAATTGTTCCTCCATTTGGACAAATGGTTTACCAATTTTTTCTTCACTATCAATAAATGACATTAATAAATAACAATTAAGACAAATAGGGATCAGTTGTGGTGATGGACTTGACATTACATATAATTTCTGACACGTTGTCGTTGAGACAAAGTTGCCCACAACTTGTTATCGTAGACACCGTCCAAATCATTGCTATCGCCCATTGTTTTGTCGGATCAATCGTCGTATATCTTAAAATTGATTACCAGTAATACAATTATGAATGCAAACTAAATGCCAAATCATTTGATTTTATGGTTTAACTAAACGACAGTTTTATCAACAAACAAATGTTAATTTTTTCAAGTGATTAGTTCTTTGAACGATCAATGACTGATTTTTTAGGGACAACTAGTCATTAGGTTTTTTTTTTGATGACCTGTTAGCTGATTAATAATTTATATGAACTATTAATTATATCGATAATAATAATAATAATATAGAGTTTTAGATATCTATTGATACATTCAGTAGTTTAGATTTATTGTTATAATTGGTTAGATTTTATATATGAATTTAATAAGTAGTTTATACAGTAGTTTAGAAAGTCATAGAAATACCAAGCAATCATCGATAGGAAAGTTTTATACTTTAGCTAATAATAGTTTTTTTTTTTAAATTATTTAGTCATTTACAGTAAAAGTTATTTTAAATAATAAATTTGTTTATTTGATAAATAAAAGTTGGGGTCAGTTATGGTTTTTTTTTGTAGTCCAAACGGGTTATTCATACTAATCCGTCAATGGGTTGTTATTAGTATTTTGTTGATCAATTGGTTGATCCATTGGCTCGACTAATAATTGTCCCGTAGATTGTATAGGAGTTTCTTGTGTTGTTTGATTGGATTCACTGATAGATTGTGACGACATTTCCTCTGTTATTGGATTGCATTTGTCGACAGACACTGGCATTTGACCAACACTTTGAATATCTTGTTTGTCTGTATCGACTGAATTATTATTAAATTTTGGATTTAAATGTAATAGTCGTGTAAGCATTGATGATATGCACTGTTAAAAAAATAATTTTATAAATTATAACTAAAAATTTATTTATCATTTAACAAATGAAAACTTTTTGTTTAAATACAAACTGGCATTTGTTTCTTGTGATGATATTGTTTGTCTTTCGGTGAATTGGACTCAAACTCGAAGGCCACCCGTTGGTTGACAATTGTGAAGATTGTTAACAAATCGTAATTAGTATTGTTGTAGCACTGGGTCAGTACATCGGCCAGAGTTTGGATAAAGTAAGACCCGTTTTGTGTATTGCGAAAGGAATAGTGACCTAAAAATACAAATCATTATATAATTACTTATATTAAACTTATAATTTATAATAAATAAAATATTAAATACCGGGTGCTGTACTATAATAAACAAGAAAATCGGCAATTGTTGGGATTTTATAGATCGGAGCCGCGGGCTTGTTGTCCACTACATCCTTGCCCAGTGCTGCCAGTTTAGTGCCGGCATCAAACTCACTGCCACGACAGGCCTTTCAATTAATATTATTAATATAATAGGGTTTCAATAAATTTTCCAAAAAATTCTGTACAATTGTCATATTTGTATAGTTACCTGAATTATAAATAATTTAGGTTTACCCACAAGTGTTGGACACCTATCGCCGTTAAGAAATTCAAACAACACTTGAATCGGGTATTTGGCGTTTCGGGCCCACAACACATCTTCGTCGCCGTGTGTCAGCACAACCACAACCACACAATCTCTATGACTGTGATCTTCAAGAGATACTATTGTAATAAAAGATAACTAACTTTTAATAAAGTAATTAAAACAGTGATGTATACGATATATTCATACGTGTTATCATTATATCTCTGATTTCCTTATATGTCTTATCCAAATAGTTGACGACTTCAAACTGTAGTCTATTGAAAGCATATGCCACGGCTTCGGCGTCTCGTTCGGTGCCCATTCGTGGCTTACAACCGGTGTGTGTGTCAAACAATCGGTGATTGAAAATAATACATTTACCCCGTTGTTGGTGATCCATATCGTAGACTAAACTATTTATCGGTATAGTTATGGAACCGATTGGTTTATCTTTTTGGCCCATAATTGAACTATAATTATTTTTTTAGTTTTACTATTTATATATAATAATAATAATTTTTGTATATATATTGTACCTAAATTTGAATAGTTTAGCATCGATAGCATCCCTTTCCTTTTGCTCATCATTGTCACCAATAGTTAGTTGTTGTAATGGTAATGGTTCCTTATTAAGATGAACTTCAAATCCACTATACATGACTTATAATTATTATATTATATTTCAACTTTAAATGTATGAATTTTACTAAATGTTTGAAATATTTTTATTAAAATAGAAAAAATTAAATCAAATGAAATTCGTTTATATAATGGTGTAATCAAACAACAAATGACTAATAATAATAAAAAATATATGTTATTAACGACTAATAATTTAGAGATAATTACTCAGACGGTTATCTATAAAGCTTTACTTAATTAACAATATTTAGTTTTATCGTTGTTTATGATATTTGGTTGCTATTTGCTAATTGATTTGTATGTACCTGTATTATGTAATAAATATAAAATAAATCATAATGTAACTATCAATTATTATTAATTATTCTATTATACTTAATTTAAATATATATACTGTATATTCAATCGTTATTGTAACAGTTAATAAATAGATGATAATATCAATATTTTTTAATAATTATTATAAATTAAAAAATAAATTATTTTACTAATTTGTTTGAGTAATCATTTGTGTTATTTATAAACTAAAATGTACAATATATATATATATATATAATTATATATATATATCGAATTTCAATTACAATAAATCATATTTTTTTAAATTTTGCATAATTTATTTAAAATAAAATTAATTTTTTTATAAAAATAAAATATTTATTTATATTTATACTTTATAATTTTAATATTACAAAAGTTATTTTGAAATTACTATATATTTTTATAATGTTTACGCAAACACTTAATTATTAGTTGATTTATAGTATATACAGTACTGATATATGAAATTACATTATTATCAGTAATTTATAACTTGGTATTCAATAGTGAATTAATCTGAATATAAATTTTCAAGTGCTATGAACTGTGTTTCAATATCAAGCAATCGACAATAATAACAAAAATACGGTTAATTTCCCTCCAATGTTATAACAAAATTTATCGCAATTTTATTAGTATTTTTATTTGCTAACTGATACTGTATTTACAACTATTAATAAATTTTTTTATAGCAATTATTATTATTATTATTATTATTATTGTTACTTTTACTTATTTATGAAATTCATATTCAGTATTATTTGAAATTCAAATATTTAATACACTTATGATTATAATGTTATGTTTAAAGTGCAAATCATTAGACTTATTATAATAATTTCTTATAATAAATAAATATATCTTCAAATACTTTTATATATGATTCACTAGTGTTTATGTCAGTAAAAATAATAAATAAATAATAATTCACTTATTTTTGCTGTCGTTTTTACAATTATATAAAGGATATATTTAGCTCACGAATGGTTCATCTACTCTGACATTGATTTCAAGAAAAAAATTGTGTGAAATATAAATAGTTTGCATCCTTTTGAACAACAAAATGCACATAACATTACATTTCCGTATAAATAATAAAATGTTAAAATTAATATAACTCTTTGAAAAAAAAGAAAAGAAATTTCTCGTTGAAAATCATATGTTTGTTCAAAAAAATTGCCGATAATTTTGATAGTAATTGTAGAAAAACAATGTATTCAATGTCTGATAGAAGAGAAAGAAGAGGAGTGTCACCACTGAAGGGAACCATTGATGAGCGCCGGAGTCTATCGGATGAACACTCGTCTCTAAACTCTTGTAGTGCCGACCAATCATTTAGGGATAATCTGAAACATTTACTCCATTCATACCGTTTTCACGTAAGGTTTCTTTTAATGTCTTCAAAAAAAAAAATTGTGGTCAAAATTTTTTTGTGGTGATATCAATAGTTATTAATCGTTGCGCTGGTTATCGTCGACTGTATTATTGTTGTCATTGAATTGATGATAGATTTGCAGATCTATCAGACAGAAGTATCCAAACATACAAATCATACGGACATCAATGATGGACATCATAACAAAGCACATAATATAGCACAGGTATGTCTTTTAGAAAATGGATATAACCAGTAGTTACTATAGATTATCGACTATAAGTTAGTAAATGGGTTACAATTGTTTAAAAAAACAGATATTACATTATATAAGTATTGCTATACTTTGTATATTTGTTGTGGAAATATGTCTTAAAATGTATGCCTTTCGGAGCGAATATATAAGACATTACGCGGAAATAATCGATGCCTTTATTGTGTTAACATCACTGATATTGGATCTGATTTTTATTAATCACGAAGACATTCTTCGTTATATTGGTTTAGTTATTATATTGCGTTTGTGGCGAATCGTACGTGTAGTTCATGGTATGTCTTAAAATTGATAAAAAAAAATTTTATTGAAAAGAGAAATGTTATTTAAACAAATTGTTTGTTTGTTTTTTCTATCTATCGGTGATAGGAATAGCTATATCGGTGAAGACACCACTGGAGCACAGTTATGAAGAGGAGAAACGAAAGCGGGAACGGTATGAACGAGAGTTGGCCGAAATGCATCTCTATGTCAATTCACTGGAGATCGAGATAATGAATTTGCGATCACTACTCAAAACTAAAGGTATCGTCGATGGAGTTCCCCAAACGTACCTTAAAATTGACCGAAAAGTTTGATTATTATTATTATTATTATTATTAGCAAATGAAATAACATTATACAGACATTTTTTGAGAAACAGTATTATATATTTTACAACTTTATTTTGTTTTTAATTAATTTATTTATTATTAAAAAAAATATTTATACATGTATTATAACTTATACAGTTATTTATTTGAATGTTAAATTAAGATGTTTTTATATTATGATATTTTATGTTAAATAATTAATTTGTGATTAAAATAATATATAAATGTTGCTATTAATTTTATAATTAACAAAATTTATATTAATTATAACTCAATTACTGTATATCTATATTATAATATTGCAAAACATTTTTTTTAAAGTCAGAATATATAGCAATAGTTTACAAACTATTATACAGTATAACAGCAATTCTGTTGAATACAGAATATACAGTGAAATACAACATATCTATTATATAGTCAATAATATTTGTGTTTTGTTTTGACATTATTTTCAATGATATGCGCAAAACTAACTCATAATATGATATTTGTAATACTAGTTTGTCATTTACAAACACATTAAACCAGGTTTTTATTATTATAGTTTACTTTATTAGAATTAATTATATATTTGCACATTAGGTGTGATAACTTATGATAGAAAAATAATTATACATAATTAAAGTGATATTTTTTTGCTCAAATGGCTATAAAATGTACGATTGATTAAACAATTATAAATTGGAAATGGATGTAAAACTGCCCGCCCCCATAATAATAAGCCAGGACAATTTTCACAATATAATCAACAAAAATTGTTTGACAATTAATGAATATTTCCAAAATGTCATTTCCAATGGTCGACAAACTGACTTAATAACTATATTTGACAACTATTTGGCCGATCTATTGAACCAAAACAGCCGTAACAACGATATACTATTGGCCCGTATATTATGCCTTATATCGCAATTTAATCAATTGAGCCATAAATTGGGTATCAATTTAAATGTCATCCAATTATTTTGCATTTATTTAATATAATTTAATATTTTTATATATATTAGATATAAATTATAAAAATCCAGTCAATAATAATAATAAGGACAATGATCTCAAAGTGATTATAAAATATTTTGAATGTGAGGAAAATTTTAGGTCGGGTCTCAAATGTCTAATACAATTGCGGGACTCGTATCCAATTGGCGACTGTTTTATATCTGAATGCTATGATCGGTGTGTCAGTGCATTGATTAAGAAGTCGGTCAAAACCGGTTTCGATAGTATTTTACCACTAATAAGCAATAGTGATAGAGAGATACCGGTCAACCAGTGGGTGACAGCTGTATGTCCGGCAAGGATTGACTTATTCGGGTATTATATTTTCATATGTGTTAATATTATTAGATATTAAATTAGATTTATAACAGAGGATGGACTGACACACCGCCCATTTGTTATGAAATTGGTGGTCAAGTGATGAATATAGCCATTCAAGTGAATCACAAGAAGCCCATTGGATGCAGAGCTAGAAAAGTTGAGAACATTTCTACAGATCTCATAACGATCCGTGAATTTGATTCAAACAAACAATTGGTATCTGATCTGAAACTTAACAATATTGAAGAGTTTATCGATTATTGTGAACCGGACTCTAGCGGTGCTCTAATCAAATCTGCACTTATTTGCTGTCAATTTGTCGATTTAAATAATCAGACGACTCTTCATCAGCAACTGAACGCTAATTTGATTTCCGGTCTGGAAATTGAATTGTGGTCAGACCTGCCACAGGGATCTGGTTTGGGAACCAGTAGTATACTATTGAGTTGTGTAATTGCAGTACTCTGGATGGTTTCAGGCAAACAATTTACAAAAAGTGCACTAATAAATGCCGTCCTATACACCGAACAATTGTTGACCACATGTGGCGGATGGCAGGACCAGATCGGTGGTGTCATAGGAGGCGTCAAATTGGGTCGATCTGAAGCCGCTCTTCCACTGAAAATATCTTACAAAAAGGTTGAAATAAGTAAACCATTTCAAAGTCTACTCGAAAAGCATTTGTTGCTTATCTATTCGGGAACCGTTAGATTGGCTAAGAATCTGTTGCATACGGTTATCCAAAACTGGTATATTCGGGATCTAAAAATTACTGATTGTTTTAACAATTTATTGACAAATACACGACTCTGTTTGGATGCTTTTCAAAGGGAAGACTTGCAATCAATTGGCGAACTTTTGACCAAATATTGGCAAATGAAGAAAATTTTGGCCACAAATAGTGAGCCAAAATCGGTTTCGAAATTCTTTAACAGGTATTTTCACATTAAGTTTTAGACTTATTTTTTTGAGACAATACTAATGTTTTGTCAATAGGACTGAGCCATTCATACACGGAGGTGCACTTTGTGGTGCCGGCGGCGGCGGCTTTATCTGTGTTATTGTCAAACAGGAATCTTATAAACAGGAAGTCATGTCAATTGCCGGACAGTGTTTGACTACTGAATCTCAATTGTATGAATGCTGTGTCGATGAAACTGGTATTGAGATAACAATAGACAATCAGTTATATAATTTACAAGATTAACAAATTAAAGCATTTTAACACATAATACCAAATTATAATTATTTATTTTTTATTTATTATAACATATCAACTAAAATGTTAATTTCTCCAAAAAAAATTATTGATATTTTTTTATGAGTGATTGTGCAGTACTACAGTATATTTTTTATAATTGTATTTTATTTGTATCATATTATATCCAGTTATTTAATTTTGCTATTTTAAGCATAAATTTCAATGTGAACAATCCTATAGTCAATTATGACTACTAATTTATAAAACTTTTATTTTTATTTATAATTTTGTACACAATTAATAAATCTATTAAATAATTGTAATCTCAATCTCAAATAATGGGATAATTGATATCTATATATATTTGTATACACTATTTATTAAAATCATGAATAATTTTTAAGCAAAAATACAATTACAATTTATAACTTATTATTTTATTAATAAATTTAAGAAAATTTGAAATAAAAACAAAATATTAATACTTTATAAAGTACAGTATTATTTTAGCATAATCTTATTTCCAAAAATAGCTTAACTAAATATTTATGAGAAAAAAAGTATTTAGCGGTAATAATAATAATAATTTATAAATTTACAAAAATTCAATTAAATACTAATACAATAGTAATTATTATAATATTAAATATGAATAAATTAAAAATCTGAATCTTAAGCCATAATTTATGAGTCGCTCTGATCGCTAAATCGATGGTCACTCTCATCATTGTCTTCAGAGCGAATCATATGTAAAACAATCAAATTAATTGACACAAATTGTGTTAAATCCAATTCATTGAATAACAACAATTTGATTAAAATCAATTTAATTACAGTACCGGTATGTATCAAAACTTATAGATAATTATAATTATTTTAGTATTATATGATAACAATACAAACAGCTATTTTTTAATCACTTCGACTGCCTTTTTGCTATTAAGAGCCGGTAAGATGTCTTCATCATCCAAATCATCGCTAAAGTCGTCATCCAAGTCCTTACTAATGAGCGCCGACTTTCGTGTGGATTCAGTGGGAATGATATCGGATTCTCTGATATTAAAGTTCCTTTGTTTTCTGTCCTTTGCAAAGACAGGTGAGTCCAAGTCATCATCAGATGAATCTTCTAATGGATTGACTCTTTTATAATTTTTTTTCTTAATTTCTTTGTCGTTCTTTTCTTTTAAATGTTTGCTAGTCTTACTTTTGAAGGCACCATCAATACTGTCGACATCTGATTCAGATGAAGACTTGTACTCTAATCTTGGCTTAGGTTTAGCTCTTTTATCTTTATTTGTGTTTCCGGTAATCTTACTCTTGGCCGACAAACCCATAATTCGATCAAACTTATCGTCGGACTGTTTCTGAACGCCGTATGTTATCTTCGACGACCTGTTGACTGTCAAGTTCTGACTCGGATTAACATTTGTCACCGAATTTTCATCATTTGTCAATTCAATTGTTTCTTCGTTAGTTTTATCGACATCCGAAACTTTCGACGGCTCCGAATCAGCAGTTATTTCGACGGTCTTATTATTGTCGCTCTCTTGAGTAGTATCTTGAGGTGTGGGCCAATCATTACCATTGACAGAGTCAACCAATTCATTAGATTTTCGTTTGACTTTTTCATTATCTTTTGGCTGAACAACAACCGATGCGATCGTACAGTCATTGGTTGTCTGCAAACGAGACTTACTGCGATCGGTAGACAAATCAAAAATGACCACTTCGTCGGTATTGGTGATCACCTCTTCGTGAAAATCTTTTTCAAACGAGTCGACGGCATCGCGAAAAGCGCTAATAATATCAGCGAAATCTATTTGCGGCCGAAGAGATCGTTTTGTGATCTTTTCGTTACACAGCGGACACCGACAGTAGTCCGGTGTCGACGAATTGTCAATGGCTTTGTTAATACATTCACCGCAAAATCGATGTACACAACGGGTTACCATTGGATTAGTCATCAGCTGAAGACTATCGACAAAAAGTATGGGATATTTAGTTTAGTAATAATAAAAAAGTGAATCAATTAGTCCATTGACACAAAAATACTGACCAAATGGGACACTCAACCAATTTCTTCATTTTGAGCAATTCGTGTCTTAAGCTTTGTTCGCTATCCGATAACATTATTATTGTTTTCTTTTTTTTTGTCACTTCAATTGATCCGCAAAAGTATTAGTATTTTAGTCAATCATATACTGTTCTGCTGCAATAAAAGTGAGAATTATACTGTATTGAAAAGTAACTTTATATTTGTGCGACCCATTGTAATATTTACAAATTTTGTTTGTTGACAAAATATAACAGTCATTACTAGTCTTCAATTGTGTTATTAAATATTTGTGATATCTCTTGTGATGGAACCGTTAGAAGGCCTAAACTCACATGACGTTCGGGTGAGATATGCCATGGAATATGAATATTGTCGCGGAACTCCACCATCAATAGCCGCAGCAAATATCAATGAGGTCTACCCGAAAGCCGTTGGTGAGAGCACATGTTATCGTTGGTGGAAGAGATGGAAAGAAGAAGGGGTTAATGTAGAAGACAAAGAAAGACCAGGACAACCATCGAAGATTGACAACGAAGTATTGACGGATCTGATTGAAATGAATCCAAAATTTTCAACTAAAGAGCTCGGTGATATACTTGAAGTTGATGCTACTACCATTCAAAGACATTTGAAAGCCATTGGCAAGAGATATGTGTCATCTGTTTTGGTACCACACGATCTCACTCCTCAGCAAATGGCAAAACGTGTAGAAGTATGCCAACAATTGCTTTCTCGAGAGAATTCTGACGGTTTTATAAGACATATGATAACCGGTGATGAAAAGTTGATATACTATGTCAACGCTGATAAAAGGAGTGAATGGAGAAGTCCGGAACAACTACCTGTTGGGACACCACGACCAGATTTTCGTCAACAGAAAGTAATGTTGTCTGTTTGGTGGGATAAGACGGGAATAATCCACTGGGAACTGTTGGAAGTCGGAGCCACTATTACAGCTGAAGTCTATTGTCAACAATTAACAAGACTTCGTGATAAGCTTTTCGAAAAGCGTGGTTCATTGATAAGATATTGGGGCGTTAAGTTTCAACAGGATAACGCCCCATCACATACTGCAAAGAAGACCAAAGATCTATTGAAGAAGTTTGGGTGGGATGTTGTGGATCACCCACCATATTCACCAGATATTGCTCCTTCAGATTATTATTTGTTCCGATCAATGCGACACTTTCTTGATGGAAAAAAATTCAAAAATCGAGAAGAGGTCAAAATGGCAGTTCAAGAGTTTTTCGATTCACAACCAGAGGAATGGTATTCCAAAGGAATTTATGAGTTGCCGAACAAATGGAGAGATGTCATAGATTTAAATGGCAATTATATTATTAATTAATAAAAATTAACTTTTTTGTAAAATCAAATTAAAAACTTGCTATTTTATTCTCATGATTATTGCAGCGGATCAGTATTTCACAATCAAATGCAATGCAATAATAAAATTGCGCTAAAATTTTTGTGCCAATAGTTTATACTTTTATTACAGTAATACTGTATATAAATGACGTAACAATTTTCAATTTATTTTTTTTGTGCAAAATTATTGGCGTTTTTTCAGACATCAAACTTACCGTTATGTCTGGCCTACGGACGACCCGTCGGGTAAAAAAAATTTACAAAATAAATCATATTTAAAACTAACGTATAATTTGACAAAATTTTTCTTTAAGTTTTATTCTTTCTGTTTATTTGTTTGTTTGATGAAATCTATCGTAAAAAGTGACTACAAATTCATGAAATTTAATGGCAATAATTGTAGTGAAAAAAACGTTTTTAAAAAAAAACATTTACAGTATTATCGGTAATACTGTATTATAATTTAAGTTTCGGTGTCACACAAAACAACACATTTTTTTACTGATAATAAACATTAACCGTATATCCAAATATACAGTATATATCATAATTTATACTTTTGTCACATACTGTATGCCAAATGAGATACTTAATAAAAAAATTAAATGATATTAATTTTGTGTTAATTCGTTGACATTGATATTGTATTCAATAATATAGATGAATACACCACAAAAACTACATGTAATCAAATCGCTTAAATCCCATATAACAGGTAGTCTTAAACTCGAGATCGGATCATATCGTCATTCATATGTAGACCACCACTTGAACTCCAATTACCCATTGGTCTGATACGATGGTTATCGGCTCCTCCCGATCCGTTGCGGTAATAATTAGTTGACGTTGGCTCCCGTTTTATGTTATTATTATTATGACTGGTCGAAGAATTTGAATGCAAAAACAGCTCAATGTATCGCTTTTCTATAAGATATAATATAACCAAAAATAATTAGTTAACAATAAATTTTTAATTACTGTAATTAATTTATGATTTTTTTACGGATAAAAGCTTTGTCTTTGTTCATGGCTTTTACGGCGTCATCATGAGTGGCAAATTCAACATCAGCCTCACCACTGGGTCGGCCCAAGTCATCCATCAGTATTTGTACGCTAATTGGTCTCAACGGCAAAAAGAACTCATAGATTTCGCCTTCAGTTGTTTTAAATGGCAATCCTCTCATATGGACATTATGTCGATTTGAAAATGGCATCGAATTTTGATGCGAAGGTCCTTGAGGTGGGTATTCATCAAATGTAGCTCCAAATTGATCATCAAAAGAGGAACGACCTATAATAGGATTCAAATGAAAATATTCATAATAAATATTATAATAATATTTTTTATAATAACACTTTCAAAACCTCTAAAATCCATTTCTTCGTAATCGTAGACACGTCTGTATGAACCGACAGGTGGGGGTCCTCTGGATGCTCCTGTTATTGGCGATCCATAATTATCATTACCATTACCGTAGAAACCACTGCCACCACCACCACCACGAAATCTGTTAGGATATGGCACTGGACGTGATGGCGGATGTCCGTAACGCATCTTATGGTTAGCGGCGTATGGCGGAGGCGATGATTGAGGCGGCGGGCCGTAGCCACCCGATGGACCGTCGAGTCCGTAACCGTGCGGCGGTCCCGATGAATATTGTTTAGAATCCATATATGAATTTATTTGACGAAACTCTTGGAACGAACTTTTGAATATTTCAATGTACCTAAACATACAGCACAGGTATGCCATTTATACATATTAATTGTAACATTTAAGCCAATTTAAAACCCAAATGAGAAGCATATAGGCATTGAGATCATTAAAATAATCAACAAAATAAAGGATTTTTAAAAAATTAATTAATTATATAAAAATTAACTAAAATTTGGTTAGTTTTGGGGATTAAAATATAATCTAAAAATTGGTTTTGATATCCAAATATAAAACATTATTCTTAGATACGTATAGTTTTGTATATACATTAGATATTCGATATACAATAGATAATACTATACAGATATGAACAATTAGGAGGTTTAAGTGCCCTCCTGTTTGGTGGTAGTGACAAACCCAACATTTTATGACATATGGGGTGATATAGAGGATAGATTAAGATCCCAGTATGTAATAGCCCACCTGTGCCCAATCTTATCCTTGTGTTTGCTCATGGCTTTGTCTGCATTATCTCTGGTAGCAAACTGTATGTATGCCTCCCCTGTGCTCCGACCCGAATGATCTGTTGGCAGTACGATCCCATCCATCACTAAATCCAACCCTTTATATGAGGGATTTGAGTTAAACATTATAAGCCATTAACCGATATTATACCCACATATTATTATAAGTTACCGTTTAATTAGTTATAATATATAATTATCTAATTATTGTCTTAAACTAAATCGTTGTCTTTAGTATTTTTTAATCATTTTATGCTCTATAATGACATTATAAATGTTTTTATCTAATTATTGTAAATTTTCTAAACTAATTCACATCTACGGTCATCACATTACCGAAAGGATCCATTAGATAACCAAATGGTAATACAAAATACCGTAAATACCGATATAATAGTATAAACGATATGTATTTAAAGCATTAAATAAATGTCATCAACACATATGATGGCCTTAAAAGACATACCAGAAAAAAACTCAATGACATCGTCCTTATTGGCGCTGAACGGCAGTCCCCGAAGTCGGACAAACGAGTCTTCGTGGTGTTGATTGTCATTGAGATCATTGCCGTGTATTCGACCAACTCTTTCCATTTCAGACTTCTTTGAGGCGAACACTTCTATATATCTGTTCAATGGATTTCAATTGTGTTATTATTAGATCCAAATGTTGAAGTATAACACAAACAACAATCACAAAGTAATCTCTTTGATTGTGTCAAACCTCTGTCCCAAATGTTTGTGATTTCTGTCGAGAGCTAAGTTGTAGTCCTGTTCAGTGGCAAACTCGACGTACGCTTCACCAGATGGTCGACCCTCGCGGGACAGTGTCATCAAAACACCATTCAAACCATTCTTTATATTACAACCTTTAGATTGATTATATGACAAGATATATACATTTGATATTATAATCAATTGATCCAATAAAGTCATGTGTCATTTGCATACCATTGAAGAAGTCGACAATCTCTTCTCTGGTCGTTTGCCACGGAAGACCTCGGATGCGGACCACAAACGCTTCGTCTGACATCATAAATATGGTCACAATTAAGCGATTATTGATTCAATAGTCTGTTGTTTTGGTCGTCTATTTCACATTCAATGAGTGTTTGGATCAACTCATGTGATCATACATTACAATCAATCATACAATCAATCAGTCATTTATTATTTATATTCAAAAACACAACACAAAAGTGCCGAAAATGACAGTCAGTCTAATAATAATAATAATAATAATACTCTACTGTATAGTACTAACAGTCGATTTCGTTAATAATGTCTAATATTAGATACGAAAAGTTTGGATACAATTTAAATGATTTGTATTTCATGTAAAACATAAACTTTTTATAACAATTTATAAAAAAAAAATTAATAAAATAAATAAATATTAATTTTTGTATTTTTATTATTTAAATAATTTAATTTGTATTTTTAACATGCATAATCTTTTATTTATCATAAATTTTAATTAATTATTTAGTTACCAAAAAAAAAATTTAAAATGCTATTTTTTAATTTTAACAAAATGTCTATAATTTATCTATCATATATATGTATTAAATTAATATGTTTTATCATGCTAGAATAAATTTTTCAATCTATTCTATCATTCAAATATTATATATTAATTTAATATAATTAGTTGTGTATATAATAATATGATTTGTATGTATCGACAACAACACAAAAAAATGCAATAACATTGAAATCAAGTGAGTCATTGACGAGTATACACATAGTTTGTTATATATTAGTCCACATAATTAGTTACCCAAAAAAACAACTTTTTATTACTGATAATAGCAATGCATTTACTCTTTTTTTGTTGTGTTGTTTCGACTCAATTAATAGAGTAGTGAACAATCCGTTTGCAATAATAATCAATACGTTATTTGTGAAGATTAATGAAAAAAATAATATATTATGTGTTAAACTATATGTTTGTCAGTAATAATAAATACAATAATATTGTCAAACAAACAGTGGTTTCGTTTTTATTGAATTTGCAAACAAACAGTTTGTGTGACAATCAGTGTTGAGTTTGAATCAAATATTAATAAATATTTTATAGTTTTCTCATTTGAATTCATATTTTATTATTAAAATTATTTGATTTATAAATAAACTATAAATTAGTTTTGTTTTGTTTTTTTGATTAAAAAAATTAACGACACATTTATGTTAATGTTTTTGACACCGATTTGATTAACACATCCATCACTTCTTTGGCATTTTGTTGTTGTTTGGTCTGACATATCATAATCAATACACACATCGGCGGACACATTGCGGACATTGACAACACATACCACACATCAACACAAACACTAGCCATGAGTTTCCTATTGTAAGTATAAAACCAAATACAATGATAATTATTGATTGTTTTATTGTCTTCGGATGAAGTGGTGGTCGATCTAATAAGACATTCAAACCTAAGAAGAACATCCCGGAGGGCACCCATCAGTACGACCTGATGAGACAGGCGGCCGCCACACTTGGCTCCGGTAATCTACGGCTGGCTGTTATGCTACCCGAAGGCGAGGATATTAATGAATGGGTGGCCGTTAACAGTATGTCTTAAAGTTTTTTTTTAAAAAATATTTTGATTTTTGTTTATTTCTGACACCAAATATATACCTGTTCTCTGATATCACATATTCAATGATAAATCAAATTTTAATTATCATATAATAATCATTTATTTTAATGTCTCTTATTATTTATATTTGGGTTATAAAAAAAATTTATTTATAATATTTTTGTTTTGTAAAATTTGAATATTACAGTAGTATTTTTATATCAAATATTTTTTTTGCTATATTTTTAACGTTAATTTTATTATTTAAATCAATTATTTATCTATGATTTCTAGTATTGTAACTATGAAAACCTATAAAAAGCAAAATATGTGTGAAATTAATTAGATTTTTTGATTTATTTGTAACATTAGGTATACAGTATTGTCAATGTTATGTCAAATACTTAATGAAACACTTTTATGATGATTACAATATTTGTTTAATAATAAGCTATAAATCATACATATTCAAAAAAAACTTGAAAAGTTTTGTTTTCTGAAATCTATACGAGCCTTTTGTGTGTGTGTGTGTGTGTGTGTGTAGCAATTTTTTTGCGAATTTTGAAATTCTGACTTCAGATTCGGTTAGAGGACTACTAATAATGTATTGAAAAGTTGAATTAAAATTTTGATATTTCTTCGGGAACATGGACAAAATGGCTGCCAAAGTAAAAAAAATTTTAAGAAATTTTTTTAAAGTATAGATTTGAATAAAGCATCAAAAGCAAGCATAAGAAATATGCATTAAAATTTTGATATCTCTTCGGGATCATAAAGAAAATGGCGGCCAAAGTCAAAAAATTTTTAAAAACATTTAGAATTGTATAGAGCATCAAAAATATGATATAATATTTCAGCATATTTTTTAAAATGGCGGCAAAAGTATAAAAAAATTTTAGAATTTTTTTTAATTATAGATTTGAATAAAGAATCAAAAACAAAAATAAAAAAATATGCATTAAAATTTTGATATCTACGGGAACATTAAGAATAAGTATAAGCGGCAAAAGTATAATTATAAATGATTATTTTGTTATACTTAATCATTTGATACCCTACATGACTATAGTTGTTTATTTTGTCAAACCGAGTTATTTGATACCCCACATGACAAAAGTTGAATTTATTTTGTTATACCTAGTCAATTGATACCCTACATGACTATAGTTGAATTTATTTTGTTATACCTAGTCAATTGATACCCTACATGACTATAGTTGAATTTATTTTGTTATACCTAGTCAATTGATACCCTACATGACTATAGTTGAATTTATTTTGTTATACCTAGTCAATTGATACCCTACATGACTATAGTTGTTTATTTTGTCATATCGAGTCAATTGATACTCTACATGACAATATTTATATAATGTATATTTGACCAGTTTTTAAATTTTTATATATTATATAGCCGCTATAACTAATGGTTTTCAATGTTATTCAAGTTTTTTTTCTGAAAATGCTTTCTAGCATTCTTAACTGGTTTATTATTATTATTACATCTATTATATTATTACACATCACTTTATATTTAGACTATTTTGTAAATATAAAAGCATTGTATATTTATAAAAGTATTTTTATTATTAGTTATAATCTTATCTATTATGAGATCTAAATGAAAACAATACATAAAAAACATATTAATATAATAGGATAAAATCATTTGCCATATAAATTGTTAAATGAATGATATAATGAATACATGAAAACATGAATTATATATTTATTTTTTACTTTTTATGGGCTAAGCCTTCAAAACATATTAAGTGAATTATGTTGTTATGACTCTTCCGGGAAACTATTGTTTTTTTGACGACTCATTTGTTTTATTGAATCCAATTATTATACAATTGACTTATTTAAATGTCATCATTTCTCCCCTATGCCTGTAATCATCGCCCGACCCATCAAACAGCTGTCGATTTTTTCAATCAGATCAATATGTTGTACGGAACGATCACCGAATTTTGTACGGAAGAGTCGTGTCCGCTGATGTCTGCCGGACCCAAGTATGAGTACCATTGGGCCGATGGCCAGACGGTCAAGAAGCCGATCAAGTGTTCTGCGCCTAAATATATAGATTACTTGATGACATGGGTTCAGGATCAGTTAGATGATGAGACACTGTTTCCATCCAAAATAGGTTTGTTTTATTTTTGTTGTCTGTTTTTTATATAAAATATTTAACTTTTATGTCGATTTTGTCATTAAAGGAGTGCCGTTTCCCCGAAATTTTAACGCCATTGCAAAAACAATATTAAAACGACTGTTCAGAGTATACGCCCATATATATCATCAGCACTTCCAAGAAGTGGTTCAATTGGGAGAAGAGGCCCATTTGAACACTAGTTTCAAGCATTTTATATTTTTTGTTCAGGAATTTAATTTAATTGATAAGAGAGAGTTGGCGCCGTTAGGCGAACTAATTGATAAATTGGCTACCGGTCCACACACTACTCATCATAGCCATCATAATACACACACTTCCAATTCCGAGAGTACTACTGGTCATATCTCGACACTACCGGCCCGTTGAAACGCGCCTTAAATCTCAAATATGTCTACTTTCTATTACATATAAATAAATAAATATATATATATATATACGTAAACACTATTTATAAGTGCCTAACATTTTGAGAAAACAATAAATCAATCTAAACATAACATTGAATACTAACTTAAATTAAATTATAAATATTAGTAAAAATTTATTTATGTAGACACACATTTTTCTCTGTCATATTACATATTAATTATATTTAATTTTGTTTTGTTATACTTTGTATTTTTTTAGTTTTTATAAAGGAGTTAAAGTGCTTATAATAACAAATAATTAACAAGAATTATATAATTATAGTATATATTTGTTTTTATTACAGATTTTTTGTTATTATATATAAATATATTCAATAATTGTAAGAATGAGTGAAATGTTTTTTCGACATTTGAAGTGATAAGTGATATTTGTTTCTATCTTTAGGTTTGAATTTCTTATCAATTTTCGCACATTTTTTTATAAATTTAAGTTTATATATATATTTATATTGTATTTTCTTGTAATTCAGTTGTTTTGTTCAATACAATTATATAAATTTTGAAAAATATTAATTTTTGTAATGTTTATTTTTATTATCAATGAAGTTATAATTATCATATACAGTATATGAGTATTATTATTATTATTATGTTTTTTAATCTATTTTTTGCATTAATTGCTTATATTTGAAAAATTCTAATAAATTATTTACAAAGTTGTGTAAATTTTTACTTTATTATAACATATTGTTAGTTCATTTTGTTAAACATAGTATATATATATATATACTTTATTTGCTATAATTGCATAGTTAAACACCCGGATATGATATAATATATTCTAATACAGTATATATAATAATATCTGTGTTTTTTTCATTAGAATTTATTTTAGTTTTAATATTTCAACTAATTATTTTTATTTTTATATTTATAATTTTATTAGATTAATAAGTTAACTAATTTTAATTTCAATTATTTTATTGATTTTATCATAAATTTCCTGTTATTATTAATTTAAGTTATTTTATAGTTATTCTTAAGAAATCATTGTATAAACTGGATATTAATAATTTAGTATTTAAATTAAATATATAGTAATTTATATGTGTTAACGCCTTATTATATCATTAACGCCATAACGCCATTAACGCCTTATTATAAATATTTATTTTTATTAAACTTTATTTAGACTCTAAATTTTTGAATATAAACATATAATTTAGCAAAAAGTTTTATGTATATTAATAATATTGATATTATATGTGTATTATATATGATATCTAATTTTTATTCATTTTGTCATCTTTTCCGACATCAATCTTATCATTTGATTTATCTTTAGGAACACTTGTATTGCGATCTTTTGGTGCATTTTGGTCACCAATGGATACAATACTCATATTTATGAGATGCGGTGTCGACAGTATAGCGATTCCCAAGAATGTCAACAAAACGATTATCATATGTGCTATCATTGATGTAAACTGTGGACTGTTTGGGTCACTCCGTATCCAGCATTTAGATAAGGGTTTCAAACTATACTCATTTAACGATACATTCTCACAGTTGGACATTGAATTGTTGACATTATTGTTAATCTAGATATACAGTACAGTACGATATTTTTTTTTAATTTTTATAAATGTTTTTATATTTAAATAGTAGAATAGATAGGAATAAATTAGACATATATATCAGTGATTGACTACAATTAATAATGATTGTGTCAAACCTCGTAATAGCAGATAAAATAAATGTCATCTTTTAGCAGATACAGTGGTAGTGTGTGTTTATATATGTCATCAAAGTATGCAGCATTAAATGGTCCCTCCGATGATATCAATAGCGTATTATTCATAATATATTGCCATTTATTATCTTTAAATCTACACTCCACGGTAACATAATTGGTATCTGATTTTTTATCAAAAAAAAAATTATATCCATAAAACATAAATATAAAGCAAAATCAATTATACCTTGAAATATGATAACTGTTTCATATGCTATGGCAATAGCATCGATACTTTTATGCCAATCGATGATATCTTTGGTTACATTGAATGCTTCAAACTGTGACCACTCCATCAAAGTCCAGTTCCACGGTTTAACAGTTCCGTAAAGTATTTCATTTTTGCCATTTTTTTCGTTAAAATTTAACAAAACTAATTTATTGGTAAACTCAGGCATACATTTAACTGTCGATCCATAATAAATGGATGCATCGATTTTGGACCATTCAGTAGTTATGCCACTTAAATGTTTAGCATTTTTATAAGACACCTCATCCGACTCGCTAACTAACCAATACATTTGATTGTTTGTAGATATGAAATAGTGATTGTCATACAATTTGGACAGTGATGTTATGGTTGTGAGATAGCAATCAATATTATTATATGTGTCATGCGGTCGGACAACTGTCTCTGTTTGACGACTGTCCGTATATTCATAAGATATTATATTGATTATCACAAGTAGTCTAAAATCATACATAATTAGTAGTACTATAATTCAGTAAAATATAAATTAATATTTTGAATAAAATAAATTGAAAACATAACAACTATTTATTGAAAATTGTTGATTCAATTAATATCTCGCGAACCAAATATTTGAATTTAAATATTTTTAATTAACAAACGGTTTAAAAAAAAAAAATATCCGTTAAACTAATGGTAACTCAGAAGACTAGAAGTTTAGTTTATTTACCACTAAAAGACAATTTTTGTTAAATAAAAAATTAGACAATTTTTAACTATTTAAATATAAAATACAGGTTTATTGATATTTTAACAGAATTTTATTGCAAATTTGAATAAAACAAATACAAGAATTTTTTTTGAATAAAAACTACATTTCATTTGATTCTTCGATTGAAATCTGAGACCACTTTCTTCACTCTTTACTCGTCATCGCAACTCTTTCGGCTTCTTCTTCGTCTGCGACGGTGACCACCTTTTCGGCCACCAGATCGCGATCGGCCTCTTCGGGATCGGGAACGCCTTCGGCTCTTTCCTCCCGAATGTCTTCTGCGACGTCTGGTTTCCATAACCTCTCCACCCGAACCACCAGAAGGAAGTGTCTTCTCTTCAGACTCAACGTCGACAGCAATGGATTTCGTTTTCATTTTTGATTTTGAATTTTGTGAACTAATTGAATGAAAAATAAATATGAAATGATTTGAATTTAACCGAAACTACACTTTTTATACGAAACCAACAATTGATGAAATGTCTCGCATTTTATCTCTCGAGATATATATTTGTTAAACAATCAAATCTCTAATTATTTAATATTTTTGTTGATTTAAATTTAAATATTTTTTAATTAACGATTTTTCAAAATAACCGTTAATTTTATGATAATTCGAAGACTAAAAATATCAGTTATTTACCACTTAAAGACATTTTTTAGATAAAAATTAGACAATTTTAGAAAAAATATTTTTAAATAAATAAAATAAATTTATTAATATTTACAAGAATTTTATTGCAAATATAAATAAAACAAATACAAAAAATTTTGAATAAAAACTACAATTCATTTGATTCTTCGATTGAAATCTGAGACCACTTTCTTCACTCTTTACTCGTCATCGCAACTCTTTCGGCTTCTTCTTCGTCTGCGACGGTGACCACCTTTTCGGCCACCAGATCGCGATCGGCCTCTTCGGGATCGGGAACGCCTTCGGCTCTTTCCTCCCGAATGTCTTCTGCGACGTCTGGTTTCCATAACCTCTCCACCCGAACCACCAGAAGGAAGTGTCATCTCTTCAGACTCAACGTCGACAGCAATAGATTTCGTTTTCGTTTTCATTTTGATTTTGAATTTTGTGGACTAATTGACTAAAAAATAATTTTGAAATGATTTGAATTTAACCGAAACTACACTTTTTATACGAAACCAACAATTGATGAAATGTCTCGCATTTTATCTCTCGAGATATATATTTGTTAAACAATCAAATCTCTAATTATTTAATATATTTGTTGATTTAAATTTAAAAATATTTTTTAATTAACAAACGGTTTTTCAAAATAACCGTTAATTTTATGATAACTCGAAGACTAAAAAATATCAATTTATTTACCATTTAAAGACATTTTTTAGATAAAAATTAGACAATTTTAGAAAAATATTTATAAATAAATTTATTAATATTTACAAGAATTTTATTGCAAATTTGAATAAAACAAATACAAAAAATTTTGCATAAAAACTACATTTCATTTGAATCTTCGATTGAAATCTGAGACCACTTTCTTCACTCTTTACTCGTCATCGCAACTCTTTCGGCTTCTTCTTCGTCTGCGACGGTGACCACCTTTTCGGCCACCAGATCGCGATCGGCCTCTTCTGGATCGGGAACGCTTTCGGCTCTTTCCTCCCGAATGTCTTCTGCGACGTCTGGTTTCCATAACCTCTCCACCCGAACCACCAGAAGGAAGTGTCTTCTCTTCAGACTCAACGTCGACAGCAATGGATTTCGTTTTCATTTTTGATTTTGAATTTTGAGGACTAATTGAATGAAAAATAAATATGAAATGATCTGAATTTAACCGAAACTACACTTTTTATACAAAACCAACAATTGATGAAATGTTTCGCATTTTACTTCTCGTGATATTTGTATATATTTGTCAAACAATCAAATATATAATTATTTTATATATTTTATGCTAAATTGAATTACAAATTACCCGAAGTTATACTATTTGAAGGTATTTAAAAAATTCATTTTTTTAGATTTCTTATTAAACAAAATATGTCTTCAATTTGTGTCATATTTTTTATATCAATCAGTTATTATATGTTGTTTTTATGTGTATTATCCGATGACTTGGATTATGTCTATCAATATAGTAATGATAATAAAGACCAAAATGTTGATAAAAGTAATTCATTGGATATTAATAAGAAACTCATTAAAAGTAAAAGTGTCTCAAATGAGTCGTCCAATTCAATGATAGTTTTAGTGATCATTTTAGTCATACTTTTGATGATTATCTCTTTGTATGCATTTTATGATAAAATCTATGACAAAGTCGATGTCAATACTATTAGA
This sequence comes from Oppia nitens, assembly GCF_028296485.1. Classification (NCBI taxonomy): domain Eukaryota; kingdom Metazoa; phylum Arthropoda; class Arachnida; order Sarcoptiformes; family Oppiidae; genus Oppia; species Oppia nitens. Next base: position 2,235,678 of record NW_026533252.1, on the reverse strand, counting down.
GAACAGTTGGGTAATAGTAGTTATCAGTGTTGTCAGCAAATTAAAAATTCAGAGATTTCACAACAACTTCAACAAAAAGTCAGATCAATGAAAGCGTCTCTTTTAGGACAACAACAACAGTCATCCAAAGTAAATCCTGTTTACCAACAGTTGCCACAATGGGACAGTTCTCGGGAGTCAAGTCCCCAACACCTGACCGATCCATTGGTCAAAATTCAAACTTCATTTGGCGGCAAAAAATTAGACAATATTGTCGTCGAAAAGAGCTTTTCCAATGATTCCGATTCTGAAGAAGAGTTATTTAATATTAAAAAACCATTAATTGATATATCAAAAGCTAAATCACCGAAAACTAGTTTTGATGGCTAAAACTAGTTTTGTTTTTAAAGAAATATATATTTATATACTGTATATATATATATTGCTATCTTTATTACAACAGTATTATTTAGATTTAAAAGTATTCATATATTGTTTATTTACTGTATATAACTTTCTATTATTTATCCACAATAAAAAATTAAACTATAAAATTGATAACAAAATTGTAAACAATTTTTCTATCGTCACATGTATTAATATACAGAATAATGATAATTAATTTTTATTGCGTTAGTTGATTACATTAGTTATTTATAGTTGTGTTTAAATAATAAATAATATAATTTATTAAATAATTTATCATTTAATTATCAATTGACAAACACTTCAAATTATATTTTTAACAAATACAATGCATTTTTTCAATTGATTTATAGTTATTCATTAGTACACTGTATCTAATGTTTCAAAAAATATCGGAATAAAACAGAAAATACTGAAACTTGAAAAAATAAGACAAAAATATTTTTAAAAAATAAAAAATTTATGGCATTTATTATAATTTATTCAGCTTTTGGGGTATAGGGAGGCGGTGGGGGCGGCATATGTGCCAAATAATTGTGAGATTGTGATGATCTATCGTTATATGGATATAAGGGGTATCGTCCGTAAGGCTGTCTCATATGTTGTCCCGGTGTATAGTCATAGTAGTCTAACGGTGCCGTTGGCTCTGTTGATGGTTCGTTGTCAATGATATGAAGGTTTCTATCAATATAATTATCATCACATCTGACATTATTATCATCAAATTGAATGTAATCTTTTTGGTTATTCTTCTTCGACGAAGAACTACAGCAACACCAACAACAACAACAGCCACAACAATAGCACAGAAGGAACAGTGCTATAACTATAGCCATCATTACAATGATGGCTACCATCCGACTTGTCTGGCGATCGGCCAAACAGACGGTCACATCGGATAGATCTTCGCAAACTGTATTTCCATCGCAACGATATTTCGATGAAATGCATCGATTATGACCACACAATATCTCATTCTTCTGACATTTTGTCGATAATCTATATGTTGTTAAATTGATGTCAAAATTCTTATATTTTGTTGATTCCGAAGAGCGACCTGTTTTGAAATTAATCTTTACTTTTCTGTCCGTCACATATGAAACAATATCCGATGAGTCAGTGATCTCAGAGCCCGTCCACACGGGTTTCAGTGATTTATTTAGATCGATCTCCAGATGATCGACTACTGGCCTCAAATTGATACGATTGACTGTAACTATAATACCGTATCCCTTATTGACTTCGACTTCAAGGGAACAGTCAATAAAATTGTCATATCTTGAGGCTGTGATCCCGATTGAAGTCAGATCGTCATCCAAGTCGATGGAGGCGTCATCCGAGTATTTGCCACAAAATTTTGTTATATCATACTGTTTGTGGTGATCACCACTTAAGACTTGGTTAGTACACAAACACAATACTAGTAGTAATAGTTTTAGCAAATGGCATATCATTGCAATATTTGTCATAATTTTTAAATTTAATAATTATAATAATATTTTTACTACACTATATTAAATGTGATAATTTTAAAACTCTTTTAAACCATTATTATTTAATTAGTTATATTTTATATTATATTAAATGTATATACAGTACTAAAAAAATAAGTAATTATTAATTACAATAACTTTGATTATAATCCAGACTAAAAATTATGAAAATACTTTAATAACAACTCAAAACCAATTAAAAACATATTTATTGATATCTTATCATTAAATTGACGTAAAATGTTAGTCACTATTAGTGTACAATAAGCTCTCTATTTAGTCAAACAATTTATATAATAGTCTAAAACTAATATAATTTATTTACAATTAATTATCATTATTTTTTTTATTTAAATAAATGCGACATTTTATACATATTAGATACTAAATATTGTTGCAAACTTAAATAATAACACCTTGATAATTTGACAACTAACTTCTTTATAATGATTTTTTTTATTAAAAAAAACATTATGATCATATCATGTCTAAATAAAATTGTAATCATATAAAAATATATACATGTAACTATATAAACTGTACTATAGTTAATGTAAAATATTTCAATTCACCTATAAATTTATGTTTAAAATTTAGTGATAAACAAAATAAATATAATTTAAAATTATATTAGATATACTATACATATACAGATAATGATAGACGTATATAAACTTAGTGCACATTATTATATATAAATTAACAGTAAATTATTATCTTAATAATTATTTAAATGTTTAAATATTCTAAGCTTATTATGTACAGTAATATTAAAACAACACACACACACACACACACACACACACACACACACACACACACACACACACACACACACACACACAAACATACAATTTAAAATATATAAAAAATTTAACACTTTATTTAAGACATTTAAATAACATTAAATTATAGAAAACAAAATGTTATTAAACATAATACTTATAAATTTTATTTTACTTTTTGTTTGTTTATTATAAAGTTTAGTGTTTTCTCGAAAACTTTTCCAAATCAGACCTCAGTTTAGGTGCAAACAGATTGAGTTCGTGTTTCAAGTCCTGTACTTTTTGTCCCAATTTATCAAAATCATTGTCCAAATCAAACTGGTGTTTGGCTTTCCTCAGATCGGTCTGTATTTTGTTGACCAATTCATTTAAATCGATGAACTGTTTTGCATCCAATTTCTCCAATAGTTCTTTCACCTGACCTAATGAATTGTCCACTGAATAGACATCGGAGTCCACTTTAGATGGATTAGTGAACAGTTTGTTTTCATAGTTGTCTTCAATGTCTGCACATATGGCCGATGATACTAATGATACTATTAATACAATTAGTTTAAACATTATTATTGTTATTATGATATATTAATTGAAATTAATTGTAGTTTTATCTAACACCACAAATAGAAATTTTTAATAATTATTTGATTTTTATAATCTCAATTTGATACCTCTATTTTAAACGAAATTGAAATTTTTTTCTAAACCCGTATATAATAATAAAATTGACTTTTAAAATGCTGTTTAATTAATATACAAAAGTTATCTATAGTTACAAAAATATCATATTGTATTTATGCTGTAAATTAATTAAAATTACCTATATATACATATAATAATACTTTTAATGAATGTTTTATTTTTTTAGTTGACGAAAAAACTGGTAATTCATATAAGTTACAAATGAAAAGTTAGAAAATACTTGAAAAATAAAATAAAATCTAAATATATTTAATATATGAGTTTAAAATTCAATATTTAGCTTAATATAGACTATATTTTGATCAATTTGTTTCTTTTCAAACACACATCCATTGATTGTTATGAAATTGGGTTCAAATTCAAATATCCGTTTGCTTTGACTAATCTCTTTGTATAGCAAACCAACTGTAAAACCAATGATCAGATTAATCACTAGAAACATGACATCAAATATTGAGGCCCACGTCCTATCATAACTGTAGCCATAGTCACTAAACTTAAAATCTATTGATAGTAGTTTTTTTTAAAAATAAATTAATTTTATATTATCTATTAATTGATATTTTTTATTAACCAACTTTTGTATAGTTCAACAATTTGTGTGATTAGTCGAAAGTCAAGCAAAAGTGTGGACAAAAATACTGATATAAGGAACAGAAAGGCATACGATAGGCACTGTAGCCAACAAAATATGAAACCAGTGACCGATACGGACAACATCACCAAAATGAACATTATTTGCGCCAAAAACAATATCAAACCAAATCCAGTGAATGTTGTCTTGTGATTGACGTAAACTGTTTCATAGATAACTGATGTCAAATGTATGGCACGGATCAGATAGAGAAGCGAACAAAATGTTAAAAAATATTGCAAATCATAGGTTATGTATTCATCGTCTAAATCCGATTTATAGACTTCATCCAAGTCTTTATGTTCACTCTTGAGAAATGATGTCATATTGTTGTTGTTTTTTTCAATGCTTTTAATCCGTTTGCCTCCTCTGGTGGCCACCACTTGTGTTTTGCCTAACTTATGCATTAGTCTATATCTTTCATTGGGATCACCCATTTTACCGGCCCTTCCGATCACAAATATGTCCGGTGGTGGGGGTATTGTATTAGACATTTATTTCAAACTATTCAAAACCTATGAATCTTACTATCAAATTACTTGATCTTTTTAAAAATCTATAATAATTAATAATAATTATAATTAAAATACAATATTACAAATTCACGAGATAATCGATTTTTTGTCACTTAAATGTTTTATACAATTTTGTAATAATAGCATAGATTGTAACTAATGGATAATACTGTAGTAATATTGAACTTTATATATTAGTCTACATTATATCAATCTACACTAACTTATACTAACTTAAGTGAATATCGATAATAATAATACTGCATATAATTTAAATTAAGTATAAATAATATTTATTAAATTTTTCTATTGTTAAATATTATAAATGTTGATTTTTAAAAAAAATCATAAATACTCGTAGCTTTAACTTAATTTTTCTAAATGTATCTTAATAGTATTGATAATAAATAATATTACAAAACAGTTAATCAAAAAAAAATATGTATAAAATATCAATATTACTTTTTTTATTAATTTTTATTTTTATTTAAAACATTATAAAAGTTAGCTTCAAAATGCATGATGTGTGTCAATAATGTCTGTAATGAGTTTTAATTGATGTGATAGTTGTGGAAACAATAAAATTTTTATTATATTAGAAAAATTGTCCTAAATATGATAAAATTTGAAGTTTATGAGTGAATAAATTGAAAGCCACAATATTTTTTTTAAAAAAAGATAAGATAAATAAAATTGAATTAAATTTCTGACACAAACAATAAATAACATTTTAGAAAAAAACTATTAGATAAAAAAATCAATTATTTTTGATGTAATAAAAATTTATTGACAGATGAATCTTAATTATTATATAAAAATTTATTTTAAATACAATGGGATTCATTTAATAGAATATTTGTGTAAAATAAACAATAATAATAAGGAAATAATTTTTTTTTCATATATAATATAATATATCGATGAAAATATAAAATTTTTAAAATCAAATTAAATTCACGTTTCAAATGAAAGTTTGTAAACAACTAAATTTTAATGGGATTTTTTTAGTGTAACACAAAAAACTGGGAAAATTATTTTGAAGGCTAACAAACAATATTCATAATAAATATATTTAGATTGATTTCATTATGATATATGATATTGATTTATAATAAATATGTTTATTAGGTATCTAATGTAAAATTATACTTTTATTTAACCCCCTACTGTACAATCAAATAATACATAATTTTGTGTAATAAATGTAAATTAATATAACAAATTTTAATTATCTTTATTGTTTATTATAGTTATATTAATTAATTTTGAAAAGTTAATTTTTTTTTTTGAATAAAAAACTTAAATAATTTAAAACACAAATTAGATTTTATAAGTGACAATATTTGTGGTAAAGTTATTGCCGACAACAACAACAACAAAAAAGCCGCTGTCCTTGTCGTGTATGTATTCAATGATCAGTGATCGCTATAATTGTGTCAATGGTCTCAATATATAATTATTAAATAACATTAAACTTTTACTTAAAACGATAATTTCAAGTTTTTTAATATAAAAAAAATATTTTCCTATCAGTAATGCTTAAGACATATACAAAAAAATAGATGTCCGGTAAAAAATTGTTAAAACAATGTTAAAACAAATAATAAAAGTAATAATAATAATATTTATATCAAATATATATATATATATATATATATATATATATATATATTAAAGTTTTGAATTTCTAAAAATTTGTAATATTTATAAATATTTTTGTTGTGTTTTATAATAATAATACTAATTGTTAATCAATATGTTAATCGCTATATTTGTTGATTTGACATTAAGTTTGATTGTCAATATTGTGGATAAATTGCAAATTTTGTTAGACATCGGCAAACTGTTCCTATATTTAGGTGTTACCGATGTCTACAATCATGTAATCGCTTTTACATCATTAAGTCCCTCAATATTAATCAATGCCATTATGTTTTAATTTAATGATCTAAAACAAGTGCTTTACTATATTATTGATGTTATTGACTGCATTATAATATTATTGTAAATTTATATATGCGTGAATTCATGTAATTTTATGTATTGATTATTATACAATATATTATTTTTTCTGTTTCATAAAATGTTGTTTATCTAAAGTATTTATTTAAATAATTTCATAGATATAATGATTTAATAATCTATGCTAATTGACAATAATTTTTCCAAATTTATTTATTAGACATTATAATTAATTAATAAATATAATTTGAATAGTTTTATTATAATAAGCTCTTTATTATAAAGTTTATAAATATATCTAAATATTTTATTTTAAGTAACTTTATTAAATCAATTGTGTTATGAAAGTTATAAATAAATATAACATTAGTAATAATTGCCATTCAATTATAAATATAATGAATAGTTAATAATTTAATTTGCAATTTGACATTTCAATAATTTTATTCAAAACAAATTATATATATATATATAATAAAAGATTTAGATTATGAAAAGTCATTTAATGTATATTTACTGAATATATTCAGTATTAATTAAATCAAATAATTCATATAAATATTAAATTAAACACAGATCAATAATAATAATGTTTTTAAAAAAACTTGAATCTAATTTTAGTTAAAATATAAGTAATAGTAAAAATGTCATAACTTTTAATTGGCTAACTTTATGCTATAATAAAATAAAACATTAAATGTTTAGAAAAATATCTATATTGTTATAACAATTATTTAAAAATATTATTACAACAAAATATAGCAACAAAATATTAACTAATTATGCTATTATTATTATTACCGTTTTGTTAACTGTTTGTAACCAAGAGTTTCATTGATTAAATTGTGATAAATACCTAAAAACCTTTGATAACAACAAATATTTTTCTACTATTTATTTGTCTAATAAATTGTAAATATTTAATATCTTTTAAAATGTTACAAACACTTCAAATGTTATGATAATTAATTTATTAAAAAAAATACATTTACAATATAAATGTATAAATATTTTGTTGAAAATTTATTCTCATCTTAAAGTCAATGGCTTTTGCAGAGTCAGCCGTTTTGAGCTCTTGTTATGCAATAATCAATAGTCTATTGAAATCAATGGACTGTATGTCCTCTCCGATCGACAGTCTCGACGATTTGAAGGACGGATCAGTTTTGGTCGAAATAATGGAAAACTTTGATAACGCGTTTGACATATACTATGAACGCAAGTCTAATAGTAGTTTCATAAATAAATGGTTGGAAAGACAGGGCATATCATTGGGTGCCGAACGCAATGTCGACGAAATCTTCAAAAGCGGTCATAAAAGTCATCTAACAATGTTATGCTATGCATTGGCCACAGTTTTCTTACATAACTGTCCTTATCTGAGCAAAAAATTCAAATCATTCAAACTGGATGTAACACACAGTGAATTACTTAGCATTACATTGTATACTAAATGGCAACTTTGCGATGAGGAACTGGAGGTCAAGGAGATGGAGATTGTAAAAGCCAAACATAAACTACATGTCTATCGTAATGAACGTAAGACTATTCAAATGCAAAACGATTATCTGATGACTGAGTTGACAAAACTGAAGACACAGATCACCGAAATACAAGACAAGTCGAAAAAGACTGAAGAAGAACATAAAGTTCTTGTGGCCAGACTTATGGCAGAACTATCTCATCAAAAGTATAAATCTATGACCACTTCATTTGAATTTCAAATGTAAACATTGTTTTTTTAATTTATATTTTTTAAAAATAAATTAATTTTAATTTATATATTACAGTATAATAATACTATTGTATTAATTTTTATGTTTTAATAGTCTACTTTAGAAAAAATTTATCAAATAAGTATAGCTAACATATTATAGTAAACTTTATATCATATAAATTATACATTATTTTTACTATTAATAATTACTGTAGTGAGAGAGAGAGAGAGAGAGAGAGTTTGTGTTAATGATAATAATAGTACAATATATTGCTGATCGTAACAATAAAATTACACAAAAAAAAGTTATAACAAATATTAATAACAATAATATAAATTATTAGTAAATTATAAGTATGTTTGACTGTATCGTGACTTTATAGTGATATCATTAAATATAGTAAATTTTTATTATATATTTTAAAAAATATATTATTTCATGAAGCTTTAAATAAAATTAATATGATACATTGTTATTTTATATTATATCGCATTTATTTTATTTAATACTGTATATGATATATTTTTTAATTATTTAATATTTGTTGATAAATTAATATATTAAAAATATATAAATTATATACTGTATGTAAATTTGTTATAAATATTTGCTTTAAAAATACAATTGAAATATTAAGTGTTTTTCAGTAGTCTATAATTTATCCCAAAGTTTCATGACTAAGTCAATAAAAAATAAAAGTTGCATCAAAATTGTTTAACAATTATTTGCTAAATTTAATTGTTTAAAAAAAAATATTATTCACAATGTGTCTGTCAGTAATGTCAATAGATTTTATTGTCTAATAAAATAAAGTCTAATAAATTTCAAGGCTAACCATAAGGCAACAAAAAATTTATATTCAATATTTTTTTTAAAAAAAAAACTTGACTTTCAATAGACACCTATAAGTTAGTGAACCATTGGGTCAGCGAATCATTGTTATTTGTATTAATTTTTTGTGTAAAAATAAACAATTTTTTTTATTTATTAAATTACCTGTAAATAAATAACTCATACATTGGTTTATGGTTTTTTTATCACTGATAATGTCTACATAACTTATGGCAATAATTTTAAAATCGTGATCATGATAAATTTTTAGTAAGCATTCAACTTAGCAAAAAATATTGACTTTTTATTTAAACATAAGGATACTTATTATACAAGAGAAAAGTTATTATTATTATGATATTTAACAATATTATAGTTGTTATATAAAAATATTTTTTCATTATAAATAAATTGCCATTAAAAATAATTTTTTTTATTATAGTTTACATATGTTTTTTTATTTATGAATTTATTTTTTTAGCATCTTTATATAGAAATTGATTATTTATTCAAAAAAACCTAAACTGATGTTGATGAACTTTTTTTCTTCAATAAAAAAATATATACATACACTACCTGAGCATAATAAACATCAATATACTGTATAGTCAGCGGCTATATAGAAGCGATCGTGACGTTAGCTCGAGTGGAACCCCTTTCCCTTATTAAAACAATTTTTATTTCTCTATCAATAAAATAAGTATCTATTATATTAAATGCAAAGACAAATGAAATTATAATAAGTAATGAAAGATTATTTTTTTCTACAATTTGTTGTCTTGAGTTCAGTCACCATCACTACCTTACATATGAACTATAAACTGGTTAACAACTCAATCTTGAAAGAAACATAAGTTTTATTTTACAAACATTTGTTTCATAATAGAAATTGTGTGTTCACTAAGCTCTGGGATGTTTTTGATTGCAATTTTTTGATATACTCTATATGTTGTATATTTATATTTTTGTCATCATCAAACTTATCACATTTTCTTTATTTTTAGTTTGCATTATTACCACAAAAAATAGATAATTATTTAATAAACTATAGTTTTCATATACATTAATACTAAATAATACTTAGTTGACGATATGAATATCGGTTTATTAATTGTGATATTAAGTATACTATTAGTATATGTCAAACATGCGGATAGTTATCGCTATGAAAAGACTACAAACATATGCGACCGAAATAAAGGTACCAATAATTCAGTGTATAGACTGCCAAAAACGGTTACTCCTATTAGATATCGGATCAGATTTCGATCGGATAATAGTCGATACAAGTTTTACGGATCAGAAACAGTTATGGTTATGATTAACAATCGGACCGATACTATTGAATTGAATTCATTGGATCTTTATATAGACAGCGCTTCCTTTAAAACACGGAGACTAAGAGGTATGTAATTGTCTACTAAAAAAAATGACTATAAAATTATTTTTAAAAACATTTAATATTTGTGTTGAAATTTTTTTATGTGTAATTAAATAACACTTATTTTTTTTCAGTCGAAGTGAAAAACATTTTTGTTTGTGTGGAGAGAGAGACAATAATATTGCAATTTTATAAGTTCTTGGATAGAGGACAGGGAAATTTGACCATTAATTTCAATGGCAATCTTAATAATATGGTTACAGGATTTTATAGGACCCGAACCAGTCAAACGCTGGCAGACGACGGCTATATAGCGGTAACCGATTTTGGACCGTCCGGTTCGCGCCGGGCTTTTCCTAATTGGGACGAACCGACATTCAAAGCAATGATTGAGTTGACAATCGTATCGCCAAAACATGTAATCACTTTGACAAATATGAATGAAGAAAAAAGAAGGACACATATGTCCGGTATGGATGAGATCAGGTTTTACACTTCACCGCCGATGACCACATCGCTGTTGGCCATTGTTGTCGGTCAGTTTGATTATATTGAAAAACTTACCGATGATAATGAAGTACTGGTTCGTGTATTTACACCATTGGGTCGACAGGACGAAGGAGTGTTTGCTTTGGACATTACAGCAAAACTTTTAATGTATTATAAGTATTATTTCAATACATCCTATCCATTGACAAAATTGGATTTGATTTCGATCACTGACTTTCCCTCATCAATGGAGACCTGGGGTCTCATAACGTTTACTGAATCACAAATTTTGGTCAATAATATGACTACTGATGCGGACCGTCGGACAGTGGCCGCTGTGATAGCACACGCTTTGGCTCATCAATGGTTCGGCAATTTGGTGACACTCGACATGTCTAACGAGCTCTGGATCAGCGAAGGTTTTGCCACATTTATCGAGAACGAAGCCATAGATATTTTATATCCAAATTGGAAAACATGGCACACATTTGCGGCTAAAGAGTTGCAAAACGCTCTGGAATTGGATGCACTCAACAATTCGGTGGCCATCGACACCAAAATAACGGCCGCCACTGTTGATCATCAGTTCAGTGCACTGCCATATCAAAAGTCGGCGGCTATCATAAAAATGGTCAGTGGTTTTGTAGGCAAACAGGTATTTATTATTTTCAATTAATTTACAGTATTATATTCTGTTTGAAATATCAATTATACCCAATTGTTTTGACCATCGGTTTACTGAATTTGAAGAGTTTTAGAGATGGTATGCGAAAATTTTTATCAACACATTCCTATAAAACTGTTTCATCTACTGATCTCTGGCAAACCTTTGAGGAGATCAAAGAAATTAAACTCAAAGAAATTACAGAAAGTTGGGCCAAACAAAAGGGATATCCCGTTATTGATGTCAGTTAATCAAAGATTTTTTAAATCAAACAAAAATTATATTATTTATTATTATAACTATAATAACTTATGGTATTTGTTTTGATAGGTAAAAGAGGAACACCAGAGAGATGAACGAACCTTAACTCTAACACAGGAGAGATTTGCACCGTTAGATAAAAGCAACAAATCTGATCAACTCTGGCAGATACCCGTCCGGATAACTAATATGTATAACCCGTTTGTACCGTCAGTGGAGACCGCTATGCGAAACAAACAAATTAATTTGACAATGAAAGGCATTTTTGAAGGCGAATGGATTAAATTGAATCACATGTATGAGGGCTTCTATAGAGTCAACTATCCCATCGAAATGCTCCAGAAGTTTGCCAATTCAATTGAGGACAAATCGATGCCAGCAATGGACCGATTAAATATTATTACTGACTTATTTGCAATGATACAATCGGGCCGTACGCCCACCCATACAGGACTCATGTATTTATTGCACTATAAAAATGACGACAACTCTGCAATTTGGGATTATATGTTGAAATTGTTGTTCAAATTGGATCTATTGTTTTCGGACACCGATATCAGGGAACAGTTTTGGTTGTTTGGCCGACAATTACTGTCTGGTATTCACACAAAGTTTGGTTGGGATCCAAAAGATAATGAAGATCTAAGATTAACTAAACTAAGACCACAAATATTGACACTATTGGCCACATTTAAAGATAAAAAAGTTATTTCGGAAGGACTTAAGCGATATGAAGATTATAAAAAAGACAATTTAAATACAACTGATAACAACATTATACTTGTCATCTATAAGATTGTTGGCGGCAATAGTGATGATACAGTTTTAGATGAATTTTTTGAGGTAAACTAAATACAATAGTTATTGCATTATATTATGTTAATATTAAATTTATTAGCAAATTATTTTTGACTTAAATTTTATTATTATAAACAAATCATAAATTATAAAATATTGTAATTAATTTATTATGAATTAACAGTTATATAAAACATCTGAAAATCCAATCAAACGAAATCATATAATAACTGCTTTGACGGCAACCGACAAAAAGGAAAGGATTCTCAAAGTATTGGACTTTTCACTATCGGTTAGTTAATTATGTTTTTATTTTATTAAATCATTTTTAAGACAATTTCTTTGATCTATTTTTTTTAATTAAAAATTTAGGAAACAATTCGTTTCATCGACAGCTCAAAGATTATCTCTGGTTTGTGTCACTCATGGATTGGTAGAGACAAGACGTGGAAGTTCTTTGAGAAAAATTTCGATGAATTTGTCCGTATGTTTGGCTCATCGACTGTCGAAATCAATATATTAGTGAAGGTTTTTATTTTACTATTATTTATATTTTTTAAAAATGTATAGTAATTACTCAATAATAATTTCAACAAAAATTTTACAGAATTTTATTGAAATGTTTTCATCTGAAGACAAAGTAAACGAATTCGAGCTGTTCTTTGGTCAGCGAAGTCGAGGAGGAATTGATAAAACAATTGAGACATCACTGGAAAAGATAAGACTAAACGCCAAATGGCTTAATAGAGATATTTTGCAAATTAGAGAGTTTTTAAATCAATACAGTAATAGTAGTGAAGCTAAAAATATTTAAAATGTTTAAATAAATTATTTAATATTTATTAATAAATACTATTTTTTATATTATTTGTTAATTTTACAATAGTTGTTCAATAATAATAATAATAATAATATAACCATTTTTTTTAAATAGTTATTTTGGTAATTTTTATTTATTTAATTTTGTCATATTTTCAATTCATATCATCTTTTAAACAAATATTACAAAACAATAGACAAACCTTTATATTAAATATTATTATTATTTTATATGTACTTATATGTAATTACTATATATGAATTAGCAATAAAATTGATTTTAAATTGTATAACATTGTATATTTTTAATATTTATTTATTGATATAAAAATATTCCTAAAAATATTTACATTTTTAATGATTATATACTACAGTATGTACAGTATTAATAGATTATTAACAAATTGATTATCAATAGATAGTACTCATAATGTATATTAATATTAAATAGGTATGTAAGTATGTAATAATTATAGGTTTTATTTATTAGTTATATTGTGAAACACTATCATTATCTTGGACTAATGTTATGGCAACTTATAATTAGTTTTATTTGTAATAAATAAAGTAATAATTTAAATTATATATAGAAACATGTAATATCATCTAGGTGCATTCTTAATTATATAAACCGATAGAAAATTTACAAAATAATTGTTATCAATAATTATGTTTGCATTATATTTTTGCACACAGTTGTATTGCTATTTATAATTAATGCTATTGATCTTTAATTATTGTATGGATTCAATAATTTATTTATTTATTTTTTATTTTTGTTTGTGACACAAGAAAAATGAAATTATATTTAACATTTAAAAAAAATGAGTGAAACAAATGAATTAATATCTGTAAAAATTGCGGCAAATTATCCGGTTTGTTATCAATAGTTTTTTACTAAAACAGAGCTAATATTAAATATAACAATTAAAATAAATTTATATTTAAATATTATCTATAAAAATATTTAGAATCCTCCATACTTTTATACCAGCAAATTAAATAATAATTTAATTATCAATGGCATAGACTATTGGCTCATCAAAACAATGTTAACATATCTCAACATTTCATACGAGTTTATATATGCCGACAACAAATGGGGTAAACAAGTAGATGGAGTTTGGGACGGTATGATTGGACACATTGTCAACGGTACAGCCGATATTGCATTGGGTGCGCTGTCGGCTGACACTGACAGGGAACTGGTGGTCGACTTTACTATTCCTTATTACTATTCGGACATAACTTTTTTTACCCGAAAACAAAAGTTGAGTTCAATTAATGCCAAAACATTGCTAATTGAACCGTTCACTACATATGTGTGGATAACATTTGGTGCAACCATTGTAATCACAGTATTAATGATGAAACTTGTCAAACAAAATTTGAAAACTTTAATTTCTACTATTGTTAGAACTAGTTTACAACAAAGTTTGTATTATTATTATTAATTAATTATTAATTATAATTATAGTTTATAAATTTTTTTAAAAAATAATCATAATTACAGGTATACCAAATATATTGATTGAATTAAGATTTTACACAATAGTATGGTTGATATTTGGCCTGATATTATCGCACAGTTATGTTTCAGTCATATTTTTGTTTGTTAGTGAACTTTTACCTAAACCAGGAATTTCCACTATTGAAGAGTTAGCCATTGCTATCAATGATGGCCAATATATTCCGGCCACGAGTGCCGGCGGTTCATTGTATAATCTTTTAAAGGTTATACTTATATATTATAAGTTATTATTTGAAATCTAATACTGTATATCATATAATTGATACAATTTTTTTTCAAACAATTATTTAAATTACATAACAGAATATTACGACTATACCAATGAATTATATTTCCAATGAGTTGATAAATATTAATAAGATCAACACTGCCATTGAGTTAATGTTGGCGGATATGCCACAACTAACATATATCTGTCCCCGATTGTTGATTATGGGTCGCATTGCTAACTATGGTCACCAATATTTCAATCTTCCGCCGGAAAATGACGAAACAACTATACTTATGGAACAGTTGACAATAGCTGTAACCAAACAGTACAAACACAGGGACCAAATGAACATAATGTATGTTATTATATATCAGTGTATATACAGTATATTAGTATATATATTAAGTATTGCACTGTTTTAATCAATTTTAATTTTTGTTTAATTAAATTATTATAAAAAACTAAGATTAAGAAGACTGGAATCGTCCGGACATTTGCAACATTGGGAGAGATTATCGCTGAAGGAGTCGTCGAAAAACTCACAGAACAGTACTATAATGGATAGTATGATGTCTAACGAGGATAAGTCAAACGATGGCATGACTTTGAATACAATTCAATATATTTACTATATGTATGGCATCGGTATTATTGTTGCCATAATTGTCATAATAAGTGAATTAATATCTAAACATTTTAGATATATAAACAAAAGAATAATTTATATTTAATAATTCAATTGAATTTATTATATTTATAGTCAAGTATTAATAAAACTACAATATTAGATGTTTTTCCACTAAAGTCCAGTATTAACAACTAATTAATTATTTTTTAGCTTTACATAAAAATATTGATTTTGTTGTATCATATAATATGATTCATATTATCAATACAAATAACATAAATAGTTTGCTTAAACTTGAACTTAAGTTATATAAAAAAAAGTATTGTAAATATTACATCACATACCGGTAATTATAATCCTTACTACTAAACAACTGTTGTTATAATTGTTATATTTATTAAGTGTACTGAATTGAAGCAATTATTTTATTGACATTTTAATAGTCTATAATAATAAAACTAATTAAAAATTAAAATGTTTAGTTTAAAAAGCAGTGATTGATAAAAGTTTGTTTAAAAATATTCATTGAAAATTATTCATTATTACTAAGAAATTCAAGAAATTTGCTAATTTATTGTAAATTAATGTAAATTCACAATTAATACACTTTAATACATAAATTCACCTTGAATAAAGGTTAAACTTATTATGGTCATTGTAAAAGTAAAATTAATTATAGTTTTATATTCTATATTTTTTATGAATTAAAAATAAATTATTAAATTATGAAAGAATACAGAATAAAGTATAAAAATTTAAGTCACATTACAAGTAATAAAACTAAATTTATAAAAAAATCAATTTAAATATATATATATTAATTAATAATTTTTTCAAATTTAACCACCCTGCTAATCAATTAGTAATAGAAACATTTAGTTTCTGTTATAATATATAACATTTTCTATATAAAATTAGACATTTTCTATAAAATATTTATTAAATAATAAGATTTAATTACTATTATTTAATACTATTTATGCTATAAGTAATAACAGTTAAAACTTAAATTATACTAAAAAAATATATTAGAATATTATTAATCAATTATTTAAATGTTATTTTATTTAATAATACTGTTATAACTTGAAAACAGACAAATATTTTAACTCAAAAAAAAAAATTAAATTAACATCAATTCATCTTATATGTATTCAAAAAACCAAAAAAATATAAAATACAGTTTAAAATTATACAAAGAAAAACAAGTCCTGTATTGCTTGGTTTGAATGACTATCAAAAAAAACATTAGTAAAAATTAAATTAATAAAAAAAATTATACAAATTATTTCTATAAAAAAAAGATCAGAAAAAATTATATAATATATAATTTCAGTACAATATGTGTCCGAAATTTTGTCAACAATTTTTATAAGATGTTTGTCAGTTAAAAAAAACAATTTGATTGTCCATTCATCTCAATCATACTATACATATTAACAAACATATAAACAATCGTATATAATGTGGACAACAAGTTAAACATTTGTCTCCTTTAAAGCACACAACAAAATAGTGGATCAAATATACTTTTAATCAAATATATATATATATATCTCATGAATAAACTTATTCTTCTTATTCTTCTGGTGTGACTACAACTTATTGTGTCTGTTGTGAGTCGACAATGCGTTTCATATCCATAAGCGCTTCGTGCAGCTCCTGTTGTAGCCGTACGGCACTGGTCTCTGGACAGCTCTTGTACGACGAGATGGTAAACGAATATTGATGCGATTCAATGCCGTAGAAAAAAGAGTAGCCGTTCTCGACCATTGGCGGTACTGAACCGCAAATATTGAGATAACCGACACAACTGGACGATAGCACAAAGTTACCGTTACCACCGCTCTTCACATACATCGGATCGGTGTACAGATCGGGCACTTGCATACCGTTCTCCAGTGCTGTCAGATAGAGGCCAAGTAAGTGTCGATCACAGCCGGCGCCGTTCGTAGCGCTTGCCATCGTTTGCTGAAACTTTTTGCCAGATTTTATAAGAATTTCATACAATTCCGAGTCCTAAATGGTAAACAAAAAATATATATATAAATAATAATCGGAAAACAATATGTGATAAAATAATTGTTTACATCTTTGTTGCCCTCAGTCACGGCTCGAGCAAAGTCTACAGTCTCTGAAACGCACGGTCTGCACGTCTCAGTACGTCCTCTATAAAACTTGCGTGTAGTGGCCGTACAATAAGTGGGAGCTGCCTTCCCATGTATTCTATAGTAGGCCAACTGTACGGCCACCTGAATGTACGCTTCGGGATGTATCTGGTGTTTGGCTGATACGGATCGGCCGTATTCGGTAAAAACTTTGTAAGTAATTTCAATGGAGTCGCACATCTGCCGGTGCGCGTATTTGGCAATTTCTATCTCATTGACAATTTTATCGTCAATTTTGAACTCCAGAAGCAGCGGTTCCGGTAGAGTGCGCTTTGTTTTTGGTCCGTTGTAGACACCTTTACACTCGCTGAGCGACATCAACACGTATTGCGCTTCTGTAGCTATGGCCAGACCGTCAAACGGTGTGTGATCTAAGTTTGCGGCAAAGTTTCCGTTAACATAAGCAATGTTTGTAAACGACTTATCCGCCCATCTGTTTTCGCATCCCGAGCCTAACAGTGCTTCTCGTAATATCTATAAGACATTTAATGTTAATTTCAAACACTTAACAAATTATGAAATCAAACCGACCTCTTCTTGACCGATGGGTTGGTTATCATCTAAAGCCACCACAAACATAGAGTTCTCAATAGTATTCAATATGTCTTCATTGTCTTTATTTAACTTAATGAGATAATCCCTATTGTCCGCCCATTTAGTCCTATCGGTTGTGGTCAGTGAGCCAATACCTGAACCAGTTGTGCCATTTTGTTGACACCAGTTCTCAATATGTTTTAACTGGTGTTCAATTTCTGGTGCGGTCAGCAGCTGATCATTTTGTACCAAATCAAATGAAAATATGTGTCCCTTATATAGTAGTATAATATTATTGGGTGAAGAGCCTCCCTCTGACTCTATAAAAATGTAATTTAATATTTTAATCAATTGATAATTGAAATGTTGTCTTCAATTAATAGATAAGATGACTGACCCGTCTTAAAGTTTTCAATAAGTGAATCCTTGTGTTTGCCGGGTATACGACATGTATTGAACACCCGATGAAACTGATTCATTGCCAATGGTTGTCCACTTTTGTTTAGCACTGGTTTCAGTTGTTCTCTAAAAATGTTTGAAAAATATTTGTTGATATTTTTAAAAACTGTATCCAATAAATACACACAAAAAAAAACTATCAAATCTAATTGTCTTACTTTCTAAGCAATTGCCAAAACTGTAGATGAAAATAGATGAGTAAAGCCAGACGCTCGAGTCGTGTGCCGGTCTGTACGGGCCAGTAGTCATAATTGGGTAGCGAACCGGTCATATTTGAAAATGGAATCAATGGCAACCGATTCTGGAGATAAGCCACGTCCTCCCACCATAACTCCAACTGTTTAGAAAATATAAGATAATTTCATCGATTAGATGAGCCATCAGTGGATTAATGAGTTAATTTGTACCCAATTTTTGCTACTCTCGGCTCGTTTCATAAGCATCTGTTGCAAATCATTGCCGATTCCGTTCTCAAAGTTGCGGACAATAGTCTCGGTCCGAGCGTATTCATCATCGGTGGCCACCGGTCTCACAGTCTCCAAGTACAGCTCTAGTGATGTCTTGAGCGACGGTACCGGTAGTGCCGGCAGTTTGTCCTCGTTTTCAAATGTCTTGTTTGTGGTCGACTTGAATATGGCATCCCTTCCGATCACTCTTGAGGTGAGACTTTCGGGCAAATATTGAAGAATTCCTGTTAAGAAATTCATTGATTCGTATATTTTTTGTCGTCAATTAATTTTTAAAATAATTTTCTTATTAATATTATATTTAATTATTTCCTTTTTTAAGATTGTTTTTCACACACATACACACAAACTGCTAAATATATTGATTTAATATACATTTGTATTGAAAGTAATTATATATAAATATATTCAAATTAAACTAAGTGTAATAAATTATATTGAATTTCATTATTATTATTTTTTTTACTTTACTACACTCTCACTTTGCAGTAATAATTTATTAAAACAAATTATTTCTTCACCTAATAGTGTAAATGAAATAACAATTTTTTTTTCAATACAAGGTACTAATAGAAATATTATTATTATTATTATTGTAAATGAAATACACTTTTCATTACAGTATATGAATTGAAAGATATTCTGTTTATTGATGTCTTTATTGTTGTTTTTGTTTTATTTTATACAGTATTTTGTCGGCAAATTGAATCAATCGCTTTGTTTGCTATTACTCTACTGTACAGTACTGTCGGATCCAATCCTATTGTATTTTATGCTCTCATTTGACATTAAAGGCAATGAATATATCGATTTTTCTCTTATAGTAATATAAAACTTATAAAATAAAGTGTTAATATATTGTATATTTGTTAGACTGATATACGATTTATTAGAAAACTAATATTTTTAACATACAAATATTTATACAGATTTAAACAATGTATATTTATTAATAATTATACTGTATTTAATGCGATAAAATTATAGTCAAACAAATAAAAAATATGCTAATATGACAAATGATTTGCAAAATTGCAAATCTACTTAAATATCTAATATCTTAATTATATAATAAATATATTATATTATATTCAGGTATATATATTGTAAAGTAATGTTACATATTTATGATAGATATTTTATATGACAATCATAGGTGATTTTAAATGGGAAAACAAATCAAATAAATAAATATATCTTAATCAACAAAAATATCATCAAGAAATAATTAAATTAATTATAGAAATATATAATATATAGATATTATTATATAATTAGAATAATATTAATAAATTGTTTTCAATGAGTTTGTAAATAAGTCATTAATAATAATCACTTTTTTAAATGAGACACATGTTAGGCAATAAAAATATTTTTTAAAAAATAATAAAAACATAGTTTTTATTGATTGAAAAGCTTTAAATTATTAATATCTCATGTGACATCACTTTTCACAATTTATCCTTGATTATTTTGTTATTACATATGATTATTATGTAGTTGTGTGTATTTATATGTGTTTGTGGGCTATAATGTACATGCATTGTGAGTACATAAGAGTACATTTATCAATCAAGTTATATTGTACTGTACTGTACTAGTTTATATTATATTATATTATTGAATAATAAATAGTATAATAATAATAATAATAATACAGTAATTATTATTATTGCTGCAATATTTATTGCAATTACTGAATCATCAAAATATACATATGTTTGTATATAATGTATAGCATACATACAAACATGTATATGAATGTTATAGTACTTATATTAATTATATTAATATCCTCAATGATATAATTAGCGGAAAAAATATGTTATACTTTTCAATATAAAATGGCATAAAAATATTCATCGAAATTAATCTATCTATAAATTTAAATAGGAAATTATTTTTTTGCACATTATATTTAACAATTTTTTCAGATCCTTGATATTTAAAAGAAAAAAAATCTCCAATGTTATCAAACAATAAAATATTATAAATAATATATTTTATAATAAATAATATCTTATAATAAAACATAATAAAAATCAGGGTTTCCAACAAATTAGTAATTTTGTCGCAATTTAAAAATACCCATATTTATCAAAATTATTCCCAAAATTATTTATTATAGTAATTTAATATGCAAATATAGAAAATATAGAAAATTTATATTTAATTTGTAATTTAATTTTGATTTTGATTGATCTATTTAAAGGACAATTTTTATATATAAATATACTTAAATTATTTATCAAATATTGTATTAAATATTTTTAAAAAATTGTAGTATTGTTATTAAAATCTTGTTTATATAAATGCAATATATTTTCAATACTATTTATAATAAATAATAATAATAATAAACAAAATAATATTAATATTAATAAATCTCAAGCCATGAAAATTTTTATTGCAATTCATTGACGTTATTATCATAAGTTTTCTCAACACTTTTTATAGCATTTCTTATCTGAAGAAAATTATTTATTTATTTAAAAACCTCGAAAATGGTTACTGAAGTGGTTTTCATATGTTAAACACAAAAACCACTTTTTATAGATATTTATATATGCAATGAACTTACACTAAATTAAGAAAAAAATATATTCAATAACAAAAATATTTAGTGTATTAATTAAAAATAATATACTTTATATATATATTTAAAAATACATATATATTTTTAATTAAAACTACCAATGGATTCATTGAATGCTAATAATAACAAAATCAAGTATATATACACTGCATCACTATATTATTGCTTCATTGCTTGCGTAAGTGATTTGTTTGTATACCTAATTATAATTTATGTCTCTCTCTCTCTCTCTCTCTCTCTCTCTCTCTCTCTATGTGTATGTGTGTGTGTTGACTAAGATAATAATAAGATATACGTAATGATCATTCAAAATAATAAGTAAAAAGTTTATAGAAATAATTAACTAACAATAAGATAGTAATTAATGTCAAATAAAAATATAATTTTAAAACATTTAAAAAAAAAACAATGATTTGATTTTTGTCTCCCAAACTATACACAGGGTCTATGCTTTAGTATATTTAATCCGACACTAATTGACTTAAAGGACATATTCAGCACTACCCTAGAGAAGGCATCATTAGCTTTCCCTATCAGATCAGCCGGTTATGTAATCGGGTCGCTATCATGTGAGTCCACTCTCTCTCTCTCTCTCTCTCTCTCTCTCTCTCTCTCTCTTTCTAACATAACTTTTACTATAAACACAATTGTGAGCTACAATATTATTTAGTTTCACCTAAATTATTGAAATCATTATTAAACAAAAAAATTTTAAGGTTATATGGTATATGTTATAACAAATTATATAAAATTATAATGTTATATAGTATTGTATAATTTATATTAATCTGCACTCATATACCGTAAACGATATATAAGGTAAATGTTTATAATATCTTATCCTAATTTCAATCACAACAAAAAATTAGTTTTTCTTTTTGTACAAAATTTTTAAAAAATGTTTTTTATTGCCGTCAGGTTTTTACAAAAAATAAAATATATATTTTTAATGTGTTTTTATCACTTGTTTTTTTTAAATAGGAATATATAGTAATAGCATATATACTTTATATATTTAAAAATGTTTGTTTAAATGATGTATAAAAATAGCAAATCAAGTTTTTTTTGCGGGTAAAGTGCACTAAACTTTACAATGACTATTGTGTTAAATTAATTTTAACTAACAATTAATATTTTTATGTACGTAAAAAGCAATTATTAGTTAAATACAATTAAAATATATAATGATATTTTTCCGACTATTAGAAAATAATTAATAATTCAAATCATTTTAATATCAATTTACAAACTAATGCTTTTCATGACTTACTTGACACTTGAATTGTTTTTTTTATTAAAATATATTTTCTCAATTAATAATAATAATTAATTGATGAAATATATTGTTGAATTAAAAATTATAATATATTTAAATCTAATTACTAATATAATTAATTATATTTAAATTGACAACTTAATTGAATGTTTTTCAATAAAAAAAAGGTTAACCAATTTAAAGGGACTTTTTCCAAAATACAGGTTTTAAAACTATAGATATAAATTGCATATAATATCGATATAATTAATATAATAATTACACTAGAAATAACATGACACAAAAAAACATTAAAAACTACCAAAAAAAAAATATTTCAATATAAATATCTATTATAAAATTTTTATTAATAATGATAAAAATTAATTAAATTATTTAAAAAAAATTGTTTATTGTACTGTCAATCTATTCAACTAACAAATAAATGCCATTAGTTTAACCTTTTTTTGTTGCTATATAATAAAATTTATGATAATAAACTACATTATTATCATTATAGAGGTTAACGAGTATGGAGATAGGCTATGATTTATGATTAAAAAATTAAACAATTTTCAAGTCAATGATATCCATTGATACCGATATATTCATTGCATTTTTTGACAACTAATTTAAGTATTCATATCGCTATCATATGTCATTATTTTATTTTGTAAACTAAAATTAAATGATTAGATATTGGGAAAAGTAGATAAATTAGAAATTATTATTAAATATATATATATATATATACATTGCATGCATGTATTATTTATATACATATTGATATAAATAAAACATTTTGATTATGAATAATCAAATGATTTAAAAAAATAAAACAAAATTTTCAAATAATAATAAAGACCTGAAACAAGCCGTTGTCGCCAATTGTTGTTGTTTTTGTTTGCATTGTTTTTAGTAGTTGTCTTGTTATCCATTTATTGAATATTTCAGATATGATTTTAAACTAATAATTATTTTCTCTTTGTCTTATAAGTTGAATATGAAATCTGTTGAAAATTAGAGAAACACATAATAAATATATTTATATATATATTAATTTCACTCATTATTTAATTAATATGTATATATATATATTAGTAAAAACATTTATATATTAATATATAACATATACATATTAAAAATATATAATTCTGATATAAAATACAACATACAAATAAAATAAATATATAAAAATTTATTACTATTAGAAATTAGGGCACAACTTGTATGCAAATGTAATATTATTAAATAATGTGTCACAAAAAAGCCAATAATTGTATTATAACTATTAAATCGTTTGAATAGATGAATGAATGGTTGATTTGCAGAGAGTTTTGTTTGCGATTTGTTATTGATTTGTAGTTTAGAAAAGCGTTTTGATTGAGGAATATGTTATCACTTTATGATATATAATATAAAGCATTTCATTCAAACAAAACACTGAAAGCAAGAATTTTTCAAAACATTTAACCAAAAACCCGACAAAACTTGTCAAACAAGTCGAGAGAAAAACACTGGTTTCACATGTATTTAGGTATTAGGTATATATAAATAAATAAATATATATATACAGTGTATAGACTACTGTATATACTATAGTATTAGAAAACAGTATTTTGGCTATTTTTAGGTACTTTTAATGTATTTTCAACCAAAATATTTATATTATGGCAGTAAATAAGCGATAGTAATATCACACAATCTATTATTAATAATATCATCTAATAAGATAAATATATTATATATGGCAATAGGTCTCTAAACAATTAATGTATACCTTTTTCATTACACCTACTTTACTGTATATTATATACCTGTATATTGTAAAATAAATATAATTTGCTATATGGGTAATAATAATATTATTATTATGATTCACTATATAAGTCATCAAACTAATAATAACTACATATAAATAATTTTATTATGACTATTGTAAAAGTTGTTTAACATTTTGATAACACATGTTATTTGTCTACTCAAACAAAAAAAAGAAATTAGTTAATGTTATAATTGTTTTTTTTCTAAATATATTGTATTAATTTATGATAATAAGTTTAATAATACCTAAACTTAATAGATATATATAGATATAAAAAATGATTTGCAACTCACCATTTCTGTGTGAATTAAAATTAATTATTAAACTTATTATTTATGCAATTAATATAAACTTTAAGTTAAATAATAGAATTTATTTTAGTTGATTATTTTTATACACGTTTATATAGCTGTTATGAATTTCAAGTAAACCAAAATAAATACAATAAATCCAAAGTTTTCAAATCCAAAGAGCAAAGGGTTTTTTACATTAGCGCCCAATGATTAACATTATTAGAGAATCATCCGATTGTATTATCAGATATTTCATATAAAATACTACATATATCTCTAATTTATCAGAAAAAAAATCATTAGTTAAATATATATATTAAAAAAATCGATTAAC
Organism: Oppia nitens; assembly: GCF_028296485.1. NCBI lineage: Eukaryota > Metazoa > Arthropoda > Arachnida > Sarcoptiformes > Oppiidae > Oppia > Oppia nitens. The sequence continues at coordinate 2,209,923 of NW_026533252.1, read as the reverse complement.
ATTAAACTAACAGGACATTTGATAATCTATGTATATAAACCTTATAAAAAACAATCAAATATATTGTTTAATTTTAACAAACATTTCTAATCAACTGTACCGAAAATAAATAAACTTAGATTACATAATAGATTAGAAATAATGGTATCGTTAAATAGATTTAGTCTAAAGTCCGCAAACAAGTCATTTACTAATCATTTATGTGCCAAATATAATACATAGCTTTATGACTATTCGACAAAATATTTTTTAATAAAATAAATAATAAACTTTAATCTAAATCATAATAAAGACAAATAAAATTTATAATTATTAAATTAAAAGTTTATTAAATCAATTTTTTAGGTGGAATTGTCACTACATTATTCAATAGACAACTGGTTTTAATTATATTATTATTACTAAAGTCGTTAACCATTGCATCGGTCCCCCACTGGCGTAATGTCTATCAATTTTATGGAAACGCCGTATTTAATGGGTTTTTTACGGCCGGTATCGATACAACTGTCAACGTTTGGGTTAACGAAATGTGGGGTACGGATGGCGGTCCCTATATGCAGGCATTGCACTTCTTTTTCGGTATAGGAACCATATTAGGACCGTTACTTTCGGAGCCATACTTATCTCCCAAAAATGAGACTCAACCGCACCCACAAATTGGCCAAATATATGGCTATTTATTTAAAAGTAATACTAATAACAATACAGATTTTGAAAGTAAACTCTATATACCGTACTCGATATCGGCGGCCACTGCCGTGATATCGGCACTCATTTTTTTAATACTCTTTCTAACCATACGCTATAAATCTGATGAAAGTCAGGAAACTGATGGGAGAAGAGGAGATAACTCAGAAGAGACCGAACAATTGGTGGCCAATAGTGAAGAAAACTTACGAATAAAGTTTCGGTGCTTTGACTGTACAACCATTTGGTTGATAGCCATTAGCGGACTCTTTCTAATAGTCTACGCGGGACAGGAAACGGTATATTTTCAGTTTTCGGCATCGTTTGCCACACAAACAGATCTACACATATCGAAAACGACGGCCGCATTTATGGCTTCGGCATTGGCCATGTCCTTTACTATAACCCGAGCGCTGAGTATATTGATAGCCATTAAGATCAGTCCTCAGTATATGATATACATCGACTCATTGGTGATATTTACGGCTCAAATAGTGATCTTAGTCTACGCTAACACCAATGAGAACTATCTCTGGTTCGGTAATATATTAATGGGCGCCGGGTTTGCGTCGGTGTTTCCCAGCTTTTATCCCTTTATTGAAAGATACCTAAAGATAACAAACATCGTTAGCTCAATGTTTATCTTTTGTACGGGACTTTCCTCGTGTATCTGTCCACTAATTGTGGGCCTATTTATTGAGACCAAACCATTTATGTTAATATATTTGTGTCTTTCATCAACAATACTGACAATCGTTGCATTGATTTTATTGCAAATCACAACAAAATTAAGCAATAGATTCCTAATTAATACTAATAATGAACAAAATGAGACTCAAAATTGATATTAAGTACAATTTTAATCAATTATTAATTAGAAATTTTTTATTATTTAAATAAAGTTCAATTATATTTTTTTATAAAAATAATTACGATAATTATATTATGATAGAATAATTAATTTTACATTTATTAAATTTACATTTAGAAATTGAATAACATTTTGCTAACAAAATTAAATTTATATGCATACTCAAAGTTTATCGTATAATTAATTTTAACAAATGCAAAAATAATATAAATAATATATTATTTTGCATTTAAAATAACTAATTATAATATCGGAATACAAACAAGTTTTTATTTCTAGTTATTTAACCTTGATAAGTTTTCTCAACTAATATAATGTTTAATTCATTAAATTTATAAATATTTATCACAATTACTTATAAAAAAACTATTTACTGTAGAATAATATAAGAATATACCTAAACTAAAGTTACAGCAAATATATTTTGATTATAATTTTAAATAGAGACTCAGTCTAATGATTATTTATGACATTATTGTTCAAATAGTAACTTAATTTTATATAAATCAAAATTAATATATAGAATATAAAAATACTATATCTATATTTGGAATAATATAAAAATATTGAGATTTCATTTAAAAAAATAGCACTAATAATGAAAATTTGTTTTCTTTAAATAAAAGACTAAAGTTAATAAAATATAACAAAATAAAAATAATATAAAATTTTTGGATTAAATAAACTTATCAAAGATTGTGTTGAAGTGTAGTTGAGTTTGACTTTTGAGAGTCTAAAATATTTCGCATCTCAAGCAATGATTGACGCAAACTATCATAAAACCGTTGGGCACTGGTATCGGGACACGACTTGAAAGTCATTATATTGAAAGAGTACTGATGATTCTCAATGCCGTAGAAACACGAATAGCCGTCCTCACGCATCGGAGGCATTCCGCCGCATGACTTCCAATAGCCGGAACAACTGGTCGACAACACGTATGTACCGCTGCCACCGGATTGCATGAATGACGAATCGGTGAATAACTCGGGTAACTCTATGTTGTTCTCTACTGACGTAACATATAAGCCGAGAAAATGACGATCACATCCTTGTCCTTAACATTAATTTAAAATTATATTTAAAAAAAAAATATAAAATAATTGTTAAAAAACAATTAAATAATAACCATTGCATGCGTTTGTCATCGATTGCTGAAACTTTTGGCCGGCTTTCAGTAGCAAATTGAATAAATAATTATTCTGTAAAATAAATAAATAACATTAATCTTTTAATTTCATAAAAATTTATTTTCTCAATATCACTATCTAGACTAACATCACTGTTGCCTTTGATCACAGATATGGCAAACTCGACGGCCTCGGGAGTACATGTCCGACACGTTTCGGTTCTACCCTTATAGAAGCGTCTGGTGGTGGCCGTACAGTAAGTGGGTGCAGGTTTACCATGCAATCGATAATAAGCCAATTGCATTGCAATTTGAATATACGCCTCGGGATGTATACGATGTTTGGCTGACAAACTGCGGCCATAATCTTTGAAAACTTCGTGATGATAGTCAATGCCATCACAGATAGTACGATACGATTGTTGCGCTTTTGTTATCTCAGTTCGCAATTTGTCATCAATTTGAAAGTCTAAAAGCATCGGCACTGGTAGTTTTCGGTCCGGTATCTGACCGTAATATTCTCCTTTAGTCTCAAACACCGATAGATTGATATATTGCGAGAGTGTGGCCAATGACATTGCATCAAATGGTGTGTGCTTTAAGATTCAAATACAATATTATTAATACAATATGTGTTATATAGGGGTTATCTAAAATCCATTTTATGTGTTTAACTAACATCGGCACTGGAAGCCAGGTTCCCATTCCTATAGGCAACTAATGTAATAGATTTATCCGCCCAACGATCGACACAATTACCGCACGCTGTTTGATAACATGTCTATATTATACAGTAGTAAAATAAATGTTAAAATTACCGGAATTTTTAATCAAAAAATAAATTTAGTAAAATTAAAACTATTATAAATAATGTTAATTTATGTATATTATAATATTCTGAAATCTACCGGTAATATATTATAATATATGTATATATCATGATACTGTATATACATACACTATTATGCAAGATTAACATAAGGAAAATTTTTACTTACCGGTAATATTTATTAATAAATTAAACTCAAATTAATAATATTGTAAATTATAATTACTTTTAAAGGAGTGTTAGGCTGGTTATCATCGAGAGCACAGACAGACAATGCATCCTCAATAATGTTAAGATATTTTTCATTTTCATGAGTCAATTGTTGCAAATATTTTCTGTTTTCAGCCCATTTGGTTCGGTCTGTTGAAGTAAGTGAACCAACACCGGGACCCGATTGGGTCTGCGATTGACACCAATTCTCAATATAATTCAACTGTATTTCTATTTCCGGTGCCGTAAGAAACTGTCCGTTAACCAGATTGTCAAAAGCAAATATATATCCTCTATAGAGGACTATAGTAATTGTCGATGCAATCGGTCCTTCCGATTCTGTCAACAAACAAAAAATTATAATTTTCTAAAAATTCAGATAATTTTTGAACAAAAAAATAATAAAAATATTAAACCCGTCTTAAATGTGTTTTTCAAAGTATCTTTCTCTGGGCCCGGTATTCGGCAAGTGTTATACAAATACTTGAACTGATCCATTGACCAAAAAGCGTTGCGAACTCGAGTGGCTTTCAATTGTTCCCTAAAATAACAAAAAAAAAACAAAACAATAGTTAACTACACTTAACATTATAAATGTCTCACTTTCTTAAAAGTTGATAAAAATCAAGACTAAAGTGTGCCATCAATGCCAGCCTTTTAATACCAGTTCCAGTCTTAAGCGGCCAGAAGTCAAAGTTTGGTTGAACTCCAGTCATATTTGAATAGGGAATCAATGGTAATCTTTGCATTAGATATGCGTACTCTAACCACCAATCGGTTAACTAAGAAGAATAATTTGAAACTAACAATACAAGTGATGTATTGAGAGATAATGTTTTACCCAATTCTTGCTATTTTCTGTCCGTTTTTCAAACAAGTCTTGCAATTGTTTACCGATTCCCGACTCAAATTGGCGACAAATTTCTTCAGTTGCCTCATACTGTTGTCCATCGACTACGGCTCGCACTGAGTCCAGGTATACGTCAAGAGTTGGCCGCAGTGTCGGCACCGGCAACGATGGCAGCGACTCTTCGTTGGCAAACGTCTTATGTTTGGTTGACTTGAAAAGTGTCTCTTTTAGACTCATTATTATTATTATTATTACTTTCTATCAACTGATGGACACTATTTGTGAGTTTAAAAAATAAGTTTAAAAACAAACAAAAAATACAATTAAAATAACTGTTATTTTTTAATATCTATACAATTAATGGTAATATTATTTATCATAAAATTATCAAATATATAGGAAATTCATATTTACTTAATATTAATAGTTATTTAACTGATTTTTCTTGTGTTGTATTTTCGGTTCAAATGCTCTCAATTTATTTTATAAACTTTATCTGAAAAAAACACTAAAAATTTATATAATTTATTAATTGATAACAAATTGTAATACTATTGGATTATTATATGTATGTATTTTTTTTGGGTATATCTAATGTTTGTTGACAATACATAACACTATTTATATTTATTATATAAACTGTTTAATTAAAGCAAATTTATATGATTTATGATATACTATACAATACTATAGCTGTATATAACTTGACTTACCATTTGATTAGATGACAACAACAAAAAATTATTTAATTTTATATAATTAAAATAAAATTTTATTATTAGTTGTGTTAATTAAAGTGTTGTTTGCTTTTTATTGATTAATAATAATAATTTTTTTTGACAACTATTATAGGTTTTGTAATATTAATATATAATAACTATTTTATTTTACATTTGACACCCATATATCATATTAAGTATATTTAATAAATAATTAAATTTTTTATTAATAATCTTAAATACCTTATTATTGAACATATGTTTTACTAATATATATATATATATATTGTATATCATTTATGATATCCTATGAAAATATAATTTACATTATATTTTGTTACATAAAAATTATTGATAACAATAAGTCAACAATAATTTAAAAAAAAAGATAATAATATCATATTTAAATAAATAAATAAATTTATTAAATTATTTGGTTGTTTGCATTTTTTACAATATAAAACACACAATTGATTTTTTTTTTAAATTGCAAACTAAATAAAATAAATAAATATAAAGTACTTTAAAAATATATAAATGTTTTGATTTGTCATTAAATCTACAAAAACACTACAATATTGTTATGTTTTGGTGACCTTCGAGTCAAACAGTGAACTACTATTGGATGACAACAACAACTACTACTGTATGAAAAACTCTGTCTATTATTAATCATATGAATAGTATTATTCAATAAATAGCAACAATAAACATAACAACAGTATATATAATATGAACACTAGAGGGCCAATAGTTATCAATAAAATAAGTTTTTTTGTGGGTTTTGGTTAAACCCAACACATATTTACTCTACAATATAGACCACCGATTATAAAAAAATAAAATAAAAAAATATATATATTTACTAAACTTTAGATAGTTTATGGTTTATATCAATATATTGATATAATATTTAAATTCATAGGTTTTTATTCAATCTATTGCATAATAGTTGTATTTATGGTGAAATAAAATATCTCTATTGTAAAAAAACCATAAATATAAATAAATTTTAAAAATAAGTTACTAGATTAATTTTTTTAAAAATTTCGACTATTGAGAAATTTATTTATTTTTATTTGTTTGTTTGTTAATTTAAATAAAATATTTTTCATACCAATAACACTACAATTGTATATTAACATAATTATTTATTTTATAAAAGGAAAATATAATAATTTTTTTGACATAAAATGGGTTTATATCGTTTATATATCAATATAATTAATTAAAAAATAAATAAAAATTATTTTAATGAATTTAAATTAATACATTTAATTAATATTATCAATTACAAATGTGTTACTTAATAAAATAAATATTATTTTATTATTACATAAATATTAATAGAAGAAAAATAATTTTTATGTTTATACGAATAACAATAAATTAGACTCAATTTTTAAAGTTTATACAATTATAGTCTATAAATAATAATAATTTAATAATATTTTTATTTTATTATAATTAATATTTATAATTAATAAATTTGATTTTTATAGCAAATCAAATGTCAATACAAAATATAAAACAATGAAATAATGATGACTTTCAATATAATAATAATTAATATTAAAATAGCATTTAAGTTGTCTGTAAAATGTTTTACCAGCATTAAGTGTATGAGAAAATGATAATAACAATAATAATAATAAACTTTAAATTAAAATAATAAAAAATAATTTGATTATCTTTTAGCGGCTAAAACACAGACAGCGATGAACAATGAAAACGATAGGATAGACAACAAAACTATGGCTACAATAAACTTCTGTTCCCTTTCGGTTCGCCGTTGAAACCAATTCTGGCGATGAGTGGACCTAATTGTCATCAAATTAACAAATAAAAACAGGGATTATTAGTAATAATAAATTAGTATTAATTATATATGAAAACAAAAATTATTTTTATAAAAATATGGAAATGAATATAGTTTTCAAACATACGCTATCTCCGGGAAAGGTGACGGGTTATTGATGTATGAACTACTGTCCGTAAATTGCATCGACATGTTTGACAATAAAAGTGAATTTTTTTCAATTGAATTAACAGTTACTTTAATTATTTAAATAAATACGACAATGAATTGATTGTTTTACTAATATATTTAAATACAGTGAATCGTCCAAAAAATAAGAGTCGTATTTGTCTCAGATTTTTATGCAATTAAAATGACAAATACCTTTCAAGTTAGTAGTTATTGAATTGAATATATATTTAATCATTAGTATTGCTATTATAACTATGGAGGCGTTTATTTGTATTAAAATAACAATATAAATGATAATTGTCATTAACAACACCGTCTTATTTATTATAATAAACTTGAGATAATAACTCAGCAAAAAATACCTATTTTATTATAAATTATAATTTTTTATATTTATAAAAGTTATTGCAATAGAATATTAGTTTATTAGATAAAAACAAATGCAATTTACTATTAGTTACAATTATTGATAGTTTTGTTAATAATATCACTAATAATTTATATAATATTAATCAGTTCATTCACTTTTGATTTTAGAGTTTAAATTATAAAATATCTTATTAATTAAATTAATGTTTAGCAAAAAAAATTAGCAATTTAGCATTTTTGTAATTTTTCAGTTTTATGTTATATTATACAGTATTTATCATTTAGTTAATGTCAAAATATGCAGATAAGTATTTAATTTTAGTTAATTTTATTATAATATTTATTATACAATATTAAAACTATCTCATTTGTAAAATACTATTAATTGTCTACTAATGATCACCAAACTGTAACACTGATAACAATGATAACCAATGACAGTACCTAAAATATAATTAATATAACATAATTTATATCAATAAACGATTTAGCAATTATTTAATAAATTATTTAACAATTTATTTATAGAATATAGTTTCATAACATATGATAAATAAATTGATTACAGACTTTACTGATATTTTTCTTTTTAAAGTACATATTATACAGCATAGTATACAATATTAATAATAATATGTTAGCCATAATTTATTATAAATTTAATTCTAGTTAATAATCACAAATAAAATTTTAACAAAATATAGGATTACTCATGTCGTCATCAAAATTACATTTAAATTTTTTGGCGAATTGATCTATGGTTGAAGCAATCAAATTGATTCTGTAATAAAAAGTTATATATATTTATATTTAAATTAGATTTATTAACAAACATATATATATAAATATATAATTAATATAAATTATTACCTGAATTCAATCAAAACTTTATCATCAATGAGTCGTTTTTGATAATTACTGTGTTTATAGTAAGTATTGGCTACAGACAGCCAGAAAAGCGTATCCGCGGTCTCATTGAATCCCATAATACCGGAATCGACACCTTTGGCACCAATGGCTAACTTGTAGGCATCAAATGTCAGACTAACAGTCTCTTTGTCTTTCATAAACATATTTCTAAGAAACTGGATGTGACTCTCAGTCATTGTCTTTCTTGCAATAATAACATCAAAATCGTTCATTTGTTTTTCATAACAATTAGCATAGGTTCGGAAGCCATTTGTTGTGGTACTGTCCCACCAATTAGTGCCATAGATTCCGTGTTCATCATAATGTCGACCCTTATCGTCAAACATCGACAACATTTGTTCACTGATTAATAGACCTAAAGTGCCATAAATAATGGATCTATTGATCAAAATAAAATGTTCAAAATATTTAAGAACAATTATTGATAACAATTTTGTCAATTATTGATAACAATAAACTATCAATATAATATAATATATATATATATATATATATATATATATATATATATATGTTTAAAGAACAATTTTAAACATATATATATTATATTCTATATATCTAAAAATATAAAAATTTATTACAAAATTTTGATATATAAAAAAAATATTTTGTTATATGATATATATTGTAAATACTCAGCAGTAGTGATAAGACATGAAAATAATTTATAAAAATAATACTATAGTTTGTGTATTTTTACTGTATATATATATATATTAGTGTATATGTCTCTGAATTCTACAATCTATGAGATCTATAATTGAATTTAGTGTCAAATTTAATAAAATATTTATTTATTTTTTTATTTGTTAATACTTTGGCAAATCTTGTTTGAAAAATCCATTTATCATTAGATCTGATATCATTACAACATTGTCTTCGTGACGATATTTGACAGCAAATTCTGTTGGTTTCATCCAATTCTGTAAAATTCTGGTAAAAAACAACAAAATAAACAAATATTTTTGACAATTGATTTAAAAAATTTGTTAAAAATTATTATTATTATATATATATTGAATATTAACTAACAAAAAAAATATTGTTTGTTAAACCTGATTGTTGTGTTTTGATTTAAATCAAACAATAGTTCTTTATGTTTATCCCATAAAAATTGATTCAATTTCAGTGTATTGGAAAAGTAATCATCCGTTATCTCAATCTATGAAAAAATATATATAAACATAAAAACTACTGTTTTTTATATCTTAACTAAAGTTTTTTTAAAAAAAAAAGTTTATATAATTTATGTTTATGTAATACAGCACAAGTTTTATTAGATATTATTATTATTATTATTAGTTAATCAATAGTTAATCAGTAGTTAAAATAATTTTTTGTTAAAAAGTTGACTACAATTTGATTATTTTGTTGTTGTAGTTGTTGTTGTTGTTGTTGATTACTTATGTCAACAATACACTACATGAATATACAACTAAAATACAAGAGATATACAGTATATACTATATATATGTATATATATATATATATATTTATATATATAAGAGATAAGGTCATACATTAGGACTGAGCCAACTGTTCACTCTGTAGTTGTGGTGATCCGTGAGTTCAATTGGAAATCCAATTCTTGATTTCATTAATAATATTTTCCTTTTCGCTATCGTCTTCACTGAAGTAGTCATCCATTTATTTTCGTCAACACTTTTAACAAACGACTCCTTAATCTTATCAATCATTGAAATAGCCTTTTGTTGTGCGGAAAAAAAGAGAAAACAAATAATAGACGGAAAAAATTGAGATAAATAATAATAATAATAAATTAATACACATTATAACTAGAAAATAGAGCTCATCTTTTTTTGTGGTAAACTTATTATTATTACTTATTATTATTATACAGTACATATCGATATAGTTTTTACTATAATATTAACAGCTACTAAATATTTAATAATACTAAAATTAAGATTTTAAAAATAATGTACTGATATTTTTTTTAATTTAATATTAAATATCACTAATACTAATAGTTATACATATACTAGTATATGTAAATTTATTTAATTAGATGTTACTAATAAATAATTATAATCATCGCAAATCACAATATGATTATATAAATTTTATTTAAAAAAAATACTATACAACATGTATTAACTATTTCTTATTTTTAATGATTAATTATTTCTAAAAATGTAAATTAGTCAACAATTTATTAATTTTATATCCAATGTAAGAATTATTTATTAATATTATCATAATTATAACAATTAGTTAAACAAACCTCATCTCTATGTTGTTTATTGAAATATTTATTTAGATAGACGTTTGCCATCTCTATCGGCATCATTGTCTTCATTTGTTGTACACATGTTTGCCATCGACTGGGTCTCAGGTAGTCATCAGTTATGAGTCGAAAATTAGTAACAGGTTTTTGCCACTTCGGGCTTAACAGTGAACTGTAGTGATATATAACTTTCCAAATAAGATAATTGGCCAAAGTTCTGGTGGGGGATAAATTAAAATATATATATATATATATATAATATACATGTGATAGCAATTGTTATAATTTATCATATTTACAGTACTATTACCTGGGGTTAGTGTGCGGCAATTTTGGACTTAATTTTGTGATATATAATGGCGCCAATAGACGGACTTCCATATCATCGTTAACATGTGAACCAAAAAATTCAGTCAACAATTGAAGCCAATTAATCTACAGTTCATTTAAATTTATATATTTAGAAAAATAAAATAAAAATATAATAATTTTTTTGATAACAAAAATATATATTACATTTGGAGCCCTATTATATAACTCTTTAACAGTGATGTAATCGTTTGTCAAATTTTGATAGTTTTGTTTATATGAAGGCCAGTTGGATAACAAAATGAGTTCCTCTTCGAACACCAATACCTCAAGTAAATCATTGTTTGCATAATCTTTGTTTGCGCCCATCATTGTGGCAAAAGTGACCATAACATTGATATAATCTTTTGACATTGTTTTAAGCCTATCGGCAGTCACATCAAAGTCAGGTGCGTCGATGGCAATGATATACTGGGAACTGTTCACTTGTCGGATGTCTTTTTCAATGGAAAACTTGATCAAAGTGTCGGCATTCAAACCCATCTTTCGGATCATAACATATGTGTTAATCCAATGATAATGTTTTAATCCCCAATCGTTGCCCTCTAATACTGGCCAACCATTTAGACTATTTATTATAGATCTTAACGGATTCACTTCTTGTGCTATAATGGCGTCTTTACATTAAAATATATTATTATTTTTATTTATGTTATCGTAGTTTAAAATTAAATATTTAATATACCAGTATTGAGACAACTATTGTAATACTTAAATAAATTTGCCATATATTTGTGAGATTCATTGTTTTGTTGTTTTTGTTGCTCTTCAATAGCATCTTTATATAATAATAAAAATAATTCTTGAACTTTTGTATATTTTTTATATAAATCTTATTTTCTTTTTTTATTAAGCAATGGATTTAATTTTAATAATTTTAATAATTTTCATACTCTTAAGATCAACATTTGATTGATATTCAATGGTATCGATGAAAGTGTTGATATCTTGTAATGCAGAATATTCTTGTAAACCACAAGAATATTCATAAAAATTATTGCATGGATTGATATTTGTTTTTATTGGACTTATTAGTGTCGAGGCTATTCAATTATAATTACAAATAAAAATACTAAATATAACGGAATTATATTTTAACAAATTTATTTTTGAAGAGAAATATCAAATTTAATTAATATATAAAATGGTATATATTGTACAATACATAATCTATAATATACTACTGTATGTAATAAAAGTGTGATTTTTAAAAAACATTTTGAGACTACAATACCTAATAAAATGCAATCCATTTGTTGGCATTTTTTCTTATTATTTGTATCGGCTATACATTGGTTCTCATATCGTACCAAATAATAAAGGCATACAATAACCAATGCAACTAATATGAGAAAAATAATGGCCAAAACCCATTTACAGTTACATGAAGACCCCCCTCTACGTTGATCTCTCTGTGGGCTTATTATATTTATTGCAAATTATTATTATAATAAATCAAATAATCTAACTTTTAATTATTTTTATTTATTATAATTAATGACCATATAAGCATTTTTCATACCTAATATCCATATTATGTATTTTATTATAAGTAGTAGTAGTATTAGTGGAAATTGGTCTATTAGTACGGGTATTATGCTGTTGAGTACTCATATTTGGGCGACAATTAATCCTATTATTTTTAAATAAATATAATTTTTAAAATTTTCATATCAATCAATACACACATTTATATGTTTACATTTGTTAATAAAATACAAAAAAAAAACTTAACTTTCAGATGTACACATTTAAGTTTAAATAATATCGTCTGTCTAATATACAATTTTCAATTGTTTTCAAACTATATAATATTGATTATTCAGTTAATGCTAAAACTATTAATATAAAGTATGTATTAATAACAGTAGACGATTGAAATACTTGTTAAACATTGACAGACATTAAGTAACAAATATTATATTATATTTAATATATATTATAATATCATATTTAATAATAACATACAAAACAAATTGTCATGTTGTGATACGAAAAAATAATAAATAACTTGTATTATATATCATTGTTAAATGTTTTCTACTATTATTTTTTAATAAATATCATAATAAAATTGTCAAATGGATGCGTGACTTATAATTAAATATTATTATTATTATTATTACTCACTACTACTACAATATTACTATTATTATATATTTGTTTAATATTACAAAATATGCATCAAATCGTGCAAATCTAATAATTCAAACTTTGTTTTTCAATATTAAGTTACATTATATTTCATATCACACACACATATATATAAAAGTTTATATAAAATTTTTAAGTAATGTGTTGTTTAATTAACTAATAAGCAAAAGAGTTAATTAAACAATTTTATTTGAAAAAAAAATTAAAGTAAAAATTACTAACAGTTTTCAATGAAATATATTTTTATATTTATTCTAATTTATATAAATTACTTACAGTAAAGTAAAACTAATATTAATTATAAACTTTACGGTAATATAATATTAACAAACAAAATATTACTGAATATTGTTAGTCATTGTAATAAAGAAAATATTTACTGCATTTCAAATTATTTAGCTAACAATGTCAATCATATTAATAATGAATCAATAAGTTTTATTAATTTTTAAGATAAAAATTACATTTAATTTATTTAATTTGCTTAACAATAATAACATATTAATTTTGATTTTATGTGATAAAATGCACTGTCATTTCCATACATCCATTATTAATGTATTTTGATAAAAATGTTAATTAATTTTTATTTAATATGATAAAATACATAATAAAATGTGACAAAATTGATACCTAAATATTATTATAATAAAAAATTATTTTAATAAATAACATTTAAATAATATTAATATATTTTTAACATTTTAGACATATTTACAGTAATATTTTTATTAATTATATACAGTATCTTAGCTTAAAAATAAATATACACTCAAAAAAAGATGTATTTAAAACAAAATTTATATCCTAATTATTATCAAAAATTATCTTATCATATGTTTATATTACTAATGAAGTCATGGATACATTTGACAAATGGTGTATTATTATTGTAAATACAAATACTGTTAGATTTAGATAACAATTATTTATTTTGTATATAAAAACAACACACAGAAAATAAATCAATTGATAGTTAATTATAATTATTAATTATACAAAAAAATCGTTAAAACTATGGGTAGAGTTAAGATGAGAGCCGACCGTACCGTCGGATTCATTGTTGTTAAAAACTTTTTGCTAGTATTTAGTATATTTCTATTGATGTCATCGCTGTATGTGTTATATTCATCTATAACTTACTACCGGAGCGCACTTCAGGCTATCAGAGCCGACCCGTACGGACTGCACCGACAACAGCTACTGGTGTGGCGATTCATATCGGTTGTCACCATATGTTTACAAGACTTTACAGCATTGGCCGGCATTATAGGCGCCTATAAAGAAAACTATGAGCTGACCCTAACCTATGGTGTCATCACAAGTGTTGTATTAGTGCTCAATATAGTGGACGCATCGTTGAGGCCGACAATCATCGGTCCAATACTGGACGTCTGTGTCCTTATCATTGCATTTGCTTTTTCACAATATCTTAAATCAACTGATTATGAAATCAACGACAAAAAGGCAGGAATTAAAGTCTAAAAAACTAAATAGTATTAAAATTTTATAATACTATTGTCTCTATATTTTGTACTTAATTTTTAGACATTTTGTAATTAATTTTATACAATAAATATAAATTATAACATATTTTACAAATGATTTATAATATTAAGTAAAAAAAAATTTTTTTTTTTGTTGGTATACATTATTGTAAAAGGTTATTTATCAATTATATATGATATAATAGCAATTTTATAGCAATACTAATGTTTCTAAAACTGCATTTATTTATTATCATATAAATATCATATAATTGCATCTAAATTATAATAATTAATTATCTTGAGAAAAGCCATACAGTGATAAAAATGTTAATTTAGGATCAATTTGAAAAACATATTTATTTATATATAAAAATCATATAAACAGTATAAAACTCAAATCTTTATTATACTGTGGTATATAAGAGTATAAAGTTTATTAAATTTATATTAATAAGTATTTGTAAACATACATAACTATTATAGAAAAACATTGTTTATAAATAGTATTCTTAAGTTTAATCTAATATTAAGATAAAATTTATCCAAAAAAAAATCACTTACTTGTTGACAACAAATTGTTGTTGCAGTATATTTAATATTTATTTAGTAACAAATTAATTTGATAGTGAATATTGAATTAATGCATATTTATTTTAATTAAAAACATTTATTTAGATAATATTTTTTTTGTACTGATAAATATTCAAAAAAAAATATTTAGATATAATATTTTATTTTATTAATATTTATAAATAATTATTATATCAATAATTATAGAGCAACAATTTATTTTAATTTATATATAACCTTAAATTTTGTTTAAACATTTATTTTCAAATTTTTCATTTATTGATCACAGAAACAGCTTTGCTTATGTTCTAAATATAACATATATATTGATATATTATATAATATATTTTATATATACTGTATTAGTATTAGTTAATACAATTGTGCAAAAAAACAAACATTATTATTATTTATTATTATTACAATTTCATAATATTTATACATTTAACTTTTTTTTACAACAAGAGTCTATAATATGTCTGAGTGTGCAAAAACAGCATAAAAATTATATTAACATTTAATAATTATTTTATACGTGACTTATATATAATAACGTGGGTGTACCGGTATATTTATTTACTTTTTTTTAAATATTTGATTTATATATTTTATTGATTATGAATTCAATCAATCAATTTAATAATATTTATTATTTGCTTATTGTTATTATTGGTGTATCACTAATATTTTTTTTAAAAACACAAATGGATAAACACTGTATTGTAACTTACCTGTAATTTACATTACATTATTTTTTAAACAGGTACAATATAAATAATATACTATAATTTATATACAATAAATAGTGTATATAAATTTATATATATATATATATATATAGAAATTTGCATCACATAAATTTCATGCATTAGATATTTTATTGAAAAAACGTGAAAAATGTGAAAAAGACAAATTAATTAAAAAGTATTAAATTTATGATATAATAAACAATGTGTTTTGAAAAAAACATTTTTTATATGATGATACTATTTACTATATATGTGTGAAATACAAACAAAACTAAACAAACTTATGGATCAGTGATTGATGTAATTACATAACAATACAAACACCGGAATCTTTTATTTGAATGTATTTGCCGTTAGGATTGGTATCCTTTGAAACAGTCGAGTTTGCATCGGTTTCCTCCATGGATCGGGATCTGCCCTGAGATCCCTGACCCAGATATGGACGTACGGATGGAGGCAGACATTTGATTGCAGCAATTTTGGGACTAATTGTACAAAAAAACAAAGAAATGCACAATATTTAGAAAATTATTAAATAAATTATAATTAAAACATATATTTATAAATATAAATAAATAATAGGATTACTTTGTAGAGTCGGTGCCTAACTGTGAATTGATCAAAGGACTGGGCGCTTTGACAATTGGTTGACCACCCGGTGCCGTAAACTCGGAAAAACAAGCAAACATTGACTGCTGTTTTTTCAACATCTTCTGTTTCGGACCAATCAATTTAGAGATCATACGCGTCGGTCTCATCATTGTCGGCGTCCGTTCAACGTTAACGTTGGCCGAAGCTATTGGACTGCCATCCCATATATTGTCGCGCGAGCCCATCGGCGACTGGATCTGTTGGGCGGCCAATGGCATAATTTTGCGAAAATCATCGACACTCTGTCCCCGATGTAACAAATGGTCCCAATAGAAGGAATCAAATGACTGTTCCCTTTTCAGTGCACCCTTCATGAGTATACGTTGGCGGCCATCGCGCGGTACAATTCCACGCCAGGCTGCCGGTGCTTTGATGTCGTCGCCACCGGGAGTTCCCGGAGGCAAATCAAGGGTCAAGTCTTTTGCTGAATTGTTGTGGTAACGAATGATTGGAAGCAACTGATTGTTGGCTAAATGAACTACAAATGAATTGAGATTCAATGAGAACGATAAGGACTGGAAGTTGTGGTGCATATCCATGATTGCCAGTCGACATCCAGATGTTTTGGTGTCCCACACTTGCAATGTATTGTCTTCGGATGCGGACACAGCCGTAGAGCCGTCGAGTGTCATCTTGACTTGAGAGACATTGGCGTTATGACCGGACAATGTAAACAGATCCGAACCAGTGGTCATATCCCATACAATTAGATTACAGTCTTGTGAACCGCTGATAACCAGACTTGAGTTGAGTGGTGCAGTGGCCACACATGATATGCTGCCTTCGTGTCCAACCAAAACTTGTGTTAGCTTAGCGCTGGTCACTTCCCAGACCTTGAGCGACATGTCCTGAGAGCCGGTAATGATTGTCTGGCCATCGTATGTGCACGTGTAGCACGTGATGGGTTCGCTATGTGAAACAGTTTTCTCATTTTCATAATCATATGATGACCAAAATCGGACACTAAAATTCAATGTTTTAAAATAAATGTTTGTTAATAGAAAAAAATTTATGAAATTTTCGCAAAAACCTGTTATCATTTTTTCCGGAAATAGCGAAAACTGTGTTTCCCTGATATATCACATTATTAATAGGTTTTGTCGTCACTACCAATCGGTTACCATTGTCTGCCTGCCAGAGCATATGAACACCCATAGCATCGACCGATAGTATCTTTCGGGAATCGGATGACACTTTCACCACAACAATACTATTTTGATGTTCAGTAAATGTGGACACAATCAGACCTAAAGTTAGTCCCCAAACACGCAGTGTCTTGTCCTCAGAGCCCGAAACGGCAAATAAACCGTTTGGCGCAAAATCAACACAAGTAACGGCTCCAGTATGACCTTCCAGTGTCGTATGTGTCTCACCAGTACTCAGTTGCCATATCTTAACTAAACAATCACGACTACCAGTAACAGCCAGAGAGCCGTCACGCGATACGGCCACACATGTGATTGGCTCTCTATGATTGTCTACTCTTTTCTTTTTGCGAGACGAAGGTCGCGAACGCGGCTGTTGTTGGCTGTCCTTTGGATTTAGTCCATCAATATTGGCGGCCAACAAGTCTTTGTCTTTGTTTCGGGCACTGAAATTCCAGATAACAATTTTATTTCCGCCGCAAGTAAACAAAAACCGATCGTTCGTCTGCGGAAGGATCGCCGTAATCATCTCCGTGTGCGCCGACAGTGTCTGTAAGAGTCGGGCCGAGTGTATGTCATAGATATGCAACTTTCCGTCGCCGCAGCCAAGTATACAGCGACAGTTGTCTTTGGCGAACCTCAGATACGATATGACAGCGCCGACAGAGTGTCCCTGAAGACAGTGTACATTGGATCCGGTGGTCAGCGCTCGTACATGAATGGAGTTGTCCTCACAGGCCAACAGTAAGAAAGTCGAGTCAAGGGATATATCCATATGCATAATGGGCTTCATTAGTATGATTTCATTGAGTATACAAAACGTTTCCAAAGACCAGACGGCAACCGTACAATCGGTAGATCCCGTGACAAAAACATCGTCACCCGAGTTGACACATAGGCATGTAATCATACCTTTGTGATGTTCAAGTCGGGCTAGTATTGTCCCGGAGTCCAAACTAATGGCACATACGGCGCCTATTTCGGAGCCGCTGAGTATGACTTCCTCCGAGTGCGATATGACTACACAGAGGACACCAGCGATATGTTGACTGAAATATTAAAAGAAAATAACAATTTTATTAAATAATAATGAAATAAAAAATATTATTTTCATTTAAAAATAATTACTTTAAACGATGTTTTAGTTTACAAGAGATCTCTTTATTATCGATATTCACTTCCCAGAGATTTACGTTCGTGTCTTCACTGCCGGTGACCAACCATTTGCCCGAATCAGACAAATGAAGACATGTTATTGTCGACCGATGACCTAATTTATACAATAATTGTGCAAAAATAATGAATTTATAAAATTACTTATTATGTAATTTATTAGTAAATATTTAGTATTTTCTAAAACAGTGTTTTAATTTTTATTAATTATTAAATAATATAGAATAATATTTAAATACTAATTTGCAAATAATTTTTATTTATATATGCAAATGTAACATTATGAATAATGAAATAATATTTTTATTTGAACATGCTCATTTAAAAATATTATTATACATATTTGTTATACAATATATTATATGTTATATAGTATTTATTATAATATCTTTTCTATAGAAAATAATTATCAAATTTCTAATAAATTCTTATTAAGTAATTAAGAATTTCATATTTCAATTATATAATAGATATCTAAACAATTATTTTTAAAATAAAAATAATTTATATTTTATTCAACTAATAAGCCGGTAACAATATTTTCTATTATAATCAATAATATTCAACTAAATCTTATTATGAAAAATACTTTTCTATATAGATTTTCAATTTTTATAATACATTTTTATATTAAAGCTAACATTGCTATTAGGTTAATAATATTAGTAATACAAAGTTAAATGTTAATACCAAACATAAATTTTATAAAATTTAAACATTGGATTGTAAATATTGTAAATATTTTTATAATAAGATTGAATAAAATTTTTGAATCTATAAAAACTGAAATATATTTAGTTATAAACATTTTTCTTTATAATTAATGATTGTATGTATTGTACACTAGTATGTAAAGTAAAATCTAATTAAAATTGATGATATATTTATAAAATATGAGATACAATTGCGTGATATTAGCGTATAAAAAGACAGTCAACATTATCTAATGTACTGATATTACAACACATAAAATGGTTTTAAAATGTTTATGACTTTTTTCTCTCTGTTTTACATTAACTACTTATACAGTATTAATATAAATATATTAATATAACTATAGTGTACAACAATGATCAGTGTATAAACAGTATTGCATTATGAATAAATATATTATGATATAATATACAGTATAAACAAAAAAAACCTAAATATAAACTATGGGTACAGTATTTAGCAAACATTTGTCATAAAAAAAATCTTGGGATTATATAAGCATAAAATCATAGATATTATTGTTATGATTATTACAGTACTATTACTGTTTACTGTTAAGATAATATTAAAGATACTAAATGTGGCAAAAAATAATGGAAAACTAAGTAAAAGTAAACTTTATTATAAGTAGGGTTAGATCAGATTCCCTCCCTCGTCTTATTTTCCATAAGTTCCTTATATTCCCTGTTCCCTGGGAATTCCCTGGGAAGACATTTCCTTGTGGTACCACCTATCGTACCCTAACTCACATTACATAATGTTTAATTAAAAACACGTTTGTATAGTAAATGTCTACAAAATGTATTTTAATGTTTTTACTAAATGTTTAATAATATTTGAATCATATTTTGATTGAGTTATTACTAACATAATGGTCCCAATTGAAACACATAGCCATTGAGATTATGTACTTTTTAATGTATGACAAATTATATTTTCCCTTTCTAACGATCAAGGGAAGGAATATAATATATTTTCCATATTTTCCGGGAAAATTGGAGGGATTTTATTTGGGAACTTCCCTCCCTGGGAATCTCAATCTAACCCTAATTATAAGTAAAGATATAAATGTTTTTTATGTGTCACCAAATCATCGCTATATAAATGCTTGTTTGAAAAAATAAAACATCAGAAAATAAGATCTAAATAATACAACAAAAAATATGTACATTTTTTGATTACTAATTTAATGTATTTTTACTTTATAACAACTTTTATTATCTTACAACGATTTTGTTAAAAAAAACTTTTGTCACTTTTATTATTACATTTTATCACTTTTACCGATTAAATAGCATTAAAAGTTTTGGTGAAAAAATAAAAAGATTAAATTACTCTCTCTCTCTCTCTCTCTCTCTCTCTCTCTCTCTCTCTCTCTCTCTCTCTCTCTCTCTCTCTAACTCATTCACCTAAATTTTTTCATACATTTTTCATTTAAGTCTAAATTTCTAACATTTAATTTATAGTTTTAATGTTTTTTTCCTTAGTTATGATTTGTTGAATAAATGTAAATTATTTTTATTTAAATTACGTAATCACGTATAAATTGTACAGTACAAGTATTACATTTAAATTATAAAAATTATTTTTGTTTCAAGTCTACGAAAATAAAAATTAATTAATTATAAGTTATATATATTATGTCTTAAAAAACAATCTAATCTATACTATAATTAATCTACAGTGAGATATAAAAATCCTATTTATAATTCACTTTTTCATTATTCATTTTACTGTACTATTATTAATACATTTTTAGTTAGAAAATTATAAGTTGTGATGAAATGTGGATTTAATTTGAAAATGAAACTTTATATATATTATATACAATAATACTAAAATATAAAAGTATAATTAGAGAAAAAAAACTTGACATTTTAACATTAATCTCAAACTTAGTATAATTAACATCAAACACACACACATTCACAAAAAAATGATTTATTGTTTTAAATAAAACAAATATTACACAATCATTGTATTACATTGTATAAGAAAACATACCTTCAAATGATTTGATGATAGACTTTGCCGGCAAGTTATAAAAGTGTATCATTTTGGTCTCACATGCAATCAAATACTGGGAGTCGGGTGTGGACACGGCTCGGGTAATACTATTCCAGGTGCAGGTAATCATAGCCACTTGGGGCGGCATCGGCAGGTTAAGCCACGAATTGGATGGTATCAATAGTTGAGTGGTCTTCAAATTATTGCACCAATTGATGGTATCGTCGACTAATTGTTTCAGACACGTCTCAATAGATTTGTTGCTACTATTGTCTGTTAATTGATAGCTACCACTGCAGCTATCAGAGCCGGCACCGGTAGTATTAACAAACTGTTTGAGCCATAATAGTATTTCAATGGCTAATTGATTGGCATCTTGCGAGACTACATGAACCGATTGTTTGGTCATATTATATAACAACTCTATCTCCCAGTCCAGCACTTGACTTCTAACTACATCTAAAATGCTCCTCAAATAGCTAATTGAATTTCCCTTAACCACAGTCATCAAGAAATCGATGTTCAAAATCGCCAATTCCTTCAGCTTCTGGCGATCGTCGCATCGCAACAAATGATACCACAGTTCGTCCGCCTCTCTCACCAGTTCTGTCTCTTTGCGTATACTATTTGACTCATTCAGTGCCTTAAAAAAACAAATAATTAAAATTATTTTACAAATTAATCATTATATCATATAATCGATCATCAAATATACAGTAGTGTTGTAGCAAATGATGTATTGATATATAAATAATTAAATAATTTTTTTTGTTAAATTATATAAGTTTGTCGAGTTATTTAGTTAAAGTAAATATTTAATATAAAAAATACAATATTAAGTACTGTACAGAAAATATATTATATAATTATAATCTCTCTCTCTCTCTCTCTCTCTCTCTCTCCTCAATATACTGTATATAAATTACAATTTTTGTGGTCTTAATAGAGTAATTGAAACGTAAAATAGGTTTCCCTTTAGGTATATTTATTTTTTCCAGATTTTATTGATTTACTAGTAGTTATTTATTAATAGATTTTATTTTTATTATACCCGGCACTACTAAATTAGTATTAAATATGTTTTAAGCGAATATTAATTATTAATGTAAAATTATATTTGAAAAAGCTTTATATGTTAAAGTGTATAAAATATATTATAGATATTAAAATTAATAATAGAAAAAATATAAATTAAATTAGTTTGTTTTATAATATATTCAATGTTTAACTTACTAAATATAAAGTACAGTATAAATACCTTATATTTAAATTAACTTAAAAAGTAAAATATATCACTAAAACTAAACAATAATTTAATAAATATATGTAATTAAATTCAATAATTTTGTCAATTATAGTAAATATTCATTTTCTATAAATTTATTGCCCATCAAATACCTGCCGACCTTTTTATGTTAATTACGATTTTTGATGTTAAAAGATATAATTTAAATATAAAATTTAATCTTATTATATGTTATATCATATGACTCATATGAATTGAATATTATAAATTATATATTTAAACAAAATAATTATATAATCTATTTCTATTGTAACAGTTTTGATAATAAGTAATTTAAATTAATTAAAAATTGTAATAAAATATATTTTGTATTTTTAATATAATATAAATTTTTAGTTTTTAAAGCTTATATTAAATAGAAATTTTTTCAAGGTATTAATAATACATAGATATTTATATATCAATACTGTATAAGATTATTAATCTTAATATTAAAGCTTACTTTTTTTACAAAAAAACATTTTACAAGTTTAATGTTAAATTTTAAAGCAATGGCATAAAATATGACAAAAATTGTATATAAATTATAAAAAATATTTATTTTTTTTGTTTTGCTTAAAAGTGACATTTCTAGTGAAATTTTAAATTAAATTTTCACTGAGATTTGATTTCAAGTAAATATTCGTTTCATTTTGTACGGCATATTAACTACTAGTTTGGGTACACTATATATAAGTTATATCAGGTGTAAACCAGTCATGTAAAATAAAAATAAAATATATTTATATAAATATACACATAAATTGGCATAAAATAAATTTTGTTTTATTTTTAAATATTAAATTGCTTAGATTATATTATAATAAATCATGCAATGTTACATATATCGGTATATATATATAAATATATATATAGAGTATATATTGATATAATTAAAATGCAGTGATATATGATATAAAATGTTAATATAAATTATTATATATACTGTATATTCACTTTTAATGCAATTATTTATCACAATATTAATGTAATTAATGATTACAAAGACAAGCTTAACTGTAAATTGCAAATATAATTGCAAATACTTATACAATAGTATATACTATACTAATTACAAATAGATTTATTTGATATCTATTTATTTTATTTCAACTATCTGTTAACAAATAAACGAAACCAAATATATGATAATATTGCAAATAAATTTATACTTTTATACTAAATACAAATCAATTCAATTCAATTTTATGTTACATTATTTTGTATATTTTTGTTTATTGATTCATTTTAGTAATAAAAAAAATCAGACATATATTTGTGATAAAATAGTTTTAGACGGCGATTCTCTAGTTTTACGTGGATTTCAGTTTAACTTTAGGGCAAAACAACAAAACATTGAAACAGATGATACAAAAATATATTATTCAGTGAATCCACGGGTTAGTAATGCACTCAACATTTGATCACAAGATTATATATATATATACTGTATATATATATATACTATATATATATATAATATGAAAGAATTGTAATAAAAGTGCGGAAATGAGAAAAGCTTTCATTTTGTTGCTTTTGTTTTGTAAAAAAGTGAATCAATGAATAAGTGAAAGAGTAAGTTAGTGAGAAAAGAGAGAGAAAGAAGAGAGAGAGAGAGAGAGAGAGAGAGAGAGAGAGAGAGAGAGAGAGAGAGTTTATCTAATATGTAGTAAAATACACCTACCGTAATAATATCAGATATATACTGAACACACAAATTGTTATTTATTTATATGATAAAAGTGTTTATAAAGAATCATAAATATAATAAATTATGATTCATAAAATAATTTAATATATTTATAATATAAAAAATAAATTGTTGTTATTAATTTAAAGTCATGTTTAATAAATATCATTTTATATTTATAATAATTTCTTATATATCTATCATCTATTCATTCAATTTTATGTTAAACATATCTTAAGGTGATATTTATGTTTAACATTGAGACACAGCTATTAGCGATCAAAAAATAAATAAAAAAATAAATAAAAAAATAAAACATAAATATTAACACAACAAATGAATAGTCTAATTGAACGACATTTAAGTTTTATGTTTACTAATGGTGTGTGCATTGAATTTCAATATATAGTCTATAAAAAAAATAATACGAAAAATATTTGTAATGTAAAAGTCGTTTTCCAAGTATTTTATGTGACTATTAATGTCACAGAGCTATACACGACATGATTGTAGTATTAGACTGAATGTGATTATAAATTGAGAGACAATTTTTATTTTGTTGGTCTCTTTGGATGATTACCTCATTGAATGCTGAGTGAAAAGCCAGTGCCAGTTCCTGGTGTATTGCCTGCAATTTTGCCGGATCTTTAAGGTATCGGTGCCGGAGGGCATCGCTGATACATTGATTTTTCCATTTGATATAATTACGGCCTAAAACATAGTACTGTTTCCACAGCGGTGTTAACTGCTCTTTGATGGCCAGCCATGTATTGGCGTTGGCATCGGCTATACAATCGTCGTTGATGACCAGGTCGTAGATCTCCACCTCCCGGAGCCCATAACGTGTGCAACACAGATATGAGCAAATTTTTCTGATCAACGCCAACCCGAACCGATCCTCCAGATCGCTGACGGTGTGCGCAACAATACCGTTGATATCACTGGGTATGGAGGCTATGGTTGGCTCGTAAAAGGACTCCCAGTCCGTCAACAGTGTACACGACAATAGATTGGCATACAGTGGTGTTGTATGAGTTTGTTGAAAGTATGAATTGGAAAAGCGCTCCCTTATTACTGACCATTGATCAGCTGTCAGATTGTGTTTTTCATCCCTGAGTTTGCACTGTAGTGTCGATATAAAACTGTTTGCGTTGGCAATGGGTGTCAATCGGATAAAATTGTCGGCACTTATACGAGATCTTAAAAGCGAAAGTACTTCGTCGGCTGTTTCGGCCACTGAACAGATAAGATGAACATTGGCCGGTAAATTGAATGGCAACCAACCGAGCAGTGCCGTGGCCTGAGTTGACCACATGAGATGAATGTCGTCTAAAATGATGATTAGGTCCGTATTCTCAGAGGTTGTCTCAACCATTTTGAGCAAATCCTGGAACCAAATGGACAGTGCGGACAAATCGTAGCTTATGGTGGTTTGGGCCTCAAATCCAAACACCAGCGATATATGAAGACACAGATTGCGTAACAATTCCGATATATAGCTCGATCCGGGACTCTGGCCAATGTGTCGCACAATTCGTATAACTTCTTCGCCGCCGACCAGCCATTCGGTGGAATGGGTGAACACTTGCGACAAAAATGTCGTTTTACCGACACCTTCCTTACCGGTTACTACAATAGGTGCGTGTCGTGGACTTGCGTTGGCCGATGCTATCAGTTTCTGGATCTGTAACAGTGGCGCACAGTCCGAGTCAATGGATTGGGACACACCTATTGCACCGATAATGTTGCGAAAATTGCACAAATGGGAATGGGATTCACAGATCACTTCGGCCGGGTATTCAAACGCCGTCCGATTCATGTGATTGTCGATACCGGTGCGCAAACTGTTCAACAATGTTGTACCAAATTTGTCCAAATAATCGCTGGACAGAGTGTAGACAGTGGTGGCGGCCGTCGATGTTGTTGTCAACTCATCATTATTTTCATGTTTACGCGTCGACTCCTCGTCCCATGAAATACTGTTTATCAAAACATTATATAAAAATAACAGTAAAATTTGTTGTCTATATTTAGACTCTTAATTAGTAAATATAGAGTATATATAAATAAATAATTAATATAATTATTTTGCTAATATAGCTTTAATTATATTATTTAATGATTACTCTTAAATTATTCATCCATTTAACTATAATTAACAATTAATTACTTGTATATATTTTTAGTTTAATTATCTTTCTACTAAATTATTATTATTTTTTTATTAATTAGTTACACAAATAATATGATTAAAAAAACTATGTATATTATAGACATTGAATACATACTTAAAATAATGAATATTTCCCCGTTTGAGGCCACAGATGACATCGTCGATGAGCTGATGGACACCTTGAATAGCAGTGGCCGAGCACTCAATAGCGGCACCGGCGCCAGTGGCCGATGACGACGATCCGGTCATAGGTGTACTGGCGGTGGTAGGGGTGACATCAAAATATTGGGACACAGATGCGTGACCAAAGTCAACACCTAATCACACATAGCGATGATAATATAAATTATAATATAAAGATAAATGTAATAAAAAAAATTTTAATACAAACCTTCAAATTGTCGGATAAAACAAAGAAGTCTATCCGATGCAACACAAGAAGCAGTGGTATTGTTATTATTGTTGTTATTATTATTATTATTATGTGTTTTAACTAATTTCAAAGCGTGAAGTATCTGTCTGTGAACGGCTGACAACAGGGGCTCAAAATTTTCGCTGAGATTACCCTCCCGTTGGGCCACTTTGGCGCCATATTCAACAATTTTGGCAATAATTTCCATCTCTTCTTCGTGCTGTCGGGACGGCCGTCGCGGCCGGACTAACGAGTACTGAGCCGACGGATAGAGATTTTGGTTTTCGCGGTAACACTGTTTCAGTAGCGATACGTCGCCGAGTCCGGCCTCGTTGGCCACCGCATAGATGTGCTTGAAGTCACTCGAGCTGATACAAGTGGGTAATGCCATCGGTTTATATTTATGACCGATTAGACACTAATAGTAATATTTTTTAAAAATATAATAATTTTTTTTTATTTAATTAATTGTTCATTAAATCTATTAAACTAAATAGTTTTTTTACAGACCAAGAAAAATGTGGTCAATGATTGCCGAAAACAGTCATCAATTTCTTGCATCTGAAGAGCAAATTCGTGTGGATTCACTGATTCTGTATTGCATTCATAAAACAACTGTTGAGCCGCCAGTGATGGCGACTTAGGAACCGACGGTGATCTGAGTTGAGCAGCGGATCCGGTGTCCAAATAGATGGTCGAGTGACTGGTGGTCAGACTACTTGTGCTACGCCATTGTGGATCAATTATCAGCAGATCCAGTGATAGACTATTACAGTAGCGCTGGAGCTCTGGTATTACTACATCGTGTATGTGTCGGCGCTCGCAATCAAAGTCTAATATAAAAATATATATAATTTTTTTCGGATTATTTTCAAAATATTTATTTATACACAAGTTTTTCGTTTAATATATATTTTTTCAAATTGTCGTTTTAGAAATATATTTTTCTGAAGTTTGTTTGTGTGTTTGTATAAAAAGTATATATTTTAATATAATATTTACTAAACTCGCTAAATATTTTTTCATTTATTATATAAATACTGTATTTTCTAAATATAGAGAAAATTTAATATAAAATCTGAGTTCACACAAAATAGTATTCTAATAACTAAGTGTATATCAAAATGTATTGTAAATACAATTTTTTTGTGGTATTACAATATTTTTTCTAACACATTATAAAATCATATTAATCGTTAAAACCGTGAGAAATATTAGAAACTACTGTATATTATGTTGAAAACTCAGTTATTGTTAGTTATAACACACACACACAACAAACACACACACACACACACACACACACACACACACACACAACACACACACACACACACACACACACACACACACAACAAACACACACACACACACACACACACACACACACACACACACACACACAACAAACACACAATGTAACTATTAATATACTTATTTCAGCAAATTATAAATATTTGCAAAAATCTAAACATTTGGTGTTTTCTCACTATTTTTTTATTGCCAAATAAATTATATTTATAAATTTATATAGAATATAATATATTGACGATATTATACTAGTAGTCTATACAAACATATACGTTATAGTGGCTTATAGTTTATATTATGCTTAATCATACATTATCTAATATGCTTTATATTTATAAGTAAAATAATAATAGTATAATAACTAAATAAAGTATTATATCCTCACATATATTGATATTTATAAGTACATGTCAACTATTTTATGATTAATGTAATACATTATTTCTAGACATAAATATAAACAAAATTAAAGTTGTATATGAATTTAAAATTGATAATATAATATATAGAGATAAAAAACAAGCAATATAGAAATAAAAATTATAATTATTAACTGTTTTAGATACCATTTTTTGTACAGTCTAATAATTTTAATAAATCAACAAAATAATGTAATTATAAATTTAATAATTATTATAAGCAATTTAAGGATTTTATATTTTATATACAGTATTATTATTATTATAAAATATAATTATTATAAACAATAAAAATAATAAAAAATATATAATTTTCAATTATTTAGTATATTGTATTTTAATAACTTATTTATTTGTACTACTGTATTTATTTTTACACTATTTATTTTGGGTGTTTAGTTAAAAGCTAATATTTATTGTATAATTTTACGATGATCTCAAAAAAATTATTTTTAATAAATAATTTTAATGTTTTCTAAAATTTAATTTTAGGTTATAGATTGATAATAAAAATAGTAAATTATTGTTAAATATTATGATAAACTGTATTTCATTTATTTTAATAGACATAATTTCTGCTTATTATATAAATAAGTATCATTTATATAATGAGCACAAATTTATATAATAAATGAATTAACTTAGAGCTGAAAATCGTAAAACTTAAAAGTCAAAAACGATTTCGGTTTTAAATTTTTGGTTTAATTTAGGTTTTAATGTTTTAAATTTGGTTTAAATTTTAAACATAGAGTTCTATTTATATCTATAAAATGATGAACAAATTTTTAATAAATATATAAATAAATAAATAAGATATCATAACTAAACCATAGAAGAGATAATTTTAACAATTTAAATGAAACATAGATTTATTTTAATATAAACTATAGTCTAATTATATGCCGTTGGCTATAGAAATGTTTGAATCAATAATATATGAAAGTTATTATATATGAACAAAATATGAATTCAATTCAATGAAATATAAATAGAAACTAGAAATTCATTAATAATTTTTAGTCAAATAATAAATTAACAAAAAAATGCATAAAAAGAGAACATTAGATTTGCATATTATTTGTTTTATTTATACCAAACAAAAAAATCGATTAAAACTACTGCACATTATTATTATAGTCATATAATTTAATGATGAAAATTTCTTAAAAATGTTTCTGAAATTTAATTGTTACTATTATTACTATTGTTATTATTACTTTATTGCAAAAATTTTGTATTATTTTTGTTTTGGTTTTTATTAGATTTATTTTAAACTAAAATGTCATTATATAGCTTACAAACCATTAATTCGAAACAACAAAAACTAAAAATTTGCACATTTTTGTTAGCTTTTAGTTTAAAAATAAAATAATTTTAAGAGTTTTATTAAAGTATTTTATATATACACTGTATCTGAATATTATAATAAATAATCTTAATAGACATAAAATATAATTTTAATTAAGCAAATGTAATTTTTTAATTATTTAATCTTATTATAGGCTATAAACTATTGTTTATCAATTTATAAATATAAAATACACATAATATATTAAATTATAAATAAATATTATAAAGAAAAAACAGTTTATTAAAGTTTTTTTTAAAAAAAATTCAATCAATTATTTACACTTAGTTAGCTCAATGTCGTAGTCTTTCAACGTTTAAAATAAACGCAATTAATATTTTGTTTAGAGTGTGTCTATATATCTAATTTGTGTCAAAAAAAACTAAAATATTTTTAACCCTTATGTAAAAGAAATGTGTTTTTGATTTATTTTTTTCTAGTTTACTACACAACACAGCAATGTTATATAATAATGTATATAAAAACTTATATTTATATGACAGTTTATTTTTATAAATATATTTATTATATATACTAGTATATAAATTTATATATTAGTATAGACTATACATAGTGTATAATATATATATAATGTTAAACATGAAAGATTTTTATGTATTAAATAACCATTGCGTAAAATTAATTAATTGCTTTTTGAAAATAACAACAAATGTGTCACATTATTTGACAAATGAGTTAACTGATCTAATATAATGTAAAACAAAAATCCTATTTTATTATATATATTTCATATTATAATATAATAAAATCAATATCCAATTCTTGATAATAGTTAATCATAATTATATAATTAATAAATTTTCATAACATAATAAAATGTTACAATTGTGTAGATTGTACTCTATTGATAATTACCATACTATGTAATATTATATAAATATGCAATTAATATTATTTATAGAAAAATCAAGATAACAGTTTGAGTGAATAAATCATTAAATAAATAAATAAATTTTATAAATTTCATAAACTATTGACAACTATTAGAAATATACTTTCATAAATAGATTTAAATATTTATAAATATTCATTTAATAATTTTACTTTAACAATTATCATTAATTTATTTTATATAATATTAACGATCACTTTATATATATAAACATTGTTTTTTTGTCGACATTAATAAAATGATCTATGTAGAAATTTTTATAACCTTATATATAAATTATATATTCAAATATATATTCCTAAAAATAATACATATTTTAAATGCAATAAAACTATGTTTTTTATAATATATGTCAGTCTGTGAAAGCTTCACAAACAACATATAAAAGCGATTTCCTATTAAAATATTCATGAATTTATTTTTCATTCTTATTATTTGGTAATAATAGAAAAAGCAACAAAAAAAACATTTATATTATATAAAAATATATACAATTTTTGCTTATTTAAATATATTCAATATATCATATAAAATACTGTATAAACAAATAGTCAATAAAATATTTATTTTGTATTTATAAATACCTATAAATTTATGTCATAAAAATTTAAATATTATATACAGTGAAATCCATTTATATAACATTAGCAAAAAAATTATCTTTTAAAAATAAATCAATATCTATAATACATAAAAATTATTAAAATATTATTTAAGTACTGTACTATACATATAAAAATATTTTAAGCTATTATATAATTTAAAACTTTTAATGTTTAAAAGTCATGTTATGACATAAAAATTGGTTGCATTCAAAATACCCATAACTCAAATCATTTAAATTTATTTGACCTAACTTATAAAACGTTTAACAATTAATTAAAAATTTATATTTACATATGTATCATTATAAATAAATAAAATAATGTTTCATTATAATATTTGAATTATTATAAAGTATAATTGATTTTAAAAATTACTCAATTTTAATATTTTAATAATTAACAACAAAATAATAATTTAGACCATTTGATTTGGGTGTTTTAAATTTAGGTAGTTTAAAAATATATGCCATTAAAAACGTGTTGGTATTTACTTTATATAATATTGATTTTTATTATGATTTATAGTTTTTTTTAAAAAATAAAAAAAAGTGTATTAAGACATTACCAGCTTTTGTTGAACCGATGAATAGTTTGACGACCCGTGAGGGCGGATCGGGAAAGCCTTTTGTTATGTTTCCGTGAAGTATTAGATGCAATATCTCGTTTGGATCGCAAATGGTTGTGACAGCACTTGAGGTCGACATTGTCGGTAAATTTGTGTATTTTGATATATATATTAAATAAATAAATATATATATATATATATATATATATTGTGTATTTATAAATGTCACTTTCAATTATAAATTGATGTCAAAATAATGTTTTAATTATTTTCATCACTTTTTTATCATTATTTGTTTGCCAATTATGTGCTAATGAATATATTTTGTTGTTTTTATATTTGTATCTGTAATAGAAAAAAAAATTAGTAATAATAATAATTATAATAAAATTTGATTTTGTCATATATTTAATTATAATAAATGTCGCATTTATTATTAACTACACAAATGAAAGTTTTTTTTGTCTATTTAAATTTTTATTCTCTATTATAGTATAATACTGTATAATACAATATACACACATAAATTATCATTAAAATATTCATGTATATCGATTTAAACATAATCAATGTTAATATAAATATTACACATAATGTTAGCAAAGAGAGAGAGAGAAAGAGAAAAAAAAGGAAAAAAGTTTTGTTAATAAATTAATTAAATTCAACAATCAGTACTACAGTATATTAATAGTAAAAATTTTAATTATAGCCAAACAAAAATCTAATTTTTCCTAATGATTACATGTTTGCTACAAATATAATGATAAAGTTTCAAAATTTTTCAAATAATACTTTAGTGTGATTTTATTACCATTTTTACTATCCATAGCTTGATATCTGTCATAAAAATAGCCAATTTTTTATAAACAGATATTCAATAGGAAAAAACGTCAGAAATAGAAACACAGATTACATAATACTGTATATAAAACAATTGACTTAAATTACATTTCAGTGTTCAGACATTTTTTAAGGGGTCAAACATGAAAATATTTGACATATATTATAGCATATAGTTTTATATCAATACGATATATAAAAAAAGTTAAATAAAATTTTATATTTTGTATATGAAATCTGTATTTTTATTTCAATCACCCACCTACTCACTCACTTACTTACTCACTCACTCACTCACTCACTCACTCACTCACTCACTCACTCACTCACTCACTCACTCACTCACTCACTCACTCACTCACTCACTCACTCACTCACTCACTCACTCACTCACTCACTCACTCACTCACTCACTCACTCACTCACTCACTCACTCACTCACTCACTCACTCACTCACTCACTCACTCACTCACTCACTCACTCACTCACTAACTTATGTGAAAATATATACTTTCTGTATTATTATTATATATATATAACAAGTATATTGTATATACTGTACTTAGAGAGTAATCCTTAAACATTACAATAGTTTTCTATTACAAAAAAGCATTGAACCAAATATGATAAGTATTATAAATAAAAAAAGTTCACAAACACCACTACAACATTATAACAACTCCTAACTTAATATAATCATATATTATATAATCACCACTCAGTCACAAATCATTGGTACAGAATATTCTGTGTCTGTGTGTATGTATTATCAATATTTTCTCGCTTTTGTCATTACATATCTATGTATTAAGACCTATGTGTGTATATTTATGTTAGATATATTGATGATATATGTCATACTATGCACACAAATATAAGTAAAATGGTTATTATTATTATTAATTAAGTAAAAGCGTAATCCATTAAAGCTGTAGACAAACAACAGTTTATTAAAAATAAGTGATAAAAAAATCAATTATAAAAATAATTTGTAAAATGTGAGCAACACATCAAAATTATTGATTCATGTAAATTTAGATATTTACTAAATCTAACATTATTAAATATTTTTATTATAAAGTTATTTTTTCTAAATAATCTAATAATTAATAATTTAATAGTGCAACATGTTAAAGGTCATATAGAAAATTAATTTAATCACTGAAACTTTTATTATTATTAAATCATATTAATAATAATATATAATAATAAAGTAGAGAACATATTGTGTTTGCTTTAGTATTGGTACTATAAAAGTACATTAATTTTATATGACTTTTCATTTAAAAAAAAGGGATGTCAAGTGCATATGTATAAGCATATAAACATAAACACACACACACACACACACACACACACACACACACACACACACATACATACATACACACACACAACCACTTACTCACTAACACACACTCACTCACTAGATTACAGATCTCTCTCTCTCTCTCTCTCTCTCTCTCTCTCTCTCTCTCTCTCTCTCTGAGTGTGTGTGTTATAATATTATCAAACAAAATATTATAGTTATTATTATTTTGTTTAACTTTTATTTTTATCTATAGTTAATGTTAAAAGAAGATTCCATATTATCAGATATGCTATTAAACAAAACAAAAAATATTTTAATTAAAAACCTTTCCAACGTTATTAGCTAAATATAATAAGACAGTTATTGTGGCAGAAATATATAGTATATAATAGTAATAAATGATGGATAAAAAATACACGTCAGTTATAAACTAAATGTATCATTTTATACTGTATTTATAAATGATTTTTATTTTTGTAATAAAATATTTTTGCACTAAAATAAAATAAATGTCTAAAACATAAGTCTTACTTAATATACTTATGGTTTATAAAAATAATTTAATTATTAGTCTATTGTTTATCGATTCATTTCGCTATTAATTTGTGTTAAACTTTATGATTATATAACACACTTTAAATTTAAAATAAAATTTATATACAGTACTATAGTAATTATAATTTTTATTATCTAAAATTAGGCCAATGTTTGAACAAAATATATATAATATATTATATATATAAATCTACATTTATATGTAATTTTATCATCTGGTTATGACATGTGGAAAATAATTTAAATTGACAAAAACATATACAACTATAATAACATAATAATTATATACTTTTAACAAATAGTTATACAACTACGACAGTACATGTATTCAATTATAATAAAATAATAGGTTATTAAACATTAGATTACTTAATCATAAATTGTTTTCAATTTGGTTGGTTTTTGAGTTAAAATTTCCGGTTTTAAATTAATTTTTTATTTGATTGAAAATGTTAAGTTTTAGATTTATAATAATTTTAATCCTAAAATACTAATAATATTATTTATAAAATAAAAAAATTAATAAAATGTCCAATGAAAATTATTGTTTTAAATCTTAAATTTCGGTTTGGATTTTTATAGATTACCCGATTTCTATCTCTATTACTCATAAACACAAATATATAGTTAGACTAAATTGACAGTAATATACAAATTGTATAAAAGTATAGTTTGTATAACATATACAGTATCTTTAATTTTTAAGTCAGTTAAAGCTTTTTAAAGTTTATTTTATTTTTTCAAGAGATAGTAACTGTTAAATAAAGCATTAATATTGTAAATATATTATCTACTCATATATTTATAACAATTTATGGTTTATATTATATTTTTATATAAATTGTTTATAAGAATAATAATAATAAAAATATATAAAATTGCAATCATTTGGCAGTTGTAATATTTGACAATAAATTTTATCACACATTTAAGTAAAATATATTTAAAACTCATTTTTAGCTGTCAGTCAATGACAATGAATATTATTATTTGACAACAAATGTACTGTACTTTAATTTCTATGTATTATATGTTATGTGTATTTCAAAAAATGCATTATCAATGAAAATGTTTGAAATAAAAATTGACATTCATGACAATATTATACATTAAAATTAACATTATTTAGGAAAATGTTACAAAATATTACAATAACAACAACAAAAACAACATATTATTATTAATAATAATTTAGATTAATAATTCAATTAATATTATAATAAAATATTTAAAATAAATACAAACAAGAAATATATTTATAATTCGTAAATACTGTATTTATATTCATCTAATTGACAAATATATAACAAAAATATAAATAAATTATATAAATAAATATATATATATTAGTATAATATAAGCCTTACTGTAACCATAATTATACTGTACATGTTTTTAATAAAATATACAAAATAAATAATATGTTTATAGCAATGAGGAAAAAATGTTATCATTATATATCCTAACAAAATCTAAAATAATAGTATTATAATAAAAATGCAGCTGTTTATAGTTATATAATAGCAAATTTAAAAATAAAATATGTAATGATTTTTTTTGTGTCTTATATAATATAATATTAGAATAACAATAAAATAATAATAAAATAATAATTATTTTTCAATACTCATATTTCTTATTACAAAAATAATAACTTTTGCTTAGAAATTGGTTTAATAACGAAATTATTTAATAATAAATATATAAGAAAAAAATGAAATTTTCATTTTAACAATAATTATTTTATCAATTATCATGAATTTATTGAAACAATATACGGACTAATAATTAACAATTTATAATAATATATTGTAATATAAATAAATATTAATTAAACAAAATAAGACTTTTATTAAGCAATACAATACATATTAAAATTATTTAGTAATTTTATAAATTATAAAATTACTAAAATTAGTTGTTATATTAACTCAATTTTAAATTTTCTGTTATATAAAATTATAAATTATATTAAAACTAACCATAATTATTGATAATCAATAATATTAAAGTCTAATAGTTTACACTATTGATATTTACTAATGATGCGCTATTAGCTTATAAACCATATATGAAATGTCTATAATTTTGTACTGTATATTATCATATATATATGTAGTACAATATGTGTTTAAGTTTATTATACAAGTAAAAGCCAGTGTTAAATAAAAGTGGATATAAGGATATAAATATAAAATCAATAAAATATCACTGCATTAAAGCATGGATATAAAGTGTATATGTGTTATGTAATATAAATTTGACATTAAAGTTGACTGCCATTTAAGTATTGTTTGGTATATATATATTTTTTAGACAACAATTCACTTAACAGTTTACCCATTATATCTTATATACTGTATATATACCGTATATGTATGATAGCAAGCTTTCAAAATATTTTTAATTAACATTTTCATCCATAAAAACTCATAAAAAATAAAATCACACAATTTATTTATAAATCATAGATAGTATAAAAGCTCTTTTCCCAGTTTAATTTAATCTATCAAATATAATGTACTTATTATATACACTATGATTAATAAATATATGCATATTTGGTTTCAAATTATTTGTATTATCATAAATATTAATGTATTATTATTATTAAAAGTAGTTGTAGTAATAGTAGTAGTATTATAGTACTAACTTAAACGGATTATTACATAATAATATATGTATTACTAAAATAAAATTAATTTATTTTGATTCCATAAATATACACAAAAAATACATTCATAAAAATGGTATTAATATTGTCCACAATAACTATAAAAATTTTAAATAAATAAAGTTTATATTTATTATTATATATAATTTATATTGAATATTTATAACAATATTGTAAAATATCATATAATTTTTTTAAAAAATAATACAGTATGAGTTTATACAATATATTTATTATTAAATAAATAAACATTTTTCATGGGAAAATTCAATGATTAATTTTTAGAAAAATTTCATAAATTAAAAGCAAAATTAAATGTAGCGGTAAGTATTATTTACACAATAATACTATGGTATTATATACAGTAATAGTTATACAAACAAAAAATATACCTTAATATAAATTATTAACAAAATGTTATAAAAGTGTATCATAAACGTCATGAATATCATAAAATTAATGTATGATATTATTTATTACTTTATAATTTTTATGTAATATAACTTTATGTATGAATTATATCATTAATACATTATAATATGCATTTACAAAGTATTATTATATTTCGATTTAATTTATTAGACACTAATTTTTATAAACATATAGTAAGTTATTTTAATAATCAAATACAGTGCATAGTTTTGAGTGAGTTTATAATTTTTGAACACAAAATAGTTTACTAATCTTACAAATTTTATAATATTATATTATATCATTAATATATATATATATTTGAAAGTTATTTCTAAAAATTTACTAAAATAGTTTTAAAAGTATTTTATTTTTATTTTTAGATTTAAAAAGATAACATTATTTGTATAAGATTATTAATAATGTGTATAATTATATAGTATATGTATTTGCATAAATTTTAGTTTACTTAAAATGCTTATCATTATAACAAAACAATATACTGTATAACACAGTTGATTGACGCTAATACCAAATTTAAAATAATATGATAGTATTTTTTTAATCAAAAGATTTTAATATTAAATATATGAAAACAATAAAAATGATGTTTAAAACTTAGTATTGTTATACATAGTGGGATATTAACATATTTTATGTGCATCTATGATATGTGTAATAATTATAATTATAGGAAATTTTTATTTATACAGTAGATAACAATAATGAAATATTTATTATTATAAATTCAATCCATTATAATAAAAATATTGTAAATATCACTTTTTAATATATATAAATACATAAAATACAATACGTGTTTATATATTGTTTTAAATAGTGTCTTCAACTGATTTAATAATAATATAGACTAATATATGAAATTTATAATATAGTAATGTTTTACTTAAATATTAATAATAATAATTTGAAATTTAAAGTTAAATCAATATAAAATTAATTTTTAATTAATTTATTAAGTTTTTTGTAGTTATCAACAATCATTTTAAGTTAAATATAAGTTTTGTTTGTGACCAATAAAGTAAGCAAAACTTACATTTAATATAATTTTTTATTTCATTTTCATTAATACATTAATCTATTGAAACTATTGTACCAATATTTTATATATTGTGAAAATAATTTAACAAAATCGTTGTATTTTAAATCCCAAAAGAAAATCTTTATTTGTACAAAAAATATTTATGTGAATCCTATTTAATTAAATAACTTTTGAAATATGTTTTCAAATATTTAACGATTTATCTCAATTTATTTATAAAATAATATATACACTATATAAGGTTTATATATATATATATATCAGGGTTAAGTAAGGGGGGGGGGGGGGGGGGGTAAGGCCAAAATACCCCCCCTAAGATCGAGAAATTGGGATTTTACCCCCCCCAGACTTTTTGACCAAATTGAAAAAATTGTCGCTTAAAAACGAGGAGAAATGACCCCCCCCTAAATTTTCGGCGCCGAAGGCGCCGAAAATTTTTTTGAAATTTAAAAAAATTTTAATTTTAGTTGATACTATTTTAGTAAGTGTTTTTATGTTTTTAATATTTATAAAAATCTAATTATTGATTAAAAATAGTTAAAATAACGTTAAGTCATCAAAAAATAACATTATTTTAATTAAAATAAACTAAAAAATTAAAAATTACCTATTTGTTGAAAAGAGTAATCATATTACAATTTAAATATAAGTTTAAGAAGTTAATAAAACAATAAATACTTATGTTTTTATTAATAATTTTTAAATTTTAAATAAAAAATTTAAAAATATTTTCAATTTTGTACTTAATATAATTAAACTTTAACGAAATTTGAGTTAAATAAGTAGTATTCAGTCAGTATTTGTATAAAAATAAAAATATATAACAAACTATAAACATTAAGTATTGTTTAAAAAATTAATTATGTTAAAAGTTAAAAATTATTAAAATACTAAAAATAACTCATAGTGTATCATTAATGCTTTTATCAACTATTTTTAAATCTTAAATACATTATTTTATTTTTTTTGTTAAAATTTAAGTTTTTATTAATTTTAAAAAAATTTTTTAAAAAATATTTATTTTTTGTTAAAATTTAAATTTTTGTTAATTTTTAAGTTTTTTAAGTTTTTTTTTATATTTTTGGAAATTTTACCTATTTTCCCGGGAATTTATACGGGAACTTTATTGAATTTACATGGGAATATTCGGGAACTTAAGGAATTTTTAGGGAATTTTCTCTAGACCCCCCCCCCCTTGATTTTGGATTTTTGAAAAAATTGCCGTTTAAAAATGCAATAAAAATCTTACCCCACCCAATACCCCCCCCAAGATTTTTTGAGAATTTTCTAAATTTTACCGCGGTCCCCCCCCTAAAATCCAAAACCTTGCTTAACCCTGATATATATATATATCATATTAATATACTATATTTTTACTGTTTACATAATATAGAATATTATATCAAAAAATATTAAATTTTATATTTATATAAGATTTTTTTAATAATAAACAAAAAAAACTATTGCTATAAATTTATTTTATTTTTATTAGTCTATTAAATATTATAAGTAGAAATATAATACTCATAGAAATAGTCAATATTATTATTTTTGATAATCAACGTATATTACTGTAAAATAAATATTTAAACATAACTTTAGAGACAATATAATATTACCCCTTTGGTACTATTAGTTGCAAAAATAAAATTAGTTTATCCACAATCATATGTCTAGAAAATAATTTTTTTTAATAATAGATACACAATTTCTATGGCTTTTAATTAGAATATAAAAATAATTATTAATATTACTTGTATTTTTTATACTATTCATAAATAAAATAGTAATATTTGGTTATATATATATATATTATTCGTATATATATTGTACTATTTGTTTTTATAAAAAATAAATATAATGATAATAAATAATTATTGGTTTTGTCTAAATTTATATGTTTTCCAACACATAATTTTTTCTTTGAACAATTACTTTATCTAATACAATATATTAATGTTAACTATTATGAGATATATATATTATACTGTATTTGCCTTTTTATATACAGTATATACAATACAATACATTGTAGTATATTGTGAATGAAATATTCATTTGTGAATATAAAATACTAGAAAATAAAATAGAAAAAAGTAATTGATTTTTGTTAAGTTTAATTTATTTTGTAATCATTTAAATTAAATGTGACTTTTAATAGTATTATTTTTAGGGCTTAAAATATTGTATTATAATACTCTCTCTCTCTCTCTCTCTCTCTCTCTCTCTCTCTCTCTCTCTCTCTCTCTCTCTCTCTCTCTCTCTCTCTCTATGTGTGTGTGTGTTGTGAAGTGATTCAAACATTAAGAGATTGGATTCAGACATTAGTTTCATTCACTTGTAATTTAGCTAATCCTAAGATACAAATGCAATACACAGTCCAACAAAACACACAAAAATAATATCATCAGTTTGTTTGCAATTTTCATTTCATCTTATAATTCAAACAATAAGTATTATCATAGAATAGTTGTAATAATAATAATAATAATAATAATAATAATAATAATAATAATAAAAACACAATAAATAGATCTTTCATTTTGTTGAGAAATAAAACAAACAAATGATAAGATAAAGAAATTACAAAAATTATTGATATTTTTGTTGTTGTTTTGTATTCATTTGGCTTAATCTAAATAATTGAGACAATTGTGTATACAATTTGATAATTAAAAAAAACTAGTAATTATTTTTATGGTCATTTAATTAATTAAATTATATAAAATTAGCATTTATTACTATTTTGTTCATTAATAATTTATAGAAATTGACAATATTTTAAAAACTTTTCTAAGCGATCATCATCTAAATATAGTACAATATATATATTTAATATAATAAACAAATATAATAATGTTATTTTCTTGATTAAATTTTTATTATATAATAAATTATTTAAATTATGTGCATTAAAAGTTTTTATTCATCCATATATATTCATAAAAGACATTTATCTCATTATTATTGTATCATAAAAATACCAATTATTTGCATTATCAGTATTATTTGAAAATATAGAAATAGAAAAAATATTTTACAATAAACTTATCTATTATTAATATAACATTTGTTTCATATGTTAAAGCAAAAAAAAAGAGGTATCGATATAATCTTAAATATTTTTCGGTTATTATAAGCATATTTTTTACTTAAATAAAACTTATAATAATATTTTTACTTATTTTTTTCATAATTTTTTTTCAAACATTATATTTTAAACTACAAATGATATTGAACTAATAATATACTGTATTTTCTAATTTTTATGTTAATTATAAATCGTTTTAATGATTTTCAATATTATTAATTACTTGACATTAATTTCTGATTAAACACAACATACAAATTGCTTTAATAATTAGTAATATTAAGTAACAGTTTATAATTAATTACGTGAACGACATATCAGTTGTTGTTGTCATTTGTATTGAAGAGATAATCTGAGAAACGGCTCATTACTGGTCTTCAAAACGTTTTTCATATAATATCTTAATTTTAGTGTCAATTGTCGGCACAGTCTTAGCCAGCAGTCTATGAGACCCTTATTTTGCCAGTAATTGCAACTTAAAACTGATTTAATTGGAGTCGGCATAAGGTTTAGGTCTTCCCAAAAACCCAACAGCGCTACTAATCATTATCAACACATACAGTACACCAACAAAAATATCTTAGTAATCATTATTATTGTCTAGAGTTCGAACAACTTTCCCAGAGAGGGAAGTTCCCAAATATAATCCCTCCAAATTTATCTGAAAATATTTTTTTCCCCTTTCTTTATAGTTTGAAAATAAAAATATATTTTATATTATTATTAT
Source organism: Oppia nitens (assembly GCF_028296485.1). Classification (NCBI taxonomy): domain Eukaryota; kingdom Metazoa; phylum Arthropoda; class Arachnida; order Sarcoptiformes; family Oppiidae; genus Oppia; species Oppia nitens. Next base: position 2,166,674 of record NW_026533252.1, on the reverse strand, counting down.
TACAAGAGATAACAAAAAAACTTAAATATTTTGCAAAAAAATATATTGAAAAATTTCAAATTAATAGACTTAGTGATAGTATTTATAAATATCACTCAAAAATAAAGTTTAAAATAATATTTGTTTTTCAAATATTGGTAATAAAATGTGTTGTTTAGGATTCAATAGGTGGTAGTACAAGGAAATAGATTCCCTGGGAATTCCCAGGGAAACATAAGGAAAATAAGGAACTTTTGGTTATAAAACAAGGGAAGGAATTTGATCGAACTCTACTGTATTATGACTTCAAATATTATATTATAACAAATGACATCAAATATCATATATTATATATACTGTATAACTGTTTGATGTCTAATATTAAAGATCGTACTGTAGTTTACATATAGATTTTATAATACTGTATACATTGTATATAAAATATTCAAATATAATCAATATTAATTAATTCATAAATTTTAATAAATAACAAAAATTGATTTTGTTTTATACAGTATATAAATTATTTTTTGAGAAATACTAGAATTTTTAGTATTAATATACAGTATATCTAAAATATAGTAAAAATTACTATTTATTTATATGCTTGTATTAATTTTTCAAATAAAATAATATTTTTATAATTATTTAATTTGACATTTAATGTCTACACTGGAAAAGTAGAAATAAAATATTTATGAAATTAACTCTTGTTTTACATTAGCTTTAATTACATTTGAATCGATGTGTTGTTAATCAATAATTAATTATAGACTCATATCATTTAATTAACTTTATTAAGACAAACACTAAAAACATAATTAGTTTAAATATTTTAATAAAAGTTAAATAAAAATATAGAAATTGTTATTAGTAGTCATATACTATTATAAAAAGATAACGTAAATAAATATTATTATAAACTATAATAAAATTAACGATTAAATATGTTTTAAAATTTATGTATTAGATTATAAAATTAAAATTTATAATATTATTATATTATAATAAATATTCATACACCATTTAGTAATTAATATGTTATTAAAAAAAATATTTTCTATAATTTAAAATAATATTATAATATGACTGTTGACTTGACAGTGAAAACTTATTTTTGAAACAGGATTTTATTTTACAATCAATTGGTTTTCAAGACATAAAAAACAACTTTTAAAACTATATAATTTAATTTGATGTCCAATTTTTTTTCAAGCATCACTTGAGTTTTGATATTATCAAACAATTTGCTTTTACTAAAATTGAATACAACGTAATAATGCAATACTGTATCTACACAAACACACACTCAAACATAGAGAGAGAGAGAGAGAGAGAGAGAGAGAGAGAGAGAGAGATTTCTATCAATATTATGATTTATTTACTTAAATAAATATTAAATATAATATTATTTTGCAAATACAGATCTTATAGCAAAACAAATACATAATAGATGTAATAATATTATGATTCATTTACGTAAATAAAGTTATTTTTAAATTATCTTTATAAATATTTTTCAAAAATGTTTCTTGTAAAAATTTTTTTATTAATAAATTTAAAATTAATAATAAAAGATATTATTTTTTATAGCATTTACAATAAAATTGATGCGAAGTAAACTAATGATATCCATGTTATTTATAATTAATAATATAAAAAATAATTTATTTTCTAATATAGTATTTTATTAATAATAAATATATGTTATGATGCTATAGTCAACAAATACACAAATATAATAGTAAACAACACAATAGTAATATATTATTAATAAATAATTAAAAGTTTTATAGAAGATAAAAGTAATAAATGTTGTTTTTCAATTGAATTTTGGTATTATTAAATAAACTGGCTGTATTTTTATTTGTATTATTATTATTATTATTGCAGTTTTTTTTCAACAAAATTGATTTTATCTGTTTTCACTTAATGTAATGGTTAGATGTTTGGTAACAATTTTCTTGTTATTTAAAAAAAATTATATATAAAGTTTATGATAAAACTCGAAATAAAAACTAAAAAAATAATAATAGACTTTAAAATATAATAAAGATATACTACTACTTAACAATTGACTAAATCAATAAAACAAATTTTAATATATAAAAAAAATTTAAACACAAACACATACACACTTAGACATTGACAGAAAATAAAAGATTATAGTAATAATAAAAACATGAAATAGTATTTGTCATCTGATAATAAAATAAGTAAAACTTTGTATTTATAATAATCTCAATACATATACTCGTTGTTTATAATGTCAATGATTGAAGTGTTGCTGTTTGTTGTTGTCTCAGTCAATGTTTATTTAAGAGTAGAGTTTATATACATATTATATTATATATAGTGTAATACTATACTAAACACAAACACTAACTAACATTTTATTTTATTTTCACTTGACTTTCCTCAAGAATTTTTAGACGGAATTTGAGATTAATTTCTTAAGTCATTCATTAGGAATGGTTGTCATCAGTTGTCTTCACGTTTGCCTTAAAGGTAAGACAAATGAAAAATAAAATAAAAATTTGTCATTACATCTGTGTTATGATATTATCGATGCAGTTATATATATAGGCCTTAGGAATCAAAGATATATTAAATGGTAAATCACTGAACAAAACTTATAAACTATAATAATAATAATCTTTATTTAGCAAAATTGCAATAAATACATAACAAAGTTGTATTTATAATAAAATTATAAATTGTTAATAAATTTTTTATAATTATAATTATAAATTTATACAATAATTAAAATAAAAATTATCAAACATTTCAATTCTCTTATTATGTTTTCTAATATATAAACCATTTCGAGAAGTTTCATAAAATTCAAAATAACTAAACCAATGGTTTGGTATAGTTTTACATTTTGTGTTACAAATATAATATAAGATACAGTACTTATTCCTTACAACAACAAAATATAATTTAATGACAATTATTTACTTTTCTTAAGTTAAACATTTATTAATTTACCAATTGTTAAAAATAAATAAATATTAATTTTTAATTGAAATATATATAACAAAACTAAAGTTTCAAAATCAAAAGCATATTTATTATAACATTTTTTTGTAAATTTATTGACAAATATAAATATGGCATAAAAATTATTAGTCTTCAAAATAGTATAAGTTTCTTTTATTAAATGCTAAAAATAATATATATATATAATTTTGTAACTTAGTAAATAGCAATAAGTAAATATAAAATAAAAATAAATTGATTAATTTAAATTGCCATTGACATAATAATAATAGACAACAATAATTGATAACAAGCATGTAATTGTAATTCATTGTTAAAAATAAATGTAAATAAATTGCAGTGATTATCCATATCTGGAAAATACAATAAACTAAATTATAGAAAATAAGTCAATAAAATAAAAGTCAGTGAAATTTCCTCTCAATAGTCATTAACTGTTTAATTGTCTCATTTAAAATATAATAACCGTTTTATTGAATCACCCGATTATAGTTTTATTTGGACTTTCATTTTGCTTTAACCCATAATAATACGAATGACTGGTTGATATAAAAATTATATAAATAAATATTATATACCGTATATAATACAGTATAGTGTATATAAATTATATACTATAACTTACATTATATGACATAGAAAAAGATAGAGCACTGGTATATAATGTTTTGACAATTTCTATGCTTATGTAGACTCATAACTCCCGATGCAATCCATTTCCTCAGTTATCTCTCTAATATCATTCACATACAGTAGTTATGTATAGGAAAAATGCACTTTTGTTTGTATAGAAATTAGACGAATAAAACAATTGAAATAATCAGGAGATGAAAAACAATTATTTATTATTATTATTATTAAATTTAGTATTAATAATGATTACAAATATAAAGTATGTTATAGTTTCTAAAAACAAAAGCATACAAACAATCTCTAATAAACAATAAAATGTAAATCAATAATTTTAATATTATAAAAAAAATTGTAGTTCAAGTTATATGTTATCTGACATATCATACAAATTAGTATAATTTTATTTATTTTTTTATAAGTGATTGCATGAAATGAAGGCAATTATTATTAATCTATTGCCAATAGGCTATGGGGTATAAATACAATACAAATATCATGTTTTGATTTATTTAAGGGAAAATTAAATTTATGTTATTGATATATCTTTAGGCCATTTTTTGTTATAAACAATTATTTTGTAAACACTATAATTGGGTCATAATTTATTAAAAATTTGTTAAAAATTAATAGTAGATATTTAAAATTTATACAGTATATATATATATATATTTAATTCAAAATATTGTAAAAAGTTGAAATTTCTAAATAAAATTTCTCATTGAACATGATAAAATATAGAGCATAAATATCATTAAGATAGAGCATGGTGATTTAAGTAAATGTCGGATACATCTAAGATTATTGAGCCATTAGATAATAAAACAAAGTCCAAGATAAACGAGCCTTAATATAATATATATAACTCCTATATTATATAATATTCACACTTATATATATACTGTATATTGTATTATATATATATATAATTTGTGTGACACTCACTTAATTATAATCTCAAATTACAAACACTCCATTGTATGACAAAACCTATCATTACTTTTATTATTATTGTTATTATAATAAATAAAGGAAAGACTTATCTTTCTTACAGTGAAACGAGTGATTCATTAGCTGTTTATTTCATTACATTAGATTGTCTTATAATTTTTAATTGATAAACAAAACTATAGTTTAAATTTTCTAACTTACTATTCATTAATAATTTTGTTAATTAAAAACTAAATATACTTTCTGTTCAAAACATGCATAAAATTTACAAAAATATATAACCAATACTAATGATATGTTAATAAAAATTTATGTAACTATTTTTAATTTAATTTAATATGAAAATATAATTTATTGTGTATCTAAAATATTTAATTTCCAAAGTGTAGTGCAAAAGAGTTATCATAACTATCTACTGTATAATAACATTTAAAATATAAATATAATAATAATAATATAAAATTAATTATTTTGCAAAAATTCAAATCATTTTTAATTTCAAGATTTTTTTATATATTCATATTTGATGAAAATAACATTTTTTAAATATATTAATATACATACATTACAGTATCTGACATAAACTGTAAAAATATTTTATCATTTTATTATTTCTTTTACTAAAAATAACAAAAAAAAATCTAAACTTATGTTTAATACATAGAATTAATTTTTAACTTTGAACACACACACACTACACAATACATACATAAATACATACATAAATACATTCACACACACACATACTGTACATACATACATATTTAAATGTATTGAAAATGTTTGCGACAGCAAAAATAATATGAGAAAAAATTTCATTTATTTTTATAGATATTATCTTTTATTTATTAAAGTATTTTATTGTATATTATAAAATTTTAATATAAAATACATGAATAAAATAAACATTAGATGTTATTAGAAATGTTTTGATCCTAATTTAAATTAAACTCATTTTCAGTGAATATATTATTATTTCTAATGAAACACTAAGAGGAGTGGTAGACAAATATACTGTACTTATCCAACAAGACATTGAAGTTTCAATAAAATATTTAGTCATAATATAAAATAAATTTAACGTATTTGTGATTTTACTGTATAAGTTATATATCTATATAAATTCAAAATGAATATATCTATATTTATATAAAAAAAGTATTAAAAATTCAAATTTTTTGTCAATTTCAGCACTCACTCCAAATGTTTGTAAATTTATTTTGAATTTAATAAGTTTTTTGTGTTGACTTTTATATTTAATAATAATAGATAGAAAGTGTATTGAATGAATACATCTATTTCTACATTTTTTACTGTATATGAAAAATATCATATTTATGTTTTTTTTCTTTATATATATATATATATATAAAGATATATTTTATAATAAATTTTCTTTATTAAATATTATAGGAAAATAAATAAATAAATATATATATATATATTTCATTTGCAAAGAATTGAGTTAAATTTTTAAATATTTTTGTCAATGACTTTACTAGTAATAGATATCAATTTATTATATTTATATACTCACTATATTAGAGTAAATAATAGCATAAATTTTTATGACTTTACTATTGCCACCAAAATGAATATGTTATTCACCACTGACTTGACTATCCATTTCACTGTTTGGTATCCAATATATCTAAAGCTTATAAACCATACAATATTTTTGATTAAATAAATGATTTAATACCATAAATACATGAAATACCATTAAATATTGAATTAAAAATATGGTTTTTTTGTGTTGTATTGCTATTTGTCTACAAAAAAATCTCAAACATCCATCTCTTAGTGTAATAAAAAATATTTTTATAATATTTTATAATATATTATACAGTTTATAGTATATATAAATTTATGTTGAATATAAAGAAACCATTACATTATAGAGTCATTCATTTCATTTAATCAACAAAATATACTTTTGGGCGACTAATCATTAAAATTAGTCTTTTTATTTATATTATATGTAAAAAATGTTTTATAGTTATACATAAAATTACCATATTATAGCACTATTATTATTTTAAATCTTAATGTAATGTCTATTTCTATCCTATGTAATAATTTGTATTAATTTTATATATTTTAACAAATTATAATAGACAATAGTAAAATTTTACCAAATTTATTAAAAAAATAAAAGAAGTTATAAATTATTATTTTGTTCATTACATATAAGATAAAGTGCATATTTATTAGGTTTTAAATTATTCATATATCAATTAAGTTTAATAATATTTTGACTTAATTTTTCTTATTGTTAAATATATATATTAAATGTAAGGCATATTTTTCAAATGGAGTTGCAATCATTTATTATATTATATTATATATATATATATATATTTATAAATATCTACGGTATATAAAAATATATAATATAATTCGTAAAACTATGCTTTTATAGTGTTTTTTAAAAAGCACTTCAATCTAAGTGATTGCAAATATAAATAAATAAATAAAAAATTGGGTAAAAGAAAATTTGTTTAGTACAGTATTTTTCACTTTCTAATCTAAAAAAATATAAAATACTTTAGTAAACAAAAACAAAACAAAATTCAGTAAAAAATAAAAGATTATTTCCATGAAATTCAAAAGCGGAACCAAATTTTAATGTATTATATAATTTATAAACAGTATATACTGTATTTTTTATACTATTATATACAGTATATATCAATACCGGTATATAATAGAAATCAGATTAATAACTAAATATTTACCTCTAAATACTATTATTTATTAATGATTGCACTTAATTTTTGTTTTGTTATAAAAATATTAAACATAAATCAATTAATATATATATTTATTTATTTGTAAGAGTTATTTCTTAATAATTATATAATAATGAATAAAGATTTATATATAGTGTAGACATATAATTTATATATTATGATATATTTAATAACTACTTCAAAGTTTACATATAATATTTACCAAAAATATTCAGAAAAATAACATTTTGAGTACCAATATCTTGGATAAAAATATATAATCAATTATTTTTATAAAATACTAACCTTTTATTTAGTATTAAGTACTTGTTGTGTATGTGAATGAATTGATATATTTCTATGCATTCAATAATGTACTCAAAAATATTGTAAACCATTATTATATTGAATTAGTTGAATATGTGTTTCATATATGTCTACAACAATCCTACTTAAGATAAACTTTTAGTAAAATGAAAATTTTATTTTATTTATAAATATAATATATATATATATATATATATATATATATATATATATATATATATATATATATATATATATATATATATATATATTTAAGTAATTTATAATAGAATAATCCATTCATTTACCAGAAATGATTTCAAGTGTTTTTATGTACTGAATATATGTTTGTAATGTATTGTATGTAGAGTTGACAAAAAAGGAGAAATAATAGATAAATTTCTAGAAAGTTTGTAAAATAAATTTCTGCCCCTATGTGATCCCATGTTAATTGTGTTATTTCCATATTTTCTAACAATATTTTAAAATTTAAAAATAATAACTAAATATTATTATTAGTATTTTAATTAATTTTTAAAATTATAATAAATCTATTTAAATACATTAAACATAAATATAATTGAATAATCAATAAAATTTTACAAATCTAATTATAATTAGATAACTATATTAATTTTATATACAGGTATACAGAGATAGCATTTTTTTTATTGTAGTGTAGTGTATACTATACAATGTATAGTATTCCTTGTATTATAATAGGTATAGATATTGAGATCCCATAGTATAATAATAAAGTAAAATTTCTATATAAATTTATTATTGATAAGTTTACTAGAAATATTCTGGCAAAAATTTATTAGAAATTTCTATTTGCCTCTAAATCTCTAATTGTATGTTATTGTTTGTGTGTGTGTTTAATACTGTGTAACTATTTTTGATATGACTTATATATGTTTACTAGAACTACAATATATTATATATATTTATCTTTATATATATTTGGCTTACAATATATTTAATGTACAAATAGAGAGAAACATTTTTAATGTGAATCTTATTTTCTAAATATAAATACAATAGTGAATTAAAATAAAAAAAAGTTCAGTAAATAGAGTTATATTGATATTTATCTTTTTAAAGTAAAAATTTATCTGAGCTAATATTTTTTACAGTTAAAACAATTAAATAAATAGTCAATAATTATTAATGAACAAAAATAAATTTCAACTCCTTTTATACTCTATTACTGTATTTGATTTATTATTGTCAGATATATATCTCATCAAATTTATTGTGTGTAATGTTTGTATACCTTTTGATAGTTAACACTAAAATATAGTACAAAATTTAATGATTTTCTTTTGTTATTATTTTTGTTAGTTGTTTGCGATTATCAGCAAATAAATATTATCTCATATATCATATATAACTTTTTCTTATTTTTTATTTAATGATTATATATCATCAATAATAATAATCATAATAAAATTTTGACGATGATATAATATCTGTAATTTATATATTTTTTAAGCGATTACAAGCAATAATTTTTTTTGTTTAGAAAATCATATTTTTAAATAATAAAAATTTACACCATTTTTTAATTAATTAATTTATTTATTTGACTTGATTTAATTTAATTAAATTTTAATTAAACATTATTTAACAATATCTTGTTGATTAAAAATTTTACTGTTTAATTAAATTAATAAATGTTTATTATGATTATGTATTTTCTCTTTAAAATGCCAATTTTTCAAATATTAATCTATATTTAATACATAAAAATTTAACTTTTTTTTTATTTAATAAATATTAACTCAAAAAGTTTAATATTAAAATAAAATTATAATAATAATATATGTAATGATATTTATTAAACTTATAAAAACAATATTAACTTATGGCAAAGTTGTGATAAAATATAGAAAAATAATATTTATTTATTTATATAAAAAAAAAGTTTTTGTTGCATAAGATGTACTTTTATTCACCAATGTTTTGCATTTAATTAAATTAAATACTCCCAAAAAAACGCTTAATTTTATTATAGAAAAGTCAAAACATGGTTTATTAATAAAATGTTTTATAAAACCATTAGATATCGTATGGTATAAATTTAAAAAACCAAACTAAACTCAAATATAATAAAATAGAGTATTTTATTATAAATCTATTGAATTAATGGATGAATGGTTTAGTAATATTAAAAGAATAATTAATTTTTTAAAAACAAAATTTTTATTTAAATTCTTTGTCAAACCAATTGATTGAATCAAATGAGAAATGTCTTTAAATCTTTAATAACACACCTGTTTTCATATTAGATATATTTTTTATATAATGTTATCAATTCAATTAGTTTTTATGTGATGTGAATATTGAAGCACTTATACATCAAACATATTATTTATAAAATGTAGTCAACTATACTATAAACATAATATTATTTTATACATAAAATTCTTGTAATAAATTGTAAATAAAGTCAACTGTAAATTTATTTTTTCTTATTTTAGTATTATATATAAATTTATATATAAGGTAAGATATGAAATATTTTTAACAGTTTACTGTATTAAAAAAATAAATTATTATAAATTAATTTTATTTTATAACTCTCTCTCTCTCTCTATATATATATATATATATATATATATATATATATATATCTCAATCTATCTATCTAATTATCTATCTATATTTTTTTTCTCTCTTTCACATACACACACATACATACCTGTTCATACACATTCAAAATATACCATAAAAGGAAATCAGTAGATAAATTGAAAATATTTTTATATAATAATTATATACAATTTTATTTTATTATAGATTTATATAAAATTGAAAACACATTTTGCCTCTAAACCACAATTTTACAATCCAAATGGCAGAGAAATATGTATGTATTGTATACAAAAAATATAGATTTTTCTATTTTGTAATTTATTTCACTACTATAAAGTAAATATATATATATATAAAGTATTAGAAATATATTTATTGTTGATTTCACATCTCCTTTTATATATATATATAAAGTATATTCAATATATAGGAAATCCTCGCTAAATAATAATACAGTATATAAACATTATCTAGATTTTTGCCAGACATTACTGTAAATTTATACATAAATTATTTAATATACAGTATATACAGATATGTTATTTATATATTGTTTATAAATTTACAAATAATTATAAAGTGATTTTTGTTTAACTTTTAACATTTGTTATTTACATTGTGTTCATTAATCTCTTAATGTATTATAATGTTCTGTATATTCTATATATTATACCTTTTGGCAAATCAGTAGAAATGTATACAAAATATATATGTAAATTATAATTAGTTATAGTATAGTATATTATAATAGTCATATATCGGTATAATACATACATATTGAAATATATGCTTATACTCTATGAATTTATTTACAACTCAGCTCAGGATACAAATTTGAGGCCCAATTGATGTTTATTTTAATCAATATTATAATTATTATTTAGTTATTATACTGTAATATAATGTAAGTGTTTACAACTATCTCATTATTAATGAAAGTACAGTACAATGATTTAGTCCAATCAATAGACATAAATATTCAAATAAAATACTGTATAATATTAACAAAAAATTACAATACATTGACAATTAGTGCAAAATAAGATTCCGGGTTCACGATATACCATGTTTTATGCACTTTCATTTGCACTTACGTGTGTGTGTTTGTGTGTGAGTATATGTATGTGTGTGTATGTGTGAGTGTGAGTGTGTGTGTGTGTGAGTGTGTGTGAGTGTGTGTGTGTGTGTTTTGTGCAGACAATTCAAATGGGAATATGACAGCAAAGTTAAGTATCTCTTATATGTGTTTATATTATATTCTTTCAACAAAAACCCAAACTCTCAAATCATCTGAAGAATGTCTTTGCAAATGTTTTTCTTCAAAAAACATACAACTCTTATATATATTATGTATATATATATATATATATATATATATATATATATCTCACTCTAACTTATATATATAAATACATCAATATATGTATAAAAGCAATAGTTTATTCATTATTTGATCCCAACAAAGAAAACCTTCTTATTATATATTCAATTGTTTTTTCATTGTTTGCAATTTCTTATAATAAACTTTTTATTTTTGGATTTTTTATTTATAAAGTTTTGTATTTCTGTAAATGTAAAAAAAATGAAAAATATATCTTACAATTACTTGAGAGCAAAATTTCAATAAATATATTTATATCTGTTGTGTCATATTTACGTAAATGTGTTAATAATTTCTATTATTGACATAAAAAATGATTATTTTCTAAACCTATTATTATTAAAATAATAATATAATTCAACAAAGTAAAGCAAATTTAGTTAAAATTATAAATAATATAATAAAATATAATTTGCTAATAGTAATGAATTTTTAAAAAATTACTTACTTAACAATGAGTTTAATTTGAATTGATGCTTTAATTAATAATAAATATAATTTACAATGAGATATTGTAAATATATATTATGATGTAATTTAATAATTATTATAATATTAAAAGTAAATTTGTATAATAAGACATTACAAATCACACAAAATAAATCAGTTTATATTCAATGACTATTTCAATAATATTTTATTTAATAAATCTCTATATTAATATGCAACACATACACACACACACATACAATTTATTTAAATTTATAAATTTTATAAAAAATTTATATTTATTAAAATTTCAAAAACTAAGATTTTATTTCACACACAAATTAAGAATCGGTAATATTTTTAATAATTATTTTACAATAATATTTTAGTCAAAAAATATCATAAAAAGCCACAATACAAAAGCCACTTATAAGTTATTGTTCAAACATTGACTTTTTGATAAAACATAAACCACTAAAACATTAGAAAACAATTTTTTCTTATATATCGATATATAGTTAACTTATTATTTTTTTTGTGGATAATATATTACTTTAAACATAAGTGTGTGTATATGTGTTAAAGTCAAAGATATTGATGGACACACCGTTAGCTTATATGTGTGCCACAAGTAGTTGCAAAATATATACTATCAATAAATATAAGAGTATATACAGTGAAAGTGTGATGTGTTGTACTGAACAGTATGTTTGGCCACAACCACCACAAAGAGTTGTGTTCTGTTATTGAGCGATGATATAACCCAACAATACTAAGAACTACCGGTGCTCTTACATAACATACAACACTCGACTCGACAACACAGAGCACATACCATACAAACCAGTGCTCCAAATGTCAGTTCACTGTCTATCGAAAAGTTTTATACTGTTGTTGTTTTTCACTACTGTTTTCCACTCATGTATTCACTGGCAGTCAGTGTTAATACATATGATATAAAGTTATAAACAGTACAGAGAGTGCAGACACATACAGACATACTCTCTAAAAGCAATGAGAAATTTTTTGGTCGATTGTATCGATCGACGAACACATGGATGATATACTTATGAATGTAATGTATGTGTGTGTGAGTGAGTGAGTGAGTGAGTGAGTGAGTGAGTGAGTGAGTGAGTGAGTGAGAGAGAGAGAGAGAGAGAGAGAGAGAGAGAGAGAGAGAGAGAGAGATTGTATTCAATATAAATATACTGTATATTTATATGTGTTATATTGTATATACAACGTACACATATACAGCGATTCTGTTCAGCAATGCTTTCAAATTAATCATAACTGTATAGTCGTGTCTCTCACTTTTATATATATATATAATAAATTTCATATTAATTTATATCACTTTAAAGCAGATATTTAGCCATCATTTATTACACATTTGGTTTTACACATACATAAGCTTTATATAGTATAGCAATATTCCCTTATATGTAAAATAATAAATATGTATAATATGCATTGCATTATCTACAGTTGATGTATTTTCAATTTTTCAAAAATAACTAAACTTTGTGTACAATATTAAATTTTATTGAATTTTAATTTGACTTCACTATAATTTGCATTCACAGCTATAGTAATATTTGCATCATTAAAACTTATAATTTATAATGTTAGTTTACTTATGTCTAACAAGTTAATAATAATTTTTTGAGATGTGTATATTTATATTTTTAAAAATATGTAAATATATGATTGTATATTTTATTTAAAAAAAAATGTTTTTAAATTATATCTAGTTATTATGCAAATTTTGATATTATTTTGAATAAAAATATTATTATAATATATAAAAGATAAATTTAAAAAAAACGATATTGTTGTGAAATTTTATTTAACATTATTTTTTTACATATCGTATATAACTTTACAATATATATTTAAAAATGTATGAGTTTTGCGAACTATTGTGAATATTTTTGCAAAATTATTATATGAGCTAAAAATTTGTGCGCATTTTTGTTTATATTTAAATGAATGTTTATAGATTTTATATAAATTATATTTAAACATAAATAACATTTTAGGTATATTAAAACATACTATAAAATATACAACAAATTTATAATATATACAGTATTATTGTCTACTTCTTTATTTAAAATAAAAACAAATATACAGTGAATGCAAATTTTAGTTTACATTAAAAATTAAATTAAAAAAATATTTTGCAAAATAAGTAAAATATTTATTACATAAAAATATATTTATTTCTATATATATTATATATACATATTTTAATAATTATTTAATTATTTGCTATTAATCTGTAAAAAAGTTTTTTTTAGTTTTTTTTAATTATCAAACATTTTGAAAATATTTTTCCAGACAATTTACTAATTAGTTTTAGATTTTAATTGTATATAATATATAAATATATAGCTTTGTTGTACATAATAACAATATATTAGTGTTTAGATGTAAACAAAAATTTTAAATTTTAAACAATGGATGTAATAAACTAATAAAAAGTACAATTAAATTAATATATGAATTTTTGGAAATTAAAAAAATATTATAAAATATTATTATTTAAATAAATTAATATTATTTTGTTATTTTTTGTCATTTACATTAATAAAAAATTAGGTTTTAAACAGTAATTTTCTTAATTTATTTATTGACAAAAAGCATAACAAGTTTTGTTTGGCAAATAACAATAATTTACATTTATTTAAGTTTCTTATTTAATTAAATTATTATATACTAAAAGTATTTTGTTTTTATATGTTTTTTATGAATTCATTTTTATGTGTAGTGTCTTAATATAGGAAACATTATTTTTGATTTGTCCTTAATTTGTATTTTTTTATATCTATAACTTATATAATATAAGACACAAATCTTTATCTAATTTTATAGACATTTTGACCGCTGATTTGTTTTTTGAGATACAACACAACACACACACAACAAACATTTTATTTGAAACAAACAAAACAACAAAAACCATTAGTTAGTAAAACAAACAAATAATGAAATGTTATCAAAAACTGTTATTTTGTTGTCAAAGACAGTCATATAAAGTATAAACTATTTATATCATAGATTACAATAGAAAAAAAAGAAAAAAAGTTCAAAAAATTTAATCATAACTTTTATTATAGCTTTTTCTCTTATATTTTTATCATAAGTATTGATGATGTTATACCTTATATGAAATAATCTAACTCTTATATATGTCGCTATAATTTTTTTTGTACAATATATATATATATATACAGTATATTGTATATTAAATTTATAAATCATATATATATTTGCTTCTGTATGCGTGTAATCCACACACGAAAAAACAATTGCATTACTGGTTGTCGTGTCTGACATTAACCAACACATTGCTTATGACACATATGATGGACATTATGTTGTTGTCACTAATGGGTGTAACTAATGCTCTAATTAATGATTAATCCAAATATAGTTTTATTTAATATGTTTATCACTTTTTTATTTAAATTATGAACACTGTTGTCAAATATTATATATAAAAAAGGTGTTAACCTTAAATTTTTTTATATAATTTATATTTACTAACAAATTATTTCATTAAAGATAATTTAATATTACATTTTCAAAATTACTATATAAATTATAACATATAAATACAACCCTTTAATAAAAAATTAAATTGTTGTTTAATTTGTTTATATCATTGGTAATGTATATATGTAAATTAAATAATTAAATTAGCTAACCATTATTATTTTATTAGTTTTTACTATTAAAAGTTATTAGTTAATAAAAATATTAATATTATTAAAATATATTTTCTTGTAAACTAATAAAATAAATTATTTTGATTACCTTGACTTCATTACTAGTAATTTATTTTATAATAATAACAATAATAATAAAGATTTAGAAATAAGTTAAAATATATTCAAAAAAAAATTAATTAAATTTTTAATTGAAGATAAATAATGTTATTAAATTATTATCAAAATAATAAACATAATAGAAATTATTATTATGCTTATATTAATTATACAAATTGTAATCTTATAATAGAAATGTTACAAAATTTTGAATATTTAAATATTATTTAAATAATTATTATGTAAAAGTGACCAGGTTTCATCAATTTATCATGTTTTATATTAAAAATTGATAAAATGTCAGATTTTTATATACCAGTAACAATATCTAATACACTAAACTGACAATACTAAACTATTAATAATAATTCAAAAATATGTTACATTTGATTAATTTATAAAATAGTTTGAAATAATTATAATTCATTTTAACTTTATATATTTAAATTAGAGAATAAAACATAAATTGTACTTGATAAATGGATAATCTAAAAAAGTACCAAAAATTCTCATTATAGTGTATTAGACAGTTATATAATATATATTGTAGACCAGTGGTTATCCAAATAGAATTTAATTAATATACGACCCATAATTATAATGCAACAAAAATGTTATATTTTACTTATTTTAAAACTATATACAGTATTATAAAAATAACTGTTTGTTTGTAATTATTTTTAAAAATAATTTTTAATTAAAATAAATAATCTACTTTTTATTATTTGATATGTTATTAATGTATGTTTTTTTAGTTATTTGACTTACAATTTATATAAGTATGTAATTATATTTAAGTTTACAAAACAGCATACTATTAATATATGCATTATTGTATATAAATTAATATAAACACCAATATTTATAATAAAACTTTTTCGATAATTTTTAATAATTATCAAAACTTTAATCAAAACTTGTGTTGTGATTATTATTATTATGTTAGGTTGTGACAACAAAATTGTTATATAAATATTATAGTTTTATTATTATTTGTTTTTAAATTTAAACAATTTATTATTTATTTAAACATTTATTTGATAATTAAATTATGAGAGAAAAACATTACAAAGTTTACAGTAGTATATATATATTATTTATTTAAGTATTATAATTAAATGCTAAACCTTATTTTATAGAAAAATCACTTTTACAAATATTTTACATTTAATGAAAATATTTTTTTATATTTACAATACAAATACTGTGAATTATTATATTATTGACTAAATATTTTATAATACAGTTATTACATAATATACTACTTTATAAATGTTTGTAAATTTATATCTATTATATACAACAACAGCTATTGCATAAAATTTAATTTAATTAGACAAACAATTAATTATTTACTTATTTAAATCAATAATAATTGTTATATACAGTATTTACATTAAGTAGTACCACATATACTGTATTAATATATACACTTATAAATATGAATTTTACTAATAAAATGTTTTATAAAATTGATATAAATTATCAATTTAATAAAAATATAATTTATTTAAATTTTAATGTTTAGACTGTAATGTACTTTAAAAACAACAAACTATTAATTTGTGTTGTCTATAATTAATCTATTAAAATTATTTATTTATTTTTTATTATAGTACTGTACTATATATATATAATATAGTATCTAATTCGTGAAATTAAGTTAGCAAAAAATAGTTTATTAATAATCATTTTTTTGCATTAATAATTTAATTAATTAATGTTAAAATGCATGATAATCAAAATTGTGCTCTCATTAAAAATGATTGCGGACCAATGCATTTATTGTTAACCAAACAATATTGTGTTTGATTGAGTGCACCACAAAGTTATAGATTAATTTATGTGTGTTTGTATGGGTGGGTGAGAGAGAGAGAGAGAGAGAGAGAGAGAGAGAGAGAGAGAGAGAGAGAGAGAGAGTAGGTATTTATTGAATGGGTCTAACAATGTGTATACCCGCGTATTAGACATTTGCGATCTTTGAATGATTGATCAATTTTTTCCTCTCATTCTTCACTTATATATATACCGTATATTGTTTTTTGACATCAACTTTATCTGCTGGCAATAGACCCAGTGTTGCAATAATTATAAACACATTATAACTTATGATAAATGTTATTATAATATATAATAAACACTTTGATAAACATTTATTTATTTATTTATTTCAACTAAGAACCATTAATATTAAGACAAACGTAATATTAATATCCAATCGATTAATTAAAATACATTTTTGACATAAATGTAACCACAAAAATGTATATAATTTATTGGACACATTTTACGTCAATTTTAGTTATAGTATCTGTAATTTTTGTATAACTTGACAACAAAAAATTGAATTGAATGTTAGATTTTATGCCATCAGATTTATTTCGGATCAATTTATATACTATAATATATAGTATATATCACTGATATAGTTAGATACGGTATACTGTAATGTTTGAGTATAATCAATGTATAACTCAAATAGATATTTTAAACAACAAAAAAATGTGTACAAAACTTTTACAATTGATATGAAGCAAATATTATAGATATACAGTATATATACCGGTATATAATATGCTATATATATATATATATATATTAAACAAGATTTTACTGTATATCAAAAATACTTTTTTTATTGGCTTTGATTTCAATGTAGTCTGTGTTGTTGGAGCTAACAAATTGATATGTGCAAGGTAGATTTTTAACATTATTATGCTTTTAATTTTCATAATATATAATAATAAAATAAACAAATTAAAATAAATGGTAAGAAATCTTTATAAGAGTAATTGAATTATTTTTATGTATATTTTTTGTAATTATGTTACTAAATATGTAATAATTTATTTTAAAAATCTAAAATATTGGAACCTTGAATATAAATTTTTTTATTTCATTTTGAAAAAGCAAATATCATTAAAATTTAACAAAATTGATAAAAATATATATATATAAATCGAAAACAATGTTTAATAATCATTAAAAGCAAAATAAAATTTATACGAATCACTCACTATTTACACAATTCATAAATTATTATTAGGTTTATTAAAATTTTTATTTTTTAAAATAGAAATTCAAATAAAAGTATTTTACTTAAAATATAATATTATTAATATTAGTATATACGATATTTTATTTTAAATAGTTTATAATATCTATTTAATAACATTATAAATAATATATATATTTGAGTATAAGTACTTATGTAATAGTGTAAGTAATAATGTATTTAATAATTAGTATCAAATATTTTAGTTACTGCATTTTTACGATTTATTTTTGCTAAAATAAGTATACATGTAAAAACATACAAAAATTAAATATTCATATTGATAACAAATATTATAGCAAAATACTGGTACAGATCTATAGTACTAAAAAAATTTATAAATAATAATAAATGTCGAAAAAGATATCAAATGATAAACTCTAAAGTGATAAATAAATTTTTATTTGTCATTTACAATATATTTTGTTTCAATAGTAATGTTAAAATAAATCAATTTGTCTCAATAAAGTATTGATATATTGATAAAATATAATAAAGATATGTAGACTACAGTATATTATTGTAAAAACTTATAGATTCAGTAAATTCAGTTATTATGCTATCTTTACATTAAATTAGATAAAATAAAATAATATTTTTTTATGATATTTTTATCTACTGTACAATAATATTCTTAAAATATTTTGTTGTTGTAAAAATATATAATTAATTAATTTGTGATTTATTTTAATCTCTATTTAAATTACAAATCATAATAATGTAATATTTTAAATTAATATCATCAAGATTTTAAAAATAATGTAAATATATAAATACATTTTTAATTTTGTATTTTTAACTCAACTAATATAACTGAATAAAATAATTAATTTAATTTCATAATGTTTAACACAAACATATTTTTTTTACAGATTTACATATTATTTATATCAATTTTCATATTATTGTTTTATCTGTATATTTACTGTTTGTTAAAAGCTATGCATAATATAAATTAAATTTACAGCTTTATTTTATTATATTTACTAAAATCTCAAAATATTTAATTAAATATTTTTTATTTATTTATTTATCAAAATATGTATTATATTTAATTAAATATTTTTATTTATTTACTATTCAGTATTCATTACTCTTATTGCAATCATACAACAATAATATATACAGTTATATTTTATCTACATTATATTTACTTAAATGTCAAATATATATATATATAATTTTGAGACTTTTATTGTATTAACTATTTAATAATGTAACAAAATGCTAATATATTATACATACATACATACATACATACATACATACATACATACATACATACATACATACATACATACATACATACATACATACATACATACATACATACATACATACATACATACATACATACATACATACATACATACATACATACATACATACATACATACATACATACATACATACATACATACATACATACATACATACATACATACATACATACATACATACATACATACATACATACATACATACATACATACATACATACATACATACATACATACATACATACATACATACATACATACATACATACATACATACATACATACATACATACATACAT
Organism: Oppia nitens; assembly: GCF_028296485.1. NCBI lineage: Eukaryota > Metazoa > Arthropoda > Arachnida > Sarcoptiformes > Oppiidae > Oppia > Oppia nitens. Next base: position 2,146,198 of record NW_026533252.1, on the reverse strand, counting down.
ACATACATACATACATACATACATACATACATACATACATACATACATACATACATACATACATACATATTAAATAATTTACTAGTTTTGTAATATAGACAAGTAATTAAAGTATTTAATTTTAACAATTTTAATTTAAATAAATAATTTTATTTCAGATCTTTGATAAAAATATATTACATAATAACCTTATATTTTATTTGTAAATATAAAAAGTATTTTCGTAGAAATTTAATTACTATATTCAATAGCAAAACATTGAATTAATTATAAATATATATTTATTTTATTTACAATTATTTCTTATAAATAAATAATTAAGTAATTAATATTTAATATTTATCTGTTTTAATAATATTAGATATTTATAATATTATAAATATAACATATTTGTTAAGTAATTAAATATAAACTATTATTAAAATATTATAACATTAAATATCTATTGTTTTTTTGCAAATATCAATAATATAATAAATATTTTAAATATTTAAACTTTTGTTTATATAAAGTGTCATAAATGTTATTTATTCACATAATTTTGCTTTAAATATCTCCTAACTGTTTAAAAATAATACATTAAACTTATGCTAAGTGTTTAAATTGTTGGCCAGCGGTAATTCGCGCGCATTCATCAGCCAATCAAAATTGATTTCTAATTTCATTGTTATATTAATTAAGTACAGTATGTGCCAAATATATAAACAAATTTCACTTATAAATATATTTATTAATAATATTTATTATAAAGTTATTTGAAATATTATTTAATTAAAGAAAATGTATAAATTATATTTAAAACAATAAGTAATTTACATAATAGTTACATACGAGTTATATTACACATACAGTAATATTTAAATATAATATTGGATAATAAAAAAAAATAATTACAAATATAAATTATCATATTAAGAATATTAAATTTTAATAATTAAAAGTATTAAATAATATTTATATAATTATTAAAATATAATAAAAATCTATTATTTTTTACTATAATATAATTAAGTTATAATCAAATAAAACTTAAAATTAATAAAAAAATTACATTTAATAAAAAAGTAAAAGTATAAATTATTAGTATTACACACAAAAAAGTCTACAAATAATATAAATGTATTAAACAAAAAATGTTATTTAAAAACAATATTTAAACAAAAATTATAATACAATTAAATATAAAGAACAAATAAACACGAAAATCAAGTTTAAAATATACATTTTAAAAACATTTTAATTATTAAATCAATATAATTAATAATTAATTAATTAAAATCAGTCATACAAAGCATTTGAGAAAATCCAATCATAAAGTTGAATAATTTTTATTTTAAAAATATATATTGTTATGGTATCAAAACTATCGCATAATGATATAAATGCCATTTATATAATCTCAACAATATATTTTTTTCAAAATAAAAATTCACAAACTGACCCTTATATATTTTGCATTAATATGAGGTGATGTCTCAAATGAACTGTATCTTTGATTAAAATATCAACAAAATTTGATATATTAAATATTTAATTAAGCAATTATTTTATATCCAAGATGTTTTTGGAAACATGACAGTGATTTGTCCATCGTCTTTGCACATAATGGTTTTTTGCAACTTTCACACATAAATGATGTTTGCTTACGTGGTTTTTGATCTTTGAAACAAATATAACAATCCATAACATTTGATCTGCTGGTAGATTTAATTGATACGAGTTTTGAGTTAACACAACTATTACGAAATACATTGTGATGGATATGTTCAGTATTATTGATTAAACGAATAGCGATTTGCTTTTTGAAAGCTTCTGATGGCATTGGTTTAATAGTTGATGATTTGTAAATAACATAACAGTTATTCATCGACACATTTGTAATTAAATGCCAAACTACTTGGGGCCAAAATGCTACTCGATGGCTACTAGATTTTTATAATCATTATAATTAGTGGGAATATCTATATAAATTTTTGGAAATGATGGGACAATTAACTCAAATTTTTTAAATTTTGTGAAATTTTTTGGATTATTTTTCTGATATTTTTTAAATGTTTTAATATAGTTAAATTTATGATTATTTAAACTATAACATATTGTAAAAAAATTTAATGCTTTTTTTGGGTTTTTATTAATATTTATAGCAAATGATTCTGGGGTATATTTAGACAATCGCTTATATTTATTATTAATTAAAATATGAGCTGTTGTCATAATTTTGAAAAAATTATATTTAAATATTTTTATTTTAAAAATAAATATTGTTATAGTAATAAAACTATTTTATCGCTTTAAATTTAGATCTCAACAATATATTTTTTTCAAAATAAAAATACCCAAACTGAACCTTATAGATATTTAGCACTAATATGAGTCTCAAACATGAATTAAATGCACTGACACACTATGGAAGTTAGCAATGCTATGCAGTAAAGTCATAACAATAGGCGCTGCAACTATTATACATATAAAGTCAATTTGCATGTATAAGTTAGAGGAAATCTATCGGTGCTTATATGTTTGATGTATGGTCTCAAATGTACTGTATATTTTGTGAAACTGTAACTTTTTTTTAAAAATGTTATAAAATTAATATATATAGCGTATCGTACAAACAAAATTTTAAATTTTTTTTATAACTTGGCATTAAAGCCTAATCCATGAAAATATCTTAAATAGTTAAACAATTTTTACAAAATAAACCTTAAATATAATTAAATCGACAGAATATTTGACAAACAATACGGGTGTAATGTCATCCAGTGTTAGTGTCAATGATTGCAATGATTTCGGTAAAACATACGACTTATAGGCAGTTAATATATCAGTCAATTGGATATTAAAATCATAACTATCAGTGATGTTCAATGTCTTTAAGTTTGGCAAACTAGCGATAATGGGTATAATCGGTTTAGTGAACCGCTGGTCACTACTAATTGATCACCGTATGTGAACAAACAATTCACTGATTATTGTCTGAATTTTGTTAATTGTATAAAACAGTCGTTCAATTGTCAATATTGATGTCCGCTTTGATGAATTGTGTCTTCACATGTAATGAAAGTTTCGGTCAGTTGTTTGAAATAAATCGCCGGTAAAATCAGTATCAAAATTAGTTGACAAAATAATATTCAATTGTCTCAATTGTTTCATTTGTTCAAAACCTGTGATTAATGGCTGATAATTATTATTATCGTCAATAGTTATTTATAAATAAGTCCAATGATGTCAATTGATGGCCTTAAGTATCTTCAAACACGACAAACAGTGCGGCCGTAATGTTGTCCAGTGTTAGTGTCAATGATTGCAATGATTTCGGTAAAACATACGACTTATCGGCAGTTAATATATCAGACAATTGGATATTAAAATAGTAACTATCAGTGATGTTCAATGTCTAAGTTTGACAAACTCGGCAATCCGTACAATCGGTTTAGCAAACCGCTGGTGAGTACTAACTTATCGCTGTATGCGAGCAAACAATCCACTGATTATTGCATCAATTGTGGACACAGTCTCTTAAGAAGTTTACTATCAAATACCAGATGTGTTTCAGTATTGAATATCAATGACTGCCACTGATTGTAGACTTAGTCTGTTATCAATTGCCTGATGTGATGGCCGCCACTGTTCAATGTTTGGCTGAAGACACTGATAACACATAAATACAGTAATCAAGTGATTATACAATCAGTCATACAATTGGGTTATTAGTGTATTTTGATAACAAATACAAATATATATAAACAACAAATAAATTGCAAAAATAGTTTTTAGTCAACAAATGAGTCCATCGAGTGATCGGTTAATAGTTTGGCGTTAAATATGCAGTAAAGGTGTCGACAATTGCCATAACAAACACATATAACATATATTTACTGTAAATTTCACTTCAATGCGATTGTGAGTCCAATACACTAAATCACTGATACATTGCATTCAATAGACAACAACAACACTGTCTATAGGTTTCTCATTCAAGTCAATGTAAAAAATTTAATTATATAAAACTATATTAGCAATAATGTGTTTTACTGTACTAAAAATTTAAGCGCTAAAAATATGATTGATTTTGATTGGTCCAAAAGCTTAAAATTAGATCACGTGGTTTTGTGAAAAATTCACAGAATAATCAGTTAGCGATATATGATTTTTTGTGAATTTTTCACAAATACTATCTCACGAGATATAGATTTCGTTTAAACAAATAATATTAAATTTTATGATTTATTTTAAGTTGAAGGTTACTCGTGATTATAAATAAATATTTATTATTTCATGTAAACAACGTTATATAATGTCTAACATTCAAATAAAAAGTAACTAACCTTGGACATTAAAAATTTATTAAATATATTGTATATTATTTTATATTCAAGTTTACTCCCAGACTTAAGTTATCCTCATTACCATCTCTATCAAGTTTTTTATATAACATATTTTTTGTGTATTAGAAATATAAAATACAGGTATACTATATATTGTACTAAATATAAAAAATTTAAATGATAACATTTTATATATTTCATAATTTTTAAGTTTCAATTTTACTATACTCACTCACTCTCTCTCTCTCTCTCTCTCTCTCTCTCTCTCTCTCTCTCTAATTATCTAAATAAGTGAATGTCATACACTTGTTGAGGTCAACAATAATATTATAAAATTTAATATTTTGTAAATATATACAGTATATACGCTATATAACTTTATATAGTGTATGCTATTTTATTACTTTAAAACTAAATTTATAAGATTTTTTTGTTTGTTTTTTAATTTGCTCTCTCTCTCTCTCTCTCTCTCTCTAATTATCTATCTATCTTTTTTATGAGATAAAGAAATAAAGTCCTTAAAAATAAATTTATGTAATTGTGTTTCTTATATAACATTATTGTTATTTATATAAATATATAATATAAATTGTAAATTAATATACAGTATTAATATATTTTATATATAAATTTGTATATTTACTGAACCGTATTGTATGGTAAAATCAATGAGTATTTTTTCAATGTTCACAAAATTAAGATAATTGTATTTGGAGGCGATTTCTTATGTAATTTACTTTAAACATATTTTTTTAAAATAAAGTTTTTTTTCCACTGATTTAAAAAAAAGTTAATTAATGATTCATTTGAATTTTATATAATGAATTGAAATAATCATATTTGTATAGCACTTGAGTTAATCTTTAATTTTGTTGTTGTGTTTGTTATACAAGTTTTACATATTTTTGTTATTATTGTATAAAGTGAAAGAAGTAAAATACATAACAATAATAATAATAATAACAATAAAACAATGAATTTCTTGTTATTATTTATCTCAAGAAATTTATTTTATATAATAAGCAAAATTCATGTAATACTTGTCTGTATCTTATTGTTAGTATTGTTGTATCATATGTTACGAACTCTACATAATTATGAATGTCTGAGAAGAGTCACAACTCTAATACCGGGAATCAATTGCCAGAACCCAGTGCTCGGAAACTTAGATATTATTACCTGTGGTATCAATAAAGATGCCGGAGTTGATGCTTATCAGGGTATGTATGCTTACTGTGTTTAATATATTAGTAGTATATATAATGTAATACAATGTATATATAATAACTATGAAAAAAAAGTATATCATTAAGTTAATCATATTATAAATTGTTACATATGTTTGTATGAAAAAATAATTAGATTTTAGTATACTATTTTATACAGTATATTAGATCATTTATTTTACGTGCTACTTGTTTTAGTTTTGTATTTTTTTTTTGTTAGTAATTTATTTTGTTGTTTTATATTTTAGTTAAATATATAAATATATATCATGTTAATAAAATAAGCAAATATAATAATTGTAAATGAATTAAAATAGGTTTAATATTTAATAATGTTGTATTTACCATAGAGTATAACTGTATAATATTCTTAAGTAGTATTATTTATTAACATAATATTACATAATAAATGAAATATTTAAATTAAACAAAACCATTATATAATTAGTTAACTATAATATTATACAATATATGTAATAGATATAAATATTACAAATATAAAACAAGAAACAAAAATTGAAATAAAATTTTTATTTTTATGTAAGTCAGTTGCAGTAATTATAATATGCAAAAAATTTTATTGATTAATTTAAGACCAATTAAAACATTTTGTGAAATTTATAATAATAATAACAATCATAACATTAGTAAAAAAATCAGTCATTTCCCTAATTATTTTATTTTATATTTGACACAATTAACAAATAATTTTTTAATTAATGAATTCAAAATAATATATATATATATTTTTTAATTATTCAGCCTTTTTTCAAGCACTTTGCGGTTTATGTAAAATATTTGAAAAACAAAGAATATTTCGCTTTTGGATGGCTTTTGAACCAATTGTTGTATTTTATAAGCCGGAGACCGTTGAGGTTAGTCTCAAAAATATAAATATTTATAACAGAATATTCTATAAAAAAATAGTAAATTAATTCATTGTTTAGAAAAAATACTAAATCATGAAAAACTAAATAAATTGGATCCTAAAATTTACTATTATTTTAAGACTATTATAAGATAATTACACCTTAAAGTGCTTTATCAACAAATAAACAATAGATTTAATTTAGTAATTTGTTTTATTTTTATTTCATCAAACATAACAATAAACTTTTTTTAAAGACAGAGAGAAAAAAAAACAATTTATAACATTTATTTGGAAAATGTTGTAATAATAAAATTAGTAACAACAGCAACATAATCATCAACAATAACAAAGTCACTGCAATATAATGATAATATTGTAAAAATTTAAATACAATGACTTTTTAATAAAAAGCCAAAGGTTTTTTTTTCATTTAGAAAACCTATTGAAGTGAATATAATATTATCTCTAAGTTTGTTAAAAGTTTTTTCATTTTAATACTTGCTTTTAATAGCATTTTATCTTTTGATTATTTATTATTATCAAAATAGTATACAATAGATATTAAAAAAGATTTTTGTATTTTATCCTTCAATTACATTCTTATGCAAAGTTAATATATTTATAATAAAATTTTGAGTTAACTTAAGCATTAATAAGCAATATATATTGCAATATACTTTTTTTAAATTACTGTATATATATATATATATATATGTTTAATATATTTTACAATTTTTTAGGTTATATAAAAAATATAATTGAATGTCTATACAGTAATTGTTCACTGTTGTATAATAAATTTTAGCATTTTTATTTGTTGAAAAATTTAATTATCAATAATGTTAATCTTGTTAAAAATTAATTTTAAAAATATTTACGACTTTATTTTTATTATTATTGTTATTATTTTTTTCAGACAATATTATCAAGTAATACAGTTTTAACAAAAGCTCGTCAATATGATTTATTATCACCATGGCTTGGATATGGATTATTAACAAGGTAAATTATATAAATAACTAAAATTTAATATAAAGTATTAAATTAATAAAGCATATTAAGTTTACAACTTGTTTAAAATCAGTTAAAATTTTGTAATTAAAAAATTTTTTACAATCAATTAATTTTATTTCTAATTTTTAAGAACTTCTAAACCAAAAAACATATTTTTATTAAATTTTAATTATTATAGTAATGAAAATCGATATACAGTACCATATATTAAGGTATAATTTACATTAGTTTATGTATTAATTACTTACTATGTTGTGTGGCTGAGTGTTAATGGATATTACATGTTAGTAAAACAAGAAAAAATTTAAAAGTGCAATATTTTTTTAGTATTATCAAAATTAATGTATGATTATAAATTACAATAATATACGACTACAAAAATATTAAGTAAAATAAGTTGTTTGGTTAATCATAGCAGTCAATAACACGAGTAAACTTAAAAATATAATTTATAGATTTTTGTTTGTTTTGGTAATATATTATATTATAAAAACAAATTAATTTCTATATATCATATTATGTTAATTTTAATTTATTACTAGAAATATTATTTATGAATAATTATTGGCAACTTAAATTACATTTTATAATATTTTTTTAGTGTTTATATATAAATACTGGAAATAACTTTAATTTTATCTAAGACACTGTAAAATTGATTCAATTATAACAAACTAAAAATTTACAATTGAAGCAATTTTTTTAAATTTTAATTATTTTTACATATAAGATATAACAACAATATACTTACAAACTTAATATATTCAATAATTTTATGTATCTTTAAAAACAATATTTTAAAATCATTACATAATAAGAAATTTTAATTCAATAAAAAAGACAATCAAAGAGATATTTTCTACTAATTAAATAAAATGATCAAATATTTACTGTCCAAACAAAACCAGTGGCGGAAATAAGTGGCGATTGCGTCGGAAACTACTGACGCCATCATTTCATTTCCGCATTTTGGAGGACTTTCTGCCGATAATGAGTGAACATCTCATCGTATTTGTTGATCTGATGCGGAAACAGACTCTCGTCAACAATGGTATTGTCGACGACATCACTCCATACATCACCAGATGTGCACTCGATATCATTTGCGGTCAGTTATTACATATTAACAAATATTTTATACTTATATACTATACTAGTATTGATAATAAAATAGTATATATATATATATATAATACTCCTTTATATCAAATTATATTTTTTATATATATCAATATATAGCATTGTATATATATCAATATATAGCATTGTATATATATTACTGATATGATATACTTTATATTTGTATTTTTGTTATCATTGTTTAGTTTAGTTATTTTTTATTATCTCAAAATTTATTTTCACTATCATTGATATCACATCACATTTATCGTTATGTCAACTATACAGTAGTAATAAAATACGATAAGCTTTTCAAATCAAAAATATCAAATTTAAAGTTTTATTTCAATATTGATTTTTTGACTATTTGTTCAAAAATTGTACACAATTTAATGTAAATGTTTAGACCATTAGTAAAATGCGAGTTGTCTATTTTTATCAAAATAAATATTAATATTACTTATGTTATATATATATACTATAAATAAACGTTATATTGTATGTATATACTATCAGTGATGTTAAGTTTAGTTTAATTTATTTTTAAGTTGAACTTTATCATAAATATAAATTATTAAAAATTCTGATATTAAATAAATAAGTTTAGAATAATAAAATTAATAGTAACTAAAAAAGTTATATAAAATTTTGATAAAAATACAGTATAATTAGTTGTTTACTATTTAAATATAACTTATTTATTAATACGATATAAGTATACGATTTAAAAGTAATTTTAAAATTGACACAACTGTATGCAATCCTACAGTTTGTTCATTTAACTTATTAGTAAATTATTGTCATATTGAGTACTAATTTTCAGGCACTTTACAACCTTAATTTTTTTTATAAATTTACAACTTTGACAAATATACATTATTTAATAACAGTGTATATATTTATTAATATGTTATTTTCATATACAGTACTGTAACTGTAGTATGCATTCATGGAAATGATATAAACATATTATTGTTTATTTTAGGAGATACTCTCTCTCTCTCTCTCTCTCTCTCTCTCTCTCTCTCACACACACACACACACACACACACACACCGACATATCAAATATGATTTTAATATTAAATAAACAAAAATATTCATTAATATGATTATAGAGACTGCAATGGGAATCAAAATGGATTCACAAATTCATTTGGACAGCCCTTATGTAAAAGCCATTCATCAGTGAGTATATATATACACAGTATTCTTACAGTTAAATCAAATTTATACAGATCTCTATGTGTTTGCCATTATAAATAAATCACATTAAATCAATATGATTTTTTTGTATGGCTTGAAGTGTATATTTCATAAACAATTATTTAGATAATTTTCTACATGATTTAACCTATTTATATTTTTGTTTGACATCTACGAAAAAAACTTATTTTTTATATACTGTATATAATATAACTTTTTTTTTCGTTATAAAATAGCTAAACAAATTATATTGACAATTGTAAATAATAATTTTTTTCTAGGTTTAGATTTATCTGGCTACAATTTAGTATAGAAATAAATAAATAAATATATATATATATATATATATATAGGGCAACAAAATACTGTAGATTAAAAATAAATGAGTAAAAAATTACTAACAAATTAAGCGAAACAGTAATTGTATCTTACGTTTTATTTATATAGTTATACTTAAGATTATTGCAATCAAACAAATTGTTTAATAAAATGTTTTATTAATAAAACAATTGACCAAAATTTTATATTAAATTGAATTATAAAACAATTATAATTTTTATTTAGATTAATTTATCATCAAATTTATCAAATATGAGTTAATATTTTATTTGTGAATTTTAGTTTTATAAACAACAGTAATACAGTATATACAATATATTCATTAAATGATATTAAATTAAAATACTGTATATTAGATATTGTATAATTCATCAAATCTAATAATATTAACAAAAGTTAACTATGAAAATAAAAAGAGATCATCAATAATTATAATTAAAAAATAAAATTATCTAAATGTTTGTTTGTTTCATTTAAATAATTGGTAGTTATAATACAAATAATACAAATTAATAAGTTATTTATTTTTAAAAAACATTTGAAAGTATTACATATTACTAATAAGTATTTTATATTTATAGCTGAATAATAAATTGTTATAATAATCTGGATTTATATATAAAACAGTATTAATATTACATTTAGTAATTTATCAACATTTGACTAAAATATAGAAATAAAAATGATCAATCTTAATTTTCTATATATTACTCCTTTTATATCAATCAAATTCAATTTACATTTGATAAAACACAGTCAATGTATAAACAAATGTAATATCAAATATGATTTTATGATTTGTTTGTAGTATAATACTACATAAGTAAATAGCATTTTCATATTTTTCATTCATTATATTTGAAATATAGAATATTTAAAACAAATAATTTTAGTAATATTTTTAAAAATAAATATTGTATATTAACTTGAAGAAACTATGTTAATATACTGTATATAATCTTATATATATATATATATATATATATATATATATTGAATATAGTTATAATTTATACAGTTATTTAAGTTTCATGACAAGCACGAGATATGGATTTAGAGATGGGCAAATAAAAAGTTTCTAATAAATTCCCCTGAGAAAGTTTCTAGAAAATTTCTCATGATTAAATTTCTATAGAAATTTAACTTTAGTGTCATACTATAGGATCCCCATATCTATAGATATTGTAATACTGTATTAATGAAACATAATACTATACATATACTATTATTCTACACTACTATACAAAATTGGATACCTATATATAAAATTATTATTGTTATTTGATAATCAGTTTTGTAAAATATATATCATAGTTTAATATAATTAAATTAATTATTTTTTACTTTAATTAATAATTAAAATACTAATACTAATATTTAATTATTACCTGTAAAAATAATGTTTTTTACAAGATAAAAATATAGAGAAAACAAAATTAACATCGGGATCGCATAGATAATTTTTTTTAGAAACTTTCTAAAAATTTCTCTTTTTTGTCAACACTATGTGCATTAAATAAATTATTTTTACTAATAATATATCGTATTATTATAGAATATGCTATTATTGTGATGTTTGGTAAAGTTATTAGTTTTTATATCATCATATTATTTATTGACATTTATATTTTAAAATATAATTATATACTCTAGATACTTTACTTTACTTTATTTAGTTTTAATATATTTAATGTAAAAGGTCTTATGTTTTACATACCTGTGCTATCATACACTCGAATTGTTTTATATGTTTTTTAAGTATATTTAACTTTCAATTTTTACTTGACTTACTGTATACCACTGTCTTATTATGTTTTAGTTAAACCCAAGTTATATAATATACAGTACTTGTATATATAAAACATATACAGTATATATTGATTTAGTTTTTGACTTTATTTTAGTTTTTTTTAAATAAAAGTCATTTCTATTGAAGTATATATTATTATATTTTTAGACAATGTTTATCCACTGAAAACATTTATACTGTGTATGTTAAAACAAAATAATACAGGATTTAAACATTTTATATATTTATTTATTTATTTTTTACTTTTTCTATATTTAAACAAATGTTTTGCTTTCTGGGAATTAATTACAAGAGTTAAAAGAGTTTTTCTTAAAAAAATACAATCTTTATATCAAACAGTTATTGTTTGTTTAGATGTGTGTGTAATGTGAATATAATTAAAGACATTTTCTCAGAATATTAATTTTTTCAATTAATTTTTAGACTTAATTTCGAAAACAAAATATTTACTAATCTTTTAAAACTTATATAAATATTAATTGTGTTTTTTTAAAGTATTACAGTACATACAGTATAGCTACTGTATGTGTATTACATTGTTATTTATTAAAAAATGTTAGCATAAGTAATGTTATTGTTATAGATGACAATAAAACATGACAATTTAAATTAATGGAAATTTAAACTTTATATAATATATTGTATTAATTTATAATTTAATAGAAGATAAATAAATAAAAATAAATTTAACACAAATTTTCTTTAAAAAAAATTATTATATTGATAAAATTATTTTAATTATAAAATTAAAATTAAACAATAAAGTTTTTATTACATTAAGCAAACACTATATAATTAAGTTATTAATTATTTATAAATTAATATACTGTATGTAAAAATAATGATAATAATTCTAATAATAAGATATTCATGAATCTTGGTTTTAAAGTACTTATGTATATAATTAATCAATTATTAATATAAGTTGTTTATATTATATGTTAATAAATATAAATCTTATTTATTGTTATCTTATTTTTGCAGAACCGGAGAGCTATTCCTCTTAAGAATGTTAAGGCCATGGCTTTGGAATGACTTCATATACAGACAGACACCAAACGGCAAGAAATTCTTCAATAATATGGATATTCTTCACGGATTTACTGATAATGTATGCAAAACTTGTTTAAACAAAAACTAATAATTATTTAAAACCTTTTCTAATTTTTTTTAATTTAATTAATTTTTTTCAAACTAATAAATTGTGTAAATCGTGTTATAATTATTAACAAATATCACACAATAGGTTATTAAAGAAAGAAAGAGAGAACTTCTCGACGAAATTAACAGAAATGACAAATGTTTCATAACTAATAACGAGACAAATAGTGATCACAGACGTCGTCAAGCATTCCTCGACAGTCTTCTCAGCGAACACTTTAGAAATCCCGAGTTTACCGAAGAGGATATTCGTGAAGAAGTGGACACTTTTATGTTTGAAGGACACGATACAACATCAATGGCCATTAGTTGGACATTGCATCTGATTGGTCGCGACCAGAGTGTACAGGACAAGTGTCATCAGGAATTGGATACAATATTTGATGGTACGGACGGCGATCGGCGGCCATTAACTATGAATGACTTGCGGGAAATGAAATATCTGGAGGCGTGTATTAAGGAGGCGTTGCGTCTATTTCCGTCCGTACCGTTTATTGGTCGTCAACTTAACGAAGACATCAATATCAACGGTCATTCAGTGCCAAAAGGTGTCACTTGTCTCCTATTCCTATATCAGTTGCACAGAGACCCGGAGTGTTTCCCGCAGCCTGAGGTCTACCGGCCCGACAGATTTTTGGACAGAGAAAATATGACCAGACATCCATTTGCTTATGTACCATTTTCGGCCGGTCCCAGAAACTGTATTGGCCAGAAGTTTGCTCTGTTAGAGGAAAAGGCATTGTTGGCAACCATATTGAGAAACTTTAGGATCAGATCACTGGACACGAGAGATGTTATCAAAGTAGCGCCAGAAATGGTTATCCGTCCGAAAACACCGATTCGTATGGAATTTGTTTCGCGGAAATTATAATATATATATAAATATAAATTTATATCATATAATACTGTATAATATAGTAATATCGCTGACATTAGGATATTGTACTATAATTTATATAATTATTTTGTATTTAATGCATATTATAAATATTTCATAAATATTATATATTATTATTATTTTGTACTGTATCTTAAAATGTCTATTTCATATTTGTAATTAGTTTGACATAATTTTATTAATATAAAAAAATATTCATTAAAAAGTTAAATATTTTTGTTTACACCCAAAATTTTTATGATTAATTTGTAATAATCTCATACTTCATACTTCATTATTAATTATTTTTGAAATCAATTAAATAATTATTTTTATTATTAATAAATTTACAGTATTGAACTTATTAATAATACAAAATGATATACTGTATATTATATCAGTATATTATCTTATAATAGATTGAAAATACAATTATTTAAAATTAATTTATTATATCAAAATATATTAATGTATGCTAATTTATATTTTTAAAAAATTAAAAATATTATTTCAAAAAATTATAATAAAATATAACATTAAACTTTATTAAACAATAACAATAATATTATTTTATTTATATATAGGACACTCTATTATATTACAATAATGTACAATAAATACTCTTTATAAAATATTATTAAATAATAATAGATAATTTAGCATACAAAATGTAAATATAATTGTCATAAAAATTGTCGCACAAGTAGTTTATACATAATTATGGGCATAATATTGTTGTTACATAACTAAATGGTAACGCTATTGAAAAAATACATACAATATTTCCTCTATAAAATAGATAAATAATGTACTTTATAATGAGTTTTAAAAAAAGTTCATAAATCTTACATTAAAAATCATATATAGTATAGACTATAGTATAGGCTAGTATAGACTAGCATTGAAACAAAACGATTAGTATATTTTAATTTAAAATTTATTCAAAATTATTATTGAAATCAAATTTTGGAAAAAAATTTTATTACTAATACAGTAACTATTTGTACTGATTTTTATAGTATTTTTTAATGTAAAAGTTCAATAAATCAAATAAATTTATTTTAAAAAAAAAACTTTTGTAGGTATCTTACCAATGATTTTATTAATGACTTCAAGGACTAGTACTACTACTACAACAACAGTATAGTAGAGCAATAATATGATAATAACAACAGTAAGAGAAAGTTAATTATTATTAAACATATATATAAACACTAGTAATAATAAATAATATATAATTTTTGTTTTTTAAAAATATATAGATATATTTCTGGGCTATTTGTCATTCCGGTAAAAAGTCATTGTAGCGGAATGCCTTCAAAACAACAACAAAAAAAAAGGTATAGACATTGCCGACATAATACACGTACACACAATTTCTAGACATTCCTGAGGACAGTAAGGATTTTTATTATTATTATTATATATTTTTTGAGTGAAATACAATCTTTAGCTTTTCAATATTATTAGGCAAAAAAATATTTAATTAAATTTTTGTGGTGAATGCTATTTTATATATATATATAGTGCATAGTGTATGGTATATGGAAAATATTTTTAATATATAATTTTTATTATTAATATTATGAAAAATGAATAAATAGTTGTTTGTGTCTGTGTTTGAGGAATACCCTAAATAGTATCATAAGATTGTCGACAAATAGAAAAAATGTCTGTAATCGGCAGCAAAATAGCCGGACTAATACAGGGACTATCGTCGAGAGTGTCGACTAATTTAACGACAACAACACTGGTCCGGGCGTTCATTGTTTTGGCCATTATCTGGTTTGTCACTAAACGGCTCATACCATGGCTGAGGCTAATCAAAAGCAAGTGCCATACCATAGACCAGATGCCGGGACCCAAATGTTTTAATGCAATTATGGGTAACGTTCCTCTGGCTATACTCAAGAATATGATGAGCGAGTCAGAGGAATCCAAGAATCTATTAGTAAGTAAGTGAATAACCATTTCTTTATTATATAACTAATTTATAACTCAAACTTTTTTTTGTTGATGTTGTTGTTGTTATGCCTTATTATTGTTATGTTATGTACAGTATTTAGTTAATATTATTTAGTATTTATTTATAGATTATTTTTGTTTCTTATTTTCGTTCATTTATATAACAATATATTTATATACTGTATATAATTCTATTCTTTACCGTTAATACTATTTTTATTAGTTTTATTTTACCTTTTTTTATATATAAAATTATATTGAGTGCAATTTATTTCTCGACTAATCACACAATAAATATAGACACACGTTATACACATTGACTAAAATAATAATATTTTATAAAGACAACAATTTCCCATTAAATGTCGTTTTTATATATAGTAATTGAATTTTAATGCTTTGTGTTTATTTACGATTTTTATGTTTCATTAACTAAATTATAAAAAAATTATATGTCATAATTTAATTGACGATTTTGTTTTTACATACAAAATATAATAAAAAAATTAAAAAAAAGTTACTAATGAGTTATATTTAAAATTGTATTAATTAATAAGATAAATATAATACATCATATATATACAGTATATAACTTTAATTGTCTGAATTAGCTATGAAGTAGTCTTATAAAAAATCAATTATTATTAAGTTAAAAATTAATTGTCTATTTTTTAAATAAAAATCATTGGATGTATGCAATGATAAAAAATTATCTCTTGTAAAATAAAAAATTATCAAAAAAATATTTTTAAATTTAAATTTCATTTCATTTAAATGCCTAATTAGTAAAAGAATATTATTATTAAATTTTTAAAAATTTTATTTAATTAATTAATAACAAACTTAATAGATCTGATGCAAGCGGTTAGCGGTTATACCATAGTTTACGCCAAAGAGAAGATATTTCGCATTTGGCTTTCATGGGAACCGATGGTCTTTCTCTGGAATCCCGAAACTGTTGAGTCTGTATTGTCTAACAATTTTTTACTGGAAAAGTCAACACAATATAAGTTTTTGCATCCCTGGTTGGGCACGGGATTACTCACATCGACCGGTCAAAAGTGGCGATCACGGCGTAAGCTATTGGTGCCGGCCTTTCATTTCAAAATATTGCACGACTTCGTCCCGGTTTTCAATGAACAGTCGGTTATATTGATCAACAAATTACAGCAAATTGCTCGCAGAAAATGTCACAATTGTACTGTCGTTGATATCGTGCCAGTGATTACTGCCTGTACTTTGGACATCATTTGCCGTATGTTATTATTATTATCAATCAATTATATATAATAAACCTAACCCTACTTGACCTATACTTACAAATAATTACTTGTCTGTGTGTGTGTATGTGCTCTCAGAGCAACTGTATGTCATACAACTCGACATCATTTGCCGATTAATGTATCGCACAGTTCATTAAAATCCCATAATTTTTTGATATCGTGTTCATTATATTATGACAATTGCCATATATTGTAATAATAATAATAAGGGATGCAATTTGTGAGACAATTATAAATATAATATATATATACTGTTTAAGAGTAATATTGTTGCCCGGGATAGTACACTATATAATAAACACTAATACTGTTTTAATTAACCGATTTTTCCATTGTTATATTTGTTTTGATTTTTTTGTTTGTTTGCTTCATATAATAATTTACCGGTATATAATAGGTTAAATAATTAAAAGCAACTAATAATATGTGTATTATTATTATTATAATTAAATAGTTATATTATTAATGAATAATTTTAGTTTTATTAGTTAATACAGCAAACTACAGTAATAATAATAGTCTCATATAATGCTAAAAATAATTTATTTTGACATTAAATTTCAATTAGTTTATTAATTTGTTGACTATATTCCTCAAAATTACTACTTATTAGTTTTAATTTATTTTTAGTGTAAATCACAATTTTAAGGATATATTTACAAATAGGTTTTAATGCTAATTATTATATAAATAATATATTATTTTGTCATTTGATCATATTATCGTAAATAACATAAATAATTAACAAAAATTAGTATTATTTATTTAGAATATTTATTTAGAAATTATTTTTTATTACTTAAAATACAAATATAAATATTTTTTAAAACTATACGATTATATAAAATAAAAACTTACTTTAAATATTATTTAGCATTGTATGATAATTTATTCAATTAACAATTTTATATAATTTTTAATTTAATTTAAAACAATTAAATAATGTAACAAATGATTTACCGATTGATAATCATATTGTCATTTACTGTATGGATAGAAACAATAATGGGTGTATCGATCGGAGCTCAGGGCAACAATAGGAACGGCTACTGTCGGTCTGTTACTGAGTAAGTCTATAACAAATAAATTGTCATTTTTTCACTTATTATTGTATTATATATTAAGTTAAGTCGTCGTCGTCTTTGACTTTTTCTTCTTATTCTTCTCTAAGGATTAATTCTTGGCATTCATTCATCCTTTTCTTCATTGCTATCATTTTTATTTAATAACTGATCCATCGATAAAATCCTACTTTTATTATTGTATTATACATATTATATACCGGTATATATACTGTATATATATACAGTATATACATTATATATGTGTGTTATACTGTATATACCGTTCCCTAACCTAACCTTTTGTTCTCTGTGTTTATATATTGATTTTAGGAGTGAAAGCGCTTTCCAAATCCATTATACCTATTAAATGCTTTAATAATCACAAACAAAGTTATCAATGAAAGAGAGAGAGAGAGAGAAAGAGAGAGAGAGAGAGAGAGAGAGAGAGAGAGAGAGAAAGAAAGAAAGAAAGAGAGAAAGAAAGAGAGAGAGAGAGAGAGAGAGAAAGAAAGAAAGAGAGAAAGAAAGAGAGAAAGAAAGAAAGAGAGAGAGAGAGAGAGAGAAAGAAAGAAAGAAAGAAAGAGAGAAAGAAAGAAAGAGAGAGAGAGAGAGAGAGATTTCAATTAGATTATAAAATATGAATAAAATACATAATATAGTGTTTCAATATTTTTTTATTAAAAATAAATTGAATTAATTTTTAATCAGCAAACATTATAAACAATTGAATAGATTATTGAAAATTTGAAAACAAATTTCTATAGAAATATTATTATTAAACAACACTTTTATTAACAATATAGTAATTTAAAAATATTAATTAAAACAAAATATTAATTATTAATTATTATTAAACATTTTTGAAAACAATTTCTATAGGGTTGGCGAATGCTTTTTGGAGCGTCTATTACAGCCCACGTATTGGTCGGATCAGGTCTACTATCGATCGGAAAAGGGCTACCGATTCTCGGAAAATCTGATAAAATTACACGCATTCACGCGTAAAGTGATTCGCGACCGAAAGGCCGATATCTTAAACAATTCGTTCAATATCTATAAGACAAACGGTGGCGACGATGGCGGTGAAGAACACCGAAGAAAAGCGTTTCTCGATCTACTTCTTGACCATCACATCACTGGCGGTGAAATGAGCGAAGAGGACATCAGAGAAGAAGTGGACACTTTTATGTTTGAAGGTATGGACACATATTTTTTTAACAATATATGGCAACAAATGTATGTCATTTTGTTTGTGCGGTTTTTTAAGTGTGGGATTTATAGTCCAATAGTTAAATGCAAACCCAATGTAAATATATATTTAATAATACTTTCCATTCATTCATTCAGCCATACATTGCATTGAATTCAGTATTCATTGTAAACAAGTTTTTCAGTACTATTTTTCGTTAATTATATATGCATTTAAATCCTTTTTATTTGCCTAATTATAGCCAAACAACAGACAAAATTCATTTCCTATTATTTTGTTTTGTTGTTGTTATTGTTGTTGTTGTTGTTGAACATGTATTGTATCGTATTTTTATAGGAAAATAGTAAAATCTTGTAATACATTATAAAAATAAAATAAAAGTTTTTATCTGTAATCTGTATAATTGAGTCACACTTTAATGGATTTTTTTGTTCATTCAATGATTAATTACTTAAAAACTAAAGATTTCTAATGAATTACTGAATCAAATAGATTTATAATATGCAGTATTTATTTAAAAATATATTAGTTATATAAAGAACATATTAAATTAATATTAATATTACTGAATTAAAAAATATATATTTAATTATAATTAACAAACTTATATATTTCAATTAATAAAAATTATTTTTAATAATATATTAATTATTATACTTTAAAAAATTATGATTACTACTAATTTTTAATAATAATAATATTATTATTTTAAACAAATAACTCAGAATTTTTAATATAAGAAATAAGAATTCAGTATTTTTTTAACTAAAATTATTACTCATAAATAATAAATGATTGAATATTTTTAAATATTTTTTTGTTGCTACTGTATTATTAGCTCTTATTTGTAAAATGAATAAATAAATAATGCAAAATTAAATTTTCTATTACTTATTAATAGCTAATATATATGGTTTGTTTATCTATCTTTTTGTTTGGTTTTTTATACAAATTTTTAACCAAATTGGTTAATATTTTTTTTGCAATTATTTTAAATATTAAATGATATTTACATTATTAATATAATCAAATAAAAAAATATTATTATTTCTCAACAAACATTACAAACATATAACATAAACATATTATTATTATAGCGATAACAGATATACAGTATAAGTTTAATTAGATTTTTAAATATTTTATGTATTCCTATAGAAAATAAATTTATGCTAAATTATATACGATATATAATTTAAATTACAGAATATCATTTAAAAAATCAATAAATATTTGATTAAATTAAGTTTATAAGATTATACAGTATTTAAAAAAAAATTAAGTTAAAGGATTATTAAACAGACAAAAACACATTAAATCCTACTTTAATTCAAATTTATAATTGTATTGTCTTTTTTTGTTGTATCCATTTTTTTTGACGACAGGTCACGACACAACAGCAATGGCTCTTTCGTGGATAATCTTCCTATTGGGTCACAGTCCCGAAATCCAGGCCCGAGCCGCTTCCGAAGTGGACACCATTTTTGAGGAGACGGAGGACATGGCCGAGAAAAATGCCGAAAAGTTTTTGCTATCATTGGATAAACTCAAAGAACTCAAATACCTGGAGTGTTGTATTAAGGAAGGGCTGCGACTGTGTCCGTCCGTACCGTTTATCGGGCGTCGGCTTCACGATGACATGAAAATCAATGGCTATACGATACCCGAGGGTACCATCATATTTGTCTACATTTATATGTTGCACAGGGATCCAAAAGTGTGGACCAATCCGGAACAATTTGACCCGGATCGATTTCTACCGGAAAACTCTGTGGGCAGACACCCGTTTGCATTTGTACCGTTTTCGGCCGGTCCGCGTAACTGTATTGGCCAGAGATTTGCTATATCGGAGCTCAAAGTAGTGCTGGCATTCCTGTTGCGGAACTTCCGTTTCGAGTCGTTAGAGCACCGGGATAAAATTACTACACAAATGGAAATGGTGTTTAGACCCAAAGTTCCCATTAAAGTTAGAATCTATGAGAGAAGTAAAAATTAATGACAACTATTAATAATAAATTACATTTAAAATCATTTTTAAATTATTATTGATTAACATATTTTTTTAATGAATTTAATTAAATACTACTGACCCTGGTTTATTTTATTATATTGACTAATTTTATTATAATTAAGTTTTAATGTTAACTTTTTTTGTAAATTAGTTAAAATATAGAAAAATTAATTAATAGGATAATTATTTTTAACAAATTTTTGATTTATTTTAGATATGATAAAAATATAATCTTATTCTAGATTATATAATATTTATCAATGAAATAAAATTTTAAAATAACTAAATAAATAAATAAAATACAAAAATATACATATATTAATTATTGCATATTTTATTCGTAACAATATGCCATTTAAATAAATTAATATATTTTACAGTTACTTTATATTTCATATATTATAAAACAATAAATTTTTTATAACATTTAAAATCAATAAAAATTATTTTCTATAATATATAAATTTAAATTAACTTTATAGTCATAAAAATTGTTATAAAATAATGTCATTGACTCAAATTAATTATATTTGAATAATTTATTAAAGTTATAAACCATTAAAAGACATTAAAAGACATTAAAAATATTATAAAAACTTAATTTTTATTTTCTGATTGTTTGTCAAAATAAAAATATGATTGAAAATACAGATTAATTATATTGAAGGTCCTCCAGGAGCTCGAGGACAGGCAATGAGTTATCTATACATATACACAGTATTACATAAGTTTATATACTCTATTGAAACTTACAAACATTTTCAGTGCTATTTAGTACTACTACTACTACTCTGTAGTAAAACAAAACAAAAATAACTGTATTAATTTCACAATGTATACTAGTATACAATATACGTACTGAATATTAATTTTAAAAAATAAATAGACCAAAATTTATATATAATACATTAACCAAAATTTCAAAAATTAAAAAAAAAATAAAAAGGTAATGTATAAGCAAAAAAATAACCATTGACCCGGACGTGATTTGAACACGCAACCTTCTGATCTGGAGTCAGACGCGCTACCGTTGCGCCACCGAGCCGTACATACATAGCTTAGTATTGAATAATTATTTATAATGTATACTAATTTCTAAGCCTAAGCTCAAGCAAACAATTTAATAACAATTATTAAGTTAAAGTTTTAATAATGTTATCATCAATCAATAAATTCAATAATTATATGTAGTTCAAAAAATAAATTACAATTTGTTATATATCTAAATAATAGTAATACATGTATTACACATGTATTATTTCAATGGCAATTGTGTCTAAAAAATACTATTTAGGCACACATTTATAATACAATGTTTTCCCTTTAATCGATTGATAATAATTGTAAATAGATGGCGCTTATGTTATCAATATTACTCTACCATATATTAATTAATAGCACAAGTTTTTATAATGTATACAAATTAATTAATTATCATAATTTTATTTAACATATTTTATAGTATAAGTTTTTTTTAAAATTTTGGTTATATTATTAATCTGATAAATCAAACTTTTTTATATATAAATAAATGCTATTATTTTATTTATCATAGATTATAATATATATATATAATTTATATATATATACAGTAGTAGTGAATGTTATTGCATTTAAAAAAGTTAAAGCATTATAAATTATTTATCATTATAACATTATAAATTATAAGTATTAATTTAAACTATATATTTAATATAATATAGTAGAGATTATAGTAAGACATGTTTTATATTTAGTAATTTATTTTTTAAATCGATTTGATATAATATTTTATTTATTAAAAAATTATATTTATAATTTTTTAATAAATGTAGAGATTATATAAATTTTAATGAAATATATTGTTTTTTAGTTTCCAAAAAATTGATTTTTTAAATAAACAATTACATCAATGAATCTAATGAATTACTTACTCTTATTTAATATTTAATATAAACTTCACTATACTTTCATTTTAACTAATCCTTCAAACACTTGATTGGGTATTGTTTGGCAAACAGTCTGTTTCAGTACTGATAAAAATATGTACAAAAATTTTATTTTTAATTTACAAAAAAATAATAAAAGCAAATATAAGACCACATATCATATAAAACATTAATATTATAGTACTGTAAGGTATAGTAGTGTTTTAATAAGACTTTAGTGGTTTTATATCGCATTTGATATAAAAATTTTGTGGTAAAAGAATTTATTATTTGAAACACTAGACTATCAAAAATCTTGTTTATTATAAAATTATTTTTCTGATCACATAATAATAACAATAATATGTTATACAGAGTATAAGCGGCAGAGGATAGACTAAAAAAACTTTTTATATATTATGCAATATGTTTGCAATTATGTTAAGAAATTTACATAATATGAATAATTTAAGTAAACTATTTGAATGTTTTCAATGTACGCCCAGATATTCAATAATCTTAATATATTTGGCTATACTTATAGATAACCTGTTGCTAACATCGGTGGGTAAGTCAAAGATTAAATATATTTTTGATTAACATATTTATATTAAATATATATAATTTAAAACATTTTGATGACTTACAAAATCCAAGTGCCAGTAATTCCCGACTATTTGAACAAATTAATGGACAATTCAAGCGATACAATAACATTATCGATGCCATTGTTTCGTAATATAATTGATACAAATCTAACGAAAAATGAAAATCTGAGTCTTATTTATCAAAATATAATATCAATGCATTCAAACACTGTGTTTGACGACGAAAACGGAAGATTGGGTTTTCTATTGTCGACCAAAGCGTTCGTCCAATTCTTCTGCAACTTCTTTGTCAGTCCTTTAATCAATCGATTTGGTTATGAAGTCATTCAGATTACCGGATCTGTTATCCTATTGCTGTCATCGTTGAGTAAGTCAATAGATAAGACAATTTTTAGTTTGAAATAATATATTTAATTAATTTAATTAAAATTATTTTTTCAGTGTATTTGATGGGCGAGTCGTTTATTATGCTATTAATTCCCCGTTGTATTCAAGGCATCGCTTCGGCATTTATAACTGTTTCCGGTTATAATTAAATTTTTACTTTAGATATCAATTTATTAACACTAATCCTAATTGATCTCTAATTTGTTTTAAATTAACTTTAAACTATTAGGTATGGCAATGATTGCCAATATGTATCCCAAACAGGAGACCCGATCGGCAGTCATGGGCTTTGCACTGGGAGGTATGGCTGTCGGTGTTTTAATTGGCTATCCATTTGGCGGATTTCTTTATGAGTTTATGGGAAAATCGGCTCCGTTTGCTATCATAGCATTGTTGACAGTTTTACTAATTGGTATATTTGTATTAATAATAATAATAATTATGATTATTATTTATAAATTATCGATTAAAAATTTATAAATAGTTGCACAGTTGACAACCTTTAATTGGTCAGTAAGATATGGAAGCTTTCTGTATGATATACCTGTTTTGAACATTATATCTGATAAATACATTATAGTATCAATAGGTAAAACAACTGCTATTAGTAATTATATAACATGTCTAGAATTATAACAAAATTTAATTATTTATTACAATAGGTATGATTGCTGTGTCGACAACATCGATGTCTATACTGGAGTCATGTTTGCCTCTATGGCTCATTGAGACAATGGATCCCAAACCTAAAAAATGGCAATTAGGTTTATAAATATGATTTATTTAAGCATATTTTAATTTTATATTTAATTTATAATTATATTTTTATCAATTTAATAGGAACTGTATTTATTCCTGACAGCATTGGCTATCTAATTGGTACTAATTTTTTAATATCATGTTTTGCATACAAATGCAAAAGGTATTTATTATAGTCTAGAAAAATAAATTAATCATTTTTTAATATAAATAATTAAAACTAATTAAATATTCAATTGCATTATATTATTATTATATCAATATTTAATTATTATAAAAGATGGATTACAGCTATGATCTCATTAGCACTGGTAGGCCTAAGCGCACTGACCATACCATTAGCATCAAATATGAATCACTTAATTATTCCTCATTTTGGTTTAGGATTAGGGATTGGTAGCTATTAAATTAGTACTTATAAGTAAAGCTATTTATATAATTAATGAATTAATTTCAGGTACCATAGATGCGGCAATTATGCCATTTTTGGCTAATATAGTGGACACCAAATATTTTACACTTTACGGCAGTGTCTATGCCATCGCACAGACAGCCGTGTGTTTGGCCTATTCATTGGGGCCACTCATCAGTGGACAACTCATTCAATTAGGTGTTGACTTTTCAACGCTGATCCGTGCAGTGGGTCTCATGAATCTCATGTATTGTCCGTTATGTCTAATTTTAAGACATTTTGAAAACTATGAATACGATAGCGAAAAGGTTAGTATGAAAGTACAAAAAAATTTAAAGTAATGACAAAAAAACGAATGATTCAATTTTATTTGTATATTATTTTATAAACTAATATCAAATAATAATAATTATTATACTATTAATTATAGCAAACCATTTGCGAGAGTAATATCAATCAAAATGATTATTCATCAATAACTGATGCAACGGTTACACAATTTATACCATTTATTAATGAAGACTAATATGTTATATATTCTGTATATTAATAATTAATCAAATATTACTGTTTTATTTTAAACAAAACTATACACTATTTAATTGTTGTATTATCTGTACTTAAATTAATTGACCTTTATGAATTTTATGACTTTGATAAATTATTGATAATGATTACTAAATAATCATAAAATATTATACTAGTAATCTATCAAAACTAACTAATGTATGAAAGTAAAACAATATATAATTTAACATTAAAATATTATTTATTGAATATAAATTATAATATAAATAAAATAAAATTATAATTATATTTTGAAATATGAACCAAAATCAGTGTATTGTTCAATTAAAGTTTCAAAATTGATGACATTATAATAATAATATTATTATTAATAGTAAACAAGTTGTTTGACCACTAGTTGGTGACCTATTGTCGGAGTTACACACATACAGTATAATTAGTACTACTTGTATGACAATATAGTATGTGAAGGACAGTCAGGTAACCGATAACATCAATGTATTGATTAGATAGCAAAAAACGGTGGGTATCTTCAAGAGGTACATAACTATAGCAT
This sequence comes from Oppia nitens, assembly GCF_028296485.1. Lineage (NCBI taxonomy): Eukaryota > Metazoa > Arthropoda > Arachnida > Sarcoptiformes > Oppiidae > Oppia > Oppia nitens. The sequence goes on along the minus strand of NW_026533252.1, from coordinate 2,119,558 downwards.
TATTGCCTTTAAACAAAAACTTTGTATTGTGTTTTGCATATACTGTACAACAAAATCCGTTAATCAGATTAACAAAAACATTGTTTTGTTTGTTTGACAATCAGTGAAAAACTATAGTACAGTATAAGAAAATAGACAATTGTTTAACATCTAATTGTATTATTAAAATAAATATTTTTTTAAATGATTTATTTTAGTTTTGTTATATAAAATACACTTAAATAACTTATAGGTAAAATCATATCCTGAACAACATTTTATGGGATTTTAATTTATTACCGGTATTGTAATTGTCTTTAAAAATATGATTATATAATTTTTTCAATCATATGCCAAAATGTTTATATATTTATCTATCATTTATGATATGATTTGTCTAATAGTAAGTCACATGAAATGACTGTCTTTTTTTCATAAATTTGTTTTCAAAATAAAATTATTTTTATATATAAAAAATCAAACTTATATTATGTATTAAAAAATGCTTATAAAGTTATTAATAATTAATTTAGTATTAATTAAATCAATTGTCTTAATTAAACTTAAACAAACTGAAACATTTACCGATTGGCGTATTGGCTCCAGCACTGGCAAGTCTAGTACTACCTCTCGATCTAACGGTGCTTACGCCGAAAGTAAGTCAATATATAATTATTTTAAAATTGTTTATAATTAAAAGTAATCAATCTTATAATATTTTAAAAAATAAAATAAAATGTAAATAAAGACATTAAATGCAATAAAGACATCGATGAAGAGTATTTCAATGCCATCGTAACACTGCCGACCGGTTTCGGTACGGTTCCCGTCTTTAATGAGGCCTCTAATGTCAACCCGAGTATATCGGATCAATGTGTCATCAAACAGACGTCAATCGGAAGCAACAAGTTTTTGGTTAAAATACAGGATTTAGAGTCTTGTGGTGTCCAAACACAGAAGGCAGCCGATGGTGCCGTTTGGATGTCAGTTTCGCTCAGATTTCCATTGATTGGATCCCTCAGAACAGCTGAAGATGAAGTGTAAGTATTAATTTTTCATTGATATCATAAATCACATTATTTAGTGATAAATCAGAATTGAAAATATGACATATCTTTTTTAAAAAATAGTATTACACTAATGTGTAGACCACGAGAAAGGATTATTGTCAGAAACCATGTCCTCGACATTAAAAGTCAAATGTAAGACAATTATTGATAGACAAGACATTTAATGATTGAATAAAATAATTTTTGTTGTTTTTAGTCAAAATCCATTGCGGACTGTATTCAGTAGTTCTCCTCTTGACTTTGACTGCAATCTGGATGTATATCTCAAATCAGATAACGAAAACTCGTTTAGTCGTATGATTCCCACTGAAGATGTCATTGAAGTCGGACAAGAAGTACAGTTGAGAGCTACCATTAGATCCGGAGACGGTATTTATATTTTATATTAAAAGTCTATTTTATAAAAAACATTAATTATCTTCTAATCTTTAAGGTTGGAAATATGCTATGATAAAGGATGTGACCATTCATAAAATGATACCACAGTCACCCTCCGGAGGGTTGTCCTCTTTTTCTACGTTATCCTCGTTAAGACAAACCTCATCCACAGCCGCCAATGAAAGAGACTCAACTGATAGCAACGTTAACAGGTTTTTTACAAACGCTTTGAATATAAGAAAACCCGCGCCTTCGAGGTTCAGCAAAACCACTGATGACAGCAATAATCGGACAATTCGTCAAAAGCGTCAAATACCAGACGCGGCTTTTCTCGTGTTAAGCGATGGCTGCCGTAATCCAGTTTATCGGTCGATAGCATCGACACATCCGGTTCAAGAGTCAAACGACAATTTGGTCGTCAGTTTCAACTTCAAGGCATTCATGTTTCAAGATATGGATGAAAGTGGAACCATTCGGATCACTGCCAAAGTGATAGCCTGTGTCGAGGAGGAAGACTGTCAACCAGTATTTATATATAATACTCAGTTAATCGTTAATAAGTTAAAAATGACTGATTATTGTTAATTTAGATGAGATGTATAGATGACGACCAAATTGGTTACGGACGACGACGAAGACGACGCAAACGATCACTTAATATGACAACAACTGACAATATCTTAGAGTCAATCGACAACAATAACAGTTCGCAGACCAGCGACTACTCCAAAGAATTACAATTAAAAATAGTTATGCCATCAGTAAAAACAGGTAATTATTTTTTTAGTCAAAACTTTAATTATATTAATTTAATATAACTTAAACAGAGTTATAATATTATATATATCTGTTAAATGCAAATTTATGTTATATTCATATAAACTATTGTATTATATTTATTATTAAAAATGTTATTTTATGAAATTTTTTATATCGAAATGTATGATATATTTATTAAATTTTGATAAAACAATCAAATAGTTTCTAATGATATTATTATTTGTTTGTCATAAGCTGTGGTCAATTCTGATGTCCAATCGGTGCTCAATGAATGGTTTGGTCAGACCGACGGTCGCCAGGATTGTCGTTATGTCGTCTACTTTATGGGAACACTGGCACTGGTATTCTGTTTGACCATAACTATGGCCTCGTCGGTAGTGATTATAAAATCAAAACAAACAAAATATTGATTGAGTGGAAAAAAATGTCACATAAATTAATATAAAATATTTTATTTATTTATTTATCCAAATAATAATCAATTATTATTAGTATGACAACAAAATAATTATTTATTTTAAAAAATGTTATATAATTGTGCATTTAATAAAAAATAATGTTATATTTGCTTACACTGTATGAAACTTTAATCAGTATTTATGATTTTACAATAATTAATTATTACATGAAACATATTTTAATAAGTGATTTGTTTTTAAAAGCAACAAAATCAAAATTGCAGTTATGGTTATGAATATAAACATTTTTTAAAAAGATAATTAATGTGCAAACAGTTATGTTATTATTATTTTTCAAAACCTGACCTCATCGGCATCCTTATAGCGCGGTTCGTTGGCCACAAAAAAGTCGTCAAAATAATTATATAAATATTCAAATGTAGGTCTCTTATCAGGGTCTCGATGCCAACACTCCAACATAATCTGATATATAGTATTAGGACAGTCACCATGCGTGGGTTGGGGCATCCTATAGCCCCTGTCGACTTGCTCTAACACATCCTTGTGAGTCATCCCTTAATAAAACAATAAACAATAAATAACAAATAATTGCAATTAAATTATTGACATTTACAAATAACATAATCCATTATATATGTATAAATTATTACATATCAATATACATAATAAATCTCAAATGTATTTATTATAGAAATGTCTAAAAAATAAACATTAAGTATTGTGATTAAGCACCTGGATATGGTATGCCTCCTTTGGTCATCAGTTCGTAGAGCAATATGCCGAACGACCAGACATCGGACTTACTCGTAAACCTTCCCTTATTGGCCGCTTCGGGTGACGTCCATTTAATTGGAAATTTTGCGCCTATTGTTGCAATATATTCGTCCTCATCAATAATTCGGGCCAAACCAAAGTCGGCCACTTTTACTTCTTTGTTTTTACCGACCTTTTTTTGATTATCCATTAATAAAAATTAATAAAATACCACTTTTTTGTATAACAACAAAATAAATCAATTACCAAAACATTTCTGGCGGCCAAATCTCTGTGAATTACTTTAATGCTCTCTAGATATGCCATTCCCGATGCTATCTGTGCCGCCATATCTATCAGATCGATGACAGTACATGACTCGCCTTCAGAACTATTACGAAGATAGTCGAGTAGTGATCCGTTGCACATGTATTCAGTGATGATAAGCAACGGCTGTTCCAGTGAACAGACGCCGTAAAGAGGAACCAGTTTGTCGTGTCTGTACTTTCGCATAATAGTCGCCTCCTGTAGAAAAGCTTTGGGAGACATAGAACCCGGTTTCAGTGTTTTGATGGCCACCTCTGTCTCGCCCCGGAATAGTCCGTAGTATACTTTGCCAAAATTTCCGGCTCCCAACTCACGGATCAATTGCAGATCTCTTCTATATATCTCTTGATGACAGTTAAGACCGGGACCTTTGGGTCCTTTTGGAGGCGACTTATCTAAACGACAGCACAGGCCGTTAGATGACTGTGAATAGTGGGCCACCAGATCCTGTAGTTTGATAAATGAGCGCCGAGAGGTTATATAGTATTGTCCATCCATTTTCTCTTTGATCTTATAATGTTTGACGTGATCCAGTTTCATGGCATCAAAGTCACGTATGGATAGTGAAAAAGCCCCTTTAGGGTCATATAGAGTATTGTTTATCTATAATAATATTATTTTATAAATATAATACCTGATCCCTGTTCACTGTTTCTGATGAGGAATGTGCCCCTCGGATAGTCGTCCAATAAAAGTAGTTTTTCCGCCTCTCGTCGCGATGTTTTCGGAAAAAACCAACTTTTATTTGAAAAATAAATACAAATATATATATATATATATATTATTTTTTCAGATTATAATCTGAATCTTAATTGTTTTAATATATATATACTCTTCGGTTTCGATGATATTTTCGACGACAAAATTCATGGGTATATAACCGCTGTGTTCACTGGTCATCCTCTTTGCGAGCCACCAGTCCGGTTCCTTATCGTTAAGGATTATCAGTTTTTCGCCCTTTTCAAAGCTCAACTCTCCCTCATCCCGGCCCTCATACGAGTACAATGCGATCACTATTTTGCGTTTTTTGGCGTTTGAAATGGTAGTTACGTAGGGCTTGGATAGCGATGAGGACCGCGAATTTGAGCCATTTTTGTTGCCATAATTACACTGAGCGTAGTCTCCATTTGCCGATTCACAGGGAACGGGTGGTAAGCCTCGAATTGGTCGCTTCGAGTTTGTATGAATACAGTTACCCATTGTGTCAACACAAACACATTATTATTATTAAATTTATATTTATATATATATATATATAGATAATTTTCAAGTTATCAATATATTCGACTATTTTATAATATTATATTTAAAAAAACAATAATAATCATTATTAATATTATTTTTTTTTGTTATCATATATAGAAATTACACTAAAATAAAAATTTGGTTATTTTTATTATAAATTCTTTTTTTTGTGAAAATTATTTTATTTCGATAATTTCATTAAATATCCAATTTTAACAATAATAAATAAAATATATTTTTTATTTTCATTCATAATCAATTTGTTATTTGTGTTATAAAATAACAACTTTAGAGTCGCGGATGCTCAACAAATAAATAATTAAATATATCAATATATAGAGTCTATAAAAAAATAGTTTTTAATTTTATAATATTATATATATATATGGGAAGCACTGTTTCCTTTCAAAGTCAAACAATTAATGTGAAAACCAAACGACTGATCCGACAATTTGTTTTGATAGTCAATCAAAAATGTATGTATAGATATGATTAGACAATATTACAGTATATTACAGTATTATACTGTACAGTAATAATAATAAATACAATAATAATAAATCATCCGTCAAAAAAACATTTCTTACTATAATATTTGATATAATATTGTATTAGTAAAAATAAAAATAAAAAATTAGTTTAATTATTTTGTGCATAAATTGCGAAATCAATTAATATTTTAAATTAAAATAATTTAAAATATTATTTGATATTTAGTTTATTTCTTAAATATCACATATTTAAAATAATATAAATACATTTATTATTATTTATTATATTAAAATTAACTTATTATACATATATTTGAATTAAAATATTCAATATTTATAATTGTTACTTAATAATTCATAATTAATTGCTATTTGTAGATAATAATATTAAAAAATATTTTACACTATATTTTTCAATATATAAATATATTTATGATATTTTTAAAATTTGCAAATATTAAGTCTTGTTTTCAGACAATAGTATCGTCACCCCAGCCGTGATCAACGTCATCGACAGTTAGATTCCGATTAGTGTCCACATCGGGTGCAGGAATTGTGTTAACAGTGGTCACATACACCGAGTTGGTCAGCGCCGAAGCAAACGAGTTGTCGCTCATTTGTTGTTGTTGTTGAGGTGGCTCTTCATAATCTTCATAGGTATCATCAGTGGACTGCATCTGAACCTGTTCCACCTCTTCGCTGTCCACACTATCACCAAACTGACCAAATGAAAAGCAGATCAATGATAATAAAATAAACAATTTTAAGTTAATATACATTATTAGAACAAATAACTAAATGAAATAAAACTTTTAATTGAATAAAAATGATTTTGTCTTATCTAAGATTTTATAAAAATTAAATTAGATTTGATTTTTTTTTAATTTTTCATTTATATAGTCAACATAGTTTAATATTATATTATTTGTTGATTGTACTAAAAATTAAAAGTTTACACTTTAATGCTTTAATAATTTGTGATTAATATTAGTAGTATTTTATGTTATTAGTAATAAATTAATAAAATAACATTTTAATAGCACTACATTATCTTAAATAAAATTTTTAATAAAATATTATTAAATAAATAACATTATTTTTTGAAGTGAAAAAGGAAATTAAGTTTTATTTAATTATTAGCAAACTTTTATATAACAACATAACTTTAAATGGGATTTACTATTTCAACTAGACTTTGAGTGACCACAAAAAAGTTGACATATTTAATGGTTTTTTTTTATTAAATAATTGTTATAATAAATAGCAATTATTTAATAGTTAATTAATGAATAAATTTATCAATTGTTGTAAATTACGAGATAAATTGTTGTCGAGTTTTACTTTTAATTAAAATTTACTTTTTTTGAAAAAAATGTTTGAAATTCAAATGCGTTAAAACATAAAAACGATTAAAAAATGTGGAATTGGTTTTCTGGAAGAACTGGAAGTCAGAATAGGAGAGCTATTCCACCGCAGAGGACAACAACAAAAACGGGACAATTTCCTAGCAATGGAAAGAATAGAAGATTAAAGACAAGACGAGAAATGGAACAATTGAAAGGACAACTTCCTGAAGACTTTCGCAACATATCTGAGGGAACGTTCGCCGAAATGTCCAAAATTACTAACGACTTGTATTTGACAGGAATTTTTGGACTAACAAAAGAAAACTTTGAACAAAACAATATAACAAATGTAATTAATGCCACTTACGAGGCGCCAGACATTGTTATTAAAGGTATTTCTTACATACGAGTGCTCGTCGACGACGATCCCGAAGAGGACATCACACCGTATTTTGATTACATAGCCGATAATATCGAGTCAATGGCCCGCAGACATCGCCACACATGCATACACTGTGTGGCCGGTGTGTCCCGATCGGCGGCACTGGCCATAGCCTATCTGATAAAATATAAGAATATGACACTAAAAGCTGCTTTTAATCATATAATCCGTCGCCGACAGTGTGTTAAACCGATTACCGGTTTTATTCAACAGCTCATGGATTATGAGCTGAAAATTCGCGGCTCAAACTCGTGTCAACTGATTGTTTATAAGACACGTGAGGGCGACGTTCAGGTGACTGTCCCTGACTTCTGGATCAGAGAACATCCGTTGATTATGAATCTGGAGATCGAAACCGAAAGGAAACGAAATCGAGAGGAAGGACTTAACGCAGCCTCGAGTTTCAGTCACGTGTCGACCAAAAGGTCTAAATACGGCGATATCTCACAAATTCATTGATTAGTTTTTTATTTAAATATCATTTATGATTATAGTCTCTCGTTTTATATATAGATTATAAAACTGATGATAAAATTAATGTTTAAAAAGTAATATTTATTTATTCTTAAATTATTGAGAAATATTGTAATTTAGTTAACAAATTCAAAATTCTATACAATATTTTAACTTTAATATAATGATATAAATATATTACAGTATAATATAAAATAATTTTTTGTTTTTGCTCTATACTTAAAAATTAATTTTATAAGTATTTGTTTGCTATATAAGTTATAAATAAATTAATATTTTTAAAAAATAATCTTATAAAATATTTTAAGTGTTCAATAATTTTTAACAAAATTAATTTTTACAATAAATATTATGTGTACTTTTGGATATAAACTTTTTTTTTATATCATACCTTTTTTAGACCTTTATAAGTACTAAAGTTTAAAATTTTTATATCTTAAAAAAACAATTTCAAAATATTTTGTACTATTTTATAAATTTTGAGTAAATTATATATATATACTGGTATTTACTATACGACTATTGTAGTGACAAATAAAAATGTATTACTTGATAGGCTTAAACTAAACTAACATATTATATATCAAAATAATATCAGGTATTAATAAAAATAAATGAAAATGTTTGAAAAATAAATAAAATATAACGACAATTGTAAATAAGATTTTTTTACAATAAAAAATATAATAATAATAACTCATTTGAGTATTACTATACATAAATAGCAGCCTATTTGGTCAAACAATTGATTATATTTAACTTATACAATATAGCAACAACAAAAAATAACTAAAATTAAATATGTACTTTAAATATAACATATTTAAGAAGTTAACATAATATTTAAAAATAAATTACAAATAATATTATTAATAATCATAATTATTATATAAAAAATATTAAACTTAACAAAAATGAAAAATAATGTGAAAAAGTAATATCAATAATAATTTTTTTATAAAAATAAAATACCGGTCTCAGGATTAACTCATTTTGAATATTAATTTGTTGTATTGTTGGGAACAGTTAGCCACCAATCAAATACCTGACGCCGATTAGCCAATCTTGGAGCTGGTCTGCGGATTCAATTGTATCATCATTACGCTGAATGTGGCCAAAGTACAGATGAACGACAAGAAGAACTGGCTGTCGAGTGTGACCACATTGTTGAGCGTCGGTCTCATCCGCGGATAATACGACGGAGTTATTATCAATCGTCTGATCCGTTCATTATCGCGACACAACTCCTTCATATTCAGCTTCAACTTCTTGGACTCGAGCGACACACGCGACGCATAGTGTGACACAATAAAGTGTGGTAACCATAGGATGATCATCGAAACAAACTCGATGAGTGACCAAACCTGGAACCACTCGGAACCGGCACTCCAGGCCAGGAAAAAGATGTCAATACAGGAAACAACAAACAGTGTTGAAAACCAGACAAAGTTTATGGGACCGAAACAGTGCTCGATCTCAATGTGCATCTTATACACCAAATTGAACTGTCTTTTGAATAACTCGATGTCGAATCCATTGTCCCGATCACTAGTAATTTGGTCCTCTAATTGTTCGTTCATTTGTCCGACACATTTGGACAACAGTATCGATAGTAGACAGTAGGCGCACATCACCGCAAACCGCGAACCATAAGTGTACATTCGGTACACAAACGAGTCCAGTGTTGCAATCAAATGTACTAATACTTCGGGCAATCGATCGCCTGTACAGTTGACCACTAGTAACCATTTGCGGTACTGGTCTATGGACAGTGTGGACAACCAAAACTGTGAGGCCGCCCAATGAATGAATGCCACACTAATCATGAATATCGTCCACTTGAAGGCCAACTTCTTGAGTGTTTTTGTGTGATCTGTTTGGACAAAGCTATTGATGATCATATATGTCATCTCTGAGCGCCGTTTTCGATGAATAAACCAGAGATCGACGGCAAAAGCCATCGTCAGTTTGAGTACCAGAGACCTGATATCGTTGAGCAGATCATAGAAGCGTTTGCTCGAAAGGCCCTTAACTGTGGTCACGATGTGAATCATTGTCTGCAAATTGATGAAACAGATGGCTATATAAAGCAAAAATCTTGTGATAGAATTGCGCCAAAAGAAACGTTTTCCAGAGTTTTCCTGATATCGATTGAAGCAAAGGTCGAAACCAAAGAAACGAAGTGACAGTAGAAATGGATCGATGTCTTCGGCCGAACCCGAAAGGAAACGATCGATTGTGGCCACAGACTTCTTCGGTGGGTAAGAGTTGAGAGGAATGCTAACCATTGTCTCCAACTTAAGGACTATTTAATTATTAGTTAAGAAAAAATGATTTAAAAAAATAATTTAAGTGTTAATTGCGGTAATATTTTTATTCAAACATTTTCTTTTGCTTACATTCAAGTCGTGCAAACTTTTTTTACGTCCAATGATTTAATGAATAATACAAATAATAAGTGAAAAAATAAATTATATATCATTAGATAATCGATTTTACAATTTAAAAAATATAACATTTTATAATAATAGTAATAATATGTTTTACATAAAATATTAAAATTTATTTTTTATGCTTTCAATAAATAATACAATACCGGAATGTCTATTGATATTAGTTTAAGCATTAGAATAGTATATAAATTTATTTAAATAATTAAATAAATATATAACACTTGTGCTAACACATAGGGCTTAATTTATTATTAAAAATATATGTAAAAAACTTAATAATACTGTAAATACATTTAAATGTATTGTTATTAATTTAATTTATTATTATTTGTAATATATAATATATTACCAGTAAATAATATTTTATCATTGTTAACGATAAATTATTTTATATACTATTAGTATTAGTAGTATTAAACAATTTATTTTTATCAATAGAATAATATAGAGATTATGTTTTTTCACTAAATATCAAATATAATTATTACTAAATAATATTTTATATAATAGTTAGCTGTTTTAGTAGTAAACAACCCAAACAAATAATCATTTATTTTACGATTTCATTAAATATATATTTATTAAAGTATAAGATATAATTGTCATAAACTCTCTGATCACGTCTTTATTAGTCTATAAGATATACACAAAAAAAACTGTTGAACACTACAGATATAACAGTATATAGAGTATAAACCCATTTATTTTAGGCTTTAATTTGTATAAATATTTTTATGTCTCAATTCTGGTGTCTAATTCTGTTAGCACTACTAATACAATATTGTATTATATATAATGCTTACAATACTGTAATATATATATACTATATATGCTTTTTATGTGCTTAACATAAAATCATTCAAATATTTAGTTTTCAGTCACAAAGAAAAATCAATACAAACTATTTGTTGGCCAAACACTTGTACGCAACGGTATTCAGTCAGTTAGTTACACAACAAATCTTTAAACAAAAATCTTAAATAAAAAATCATATTTAGTATTGATTTTAATTATTTTTTGTTTTTGAATAAATGTATTATTAATTTTTGTTTTAAATTTAACACTACTTATAAAATAGCATATAATTAAATAAAAATATTTTCAAGAATATAATAAAAGTATTTTAGGAATTTTTTATATAAAACTTTATTTTTATAAGATGTTTCATGTCTTAAACAATTGTAATTTAATATAATAATAATAATAATAATAATAATAGTCTGAATAATGTCTCTGAATATGACATTTGTTTCAAAATAGTGTTCATTGAATTGAAAACAAAATTATTAAATCATTTATTATTCAATGAATCCGTGAATAAAAAAGCACTGTCTATCGTGTATATATATATATATATATATATATATATATATATATATATATATATATATATATAGATGTTTACTATATAAAAATTAACTTATTTATAAATATTTTATATAAACACACCAACAAACAATTAAATATATATAGTATAGTTTAATAATAATAAATATCAAATAATCAAATGAATAAAATCAAATATTGTTTTTTTTGTCTATTTGTTTGATTGTAATTTTAAGTGTAAGTTTACAAAACAAACTGCACTATAAAAAGTAATTATATTTATTTTTTGTTAAGTTTGCGCAAACAATAAATAGGCAAATTGTTTATTAGATAACAAATAGAGCAAAAAGAAAGATAAATTTATTTAAAACATATAATATAAGATATATTATACATATATAGTAAATATATATAAGGAATATCTATTTATTTACAAATAAGTTATACTAAGAATAAAATAAAATTAATGAAAATGTTTATATGATTATCTAATTTAATAAAAGAAATTACATTTATATTATATAAAATTTGTTTTTTGGAGTAATCTTTTGTCTAGAAATATAGTGACTTATAATTCACTTATTGTTTAATCAAATTGTCGGCAAATAAGTATTTCAATATCAATTCGGTTTAGAAACAAATTTTAAAAATATGAAAAATATGAGACAATTGCTAATAATTATTTCATTAAAGAAATAATAATTTGTCTATAAATGATAAAAATTTAAATGTTTATTAATCCAAATTAAATAAATATATAATTATTTGTTTAATTTGTAAATACCGGTATATATTATTAATAATTATTATTATGAATAAAGATTATATATTAATTCTTTATTTAATTTTATATAATGCATCTTAAATATACTCTATTGATTTAGTTAATCAAATTCATAAAACACTAGAATTGTATTATCTGTATTAAAATTTTTAATTTAAAATACATTAAAATAATACAAGTATTTAAATGATCTGAATATCTTGTATATGAATATAACATTCATATTAAGACATAGTGTTTATTGAATCAAAAAATTGAATTTATTTATTGTTCACTGACTGTCTGAAACAAAACTTTCTTTTATTGAATAAATTATATAATATATATAAAAAAAACTTTGAAAAAGTTTTATTTACTGAAATCTTTACGAGCCTTTTGTGTGTCTGTCTGTAGCATTTTTTTTGCAAATTTTGAAATTCTGACTTCAGATTCAGTTAGAGGACTACTAATAATGTATTGAAAAGTTGCATTAAAATTTTGATATCTCTTCGGGAACATTGAGAAAATGGCGGCCAAAGATAAAAATTCTTAGATAAAATTTCATAAGTATAGATTTGAAACATTGAGCATCAAAAACAAACATAAGAAATATGCATTAAAATTTTGATCTTTTAAGGGAACTTAGATAAAATGGCTGCCAAAGTAAAAAATTTAGGTAAAAATTTTAGCGTTTAAAATTGTATACAGCATGAAAAATAATATATAATAGATAAAACTTATTTTATTTTTTTCAAAAATGGCGGCAAAAGTATGATTTTAGATGTTTATTTTGTTATACCAAATTATTTGATATTCTACATGACTATAGTTGAGTATATTTTGTCATACCGAGTCATTTGATACCCTACATGTCTATAGTTTAGTTTATTTTGTCATACCTAGTCTTTTGACTATATGACTAAAACCAACTGACAATAAATTTGCGAACATAATATTTTTTATGTCAAAGTTTTTTTTCTGATAATGCTTTCTAACATACTTAACTGGTTTTATTTAAAATTAACATAAAAAACAAAATAATAAAAAAATATTACATATTTTTAATTAAATAATATTATGAATTATTTTATACTATAATGTAATTAAAATTTGTAATTACATAATAACGTAAAAAGCAAAGTAATTTATTTATGAAAAGTAATAACAAATAATTCAATAGTTATATTAATTTTTTTATTTATAGTATCATAACTTAACTATAAATATAATATTACAACTAAAGTAGATGTTTGCGGACAATAAAATGATTGATATTATCTTAATTTATCATGATCATTATTAAAATATATAAAACAAATATTTAAAATATTATATAATAATTAAGAGAAATTACTTAATATTTAATCAAAATTCATACAATAGATTGAGTATTTTGAATGAATCTAATGAAATAAAAGTAATTTTATAGTTATTGAAAAATATTAATTAAATTTTTATATAATTAAATTTACCATAAGTTTTTTATTAAATTCAAACGTGATTTTTGATAACCATTTAATAATTTCCGGCTTTTTTTGTTGATATTTATGTAATAGTATAGAGAATATAATAATTATTATTCTTAGGAAATCATTAAATATTTATATAAAAAAAATCATAAATTATTACAATTATATAACAATATAAAGACTAGTATAATAATTTATCATTTAGTTTATATTTTAAATAAATTATCAATAAAAATGTCTAATAATTTCGGTGTCATCGACTATACGGTGTTCATAATAATGCTAATGATATCATCGGTTATTGGGTTTTATTACGCGTGGAAAGACCGCAATAATACTAATGAGGATGAGTTCTTGAGAGGGTATTAATGCAAATAAAACTATATTTGTTTGTTATTTACCCAAACATTTCTTTAGAGGTAAACACATGTCTGTAATACCGGTGTGCCTATCAATTATGGCCAGTTTTTTGCCCAGTACTTCAGTTATTGGTTTTCCAGTTACCGTTTACTTCACGGGCAGTATGTTCTGGTTTGCAGTCATACCGTCCATTTTGGCGGCTGTGTTGGCCTGCGAAGTGTTTCTCCCGGTTTATTATAATATGAATCTAACATCGGTTAATGAATACCTACACAAACGTTTTAAATCACATAAATTACAAATTTTGGGTAATATATCAGCACTTTTATCATTGGTAATATTATTGATAAATATTTTTTAATTTATTTTTCTTATTTCATTAGATATTAATACTTAATTGAATATAAATTTTATTTGTTTAGATACCTTTCTTTGGAGTTGAACTGTAAGATCTCATAAAACAAAAATTTCATTTCATTTAAATTTTATTTAATTAATGCACCGATAGTTTTGCGCCGTCTATTGCACTGTCAATAGTTACAGATATATCTATAAACTCAAGTATTTTGTTGATCGGCCTAATTGTCACATTATATACATCACTCGGTGGTCTCAAAGGTGTCATTTGGACGGATGTCTTCCAGTTTTCTATCATCTTATTTGGTCTATTGGCTATTGCTATCAGAGTTTGTATTATAATATACAGTAATCAATATTTGATAAAAATAAAAATAATAATTTATACGGTAATATCAATTGATTTGTTAATATAAAAGGGCGCCAACATATCGGGAGGAATGGCCAGTGCCTTCCAAAGAGCTCATACCGGCGGTCGCATTGAATTCTGGAAGTAATATATAATTTAAGATACATTTGAAATAATTAATTTTTCTAACATACCAGTGCTTATATTTGTATTATAGCATGGAATTCGACATTTACAGTGTCAACTCATTTTGGGTATACATATTGGGCTTCGCAGTGTTGTGGAGCGGTACGTTCAGCACATCCCAACTACAGGTGCAACGAGCCGTATGTATGCCATCCATGCGATCGGCCAAACGGGCTCTGTACACCGCAATTCCCGGATTTATTTTCATGCTATCGCTTATGGTGATCATCGGTATTGTTATGTATGCCCGATATTACAACTGTGATCCTATGGCTACAGGTCAGGTTACCCGTCCCGATCAATTATTGCCATTTTTCGTGTTAGACATTTTTGGTGACGACTATCCTGGTCTACCAGGAATGTTTGTGGCCTGCATTTTTTGTGGCTCTCTTAGCACTCTATCATCGGGTCTGAACGCATTGGCCTCAATCATTTGGGACGACTATGGCAAACAAGTCTGTTCCCGATGGCTACGTCCAAGTTATGGCATATACGCGACCAAAGTTTTGGCCATTTTAATTGGCATCGCATCCATATGTTTCGCATTCGCTGTTAAAAAGACTGATAATATAGTCGAGGCTGCGGTTATGTTGTATGGCTCATCCAATGGCCCGATATTTGGACTTTTTTGTTTGGGTCTATTCTTCCCGTGGGCTAATGCCTACGGCGGTGCGGCCGCTCTTATTGTCGGCCAAATCATGAGCTTTTGGATCACAATTGGCTACGTTTCTGACAGAAGAAGTCCCCAAACATTGGCGTTAGGAGTGAGTACTGATGGCTGTCCCGAACTTAACAATAGGACTGCACCACTAAGCTATTTAACCAATTATAAGATACCCCAATATTATCCAACAGGTATTAAGAACTAGAAGAATGTTACCATTTTTTTTTATAAAAAAAGACAATTAACACACAATCCATGTGAATATTCATAGGTTTCGATAGACTTCATCACATCAGTCCATTTTTTGTTCCGGTAATCGGCTTTTTAGTCAGTCTCGTAGTCGGTAATGTGGTCAGTTTGGTCACTCTTGGCAACAAAAATCGGGATATAGACAAAAATCTGGTTTGCAATCAAGTTTGCTATTATATGGAAAAATTGTTACCAAAAAGTTGGCGCAAATTGACTGAAGATCAGGTGACGCCACCGAATGAGTACAATGTCGTACAAACCAATATAATTCGGTCATTACATTCGGTTAAAAGGGATAATAACACCGAAGCCGATGATGAAGTACCGCACGACGAGTCAGTCAATAATCAATTTAGAAATTCCGGCGACAAAACTACAAAAATATAATTCTTGTGAACCAAAACATCAACGACAACAACAACTTATAAAATATCAATTGCTATCCAAACACACATATTGTCACTGATCTCATACTAAAAGTCTGTGTCAGACCATAATGTCATCAATAAAACAATTCTTAATTAATAACAACAAAAAATATTGAATAATCTTTATTTTGTCAATTAGTGTCCATTTGTTTGGTTTTGTTGCGACCGGTTATCTGTCTTTCATACGTATAGTTTCCGTGTCCGGCGGCTCTTTCGGCTTCCTCTTGACTGTACGGCTCGTCTTCCAATAGTTTTACTCTTTTCTTATGTGTTTTACTTTTTGTGTGATCCGTAAGCGACTTGTCGTCAATAAAATAGCGACTAAAGGAAAGAGAGAACAAATACAGACAAATAAAAATGTTATCATTAATTGATGTCTTAATTAATAACTAATTTAAATGATTTTATATCTTTTAAACCAAGAGTTGGTTAAAAATGATATCAACAAAAAATGGGTAAACAAATCAATGTCCAAACATACTGGCAATGTTTGCAAAAAAACTGTCCATTTGCTGGTAAATCGTTGTCAATGTCTTCTACATCATTACCACCGATGATGGCATCAGTCTTGACACTAACGTCTTGTATATCGACGGCATTCATGAGTCCGAGTTTGATGGCATCCAAGTCTTTCTTATATCTCTTCGTCTTCAGTCCTCTCTTACCGATCCGTCTGTTGGGAGCATTGTTACCCTTTTTACGTGAATATCGGGTCATAATGTCGGGACAGTCTGTGTATGTGTGTGTCTGACTAACTGATCCCTAATAATGATGACAACTATGTGTTGATTGTGTGATCAAAACTGTTTGTATTGTCAATGATATTACAAACACAAACACACTGTACTGTACTAAACATGTGCTATCATTAGGGTTGCAATAATACAATACAATACATAAAATGTAAAATCAATTATAAATTAATGTATAAATTAATTTTAATTTCTATACATATTATTTCAATATTTAATTCATAGACTTAATAACAATATATATATATATTTAATTGTTATTTTAGATAATAATATTTTGTGAAATAAAATCAATTGATAATTTTTAAAAAAAAAATTAAAATTTATATATAAGTTTGTGTATTTTGACAACACTAATAACAATACTTGTTTGATAGATAACATAGAGTACGTTTAAAATACAACTTAATAAAACTCATTTAATTATTGATAACTATTATTAAATTATATAATTTATAATTAAATATAATTATATCTTATTTTATTTATTTAAATAAATACAACCTTATATCATTATTTTATTAGTATTTTTTTAAAATTAATTTATAATTATTATAATATTGTATATTTACAATTTATTAATTTTCTATATACAAAATACAATGTTAACATTAAATAGTTTTTTTAATAAAATAAAATATTTAATTCAATAAATAACTGAATTTACAAATACTTTTTGGCCAATAATAACAAAAATGTCAAAATTGTCGCCAAATACTGTGATATGAGACCCGATGATCGGATTTGACCGGAAAAAGTGGTCAATTCTGTAATAAACAATAGTGTCATCGACACGGAATATATCACCAATAATAATGGCAATTCATGTAATACTGATAACAGTCCCACAAATGCTAAACAACAGTGAATTAATAGCAAAACCAGAAGCGATGTCCTGATCTTTGAGCACTTGTCTAACATTAGTACCGTTTGTCGACGCACTGGACTACTGTACCGATGATGATAGATATCGTCAACAATGTTGCGATTAATGGCCGTCCAGATGGCCATCACGTGTGTTACCAATGAAACACCGATTGTGGCAATCAGTGTCACCGTTAATGTCAAAAGCATAGACTCGCTATCATATAGTGTTTCCATTGAGTTGTTATAAACTTTTGAAATGTATTTTTAGTGCCAATTCTTGGCATAACTTTTTTTTGTTATATTTATATATAACTTATAGTTTAATACATCGTATAATTAAATTTTATTTTACACTCATTTTACACTCAGTGTAAATTTTGGTAGCAATAATAGTAAATGCAATGATTAGAGCAAAATAATCATTAACTAAATAACAGTAAAAATAGTTTATCAAATTATTAACAACTGATTGTAAATTTATATTAACCAAACTTTAATATTAATAACTTGAAAACATTGTAGTATTTTTGTTTAATTACTTTATAAAATATCCAAATGTTATACACGTTTTGTTTTAGATAAAATAAATGTTTTTCAAAAAACAAAAAAAAAATAAGTTTCAATACTTTATTTAATAACAACCAGTATGTACTGTATGTACTAAACTAATGATTAATAATCAAATAATCAATAATTTGAAATAACGTTAGTTTTAATATATTAATTAAATGATTCATATAAAGTACAGTATATTCAATGCAATATAAATACTGTACGATATATATAATTTACATCACAGTAATAGTCATATCCGTCTAAAAATATGGGTATAAATTTTATACTTAACAATACAATATAAAGTTTATACAGTATTATAAACTTATATAATGAATGCATTATTAAATTTAATGTAGTAAAATAAAGATGTATTTTATTAAATTATCATATTTATATAGAAAACTGATTTGCAAATTATAATTGACTAAATGTATTATTATTTTTTTCAGTTATGGTTACAACATTTACTCAATGATTTTAAATTGAGATTTGTTTGAAAATAAAATAAAAATTGAATTAAGGCATTATATTTTTATTTAATTTTTTTGTTGGTTCAAATCATTTAATTATGTTTTATAATATTTATATATGTTTTTTAATAAATAGCATTAAAAAACTGGGCATAGCCCACGCATTTGATGATTGTTTTTATAATAATTTTTATTGTTTTAAAATAATAATAATTTAGTTTAGTTTAGTTTAGTTCCCTAAATTAAAAAAATAACTATTTTTCTTTGTAGATCAAATTATTAAAATATTTGTCTAATATATAAAGCACTTAATAAAAAACAATATAACTTCAAATCAATAATACTGTATATTTTGAATGTTAAATAAATAATAAAAACTACTTGAAATATTTATATAAATTTTATATATAATGCAAACTAATATGTTTGACCATAATTATTAAACTTGATTATTAACAGCAATGTTTCTAAATTTTTATTTGTAGTTTTTAAACTTGAAATTTAAGTAATTTATGTGTTGGTGTGTTTTATTACTGATAAAAAAAATTAACTCATAAGTGGTTGACATTCAAATAGTATTAATTTTTACGATACTCTTTATATTACTGTATATACCGGTATAATATACTGTATAACTATAGCTATATTGATATTTACTATTAACACTCTTATCATTGACAAACAGAGAGGAGGAATATATTTATAATGTATATAATTTGCAAATTAAATGTTTTATTTTGTTTTTTTTTTAATAAAATCCTATTATGGTTTGCAAAATTTATTGCAAACCCATATTTAGATTTATAAAAAAAAACAGTAAAAAAAACTTTGTGTTTTTTCAAAATGTGATCTAAACATAGCATAAACCATAAAAAAAAGTTGTCTACAAAAATATATTTTATATAGCATTTGAAGTTCACAAACACAACTATAACACAGCAAATAGCAAAAAATATTACTGTAATATAGCAATGATTTCATTTTTTATCAGCACTTGTAGTTCAAAGTACTCTTTCCTATGAAAAAATTATATGAATTTATTTATGTTTTGAAGATATAAATTATATATATATATATATATATATATATATATATATATATATATATATATACCATGTATTGTATTTAATATTATGTTAGTTTATCTCAATCACATATTGACTTCCATATAATTATATGAATTGTGTGCCATTTCCTACAATCAATACAATTATTTAGTGTTTTTTAATAATAATAAAAACTATTGAATTCAGTATATTGTTTATATGAATATATATTTTTATAAAATATGTTTTACTTATATTGAAATGATAAAAGATATTAGTTATTTATTTAAATAATTTCTAGTAATATTTTAGTTTATTAAAAATGTGTGATAAATATATATTGCATTCAAAACCTGAACTTAATATCAAAGAATATAAAAATTGTTATAAATATTTATCTGAATACCTGATTATTCATAAAGATATTGATTTAATTGTAAGTTTTAAAAAATATAAATATTTAACTATTAAATAATATATTCTAAATAATATCTAAAATTATATTTTAATTTAGACTTAAACTAAAAATATTTTAATAAATATTTGTATTTTTTCTTAATTTTTTTTATAACTTTCATTAATAATTTTTAAATCTAAATTTACAGATAGACTATACAAATGATAAATTATTTAGTGGACAAAAGATACTTGATTTAACTAATTTAATATCAAATTCATTAGTTAATAAATATAATTTAAAAATTGGTGATACCGTATGTTTTATATCATCTAATGATTATCTTAAGTCAATTGCATTTATATCACTATTAAATATCGGAGCCATCAGTATATTTCTAGACGAAAGGATAACATATGGTAAGTGACTATAAATTACATATAAATAATATAAATAATATTTATTTCCTAATATTATATTAGATAAGTTGGATAATGTACTTAATAAAACCAAATTTAAATATATATTTTGCGGAAATGCCAGCAAAATAATTGTTGATAAGTTGGTGAATAACTATTCAGAAATTACTGTAAGTTTTATCTATGAATTTATTTTTTGAAATACAATCTTAGAGTAGATCTTTAAAAATGTTATTTTAATTAACAAATTTCTAATAATATTAATAATTGTTTATTAATAGAAAGTATTCATTGAATGCAATGATGACTATGAATTGGACAATAAGTTTATTAATGTTACTCAACTATTTAGTGATGATATCAAATGTGAAAACAATTTTGATGTCAACCAATCGGATATAGCGGTGATTGAGTGGACCGGAGGTACAAATGATGGCACACCGAAACCAGTGGCCAAAACGCACGGCAATCTTATCAATGGATTACAGCAAATGTTAAGCGACAATGTCTTGAGCAACAACAGCGATGACATTATAATATCGATGCCATTTGACCACTTGTTTGGCATATATTTTCATTTAATATCACTTATCAGTGGATCCAAAACGGTGTTAATCAGAGAAACGTTTGCTACAAATACTTATATATATTTGCAATGTATTGAAAATTTGAATGTAACAAAACTGATACTGTTTTCATCGGACATCAATTTGATGGTCAAAAATGAAGTGAATCTCATGTATAATGTCAGTAGTGTTAAAGAGATAATATATATCGGTGTTTTTGATGATAACAATATTATCCGTCAAAGTGTGGACAGTATGTTTAAGTGCCGATATTTTAGATCAGGTATTTTTTATTACAATTATTATTTTTTGAAAAAATATATTTATTAATTAAAAATATTTATAATAATAATATAGTTTACGGAACCACTGAATCAGGAGTCATAGCATGTCTGCAAAAAAGTAAATGCTATGAACGGAACAATTATTCGACGGGACAGTTGATATCGGGAACAGTACTACAGGTGCTTGACTTGAAAACTGGTGAATCGCTGCCAGCTTACAGTGTGGGCGAGATTTGCGTAAAAAGTGGACAATTGGGTCACTCTTACGGCACTGATAACAGCGACAGATTTACTAATGATGGCTATTTAAGATCCAACGACGCCGGCTATTATGATAATGAAGGCAATGTCTACATTGAATGCAAGATATCTGATATTATATATGTTGACAATCAGATGCTGATACCAAACGATCTTAAAATCCTATTGTTATCGCATCCCAATGTCATCGATGTCTCGGTTATCGGTATTTATTGCAATTATAGTGACTCTGAGTCCGACTCTGACACTAATGAAACAAATAATATAATTTATAAACAATTAAATAATACGTTTAAGATATTTGTTGTATTGCGCGCCGGTAGTAACGAAACTGATCTCGACTTAATCAACTTTATTAACGATAAGGTAGAACCCATCAAACAGGTTGACTTCAATTTGTATGTCATGGATATATTGCCTCGAAATAGTTTGGGTGATATTCAAAGAGGTTCACTAATAAAATATTAAAATAAATTGGTTTTATTTAATAATTGTAAACTTTTTTATATACTTAAAAAACTCTATATGTAACTAATTTTTTAATTTTTTTAAATATATCTATTTTAAATAAACAATTTGTAAATTATAATTTACAATATATTCAAATAACAATATACTTATTGATAGTAAGTGTCGAAAACAATGTCTTATATTTAAACCACAAAAACCTGAAGAACAAAGTGAAAGACTGTTTCCAATGGATATCCAACACAAATGCTCACAAAAAATGCAAAAATAAATAATTTATTTATTTATTTATTATTATTTATCACAATTTTGACAGAATTATTATTCATTGTTATGAATAAATAAACAGTTATTAAATTTTAATGATTTAAAGAAAAATTATTTATAAATTATTGACAATTATATAACTTTTTAAGACTACTAGCGTCTGAATCAGTCATCTTTGTCTTATCGTACGGTTCTTTAAGCTTAAAGTGCTTATCCTTGGGAACCATAGTCATGTGTCCGTCCTTTGAGAAAGCAGTGGACGAGTAGATCATAATAGAGTTGTAATCAAATTTTGCAAACAACCGGTTCATCGACGAAGGATTCTTCTCAAAGTTATTGTTCATTCCTGGCATCACATGATTCAAATGGATAGTCAAAAATGAGTCCCGATCTGAGCGCATGTGTTCGTGATAGAAGCCAAGCGCGTGTAGTAACTCGTGTACGACTGTCCCTCGATATAGACATCCTCTGCCTAATGATACGTCTTGTGAACCACCGATTCGACCCACATATGAATAACATCTAAAATATGTTAAATTTAATAACAATTAATTCAAATATATATATATATATATATATATATAAATCAATTGATACCCATTGGCTTTGATTATATTAATAAAATCTCTTTCATTGTTTCGTTTCTTAAAGTGAATACACGACACATCTTCAATGTCTTTCATTGCCGACTCTATGAATGCAATCTCTTTTTCTGTAAAAAAAATTCAATTAATAATTTGTTATTAATTATTATTATTATTATTATGTTTTGTCTGACCCGAAAAGGTATTGGCAAACTTATAGTGGATGACACCATTGGGCCACTGTTTATGTTTAGATGACGATGCCTTTCTCATTGCACCCTAATTTCAAATTATAAAACTTATTTTTCTTTTCAAAAAATATAATTGAAAATAAATGATAATTGAAATTGAATTCATAGAAACCTTTTGTTTGGGCACAAGACCTAACATATCTCCTCCATATCGCTCCCGGTTCTCAATAAGACGTTTATTGGGATGAATGTCATCCGATTCTAAACTATCTTCACCTGAAAAACAAATGAAACTATAAATTGTGAAAAAAATGTATGAAATTTATTTCACTTTTTTTAAAAATACCGTTCAATAATTTTAGATAAATGAACATAAAATTTATCAAATTAAATAAAAGATAATTAAATATCATTTTTTCACATATTTAAAATAATTAAAATTATAATACCGAAATAAAAAATATAATAAAATGTTTAAATAATAAATTTTTAACTATTTATGTTTTTTGTATCATTTTTTATTAAAATAAAACAAATGATTAAACACAGCTATTGTTAATTAATTGTTAGTTCATTAAAAATAATCTATTGTTTATTTTGAAATATAGTATATTGCGAAAAACTTTAGTTTTACAAATCAAATCACATGAATAAAATGATTTTCAAACATTAGAAAAACATATTTTCAATAAATAAATAATTAATTTTTTGATTAAAATAACACAATTAGTTATCAATATTAGCGTAAAGTAATGATATAAAAACTACTGTACTATTTTGTACCGTAGTATGCATACAGTATTTTGTTAATAATTATCGTAATAAAATAAAAATAATTAAATATAAAGAAAATTAAATATATTAAATAAGTTGAAAGTACTGTAAATGATATTATGAATTGACAATAACAGGTAATATAAATTAAATCAGAATAAAATCAATAAAAATAATATAATTGAAAAATAGCAATATTAATGATGTTAATGATGTTAATGATGTAATTGATAATAATAATAATAAAACCAAATTAAACCTATATATCATATATATATATATATATATATAAGTGTTGAAACCAAATCTCTTTCTGCTGCTGTGATCTCTTCGCGTAATCCATCTATTGATTCATCAGATTCTTCAATAAATTTTTTGATCAAATCCATAGTAATTGATCCAATATGACTAATCTTTTATCAGCAAAAAAAAATAAAACTAATAAAATATAATAAAATCAAAGCAACAATATTAGACAAAATTATGGTAAAAGTAAAAAGAAAATATGTTTAACTCTATTTCTGAATCGTATCTCAAAAGCGTTATTCTGTTAAATGAAAACATTTTTAAACAATTTATTAGCAAATACTACTAAAAATAGTTTTTCGAAAAAACACATCAAATTCAGAATATTTGACTTTTTAAAAAAAAATCAATTGATTTAAGTCAATGAAAGTGAACTTTTCGGACATTTTCTGAGTGTTTAACTTCTTTTTAAATTTCTTTTTATAATATCTGATTCAATACATTTGTAATTTCGACAAACGCCATAAGTAACCGCTGTTTATGGCTTTCATTGATAAGTTGTCCGATAAGTTCAGATAAGATAAGTTTATTGGCCGCCAATCCCTTGAACTCATCGCTTAAGACAAACTGAATGGCATTCAATTGATTACTTTTACCGCAACTGTTACAACAAATTACCGAAATGACCGAAAACCGGATAATTAAACTATACTTATGTCGCGTGTATTATATGCTATTATATTACAAAATTCACAAATGTTTTAACGAAACCAAATGAGATAATGTCTCGCATCTTATATCTCGAGTCATATATTTGTTAAAACAATCAAATATCTAATTATTTGCTATATTGTAATCAAATTTAATTTTTTATGATTAGTGAACCTATAATTCAAAATACTTTATTTTTAAAAAAACAAATGACATCAATAGTGAAGATGAAACAGCCGTACAAAGTATTGATTGACATCTGGGGTGTCATTACTTCGTGGACTTTTCGAACTGATCTTAAAACTTATATCAAAGAAAATTTGAAGAATTTCTTGAGCCAACACTGGACACAACAACTGATCAGTGATTTTGTTCATCGCTTACGAGATATGAACGCTAAAGACAGAGAAATTCATTCAGATTTACCACAGATTGAGGAGTCGACCGATGATAATAAGGACACTGTTATTGAATCGGTTGTTAAAAATATTGAGTGGAGAAAAAAACATAAACTCAATACATTTGACAACGATATCCAAGAACTGTATCAAACCATATGGTTGGACGGCTATCGCAATAAACGGCTCAAAGTTCACACTTTTGTTGACGTTATGCCATCGTTTCAGAGATGGACTGACGAAGAATTGACAATAAAGATCTATACGTTCGCTTCCGGTCCGTCACAAAATCAAAAACTATTTCTTAATCACACCACTTGTGGTGATGTTAGTTGGTATGTCGTCGGCGGCATCAATAGCTATCATAAATACAAACACGACTCCAATCGGTTTAAACAAGTTTTCATTGCCCTTCAAGAAAGTCCACAAAATATTCTGTATATAACCGACAGTCCGAACAAAGCCCGGGCGGCTATTGCTTCGGGAATGAGAGCTATAGTTGTTTTAAGAGACGGGAATAAGAGATATTCAGACCAAGAACTCGATGGCATACAAACAGTCACTTCATTACAAGAGTTAGATTTTATACCCGACTATAATCCTAATTGTTGTTAGATTTTTAAAAACTTTTCAAATTCTTTAGACTAAATTACAGTATTTTATTAAAATGATAAATCTATTTGCAATTAATTTAGTATTAATTTCTTAATTAATTATACTGTATAATTGTATAGATATACAATAATAATAAATAATTAAATAATGCAATTAAAAAATTGAGTTAATTAGTTTTAATCAAATAATATCATTTTTTCATATAATCTTTATAATAACTATTTTTACTTTGGTTATTAATAATAACAAAAAATATTAGTTTCCAATTGTATACAATATAATAGTTTTTATTAATTAATTATTATTCTAGAAAATAAATTAAATTAGCTATTTTATTATAAAAAAAATTACATATTAAATATGTTATTACAACAAAGTATTTACAATTTAATCAACTTTTGCCATAATAATAATAATAATAATTATAAATTATTTAGCGAGATTATGAACAATTAAATTAAGTAACAAATAAAATTCATTATTATATTTGAATTTGAAATTATTTACTAAATTAACACAAAGCAAAACAAAAACAGTTTTGTGTAAAATAAATAGTAATTTATTTTTTTGTTAAACCTTTTACATACAGAATAGTTTGTATTGAAATCTAAATTATATTTTGAAAACAATGGCTAAAACTTATTGTTTGCGAAAACGTTGGAAAAATAATGTATTTTTTGACAACGATTTTCACCAGTCTTTCAGGACATTTGTTTTGCAAACTTCGGCACCAATTGCTTATCAAAATGATAAAAATGATGTCAAAAACAAATCACAAAAATTATCACAAAACAAATGTAAGAAAAAATCAAATAAAATGACGAAACAAATGAATAAATTACAGAAAAATAAAACAAAACATAAGTCAAACTCAAAACTAAAGAAAACCAAAAATGTTGCCAAAAATGTCAATAAAATAAAGTCACGAGTCCTGAGAGGACAGGGATGTGGACAACAACCGAAACAAAATAATGTTAAGTCAGATATTACAGTTGAAGTCAATAATGACAATGAAATTGAGGATCAGTTGACTGATTGCGAAGTTATGTCACTCATGGAGGCGATGCCTGATTTCAATGATATCTACGACGATATTAAAGATATATTTGACGTTGTTTTCAACGATATAGAAAATATAGTCATATAAATTATTTTTGTTTTTTTAATAAATTAATAAATTAATTAATTTAATTTTTCTCAAAATTATTTTGTTTTATGATTTAAATTTTAAGTAAACATTATAAATCTTTTTAAATGATATATGACAATTTACTCATTATCTTAAACTTAAAATAAAAAAATTACTTTTTTCTAGAGTGGTTTTATTTATTTACTACATTTTTTAAAATATGATTATTTTTTATTAAAAATAATTTATTATTACGTTTTATTAATTTTTAAGTAGCAATAACTATTGATATCACTATATGATACAGTAATTTTTGTATAAATAAATGTTAAATTATAAAATGAATAAATAAATTTTTAAAAATTTTATTACAGTAAAAGAAAAAGTAAAGTAAATTAAAATTTTGGATTTAATTAATAAATTATTTTTATTTTTAATTCATAAGATTTAATGATTTATAATTAGTTTTGTTAGTTATAAAAACTAGGCAAATGTAATAAAATACTAACAATACAATATTTAATTAATTTTTATCATTAATTAATCAAATTTTATCAGATTTTGCATTTAATCCTATTATTTACAATGTGTTATAAGTACAGTAAATTTAACACATAATTTAAACTACTTGTCCTCAAATATTAGCAAATGTCATTGCATTGATTATTTAAGTTTTTATTTTAATTAAAATTAATTTGTCACACAAAATGTCTTATTACAACATTAATTACTTTTTAATAGATTACTCTATATATTTTATTATTTTAGTTTTTTATTTATAAATAAATTATTTATTATATTTATATTTATTATTCTAGTATTTTACTGAATTTATTTACGGTATTCAGTTTTATATAAATTATATAAATTATTTGTGTTTAATATGTTTTATTCAAAATTATGTAATAATTGGGACAATTTATTTTTAGATATACTAATTTAAACACCCAATTAATTTATATATAAAAAATATTTTTTGTAGTGAAAACCTTTAATAATTGATTGATATTACAGGTGCTACAAAATAAACATTAACTTGTAATTCAAAGTTATAAACTAAAATGTTTACATACAGTACAAAAAATATATTAGAAGTTATACTGTAAAATACATATAATATTTTTATATTTAAATATAAAAAATATAGTTTGAGAGATTATTTAAAAAGATAATTTAATTTATTATGTTTGTACGATATTTTTAAAAACATTTTGTATTATTTGTGTTAATTTAAAACTAATTTAATGATAAAATCAAAATTAGTGTAAGTTTTTTTGTATATTTAATTAAGATACTGTTATAATCAATATTTATTATATACTTTTAAAGTTTATCAATAAAATATTTAAATATATTTTTGTTATTTTAAGATAATATACTATACTATATACAAATTGTTAAAAGTGAAAATATTAAATTAAATTGTTTATAAACAAAAAAATGATTTATCAGATAAATGATTCACAATATCATCATTTGGAAAATTTTAATGAAATATTATACTAATTGTTTTTATTTTCAGGCAATTCATGTCTAAAATATGTAAATTAATTTTTAATTGCAATTTTTAGTAATATATTTTAGTAAAATTTTTAAACATGCATAAAATAAATACTGGTATTATTATATTCAATATTTATCATTAAAATACTGTGTCCAGTGTTTAAATAAATGTTGTTTATTAAAAATTTATATATTATCTAATTTAAATCTGTTAATAATTTTGCTTTCAAATAGCTATAACATTAAAATTGAAAAATAACATATTTATTGCATATTATTATTATTAGTATTAGTATTATAAACCGCTAACATTTTATGAGACAACTGTGCAAATAATGTTACAGTAAAACAGTTTTTTCACTTCACATTAATTTCACTGTAAAAATCAAGTGATTAAATAAAAAGTGAAAACCACATCAAACATACAAAATTGAAAGTTGATTTGAAAATTAGATAAAAACTTATTTATAATTAAAGAGTGGCGTTTAGTTTTTCAATTTATATACCGTTTTATATATGACTACATAAAATATTTTCGGATAAAACTAGTCATACATGTCGTTATTTGGGGGATTGAAAGAGAGAGAGAGAAAAAAAAGGTTACAAATAAGATATTGAGAGCTAACTGAGCAAAATTTGTGACCGATTTCCTGATCACAGACTCAAACAACACACACAACCAACTGAACCAAACTATGCCTGAAGTGTCACAAACACGTCTACCAACACGAGTCCAGTCTTGGATACAAAAGATTAACTTCAAACTAGTGCTCAAATGGACAACACTGTCGTTACTCATAGGGATTATAGGGAGAGTGGTGTGGAGTTTGGTGGATGAGTTGACGACAGTCAGCAAAATCGAAAAAGAGATCGAAGAGAAAGACAGGGATGAAATTGTTGAATACCAGGTGTCCATCTGGTCTAACCATGTGCTCTACTTTTCCTATATATTGTTAGCCATCTATGCGACCATCAAAGAAAACTACCGGCTATTACTGGCCTTTTCAGTCGTTGATCTCATACTTGACTTCATCTATATCTGGGATTTCGATGGGATTTTAATATTTATGTTAGAAATTAGTGTAACATTTATTTGCTTTATAACAGCCGTTACATTCAAATACCAGCAAAACATACCATGGAATCCATTCTAAGTATTTTAATATTAAATAGTTTTGTATTGTATTTAAATTAAATATAATTATTGTATTATTATATAAATATTAATATAAATATTATAATTTAATTTTTGTATTTGTAATAGATTATTCTAAAAAAATATTAAAAATATAATATTTTTATTTTTTTAAATGTAAATTAGATTAATATAATAATAACGATTTTATCTAAATAAAAATATATGTTAATTATTTTCGACATGAAATTTGCTTATATTTTGTTTAAATATTTTTATCATTATTTATTAATGAATTTTAAATTACACAAAATACTGTATTTTTCTATTAATCATTTAAGGTAAGTAAATATTATATTATATTTAATTGAAAATTGTACGTGTATAAATAATTATTTAAAAATATTAACTTAAATAAATATTTATAACAAAATTGCAACACTTATCATATTTAATATTTATCAATATATAAAGTTTATATAAAAACAAAAATAAGGTTACAGTATTTTGTTTATATTTATTATACCGGTATATATTCAAAAATAATAAATTATGTAATAATTATATATATAACAACTTAAGATAGTTTAAGTACAAAAATGTCTATAAATAGTACAATTTTTTGTACAAAATTGACTGATTGATTATAAATAGTAACAATAAAATGAAAAAATTAATCATTCAATTTTTTTTCAATATAATATATACTGTATTTACATTAATCATTTAGTGAATTGATTTTCTACGAAAGTGTCTAAACTTTATTTTATTACCTAATCATCTAATCAAGGACATTGATATATATTACTATACTGTATGTACTGAAACCAGTTATATAATATTGATAAATTAAAAATATATTAACTAATATATTATAGTACTTATAATTTATATACAGTAGTATATATACTAATTTATATATATACTGTATATGATAATATATTAGTTATAGTATTAATACTGTATTAAAAATATTTTTTTCATTCAAATCTTTCATAATTATAATTATAACTTATTAATACAATTGTGTGTCCAATTCAGTACTTTAGCACTTTTAAGTTTCAAACATTTTTTTATGTTGTTTTGTTTTTATTTGTTTTTATAGTTCAAATAAACATTAACTTAATCATATTGTAAATATTTAAAATGCAATTTAATTTTATTTGTACATTATTTTGTCTATAAAATGTTAATATAATTTATTTATCCTTGAATATTGAAAACAATTTTTAGTAAATTATAATATTACTAAACAATTGATTATTTGGTGATTCATAAGATTTTGTATGTTATAATAACAAATAGTAAAATTACATTTTAGACTGTGATGTATTTCACTCAAAAGTTTTTTAATTTTAATAATATTGCTTTTACTTTATTACATTATAGTTTAAGTATAATAAAGTTTTTATTATATTTGTTAATACAATTGTTAGCTTAAAATATACTGTATTTAGTGTATATTTATTAGTTTTTTTTATTCATCACTGTCTATAACTATTGTATTTTAGTATTACAGGATAAGTGTGTATAATAACATATGAAAATAAAATATTGTAATATCTTATAATTTTTTATTAATGCTAATAACTTTTAGATAAAATAATTGCATTGTTTGATTGTACTGTAATTTTAATATTCATTGAATTTCTTTTTGAAAAATTAAAAAAAAATATTCAAATTATCAATTACTATTATACACTACAAAACATCGATTTTTAATAATATAGCTAAATAGTAAAAATTGTTGAAAGTTGTTGTTAATATTTTTTAATATTTCAACATTTTCAAATTATATTTTATTAAATTGATAATTAAATAATATATATAACATTTGAATAAATTATTAATCATATGTTTTTAACAATCAATTATTTGTATGTCATTATATTACGTAACACTAGATATGATATGTAAATTCATGTCTTAAATATAGTGCCTATTATATCGTCAAAATCATCAAATTGAGATTAACAATGGGGTGTTAGGTATCGGGAGTATTGGACTGGTATTTAGGGTATATCTAATCAGTCTAACAAGCCCTCCTAGTCGACCTACTTGTCCTAGTTGATAAAAGCATTAAATTACTTTTTTTTTATTACAAAAAATAATACATTTAAAAATTTTATAGCTAATAACAAAAGTTGCTACTTTCAAATAAAAAATATATTTTTTACAAAATTAGTGATAGGCTTATTAGGACTTTTACTCTCTCACACACACACACACACACACACACACACACACACACACACACACACACACACACACACACACACACACACACACATGCAAACATATATATGATATATTAAGGGAAAATTTGAGTGACGTTTTGTTTGGGACTGTCTGTACACTTGTACTCCAATGGTGTACACCAGTACTGACTGCCTATTAAACCAGTTCCCAATATTATACTTTACTTTGATATATAAAGTACTCAATGACCAGGGAATTCCTGTATGTATTATACATTTTTGCCCATTTACCAAGTATTTTATGATATATAATATTAAAAGCTTTATTAGTTACTGTAATGATATAAATACATTTTTAAAATATATAAAATTACACACTAAATAATATTTAATATACATGTATTTACTGTATATACTTTAGTTATATATTATATATATTATAAATACTTGTTTTATTGATATGCAATAATATTAATGATACATATTATTCATATCTAATTTATATCAAATATTAATGTTATTTTTATAATTAAAAAAAGCTTTAATAAACAAATTTTTATCGGCAATAACTAAAATAACAACAAAAAGCAATAATAATTAATAAAACTTGAAAAATTAGGACAAATTATTAGCTGTGTATCATATTTGTCCATTTTATCGTAAATAAATATTGTAAAATATATTTAATAATTATCAAATACAGCATATACTTTATATATTGTGCAATATTACACTATTTGTTGTAAAGGTTATTCCCATCACAACAACAATAAAATTAAAACTAATACACAGATAGACAAAAAAAATTTGGGCACAAAAAAATTTTTTGTTATCTAATGTTATACATATTTTTTACATAAAAATATTCCTCATTTCTATCCCATAATAAAGTCACGAAAAGGAAGTTTTGTTTTTTTTTTGTTGAAAAAAAAGATATTATATTACAAATAAGTAATCACTTTTACTGATTATTATATGAATTGGGAAACCCCTGGTGTGAAAAGTTAACTGCAATTCAAGTACTAAAGTATTTATTAAATAATAATATTATTTAAGTGCTGATAGGATTTACATGTATATATCGCATGTCTACTACTGTACTGTAAAAAAACTTTTAAGTATTTTTATTAGTACTTGAATGTGAAATCTCTATAAATACTAAAGTTTGAGATGATTTTTTGAAACTTATGGGACTTTAAGTTTTATTTTTAAAAAACTACTTCTAAATCATAAAAATTTTAATTTGTTTTTATATCTACCGTTTAAATCATCTTAAATATTATATTCAATTAAAAGTTTAATTTTGTTTGATTTGATTGAACAAAATGATGAAATATCTGTTATTTGGTTTATTATTTGTTGCCTTATTGTTAATGTTGGTTATATCGTATAAACATTCATTGGGTGATGAAATTGAAGACATTGTCGATAAAACTGAAGACATGATTGTCAAAAGTGAAGGACAACTGACGGAATATTTTTCAGCACTTATTAAAAAATAATTTACTAATTATTTTTAAATTTTTTTATAAATCTAGTGATTAATTCAAAATATTAATGAAAAAAAAAATATTTTGAAATATTGATATCATTTTCTTGTAAATAATTTATTTATCTAATTATAATTTATTTATAAATTAAACGTATTTATTATTGTAAATAATATTTTTTATAAACAATTTTTATATTTTACGCTAATTTTGATCCATTTATTGAAATAATAAACTAAATTGAAAAATAAATTTTGAGTTTATGTTATTTAAACATTTTTTTATTTAATTTGTTTATTTTAAAAAATGTATTTTGTATGCTATTTATTTTTCCACGACATATTAATAATATTGATATAATATACAAAATCAATATTTAAAATAAAACCACCTTGTATAAATTTTAAAAACTAACTTTAAGTATAAAATTTTAATAATCAAATTAAATTAAACTACAAATATTTGTAATTAAAATCCGTTATTTGATGAAAACTATATAATTAAATAGTTAAACCCATTGAAGTAATTTGACATTTGTTTTTTAGACACTTCATTACAAACAGAAAATATTTATCCAGACATTTGTTTAAATATAAAAATCCTGGAAATAATATATATTTTTTAAAAACTTTTCACGACTAGTATCTAATGCAATGACCAGAAATATATGGTATATAAATGTCAAAATTCATTGCATTTAACAAATTATTATATTTTATTACTATTAAACTAATTAGTTAAAAAAGTTTTTGTGAACAAAATTATTGTTACATAACTGCTAGTAATTCATTGATAAGATATTATTAAATAATATATATTGAAAAAAATAGTTATATTAGTTAATATTTATACGAAAAAAAAGATTTTGAATCAAAATGAGTGACAAATTCAATGATAATCCCGTGAGTTATGATCCAAACACAGACCCGGCGGCAAAACAGTTGGAAATGTTTAAGAAAACTGCCGGAGGTTTCAATCACAAGGTTTGTACTAATAATTTAATTAATAATTTAAATACTATTAAATAATCTAAAAAAGACTTATAAAAAAAATTATAATCATTTTTATAGACCGATAACATGACAACAGTATTTGGTGTTCCCGTCGGTGACCGGACTAATATGATAACTGCTGGCCCACGGGGGCCGGTACTACTTCAAGACGTAGTATACCAGGATGAAATGGCACATTTCGATAGAGAACGACCACCCGAACGGGTTGTCCACGCCAAGGGTGCCGGTGCTTTCGGATATTTTGAGGTAATTAGGAAAATGTTAATTTTTAAGTATAGAAAATAATAGATCTAAAATTGCCAATTAGGTGACCAGTACCGAAATCACTAATTACTGTAGAGCCGCGCTCTTCAATATGGTCGGTAAGCGGACACCGGTTGCCGCCCGCTTTTCGACAGTAGTTCGTGAGCGTGGATCGGCCGATACGGTCAGAGATCCGCGCGGGTTTGCCGTCAAGTTTTACACCGAAGAGGGCAATTGGGATCTGGTTGGCAACAATACGCCCATATTCTTCATACGAGACGCCTTCCAGTTCATGACATTCATTCACTCACAGAAACGCAATCCACAGACAAATCTTATTGATTATAACATGCGATGGGATTTCTATACGTTAAGACACGAATGTTTGCATCAATTGACGTTTCTGTTTGGCGATAGAGGCATACCTGATGGTCACCGGCATATGGATGGATGGGGTTCTAGTACTTATAAATTAGTCAATAGTGATAACAAACCTATTTATAATAAGTTCTACTGGAAGACCAATCAGGGCGTCAAAAATTTGGACGTCGAAACCGCAAATCGATTGGCCTGTAATTATTATTATTAGTCTAAAAAAATTATAACATCAACATATAGTGGTTTTTAATTTAATTAAAAATATCTATATTTTTTTAATAAATTTTTGCCAAAAAATAGCTAAAGATCCCGATTATTCTGTTCACGACATGTTTGATGCCATCGCCCGTAAAGACTATCCGTCGTGGACTCTATACATACAAGTGATGACATACGAACAGGCAGCTAATTGGGAATTCAACCCATTCGACATAACCAAGGTTATATCTAAATTAATAATAGTTTATAAAAATTATTATCACTTTTTTTACGATCGTTTAATAACAATTAATTTTTATTAAAAGACATGGCCTGAGGACGAGTATCCACTTATAGAAGTAGGTCGTATGGTTTTGGACAGAAATCCGACCAATTATTTTGCAGAAGTGGAACAATTATCATTCTGTCCGGCGAGTAGAGTACCCGGCGTTGAGTTCAGTCCCGATAAGTTACTTCAGGGACGGTTGTTTGCCTATCAGGACACGGCTAGACATAGGTTTGTGTTGTTTTGTTCTCCCTATCAGTTCTTTTGATAATAAAAATAATTTAAATTAAACTTCACCACAGAATTGGCACTAATTTCCACTTAATACCAGTCAATCGGCCCATTTCGGCTTCGGTCTATCCGACCCAACGTGACGGCCAGATGACTGTCGATAGTAATCAGGGAAATGCACCCAATTATTACCCGAATTCATTCCAAAATGTTGGCCAAAACCCGAAACGATATAATGAATTCCGTTTTCAATTGCCGACCGCCGATGTAGACCGCTATGAGTCCAAAGACGAAGACAATTACACTCAGACGAGACGATTCTATCTGAGCCATACTCCCGAAGAAAGGCAGAGACTATTCAGTAACATCGCTACAGAGTTATCGTTAGTTTATAGTAATATCCAACAAAAAGCTTACGATATGTTCAATAAAGTCGACCCGAGTTATGGTGCGGGTGTCAGAATGGCCGTAGAAATGGCCAGTAAAAAGTAGGCCTTACTATAAGTTTCAGTATTATAATAATACATAATTACAATGATTATATAAAAAATTAATAATTTATTATAATTTAAAAATAATTTGGTTATGGGTTTTTATCAACATTTTTCCAAAATCTACTTTTAACTAATTTAAATTAATTTTTACAAATAAATAATAATATATCAAACAAAATATAAATATTATTATTATTATTATTTATCAATGTTATTAAAAATGATATATATATAATTTACATAATTTAAAATTTTTTTCTATACATGCACCATTTTGATTTGTAAAAATAAACTTTTTATTGCTAACACTAAAAAATCTCAATTATAAAAAAATAATATTTTAAAATTAAGTTATAAAAAGTCATGAGATGTGTAAAAGAAATAAAAAGTTATGATTTATGAACTGAAAACTAATAATAAAATTATGAGTATCCAAGTCTTGCATCATTTTTCATTGGTATCCAATAAATTCAAATCCAATCGACAAATACGTAATCTCTTCGTTGGCTTAATCTTTGGCCTATTTTCTTCTGCAAAGATCTTTGTGTCCGAAAAATTCTTTCTCTTTAATGACATTTTTGAAGATATTTGTTTTGCTAATCTAATTGTCGGATTAATTCCTACTAATAAAAACAAAACAAAAATTATTACTATAACTATTGGGATATAATTTTTTTTTATAAAGTTTACCTCAAGAGATATAATAATATTATAGCTATGACTTGAGTTAACAAATTAAATATCATATATTTGAAAACAGTTTGACAGACATAAAGTGTGGACAACCGATACTATTAGTGATAAAAAAAAGTTAAACACAAAAACCCAGTTAATGAAAATCACTTGTTAAACATACTGTATTACTGTTAGATAAATTAATAGTTAACTTAAGTAATAGCAAAAAATAGTTAAAGTGAAAAACATTTACCAGAAAAAATAAACACAAAATAAATTATAAAATTTAACAATAAATTACCATTTGATTGATTCACATTCAAATCACAGTCAGATTGATTATCACAGCTATGATCATCACCAATGGGTTGTCTACACAATGGACACAAATAACATCTGGTAATCGATAGCCGAACAAATGGATTACAATGAAGATTCAATAGTCTGGACTTCCAATCGATTCCGGTATCAAATCGTCGCAATCGGTCGAGTCGTTGACGTTTAGTGAACGAGTATTGATGGGAACCAATCACCTGATTCTTGTGTGTCAACTCCATTATAGTACATCTCTTCTCCAAATCATCACTTTTCCATCGGTTATACTTATTGTCAATTAAACCGATTCTATGTCTATATCTTGTAGTACACGACGCCTCATATTTCTTCACATATGCCTCCAGTTTAGTTTTGCCTGGAGTCTGACACTTAAAGGCAAGACATACCCGACTGCCCATCGGTGAGGATAACGGAAAGATAGACAAACATCTCAGGTATTGACTTCTCCATTGATTGACAATTAACTGCTTTTGTCTCTCTATTATCCGGTATTTCTCTTTAATTTTATTCACAATCCTTTTGCGTCTTTTTATGTTATTTAGTATTACATTTGCATTTGTATTGTTATCGGCGTCAATAAGCTTAGGCTATAAATTACAAACAAATAAAAATAGTTTAATTATTAAATGTTAAAAAAAGACATAAGATATATCAATATATAAAGTACTAAATAATATACTGTATTAAAATTATAAACAATAATTTTTTAATATTAACAACTGATATGATATTATAAAAATTTCAAACTATAATAAATAATAGTAAGAGTGGTTACAGTATTTGATAAAAGTTTGATAAACACTAAACATTTATTTTTTTAAATAATGATTTAAATTTTAAAAAAATCAAATACAGTTTATAGATATTATTATACAATCATTTTGTTAATCAATATAAAAATCAAATGAAACAAACCTTTAATTGTTGACTCAAACTATTCACTAAAATCTGATCGCAATTATCGGCAAAATAGTGGTCACATTTGGCGATATCTCTTAAGGCAAACGAATTCATCACTTGTTTGTCGTCCAAACGGTTCACATGTTTGACACTAATTAAATTGAGATAACGGTTGTACTCAGAGCTGGACATCAGTGAGTTCTCCCTTTCCTCACATTTGGTCCAATGTTTTAAGTCGTTTGAATGCGATCTTAAGGTCCGATAATTACTAGATTGTTGTCTTAAATGTTGGTCAGGATTACTACTACTGGCAGTATTGTTGACCCAAAGACGCATACGTTTGGGACTACTATTGACAGCATTGTTAGTCGCGGCGGCGGCGGTGACACTGTTATCTACTTCGCGGTTATTTGCGATCGACAATCGGGTCAATGGTTGACCAAATTGTTGTGAATTTTTAATAAACTTATTTAACATCTTCTGGTACTTTGTAAATGTCTTCTGTTTAATGAAATACTTATAGTATTTCCTATACGAGTGTCGATCGTACTGTTTGATCACTTTTGGCGACAATCGGTGCAAATCAACGCTTTGATTGGCGAACAGCTTCGGGTCTCTCAACATATCTTTGGTAATCTTAAGTCGTTTGCCGCCACCGTTGTTGTCGCCAATTGATCGCTGCGATCGCAGCCGCCGCTGTTGGTCACAGTCATCGCTGACTTCGGCCGAACTCATTGTGGCCACCTGTTCTTTTACCGACACATACGAGAGTCGGTCAATGCTCTGACCAAACCATTTGGTGTCCGAAAAACATTTCAAAACATAATAATTATATAATATTTGTGTTTATAATAACACTATTATTGTATTCATATTATTATTATTATATGAATGAGTATTGCTATCAATATTTAGCACACAATTACTGCTCACTATTTTGTCTCAAAATAACATTTTTAAACCCCATTTACAAAAGGCCCAAATTTACGGTAGTTTTAAAAATATTAAACTTATTAATAAATAACTAAAAAAAATTAATTTATTATTATTATTACTTTTAAAAATATGACTATTTTTGTTAATCACTAAATTATATTCATTTAATTATTTGCTAAAATATATAAAAGTAATAGAAATTAATAATAATTTTTTCAAATTGTTTAACAATTAATACTATTTGTGTTATGAATTTGAATGAAATCTACAGTATTATTGGTAATTGGAATTTAGTGATGAAACTGTAGAATCGATACTTTTTATTACTATAGAAGCTATTGGTTAATGTGTTAGTAAAAAGACCTTTAAAAACTTAATGTTATTACAAACTTATTACATGAATAAATGCGCAAATTTTTTGTTGGTTTATAATTAGCGCCAATCAATAGATAACATTATTACCATGATCATTTCAATAATATTTCAAATTATTTCCAATTTGTTCTAATGATACTTGGGTAATTTATTTAAAAAAAACTAAATTTCATTATAATATTCAATCATATATAAGAATTATTTATTTCAAAAAAAAATAATTTTTACATTATATTTAATATACAAAAATAATCATTTTATAAATTATAAATATTACATAAATTATTTATTTAATAACAACCTGTAAATTATTAATATAAATTAAATCGTTAATCAAATATATGTTTAATTCATTAATTCAAGTAATTGTTTGACAAATAAAAAACACTGAGAATTCAATTTTGAGGGAAAATTGAAAACTAAATCATTTTTTTTTATAAAATTAATGACAAAATTCATAATACGATTATAAAATTATACTGATATTTATAACTTATAAACTAATTGTCCATGTTAATATAATTTATTAAATTATCACCAGGTGTCATTTGTGAATACATCAATTTTGTAAATTTTTATCTTTAACAATTAGAATACATGTATAATATATATTATTTACTATACCTTATTTATACATGCTCAAACTTTACATATTGTTAATATACACTATTAAATTACATATCCATGAAAAAATGGACTCTTATATTAACCTAGATAATTTATATAAATAGATATAAAATGTTATATTATTTATAGTTTCATACATAATATATTGATAATATAAGTATCAATAGATTATAAAAATGAAATATAAGCAAAGCCGTAAAATTTATGATAAACTAAATTATGATATCAATTGAAAAAACAAATAAATGATAATTTCAATGATTGTCGCGGATAAATGTCATACTAGTTATAGACCATTCAAATCAACTAAATGTATACAATATATAAGCTCTTTATATGGAAAGTGTATTAAAAATTTGCATAAAATGTGTGACACAAGTCTTAACTATAAATATAAAGTGTTAGTGATTTTTGGTAATACAAAAATGTGCCGCTTATACAATAAATCCAATAATATAATACATTTATTATAATAAATACTGTTTGTTGTCAATACTATTTGTATTTAAATACAGTACAAGTATAGGTTAAGTATATTAGACAATACATTAAATAAATTTAAGCATACTCATTTATTAAATTAAATTATTTATGGTAATCTTAATGTTTGTTGTTATTGTTGTTGCAACAAAATAACAGTATAATACAAATAAGTTTTTTAAAACTTTATTAAATATACTTTGTATATAAAAACTAATTTATTTTATTTTATTAGATTTTACTATATATTATTATTATTATTTTATTTTTTGATTACTAAGATTAGTTTATTTAAGAGATACAAAAGTTTCACAAATGTTTAATTTTCATTAAATATTACAATTAAAATACAAACTTACAACACATTGAAATATTGTAAATTGTTTTATTAAGTTTCAATATATATTTGTTTGAAGTATTTAATATTGATAATTAATTAATTTTTTATATCTTTTAAAAACTTTATAATGTATCTCAATGTATCTATTAATGTTTTCTTGTATACATTTAATATAAGAAATTATTAAAATATCAAGTTTTTACTCTTAAATAATCTTAGATTATAAAGTAGAAAACAGATATATTGTTTAATATGAATATTTTTGAAGACAAATTTAATTAAGACAGAAAAAATCAGTTATATTAATAATTGATAAAATACTATTATATTAAAATTCATAAAATACTTTTTAAAATAAACTATATTTTAAAATAAAGGAAGGATTCAAATGGAGTAACGATCAAAACAGTAAAAAAAAACATCGGTTTATTAGATTGTTATTGTTATTAATATTAGAGAACAGATGCAATGATTCTCTACAATTGAATCATCTCTCTCTCTCTCTCTCTCTCTCTCTCTCTCTCTCTCTCTCTAAACTAGAGGACACACATACAGACATTACATCCCGATCCCTATAACCCACTATTTTACAGCTCATCTGCCGTTTATATATAACTTATATTTTACAATATATATCCTCACATATCAAATGCTTTTTCCAGTTTTCTCCCCTCAGAAATTCATACTCTAATACTACTGTATATAATAATACGTGCCTTTTGTTAAAAATATTATCATTTATTTTATTTGTTATTGTATGGCATACAGTCTATAAGTTACTACAGTGTCCTTTTATAGACATAACTATAGATATCGATGTACATAATGTATATAAAAATAAATTTCATAAAACAATTAGATCTATTGATTATTGATCATCAAAATGATTGATTTTAATAAATGGGTTTATGATTATTAAACAATATATCTATGGTTTATCATAACATTAGTTTAACAATATTTACTGTATATATATAGTTAGCTAAATATTTTGATCGCATAATATATAGGGATATTTTGGCTATAAAAACAATATACCACTACTTATTGTATATGTCATCATATGATTTATTTTACATTATAATGAGTGAGAGACTGAGTGAGTGAGAGTTAGTGAGTGTGTGAGTGAGTAACTGAGTGAATAAATTCATGAGAAATAGATAGTCATTTAAAAATAAATGGGTTATATTATAGCTGATAATAGGAGATGTCTAGTACTCTGTATTTATTGTATATAATATAATATAAAACTTATTATAAAAGACTTGGCGGTTGAATATAAACGGAAAGATATTTTAGGGAAAGATTTTAAAATCATTAATTAGTTTTTACTTTTTTTTTTGCTTTGTTTTTCCAATATATTAACAAAAATATGGTTACGAAGAAAAATAAGTTTTAGAGATAGATAGATAGATAGATAGATAGATAGATAGATAGATAGATAGATAGATAGAGAGAGAGAGAGAGAGAGAGAGAGAGAGAGAGAGAGAGAATAGCAATCACAATGACATCGTTGATGAAGACTGATGACCAGTCGGTGCCGACACTACATGAATACCCAAAGACATGACATTACAGTCAAAGCCTAAACACTATATAGGATTTGACTCTACAGTACAATACAGAACTTAATCCTTGATTTCTTTTTTTTTGTCGACAACGACAACACACCCGATACTAACACTTCTTTAATGGCTATAAGATATAAGATTTGGTCCAAAAAATTATTTATTATTAAAGAGAATAAATAGATTGAT
Source organism: Oppia nitens (assembly GCF_028296485.1). NCBI lineage: Eukaryota > Metazoa > Arthropoda > Arachnida > Sarcoptiformes > Oppiidae > Oppia > Oppia nitens. Next base: position 2,076,652 of record NW_026533252.1, on the reverse strand, counting down.
AGATAGATTGTGTGCTTTTTTGTTTGTCTGGCTTAATATCAAAACATATATTACTATAGTTGATAATATTTAAGTCATAGATACAAAATGACATTAATTTATACATTAGTTTTTAGCTTTTAATAGTAGTATTTATTTGTCATCATTGGATAAAAAATTGTTTGCATATATTATTATTGTAAGTCATTGTTTTGTTATAATTACATATCATGGTCTTTACTTTAATATTTATACTATACTTTTTTTTATTATAAATTTAAATAAATATCATTATCGTTAATAACATAAGTTATATAACTTTTTATAATAATAAATAACAATAATAATGTTATTTATAAGTTATGCACATATTTTTGTTATTTGATTTAATGTGTGAATGAAATAATTATTGTATTTAGAGTTGGGGCAATTTTTCAAGGGATAAAAATTCCCTAATAAAATCCCTCCAATTTTTACTGAAAATATTTTATTTTCCATCCCTAATTCGTTAGATATGAAATTTATATTTTATATTTCTACAATAATTAATACCAAAACTTATTATTTTTTTTGCATAAAATTTCATTGAAATATTTAAAAATAAATTTGAAAATTCAATGAATTTAGTGATAGTATTTAATAATAAAACATAAAATACATTTTAATACAACATATTTGTTATTCAAATCTTATAATAAAATTTGTTTCAATAGATAGTAGCACAAGGAAATGGATTTCCTGAGAATTCCCGGGGAGCAGGAAATATAGGGAACTTTTGGAAATAAAAAACAAGGTAAACAATTTGCCCGAACCCTAATTGTAATACTAATATTAAAATATTTATACATAGATATTAATATTTTGTAAACATTTATTACACAAATATTTGTTATATAAATAATGCAACAAATTTTTAAAATATAGTTTTAAGTTTTAGTAAATATTAAATATTGTATAATAAAACATATTATTTCCTCTCTAAGTGATTCATACTTTGAAATTACTTTACAATTCACATGATTTATAATATTTTAATTAATAATTTGTTTAAAAAATAACAATTTATCAAATTTAATAGTCTATGTTTATTAATATAAAATTTCTATTATTATAAATTTTTCTAAACTGCTACAAGTGTTATCAAAAACAAGGCTTAAAACTTAGTATTAAAAAAAACAGTGACATTTTTTTAAGTACAAGTATATTATATAAGCATTTAAATATACACCTTATAAATTAATTTAACAATAATAACAACTGTTGCAAAAATAATTTTGTATTACACATATAGTTAATGATGAAAAATTGGCCAAAACTTGACAGTTATATAAACAAAAATAAATCAATCTTTTAAAAAATGTTGTTTTTTGATAATCTTTATATACTGTATATGAGAAAAGTGGAAGTTTGTTGTCAGTATTAAACTATTGTCAACTAATCTGTGTATATATTTTTGTTTTGTCAAACCAGTGCCGCAACAACTATAAGAAACAAACAAAAAAAATATCATAAATCAGAATTTGACTGTTCATTAAATCAACAATCAATTTAATGGATAGACAACAACAATAACAAATAACAATAGCATATATCAACTACTATTCTAGTTATTCACTATATAATAATAATGTTTAACAAAACACTAGTGTGTTAGCTTATATATAATATATATAAATTATATACAGTATATATATATATATATATTTAGCTAACCGTTCACAACAATCGACGGTCTCTCACTCACTCATTTACTCACCCACTCAGACCTAACGGTACCTAATGTTACTATCACTAGTTTAGTGATACAAAACTATTGGCAACAACTCCTGTCTGTATTGTTATTCAAACCAATTACTAGCGAACAAGTGATTTATATAGAAATCTATTGAATAGAAAGTCAATTTAATATCAATTGTGTCGACACACCGGCGGCTCATCCTATTGTGAGAAACCGGTACCCGAAAAAAAGGTCGGATAGTAGTAGTAGTATTCACACAAAAGTCATTCAATTGTTTGACACAATTGTTGTTCACAATTATCATAAACAGAGATTTATTATCACAAATGGTGTGACACTGTCTTTGATAAAGAATTATTGCTTTCAAACAAAAAAATCAGTTTATTTTCATTTTGATGTTTCGTTTGAAGTTTTATTTTCTGTTATTTTTGTATTTGTTATAAATTAAAATTTATTGAAATTTTGCCTTTATTTGTCAAATTAATTTTAATTTATATTAAATTCATATGAATGAATATTATATATTATATATCAATATGTTATAAATTGTATATATATTAAATAGAAACATTTTATTCAACAAAACTAATAAAAAACTACACATATTGTATTTTAATTTAATAATTATATATAAAACGATTACATAATGACTTTGTTATCGTATCTGATTTCAAATGATAAAAATTGATGACAATAGGAGTGTGAGTGATATAAAAATAGAGTACACAAAAAACTAACAAATTTAATACTCATATTAAGTACAGTATTATCAATGTATTATATATATATAACTTTATGTTAGCTTTTTTTGGTGAGCACCGGGAGATATACTGTAGATAAAGCAAGAGATAGAGAGAGGGCTTGAAAACAGGCGATGAAAAGTACAAGCGCTCAGTACGCCATTCACACTGTCTGTCAATGTATGCCTGTTATGCACGTGCGAACACTAACACGTGTGAAATTGTTTCCCCCCCTCCGAAAGTAAAAAAAACCGTACGGCCTTCACATCCAATTTGTATCATTATTTTGTGTACAAAAAAAAACAGAAAATTACAAACAAAAAGTTATTTAAGTTATAGATTTAATATTGATTTAGTGGACTCTCATCTGTTCACTGCTTTTTTCTTAAACTCAATCTCCTATCAACTAATTTACAACCAAATTAAGTGTATTTTGTTTTTATGTTTTTGAGGCAATAATTTTTTTTTTTAAAGACTACTAATAATAATCTTTTAAAACTAATAAATATGTCAAACAAGAAACACATCTCAACTAATCGTTTGCATATATCGTTTGTCAGTAATTTTGGTTTTTTGCTGCAAAAACTAAAAACAGAAAAATGTTAAGAATAAAGAAGTAGTTCTGGGATTCATGTCTCGAGTGTCTTCTCAAAGCAATTAATGGATTAAAATACAAACAGACAGACAGTTATAGTTAAGATTTGTATGGCTGTCCTTCAAATGATGATATGACTCACACAATATCTCACAAAACAGTCAGTTTAGTAGTGAATAATATGTTTTAACCTAATTTCTCTCTATGTGTTAATTGCCCACTAATTTAATGACTAAATTTATCACTTATTTTTCATAAATTTACAACTTTTCCTTAAAGTATTTAATATCAACTCTAAGGAAATTGAGTGTTATATGTCTAAAAATATATAAAAAATTTTCTCATACTTTTTAAACAAAAAATAAAATAAATACAATTAGTCATTTTAAAGATATTTTTTAATTAGTCTAAAATATTTAATATTAATATTCCACTAAATAATTGTAATGTATTTAATATTTATTTAATTACCGATATATTAATAACAAATGTTGCAATTAATAAAAATAAATGAAAAATATATAAATATATAAAATAATAAATTTAGCATTTTAAATGATAACAAATTTACACTATTATAAATATGAATCAAATTATATTAACTATTATTGACTTTATATTAAATATCATATCATATTATATCATATAAAATACTGAAACATTATTAAATAATAAATAAATTATACAAAAATATTAAATATAATATTACAATTCTTGAACTGTATAAAAATTATTGATATTTAATATTATACCTGTATATTTCCTAATATCTGTTAATATCAGTATACTTTTTTAAGCATAATTCTAGATATAATTATATATAATATTAACTTAAATATTTGAAATATTAAACCAAAATATTGTAATTTCAAAATAGAGTACTTTGTATTTAGATTTGCGTAAAAACTTAAAAGTTGTACACAAAAAATACTGTATATGTATTGTATGTTATAACTTATAATTAAATTAAAATGCTTAATCATTAAACTGTTAATATAAAAAATATTTATATACCGGTATTCACATCTATTTATACAATTAATTGTTTTGTTTATGTAAAATATTGTGGCACACAAATTACTTGAAACTATTATACAGTAATATAAAAGTCTATTAAATTTATAGTATTCATGTGAATTACTTCTATGATATATTTATACAGCAATATAATATTGCCAATATTATTAAATTTATATCAATATTATATTTACCATCTATTGAACAGTTGTTTTTTAAAAAATTATTGAGCTAATCTACAGTTTCAATATAATAGTGATCATTAGTTTGAAATGCAAATGTTAAATTAATAATGATAAATAAATAATGATATATATAAATAAAATTTTCAATTATTATTATTATTCAATAGTCATTTTATTATGTAATAGAATATACTGAATATATTTATAATTTGATATTTTAATATATTTGTTTGTATATATATATATATATCATAGTATATAGATATTATATATATAAAATAACAGTTGAGCAAATACTGTACATTAAAATAGCATATTTTATAAGTTTTATAAGTTATAACAATATTGTTAAATAAAATTAAAATGTAATTTATAAATTTATTTTTTGTAACATTGATGTTATTTTTCCGCATTATTTATATCATATCATTTACAATATAAATAACAAAATATTTTTAATAAAATTTTAATATCAAATATAAGTTTCATAATAAATGTTGTAGATTATAAAATTTAATGTATATTTATTAGGTTTTTATATTTATTTAAGACAAGAATTAAAAACAATGAATTACTTAAGGTAAGTGATATTATTTAATAATAATTACTTAAAATATATAAATTATACAATTTATATTATTTATTATTTAAAAACTTTAAATTTACAATTAATAAATGTTTAAAAGTTTAAATTAAATATGCAATTATTAGGTAATTAACTTTACACACACACATACATACATTTGTAAGTTGAATGTTACTTAAAATTAATACTTTTAGTGTAATATACATATAAAAGTTAAACTTAAAAAACAACAAACAATTTTTGAAAACAATTTACTTCCTCTTCACTTTAAATGAGACGATATTTAGCAATAAAAATAATGTTGGATTTGATTGAGTAATCTTTTATATAAAAATTTCATTGTTATGGGATTTTTCCTTTTTTTATTTTTTTAGATGAAAAAAAGACACGTTTGCTAAACAATATTATATTTATATAATAGTATATAAATATATTTTTATGTTCATCTGAAAAACTTTCAAACATTTAAATATACTGTTATAAGTTATTTATATGATTCATAAAAAGTAATATTTTTTATAGTCTTTGTGTTAATAATATTGTCAATTGATATCTTATTGCTTTATAGTTATGTTTTGTTTTGTATGTGTTATTTAGGAATTAATTTTATAGTTTATTGCTTTAGTTTTGTGTGATTATTAGAAAAAATATATCCACAAAAATAGCATTATTTATTTTATTTGACAAATTATTTTTTTTTTGTGATAATAAACGGTATGTTTTATATAATTTTTGTTTGTATGATTTCAATGTACACTATAATGTATAATGCAATAGATAAAAATTTAATATTAAAAAAATTAATATTTGTAATTTTCATAAAAAACATAGCTACAATAATTTAACTATAAATATAATTTAAATTTAAATAAATATATTTATATTTTAATTAATTAAACATACAACTATACTAATGGAAGTAAAATGTTTTTTATATGTTAGGCTCTCTCTCTCTCTCTCTCTCTCTCTCTCTTATAAAAATAATTTGTGGTACAAAAAAGTTTTAGTCGAAAATTAATGAGAAAAAGGATTTACTAAAAGAAAATCTAAGCGAAAAAAAAAATTTAAGAGACAATAGATATGTTAGGCTTGAAATCTAAGGCAATGTTTGTGTCACTAATGTCTACAAAATTTATCACATTTTTCCTAATGTGAAAACATTTTTTTTCATTCTAACAGCTTATGCAATAAAATTAGATTAGTTTTGATTAAACAAATTGTATTTTTTATAAATTTATTTTTTACTTCAATGATAGAATATTCAACTAAACATTTATAAATAAATAAATAATAAATTTAGTATATAATCATAAATAAATTATAATAATTGATAATTAATTTTTTTTTATTATAGTATAACAAATAAACAAAATGGTAACCAAAACATCGTGGATATGTAAGAATATAATTGTATTATAACATCGAAATATTTTAATTATTCTATAAATATTGTTATCTAATAAAACAAATTTTTGTTAGTTTTTAACTATTGATAAATATAACTATGCTTTTTCTATTAAACCATAATGCAATATTTATTTTTAATCAATTTATAGTGAAATAATAAAATTATATATTTTATATACTGTATATAAAATATTTATTTTATCAAAATCGTATATCAAATCTATTATATTTATAAGTGTTTTTATTTAACTAAAATTATTCACATAGTTATTATGTTATATATTGTTTTTGAACATAGATATTAATGATTATCATTGATAAATTTTGTCGCATAATTAGTTTATTATTTTATATTCGCTTTATTTGATTGGCATTTAGATCTTTGTAACTAAATATTTATAATATCAAAATTAATTATTTATATAATACTATATTTAAATTTTACTAATTAATTATTTTTAATATTCTAAAAATTTATTTATTGTAAAAAAATTATTATTATTAATTTATAATTAGTTGATTTGATTGTTGAATAGGAAAAAATTATTTTATGTACATAACTAAGTAATAATAATATTTATAATAAAATATTAGTAATTTTATTATCAATAATATTATATTTACAATACTAAGTGGAACTAATCATATAATTATTAATTTATAATATATAATACTATACTATTATGTATAGACACTTAATTTGTTTACTATAACTTATAAATTAATAAATAGTCGAATAATTAGTCATTTTAATAATATTTTAAAAACGTTTTTATATTAGATAATAATTATATAACATAATAATAAAGGTATAATAAACAAATAATTTGTAATTATTTCTTAATAAATAAAAAATATATTTTTAATAATACAGTATATATACAAAGCAAAGAATTGCAATTATAATCATTCACTTGAGATTAGTTTTAAGAGAAAAAATTGTCTTTAATTTCATATATTTGTTTGAGATTTAGCTGAAGACAACAACCATTGCCTCGAAGTAATCCCAGACTTCAATAATTGTAAGAAGCGTTCAAAAAGTGAAAGAAACGGTCGAAACAAGAGAAGACTAATGGCTAACAATAGCGACAATAATGAGGATCTGCTTATAATTGAAGACTTAATGGCGACAAACAGACACAGCATTGAGAAACTGTTCAATGAATTGCTCCATAAAGTCAATACTGATCCTAAATTCACTGATTTTAGGGACAGCCTTAATATTAATGGTAAGCTAAGAGATGAGTGGTTTAATGTTTATTATCCTTTAAAAAAATCTTTTAAACATATTATATAATCTCTACTAATATATTAGACATAAGATATTGTATACTTTATACTTAAATATTGTCTATCAAATACTTGTTTTGTGATATTTAATTTGCGACACCAGTTAATTAAAGTAATTTTTTTATTTGTTTACATTTAAAGATAATTATTTCATAAATAAAAACGAGTTTAAGGATAGTTTGTTACCGAAACTGTTGAAGTTGGCCACCGATGGCTCGCAAAAGGCCACTGCGTTGGCTGTGCTGTCGGTAATCCTATTTAATGACTGGAAATCGCAAAAATCAAAACTAAGCGAAAAGGCTCTCAAGGCTTCACTAATACCGCAATTAATTTCAATTTATTGTTCAACTAATGAGACAGAAATCCATGAATTGATTTTTAATTTGTATTTACTTTTATTGTTAATCATTGCTAACACTAGTAAACGCGTTATGGCATTACTATTACTTCCAGATAACCTATTGATCAATGATATTATTGGGTATATTATTTTGTTATATTATATTTAATATACACAGTATATACTGTATATATATATATATATATATATATATATATATATATTATTAATTAATTTTATTATTGATTATTGAAAAATAGGGTAATCAATGAGTCAAATGATGTAAATTTAGTAACTTTATCGTTAAAATCGATGCAATTTTATTTGTATTACTGCCGCAAATTTGATACGATATCAGCCGTATTACCGGTGCTGACAAAACTGTTGAATCAAACAAATATGATAATAGTCGCTGAGGTCTGTAATACGATTTATATATTTACACAAATGTTTCAAAGCTCAAGAAAAGCAGTGATAGCATCACAGGTTTGCCATAAACTATTGGATCTGTGGTCAGACACGACCGATGAGGCCATAATTAAACCCATATATAGTATATTTGTGGCCATTGTTAGCCGTTTTAATGAATACAAGAATAGTATGCTCGGCCCAGACTTGAATGTCTTAAAAATTATACCCCAATTGATTTCATCGACCGATTTGAATAAGTTATGTGCTATTAATTTGATCAAATGTTTGGCAATGAAACCGATTTGTGCCAAACATTATTTACCTCAACAGCAAATACAACAAATTATTGATAGCAAAACAATTTGTTTAATAAATGATTTAATTGAAAACAATGACAACAACTCAGATATATTGAAGTCAAGTGCCGTCAATGCGATCTTCGTTATGGCATATAATGCATCAATAGATCAGTTGAAGTATATGGCAGATCAAGGTTTGTGTACATAAAGTGATATAAAATAAAAATATTTTCATATAGAAATTAATTAGCAATTTATTATTTCAACTCATATATTAATTTTAATGATATATTAATATTTGCAAATAACAGTGCTTTGTATGCAAATTTAAATGAATTATATTTTAATGAAATATTTTTATTCAAAAAAAAAAAATTAAAGGATGTCTGAAAGCCCTGTGCTCTCTACTTGACACACAATCAGAGCAATCATATCAGAAATATACACTATTAGCCATCACTGTCTTCTTGTACGAAGAATTCAAAGACCAATTAAAGTCAAACAAAGCACTTCCCGATCCCAGCAAACAATTGTCATCGTTTGCAACAATCATCCGCAATGTCGGTGGTCTTCAAAAGTTGAATCAATTGAACCAACAGAGTGAAGATGATGTCAAACAATATGTCGAAGAGATATTAGTTAACGGGTTTGGTATCGAAACGCGTCCAAACAAACGACAGCCGTCTATGAAAGTAATGGAAACCAGATTATCATTGATCGCATGTATGGATTGTAAGGCCGATTCGGCCAACACTGTTATATACCAGTGTAAACACGTACACATTTGCCGAAAATGTGCGGCCAGTGCTCTCAATAAAATTTATACGGGAGAGAGACAGAAAAAATGTTTGATTAAAGATTGCGGTGCATTAATCAAAACAGATGACTGTCCCTGGTTTCGGATTAAAGGAAAATTATATAAATTGGTATATATATCACTAATTGTTGTTTAGATTGTTTTTATATAAAAAAATTAATTATTAATTGTTTGTTTGTTAGTATATATTACTTGAGGACCAACTCGAGCGCAAACTGGAAGTGAAAATATTGAAATAAATTTGGATTTTGAAATTGCATCAAATATAACAACAAACTTATTTGTCATATGTTTTATAACACTATTTTTCATTTATATTGGTTTTTATGGTTATGTTATGCAATGAGTATTATTAAGAAAATTGATTTGAAAATTAAATTACACTAATATTTATTTATTTTATTTAATATAAATATATCATTTTTACTGATCATCTCTATTTATACTATTATTATTAATATTTAAATTTTATTTATATAATCAATAATTTTTACTATCAATAAGTTTTTAATTACAAACTATTGATATTATAGTTTATATTAAAAATTATTTATATTTTATCCAATAGTATATATAGTATTATATTAAAATATATTGTTAAAATTATTTTGAGTTATAAATGTATATAAAATTCAAACAATAAATAACAAAATGAGTGGTTTTCTGTAGTAATAATGGTTTTTGAATGGGATGTCAATTATAAATATATTTATAAATGAATGCAATCATTGTTTGCCAGATCTCTTGGGGTATAACTTCCAGAGAGTAGTGAAGTGATGGAGAGGTGATAGACATATCGTCGGCTTCTCCATGAGTTCATAGGCCAGTGATTTGTGTGCCTCCAAAGTGTTTGCCATCGGTTTTCATAAATGCTTTACCAGTGATGGCATTAATAGGGTCTGACATTCAAAACTACTAGTATATGACATATCGCCGTTTGACACCAACTTTTTGGCACTTTCTCTCTCTCTCTCTCTCTCTCTCTCTCTCTCTCTCTCTCTCTCTCTCTCTCTCTCTCTCTCTCTCTCTCTCTCTTTGCTCTTATTGTCGGTGCTCTCAATGCACACATACAATGTATGAGTGTGTGTGTGTGTGTGTGTGTATGTGGAGTCTCAAGAGATTGCCATTGTATGGATGAAGAAGTATATTGTGAAGTATAATATGACATATCCGATGATTTTACCTCACATTTGCATCCATTTTTGTGATCACTGATGCATTACAATAATTGTTGACTTGCCATACATTATAATCATTGTACTGTACTGTACTGTATATCACTATTTTTATAATCATGAATAACATGCACTCCTTTCATCGTTAGTTACCAAAAGGTTAACAAATAATTGAAACTTGAAAAACATTTTTATATACTGTACTTACAATGTATATCATAATATAATATATAAATATGCAGATACAGTAATTTATTGAAGTTATAATATACAGTACTGTATAAAAGATTGACTTTCTAAATATAACTTAAAATATAATTTTTATGTATACTATGCAAACAATTATTTAAAAATAGTTAGCAAACATGTATTAATACTCAAAAGTATTATGACTTTATGTTTATATTGATATATAGGTTTATATTGACCTCAAAAATGTATTTCATTTAAGAATCGATATCTCTTTTTTCTAGACTAAAAAAAACAACAACAATAAAAACAAATGATTTGTTTTTAAACTATGCTCTCCTAATGTTTTATTAGTTAAACAGTATAGTATTGGACAGTCGTATTTGTCGGTCTGTTTTTTTATTAATACTTAAATTTTATGCTTACCTTTTCTTAAAGTATATTACAAACAATTTGTATTACTTAAAGGATTTAAAATCACTTTTAGTTTTTTTGTTGTTCGTTGACTAAAGAGATGAAAATATACGAAGAAATGTCTTTTGATATACAAGTCTTGACTCTGATTTCAGTCACTATTTTTTGTGTTCAAATGGAAAATCCTTTGCCTTTATTTATAAAATGCTTTTTTTCGTCCTTTCCTTCTCATCGCATAACATGTCTCTCCACTGTCTTTACCACAAAACGAATAACCTTTAAGTCTTTTCACAAATGATACCAAATAATGTCCATTCAGTAGTCAGTCAAAGACATGAAGAGAGAGAGAGAGAGAGAGAGAGAGAGAGAGAGAGAGAGAGAGAGACCATAAGAGCAAAAATCACGTGAGTTTCTAAATAACAGTCCTTACAGTCACTTGGTTTTCATATTTTTCATTCATAGCTCTCTCTCTCTCTCTCTCTCTCTCTCTCACACACACACACACACACACAGACTTTTCTCTCTTTCTTTCTGTAGTTGTTTTTATATTATTATTGGTGTTATGTTTGTGTAGTCGTTGTTGTGTTTGTTTTTTTCATGAAAAATCTCTGATGTCTTTGCCATTCATTCACCAATTCTTCTTCTTTCTCATTGCACTAACAAATACAATGAGAGAGGATTTACTGAGATTCAGAGGACAGCCCTATTGAGCCTCTAATGTATTATACCATTACTTTAGACTATGTGAACAATAAAACTTTTGAGGCGCTCTCCAAAACATATAGAGATAAATAGTTAGATAGATATATACATAATATATTTACTTATATTGTGTGTATTTCTATTATTAATGAAAACATTATTTTATAATTATCTATATTTATTTTTCAAGATAAAACAAAATTATTTATTAAATATATACTAATATTATTACTGTTTAGAAATTTTAAATAATATTTTTTCAATGGAATTTTACGAAATATTAAAATTTTGAATATATTTGTTTAAAAGTCAACTTTAATTTTTTTTTAATAATTATTTCTAATTAAGTCTTATATAATAAAATTATTTTATTGCTAAATATAATGTCTTCAAAAAAAAGATGAGTTTTTCAGTAACTCTCAGATATATTGAAAGGCAACGACACAAACCGTTCCTATAATAGTATCGATCCATATATAGCACACAAACACACAACTAGTCTCTGGCATAATATCTCTCATAAAATGGTCGGCTCTTTCTTTCTTTCTCTCTCTCTCTCTCTCTCTCTCTTATATATATATATATATATATATATATATATATATATATATATATATATATATATGTCTATCATTTAGGGCCTTAAAAGTGCAACTCTGATAGGTATTGAAATGACATCTCATATAATAGTTCAGTGAATCGTATGAACAGATTGTTTGTCTAATATATTGAGAGTACTGTGTTATTCAAAATTACTGATTCATTCACTCGTATGTCTTATTAGTTTTAAAACTCATTTATTATTATTATTACTATTGTATTATAATTCACTGATTATGATCATCACTAATGAGATAATACTGTAAAATGTTAGTTAACATTATTTGACAAATAATTATTTTAAGTAAATATAAATAAAACTAAATGTTTAATCTAATAATTTAGGAAAATAGTTATATTTACTATAACTTAGTATAATATTTGTAATTTATATAGTTAAAATATATAGTTAAAAACTAGCTTGATTACTATATATTTTTCAACAATAAAATAAGTTATGTTTCTCATGATTACAAGTCAATTAATAATAAGCATAATAAAGTTTTTAATAAATCATTTATTATTAGTTCAATTGTCATTTTACAAAAAAAAGTCATACTCTCTGTATGTTTTGATGATATATTTTTTTAAATTATATTAAATTCAATGATTGCACAAATATTTTTTTTCATTCAAATATCTTATATATGTATAGCTTTATGGTAATTATCATAATTGTGTATTTATATATATTTTAAAAAATAAATGAATATTTCAATGTATTGTTTAATTAAAAATTAATTTGCACTGTAAAATTAAATTGAACTAATTTTTTCCAATAATATCTATATGCTATCATCAAAATATTAATGTTTTACACATTTAATGTAATAAAGTATTTATATAGCAATTTGTATACATTGTACGACATTGTATTTGTTTGTTTGTTAATAATACCCTATTTTTGTTTAGCTATTAGTAATAGTCAGCAAAATTGTATATTTATTGAAAGTTAATTATTTTTCACTTACTATTCACAAAATTAGTTTAACTTTAGTAATATAAAAATTTTTGAAACAAACAATACTAATTAAACTAAAATTTAGTACTAAAACATAAATGTTAATCAATATAATTTTAAGTAAAGTAAAATAATAAAATTAAGTAATTAAGTAATAGAATAAATAGTTTTCTTAATTAAAATAATAAAAATGCTAGAATTTAAACTAAAAAATGCTAAATAATATGATATATAATTAACTAATGATTAACAAAATTAAATGATTTAAAATGAAATGTTATTTTAGTTAAGGAACTATTAATAATTATTATAATAATAATAATAAATTTGTTGTTTCTTTATAATTATGACTATTTATACATTAAGTAAATTAATAATATACTGTAATAATATTAAACAAAGACCTATATTTATTTATATATATAGATATACTGTATATATATATATAAATCAATTTAGTCAATATATTTACAAATATAATGCAAAAAATATTTATAATTTACAAAATGAATGTTTATAGTAGCCATTAGAAAAAAATTAAAAACTAAATTAAAATGAAAATTATTTTTTTTCTTTCTATACTAAAATACTAATGAATTTTTACAATTATTTATGTAATTTTTTCTTTAATAAACTTACTTTATATTTAATATATAACTATATTATGTTTGTGTGTGTGTGTGTGTGTGTGTATGTGTGTGTGTGTATGTGTACTGTAATTGAAATAAAATTTAAGTTTAAAATAACATTTACACGGAAGTCCTGTCCGAGTTGTTTGTGTTGTTGTTGTTGTTGTTGATGTTATTGATAGGTGTGACCCCGTATTGACAGGGATTGAGACCAGTATTGGACTGTCGGGGAGACATCGGTGAGTATGACGACATCGTACCGAAAGGTGTGACCGAATGTTGTTTGGCTTTCAGTCTAAGTGTTGCTATACTGGAGGCAGACATAGCATTAGAGCACTGGTCAGTCGCGGTTCGGTATGCGGTTACGTATGGAGAGGTGGCGGCGGTGGTACCCGCGTAGGGACACGCATTGGACACGTTCTGGAGGCCAGCGTTGACGTTAGGCATTGTGGTACTCGTGTTGAAGCACGACATCGCCGATTGGGTGGCCGCCAGAGGATTGACGTTGACCGAGTTGAGACTTGGCCACGGAAACGATTTGGCGCCCAACGGCGACGGCACTTTGGACGCCCAGTTGTTGTATGTGCCGTAACCAGAGTACAGGGCAGTCGTGTCGTCAAACGGTGATTGCATGAGACCATTGAATTGAGACCCAAACCCGTTCTTCAGCTCAGCCGCCGCATTGCGCTCTCGTTTACGCCATTTTGCCCGACGGTTCTTAAACCATACCTACAAACACACAACAGTTCATCAATTTTGTTGTTGAATATATATAAATACAAACTTTTAACTAAAATTAATTATATTTATCACCAAAAATATTAAATACTAAGTTTAATAATTAAAATCAAACAAAAGTTTCTTTAACTTTAAAACAGTAATAATAACCTAATGTAATGTAAAATAATGATAGAAATTATTATTTTTTGTTAATAATATTGATATTCTTTTATTATGCCTAATGTACTAATGAAATGAAAATTTATAGCACTCGAGGGTAATATAGATTCAACTTATTATATGTTATTTTTATATAATATATGTATATATGCGGAGATGAGTTGGTTATTAACAGACATATCAAATAAAATATTCATTTTTACTATAATTGCTTTCACGTAAAAAAATGTTAATAAAATGTTAATATATATAAATTTATATATATAACTACGAGACACAATTTCTATAATAATAATGAGAAACTACTACTATATCATGCAAATTATAAAAAATAAAAAAGTGCTTTTTATTGTGATTTTAAAAAATAAGCCAAATTTTTATATTAAGATTATAACAGCACTAGAATTAATGCAATATAATTGACTTTATTTTTACTATAATATATTAAAATTAAGACTAAAAAACATAAAAATCTAAAACTATTACATAAATTATTTATAAGTTGGCAAAAATTGTCAAAATAAACATTTAATTATAAATTATTGTTATTATTATGATATGCATATTAAAATTATTATTATTACGATTATTCAAAACTATATACAATATAGTGTATACTATAAATTTACAATTTTTATAGTATTAATCAATTATAATGATTTTGTTTATAATCTTTAAAATCGTATATAAATTTCTAGACTGAGTTCGTGAGTTAAGGCATACACTGAGGCGTCTGAAATAAAACATTGGTTTTATCGCCAAAAAACATTACGTGATTTGCAATGACATTATTATGTGATCACAATATATATATATATTATATATATATATTTATATTGATTGACATTTAAAATCATAACAACAAGAATATGTGTATAGTTAATGAAATGTGTTTGAAATTGCGATCATAATTGCAAAGATAATAAAATCAATTAAATAATATTTAAAATATAATTTTTACTTATATTAAAGGTAATGTAAACAATAAAAACCTATATATCTGTAAATTTGTATATATAACTGATTTTATTTAACAAATAAATTAATAGCTAAAGAAATTAGACATAAGCTTAAGCTTTAAAAAACAATTTGTAAATTTAAGTAATAATTAAATTAACTTAAAATTTTTAAAAATCTAATAAAGTGTAAATATTTATAAAAATATATATATTTGTAATTAAAGACATTAAAAAAATGAAACATAATACTTGTGAAACTATTGTCAATTACTGTATATAAAATAATATAAATAATATTCCGACAATTTTATAAAAATAAATATAAATATATTGTCGGGAATTGACTTCACAACTCCCAGTCTCTCTCCCATACAATCGCTGATTATTGAGCCATAAATAATGTTAATAATGGTTTAGTTGAAGCAATTTAATGATCACCATTGAGGCGAACCATAACAAAATTATATATATATATCACTTACTCTCTCACCCGCTCTCTTTAGCCTATAATATAAAATACTAATATATATAAATCTTTTTTGTGCACATATATTGTATAAAGTGCTGTATATATATAGTATATACTGTGTATAAATATTCCCCATTTTTTAGGGCCAACAATGTTCCCTTATATATATATGAATATAAGTTACTTTATATAAATAACTATAAAATATAAAACAATTTCTAATGTTTGCAATGTTAGTCTCTATTAAAACCTTAAAATTTTAATATAATATTCATATGCAGTATTATAACTTACATAATAACATATTAATGGTGTAACACTATTTTTTTAAATGTTTGATTTTTATTAGTAATACTAAATTTACATGCTTCAATAATAGAAAAATTTGAATGTATATAAATAAAAAAAACATTTATACTTTTCTTTAAATATTAGATATTTGAATAATAATAAAAGTTACAACAAATTAAAACTATAAGGATATAAAAAAATCTAAAAATGTCAATTTTTATAGTATAAAAATTGTCACTGAATTGTAATGTCAAATGAGAGAGAGAGAGAGAGAGAGAGAGAGAGAGAGAGAGAGAGAGAGAGAGAGAGAGAGATATGAGCAAAAATATCTCATGAGTATAAAATACTCCGGGGAAATGTATGGCACACATAAAAATGAGACACACTGTGTGTGTTGTCATATAATAAACAAGAGGATAGACCAGTGTTTGTGTATGTGTGAGGACAGAAAAGCTCAGGGATGCAAACGAGTGACACTTTTGCCGTTTAAAACAGGGAGTCGGGCATAAAGTGAACATTTTGGGTCCCAATCTATATATATTGACTCTCTCTGTCTATTCATCTATCTGTCTATCTTTCTGTTTAAAAGCAATGAACAGCATATATCGTCACAAATGTAATGGACTCACAAATTCATTATTTATAATTTAAGTTAACATTTTTGGCAAACAAAGTGACACACAATCTGTTCAAATGAGAGTTTCATTTTGGTTGAGACCAATACACCAGAACTACTCATTTATATTTAGTGTATAACATCAATAGTAACACTATTTGGCGGTCTAATCGTTACTATCAATGTGTCTAACATTCCCGCATAGATAAAGAGGTTCGGTATATACAGTATATACTGTATAAATATATTATACAGTATATGTACTGTATATGACATACTATATGTGTTAACATGTTTGCTATCATTTATCATTTTTTTGGTTAATTTTCAAAAAATATCTCTACATATTATATATAAAATATTCAATATAAAGAATATTGATATTTAAAAGGTAAACTATATTTGTAAAATATCATATAGTTTAGTAAAAATAAATTATATAGCTTACAGTTAACAAATAGTTAAGTATAGTATTATTATTAATTAGATAAATATTAACAAATAGCGATAGTCTAAGTAATTTTACAATATTAGTGGAAACTAATCAAAACTTCATTAAGCAATTGTATGATTTTAATAAAATATTGAGTCATCTAAATAAAGATAACCCTATTTTCATTAAATATTTATTATAAATGGTTAGCCAGTTATTGGTAATACTGTAACCCTTTTTATATACTCTTCCCCAACCTATTCATAAGGGTTTCCCTGTTTACTAAATGATGAATTGGTTTACTTGACGTACAAAACTAAATAATAATATTAAATAAAATGTTTGCTTATATATATATTTGATATACAATACTTAATTACAATTTTATAAATAAACAGGATAAAATTATATGATATAATGCATTTTTTCTAAAATTAAAAAAAATATGAAAAAATAACACTAAGATAAGCACATTAGTGAGAAAAACGGTCCTAAAATTGCAGGGAAAACACGATTTATATTTTTGATAAAATTCAGTGATAATAATAATAGTAATAATAATAATAAATAAATAATAACTGTTTTTGAATTGATTTATAAGTCAGATATGAGACTCAACACATTTAACTGGATTAAGGACAGGGAGGAGAGGCACTGGCATTGTGTGTGCGACCAACAAAAATAGGAAACAACGACTCGACAAACATTATGCCTAATGTCACTAATAATAACAAAATTCAATAATATTGTCAAATATGATATAATGTAATAAATATATTGAATTGATTTGATTGAATGATTTAGTATATTGTATACATAAATATGTATATAATTATTATCTAATAATATTCACTGCAATAAATGGTCATAAATGGGGTACCGGTATATACAGTATGTTTGACAATATTATAATGTAATGAATGCAATATTAAAGCATTAGAGTAGTTGTTCCCAAATATACCACTATTTCCAGGCTTTAACTAAACTCCTGGTGACTACCCGTCAAGTTTGGGCATTGATTTCAAGCATATTGTATTTCAGCTGTTGATTGATTGGAGTCATAACTTTATATTAATTTTTGTACATATTTTAGGCTATATCTAAATATATTTTAACGCAACTGTATATTGTATAGTATACTGTATAATATACAATATAATTGATGAGTTGCTAATGAATTATGAGGTCTAGAGATATAATTTTTTATTGTTGATTATAATTATAAATATACTGTATATAAATATAATATAAACTATGTGTGTGTTTGGCATTATAACTCACACTCATTTTATTTTTATTATGCTGTAATTATTAGGCAATAAAAATGTTTATGACTTCCAATAAAGTATGAGTTAAGATAAATACTAACTACTGTATATAAAAGTAATAATATAATAACAACTAAAAAATAATTTATTGTTTGTTATTTAATTAAATAAATTGATTAATAGTCGCCAATAAAAATATGTCAAAAATGTTATTTCTTATATTTACTGTCAATTAGAATAAGAAGTTATAAATAAATAAAAAGTATTATAAATTTCAAAATATTTATTATAAAAACTTTGAAAATCATTAAGACTTATGATTTCAGTTATAATAATAATAATAATATTTAAATACATAAATAGGCAAAAGTGTGGGCAATGATGTAAATCCTGTTACAAAATCTTAAAAAATTCATATCATTTATTAGAAATAATCAATACATTAATGTAAATATTGAATAACTATTTAATATTAGCTGCTAATCACACCAAATAAGTCACAAGTGATAAAAACAATTGTTTTCAGGCGCCTATCGTTTTTATTTATTATACAAATACTGTATTAGCTTTTAGTCAAAAAAAAAGTAAAAATATATCTAACAAACTAATGATTTAGTCGATTATAAACCATTCAATTTTTTCAACCATTCAACCGACAATTTAACCAAATTTGATACAATTATTACAATATTTCATATTATTTATTTACTAAAGCTTTTTTATTTAGTATTTAGCTGATTATTCAACAGATATTTGCAATTTTATCATTAAACTATATCGTAATACTAATAATAAGTTTTCTAATAACTATATACATGTATTGTAAGTATTATACGATTATACCGGTATATACAGTATAATGCAGGTATATATATATATGATATAGACAGTAATACTGAAGTTTGCTGATTAACAAACAAACAAAACACACACAAAAAACAGTAGTTATGTATTACAGTACAGCAGATATGTATAGTAGTATTAGTAAAAATACAAGTATTTTTTAAATATATTGTGGACGACTTGGCGTCGAGATGTCCCAAAAAAGTAGTGATCATATCTTTACAGTAAATAATTGTTGCAATTTATCAATCAATTATTAGCACAAAAAACTATACTCTCTCTCTCTCTCTCTCTCTCTCTCTCTCTCTCTCTCTCTCTCTCTCTCTCTATTTTTTTATCAAAATGCTTCTGAAATTCTTTGCCTTTTTATTTTTGTTGATAAAACCACTCTTCAACTGAACAATAGGTTTGTATATGAAATTCTTGTTCACTTTGAAGAGCACTTCATTCATATCATATAATATAATGAATAATATAATATAAATAATATAAAAGATTTTTCAATTTCAACGATAAATTTATTAGTCAAACAATTGTATAGTTAAATAACATTTCTTTTTTATATCTAATATTAATCATATCAATAACCAGGATTGTGTTTATACTAATTAATATTACCTGTGTATAAATCAGTGCATTTTATAAAATATTGATTTTGTAATACATATATATTATTAATAACAAGTTAATAGTGTCATATGTTATATTTTTGTATATTTTTATTTTAAAAATTGATATATTTTTAACAATTAAGTTACTAATCAATTGTGACTCTCAAGTGTTAAAAGCATTATTTACTGTATATTTTCTTGTTATAAATAAATATAGATATTTTATATATAATATTTGCATTGTATAGACTATATTAGAGTATTATTATCTCAATTTTATATGATTTATGAGTCCCAATGTTTAAGTAATGTTTTATTATATGTGTTAAACACATATATCATTTAGCAAACATAACTGTGCTTTTATGTACAATACACTACAACTTATATGCACACACATAACAACTACCTAAACGTCAAATAAATATATAAATATTTTTCTCAAATTTTGTGATAAATTATGGCCATCACATGTATATGGTATAACACCTCCGCTACAGTATATTGTTAGCATAAATAATAAATGAATGTATTATTAAATATTTGAACAATGAATTTGCTAACTGAGCTCTCTCTCTCTCTCTCTCTCTCTCTCTCTCTCTCTCTCTTTGTTAAAAACTAAACTCAAAGAACTACCAGTGTTTCCTTATATTTATGATCTGCAGAGCATTGTTATCTAATATCATTACCCCATACTCGTACAGTACGCAGTGTAATACATATATACATACATACATACTATATAGCCGTCACTCATACAACTAGTAGTAGAAGCAATAATACCGTATTTTATCTATACAAGGCTTGGCCGAGGCTTATACCTACTAAAGCTATGTTTTAACACACATAATGTACTGTAAATACAGAGAGTTAGACATTTGAAGAAAAATATTAGATTATAAAAACTTTTTCAACAATAGTTTTCTCTATACATATATACTGTCTTTTAATAAGACACTACTTATAGATATACAGTATATATATATATATATATTTATATATATATTTATAAGTGTTTATCTCAATTTGTTTGAGTATTTATAGGGATCAACAATAATCGATTCAACTAATGCTTAATAAAGGCTAGTAATTGAACGCTAAAATCACTATAAAAAACTTATTTATGAATCTCTTGTATTTTTATTAGACTTTTCTTGAGATTAAAACCAAATTATGTTTTCATTTTTATTTCATTTAAACATTTTCTTCACATTTAACTCTCTTTTAAATGTCGATTACTGTGATGTTTGGCATTACTTCACATTAAGATTAGCATTAAGTCATATAAAAAATCAATCTCTTTTGACAGCAAATGTGAAATAAACAAATAAAATATTAAAAAAAGTATTGTAAAGGAATTTTTAACACATTTTTTCACTATTACACTGTATGTTGTTATAATATAAACTTAATTTATTATACAGTATTTAATTAATAAAAATATCATTTATGGTGCATATTATACTAATTTTGTTTGTTAAATAAACATTTTTATCACAACAACACTTGTGATTGTTATGAGAGTTATCTTTTATTTTTATCAATTGATAGCTAATTTAAATATTTTAATTTTTTTTATTTAATAATTTTTAGTTATTTGATGATTATTTGATTATATTGACATAAATAAATAATACTATTAATTTATTCAATTATTTACTACAAATATTGAAATATTTTTTAAAATAAAGCATTTAAAACTTGGCGTCTGAGTATAGATAAGACATTCACTCATTTATATATTGGATAAATAATTAATTAATATACAACTATTGATCTCATATCTCATAAATCTCATTAAAAACTAAACTACAATTAAATTAATTTTTATAAAAATGTGTTAAAAATATTTTCTCATACACTTACCCTAACCCTGGCCTCCGTTAGGTTAGTCCACATAGCGATCTCTTCTCTCGTAGACATATCCGGGTATCGGTTCCTCTGGAAAGTTGCCTCCAATTCCTGCAACTGTTGGCTCGTAAAGTGTGTCCTCTGTCTGCGCTGTCTTTTCTTCTTTTTCGGGTCGTCCACATCACTCCCATCCGCCTGACTGTCCGCTGCGGCTCCGCTTTGCGATGGCTTCTCCACCGATGCCGTCACTGCATCTATTTATCAGTTTTTTTGTTTGTAAAATATTAGTATTTTCAAAATAAAAACTACTGTATTAATCTATTAATTGTCAAAATATATTATATTTTTGTAATTTATAGATTATTTATTAATATATAAACAAACATATTTTACTTATAATTTTTAAAAAATAATATATATATTAAACACTTTGTATGTAAATTAGTTTGGATTTTTGGCTCTATATTATCAATATATGTTATTAAAATAATTTATATATATATCTTAATCGATATACAGTCTAGTTTAATAATATTGATAATTAAATAAAATTAAATTTAAACATATTTAAATAATTATAATTAAAAATAAAATATAAATGTACAAAATTTAAAAAAAATTTTTTTTATCAATGTGTGGGTCAATAGTATTGTTGAAACAAGATTTTTGTAATACATATGGATTTTCATATAACCCTTAAAGCTGTGGGTCTTATCATTAGAAAGTTATAGAGAATTCTCAGTTTAGTGAAGAAACAAATTTCAAAACAAAAACAACAAAATATGGGCTCAAATATATGGTCAACAAAATATTGTAGTTTATATATCTATGGGAATGGTGTCATAAAACACTCACTCATACAGACACAAACACAACATATCAGATACCAGATTATAATAAACAATATATAAATGATTTTAAGTAAAAAAATAATTTTATTATAAATAAAAAATAATTTTTTACCATAAAATTAACAACACTTTAAAATTAGTACAATATATACATTTTTCACACAATTTAAGGGATAGTATATCTCAAATTACTTAAACCATGTAAACACACAGAAAATTCCTATAATACTTTATGTGGTTCAATATTACTTTTTTTATATTATATAAATAAAAAATGAGCCTGTTATTTTATTTGCAATGGTAACAACAAAACGAGCATGATGATTTAATATTGTTTATATTGTCATTGAGAGGGCAAGTGTTAAATGAAAATGTCTTTTTAAATAAACATATATTTTGTTGATATATATATACTGTATATATATATATATATATATATACTGTATGTATGGTATTGATCGAGATATGGGTATTAAAGCATTTGCCGAAAGACATTCAAGAGTTTGCATTTCATAACAACTTTAGTCAATAAAATTAATCGTTTGATACAAAACATGGGTTATATAGCCTTTAAAACTAATCGCCACAAAAATATTTCAACTAATAGTGTATTTTATTTCGTTTTTAACACATATTTTTAATGTTTTGATGTCTTATTTTTCTTAGAATGCGATCCCAAATGAAATCCAAAATTTATTTTAATTAATCAGTTGTTAAAAACAAGTTTTTTAACAGTTAAGAGTCAGTGGTCAACAAAAAAACCATTAAATTAATGAAAGACTTTTGTATTTTCCGAGAAAACAAATTCAATGGTTTTTAGAAAGATATGTCTGTTATGTTATGTTTACAAACCTATTGAATGACAGAGAAAATAACAAAATAACTGAACATTTCATTTGACACCTCATTAGTAATTATTGGGAGGTTTTTGACACACACACACACACACACACACACASAGAGAGAGAGAGAGAGAGAGAGAGAGAGAGAGAGAGAGAGAGCTACTATTGATTGTACAGTAATTTGCTTTTTAGTATTAATGACTGTCCTTATCATTAGGTGGTTAGTGAGGACTGGGAGACGGGTCAGAGGCGCTCATATGACCGAACAAAGTGTAATGTCTGGTCTTAATTAGGCGCGTAAGACATAAGACAAGTGTCATATATATATATAAAGACAAGTGTGTGTCAGTGTCTGTCCCTTTTTTGTAAAAGAGAGGTCTATAATATGTCTGACTTTATGTGAATACTAGGAAAGCCATCGAAATGAACAGGGATTTGTCGTAATATATTTAATGAGTTGGCATTAGGCCTCACAATATTAAAAGAGTGTCCGAAAAAATTAAGCCGAAAATTCAAGTCTATTTTTTTGTATGAAACGGATGGTCATAAATTTGGACTTAACTGTTGAGTCAAAATTTAAAACAAAAAAAATTAAGTCAAATGTAAACCGAGAGTCTATCACAAGGACAGGACTTCAACAAAAAAAAACAAATCAATTGAAATAATGTGTTCATATACTGTATATACTGTCTAAACCCGAGGTATAACTACAGTACATAACTGTTTTGCCATTAATTAGTCAATACTAAGAGCGGGCATTACTTTTTCATGAGTGTGTTTAGCCGTCAATTTTATAGGGAAATGTTAGTGTCATTTGGACACATAATTTACATGTAATGTCATTATAGGAGATCAGAGATCATAGTATTTTATACTGTAGTGTGTAATGCAATTCACTTGAAAAATGTTAATTATATATTATATATCAAAATTAATTTGCCAGAAATTGCTGTTTTGAAAGGCATTAATTAACACCACAGCAATAATTATTTCAATTTATATTCAATACAATAATAATAATAATTATTATTATTTCATTATACAGACACTTGAACAATATTTTTGATTTCAAATAATAATCTAATACTAATGTGTTTATAAATTACTTATTATACTATAATATAAATGCCTATAATTTTTTAGTGTTTGCCATTTATTATAACTAATGAAAAATTGATTTTAATTTAAAAATTATGTTTTTCTTATTTTAATATGAAATCTAATTCAATTTGATTTGTATTTTGAGTCATACAATGTGTAAAAAATAAATAAAAGTTAATTTTATACAAACACATACTTTTGCTAATGTTTGTATTATAATTAATATCTATTATTTTATAATTATATACATAGATTTAGTTATATAAGATTAACTATTATTAAACACGGATTATAGTTATTATAGTAACAACACATAACATAGCTTATAGTTTCTTAATAACTTAAGTTAAGACTTTAACTTAATAACTCAACATAAAATATAAATAAAAGACTCAATAAATCTATTACTTTACTAAATAAATATATCAAAAAATTAAATATTAAATAAATATCTAAACAATATATTATATTCTTTATAATATCTTAATTAATAATACATACAAAAAATCACTGATAGATATATTAATGAAAACAATAGAAGTACTTATGTTTGTAATATCTCTATACAGAATAACTTGTATTTTATTATTTATTTGTATGACTTTTTATCTATCAAATATAAAAATGCTTTTTTGAGATTACATTTTGGATGAAAACACAAATACATGTATATATATATATATTTGTGAGAAAATAATGATTAATACTAATATTATTGAAGTATTTTTTGTATTTGTATTAAAAATAAAAGTAAATGACTTATAAATATATAATATTTATATATTTAATAGAAAGAGTTTGAAAGAGACGTGACTCTAATCACTGAAAACTACTTAAAAAAAACTTTGAATAGAGTCGGTGTCGACATTGTCTTCAACAACAACAACATTGAAGACATGTTTGAGACATCATTATCGGTGCTTAAGTGGGAAATACCTCTCTTATGTTTGTTATTGTCCTGTATGGAAGTGGTAGAACACGGCAGATCCGAACCATTGGTGGTCAATAAGCCAGTTCTGGCCATTTGGTTGGCCGACGTCATGGCGTGATTCAGGTGATGCAGATGATGGTGATGTGTGCTCATCGATGACATGCTCGGCGGAGGCAGTAGTGTAGTCACGTGATGGTGTGGCGATGAAAATGACGGAGCCGTCAGTGCCGACACCGGGCTATTGTTGTGCGGCTGTACGGCACCTGACGATTGCATATGAGTTGTCGTGTCGGGTATCTGTACGTTATGGTGATGTTGATGGTGTGTCTGATGGGGCTGATTATGGTGATGATGGGATGTGACACTGGCGGCGGCCACCAAGTCTTGAAGACTAAACTGATCCGTCAATGTGTCCATCATTTTCATTTGATAAGCAATTGTTATTTGGTTTTGTTATTACACTTTATTCTTATAATATATGATATACCGATTCAATAGATTTTTTGGTCACAAATTAAAAAAAAATATTTATTTTTCTTTATATAACAAACAATTGTATTTATGAATGAATTATTGAGACCTCTTTAGGAGCACATAATGAGAGAATCTGACAGTCAATTGGATTTTTGTAATACAATTTATATCATTTATGATATCATCAACTTTTATTAATCGTCAAAATTAAAATTATTTGTCAACTCTATATATATTTGTTATTACAGTATATAATATACACATAAATAATATATAATACAATATTTATAAAATAAAAGTAAACTTTTTTATATTGTAATTAAAAAAAAAATACTTTTCATTTGACGCAAAACTCGAAAATTGAGCGCAAATATGGTATAACTTAGAGATTATGATTAGACAGTAAAAAGAGAGTCGATATGTGATGTACGTGTGGTTTGCTTATGTGCTACAAGTCATGCAATAGAGTATTATTGTTAGAGATTGTGGGGATAGGCATGTCTCTGGCTTAGGGTGGTTTGAGAACCGCCTACCACTCCATTGGAAACATTGACATTCATAATCAATTCTCCAATACAATCAAATGCTGGGTGGAGTCGTATGAGTTTATGGGCGCTGTTTTGAGCACCGGTACTACAATCAGTATCATCATCACTATCCAAAAGAAGAAGAAACAAATACTTAAGACAAACACTACTACCGGTGCTCATCAACACCGGGAGAGACCATTTGCACAGAGAGAAAGTTGTGTGTTGTGTGTGTGTGTGTGTGTGTGTGTGTGTGTGTGTGTGTGTGTGTGTGTGTGTGTGTGCACTGGAAATGGGTTTTAAACCAAACATTTAACTTAGAAATACAAATATCCACATAAATACAAATATACAAATATATATGTTTTTTCTCCAGTCTTTCTCTCCATTATCTTCTCTTCTCATCGTTTTTTTGCTACGA
Organism: Oppia nitens; assembly: GCF_028296485.1. NCBI lineage: Eukaryota > Metazoa > Arthropoda > Arachnida > Sarcoptiformes > Oppiidae > Oppia > Oppia nitens. The sequence continues at coordinate 2,049,190 of NW_026533252.1, read as the reverse complement.
GTTTGACGATCAATATATACATACATACAGTATATGACTGGCTTTCACTACACTATATGTTTGAGTTTTTTATGATGACTACACTATACATATAATTTTTAGATATATATATATTTTATAAATACAGCACAATATTTATTATTATTTTGATATATACTGTAATTATATATATATGTTTATATAATTATATTTTAGATATATTTTTTAAAAATTGTTTTTTAAAAGCAAGCAAATAGTTTTACAGAACAATAACAAATAGTTAGGTTTTTTAGACGATTTCACGACTCAATCCCTGAGCCAGTGTAGCGTCGAAACTGAGACAAACATTACTACTATATGATACACAAGTAAACCAATAATATACACACAGTTATGTGTCTACAAGTTTGCCATTGAAATAGAGACGGCAAATGTATGTGTCATTTGGTCGGTTAATCCGCCGGTGAGCCACTTGAGAACTGGGCTCAAAATGACCTTCCCTTACAACAAGCACAGGCCTTACTAGTCCTATCATAGGACTTACGAGGCCTTAATCCGTAATCCTATTTTCAAATGCAAGTCAAACGCAATGTAAAGCCTTCAAAAAAAAGTGCGACCAATACTCATAACTTAATAGCTTTACTTATATATACTGTATTATACAGTCTTATATCATATATATATACACCATTCAAGTGTTACATAATACTATACTACTGTATATATATATATACTAATGATATAATATGTAATTTTGTTTTTTAAATTAATTAAATTCAATATTCATAAGTGACTATTTATAATATTATTTATAATGGAATATAATTTATATATTAATAGATAAATATATAAACATTTCTACAAAATCAATAATTTATTCAATATTATATAAAACAATTTTTAAACAATTTTTTTTAATTAAAAATTTAAAAACGTAGATTTAGTTTTATATCTTTATAAACTAATTTTAGAATTATTTTTATTAATTTTGGTATAAAATAAATATGATAAATAAATTATATTGATTTTATTGTAATCTTTATAAATAAAACAAACAAATGATTTGAAGCTCTATAATGAGGGAATAGTTATTATAGTTTCTCGGTATTGGTTTGCAATTTATAAGACATATTCATTGGGAAGCACTGAGGGATGATATGGACCGACACTATCAGTATCGCTATCATATCAAATGATGAGCGCCTTAACCGTCATTTGAGTACAACATCTGAGCCCATAAATGGCACACAAATTGTATGCATTTGTTGGTCGAAAAACACTATCTCTTGTATTATACGTCAAAATGTCTTCCTCTCAATACAACAAATGATTGTTACGACGACGAAAAGGACAGGGATGTAGTGTATAGTAGATGCGGTAGTAATGCAATGAATCAAATCATGCGAGAGATATATTGAAGTAAAATATACATAAAACTGATAGATAGGAGACAAACACAACACTCATATACTGTATATACTGTGTATATGTGTTTAGAAAGTAAATACCAAAATGAGAGACACTCTCAGAAAAATATATATATATACTGTATATTCTGTAGTATAGATGCTTAATATATAAGTATATGCTGTATATATATATATATATATATATATATATATATATATTTGGATATATATATAGCCATTCCCTAACCGTTAGGGAAGTGGGATTAAGTAACCCTCCAGATGAGGATAATATAAGTTTGATATATATTTATATAAAGTTACATATATTATATATTATACTGCATTTTATACTGTTATTCAGTTGTGTTATAATTTATTTAGTCTAATGCTAAAAATAATTACCAAATAATTATTAAAATTATTTTTTTTACATAAAAAGACTGATAGAAAATATTATTTGTTATATTATATGAATATATTTTTATTTATTTATATTTATAGTATTATCATTAATTTATAACTATTAGTACTAATTTATAAAATATATTATAAAAATTATAATAAAATACTAATAATAATTTTAGTAAATATATCACCAAATAATAGTATATTTTTTCATTAAAAGCATCAATAGTTTAGTAATATATGTAAATTAAGAGACAAATAAAAAACAAGTGAATCGTTTGACTTGGAGATTGAGTCGCTAAGGCAGTGACTATAATGGTGTCGATGCTATACTATCTGTGCTCATAAACTGGTCGATTACTATCATCAACTCTATAGCTCTTCTGTAATGATTAGTATTGTATTGAACTGAACATTAAGTTTACCAAAAATAGTGGCTAACTGTGCCCATCAAATGCACACACAAAACAATACAAGACTAATATACAAAATGTTTGCTACAATTTTATAGATCAGTAGTGTCTCTCACTCTGTATTAGTTTTAATAGTGTAGTTCAGTAATGTTGTCGGTGTTGTGCATCACATTATGTGCACATTAATCCCGGTGTTTCAATGCAGACAAAAATACTAAGAGAGACTGTTTGGGCATTAAAGACGATTAGCATAATCAAAGTGACACACAGGGGGCAATTGGGGGCACTGGGAGGCTATTCGGATGTTATGCGCTCCTGTGTTAAAACCAGCATTCATAATCGGATTAGTGCACCCATACATCTATATATCCATAAACAGTTACAATAACTTTATAAGTGATACCAGTGTTTTATATAAATAAATTTGAAAATGTCATCCGAATCAATGGCAGATATCACCAAAATTGGTGCCCATCTGTTTGTATATATTAGACATTCACTGCCCGACCAATACATCCCTTTTTTCCTATTCAAACATCTCTTCATTATTTCGCTAACTATACCTAACTATTTATGGACATTAAACACAACCAACTATTTGAGAGTCAATTTAAATGCATATTAAAAAATCTCACAACAATTTATTGTCACATTTATTGGGAGGTTTGTTGTACAGAATAATATGTACAGTATGTATGTGTGTGTGTTTTGTTTGAATTACACATAAAATATATATTATATAAATAAATGATATAAATACAGATTTATTATATAAATTTTATTTTGAGTGGTATTAGTGTATCACTTGTATTATGCATTGATATTCTTTTAGCTAAAGAATTACATATTTCCTCAATTGTTTGCACACATTATATAAATTTATATAAAGAATATATACATCAAAACTAGTAATAATAATATTGTCTTTTATAATATAAATATATATCTTTTTTTTTGTCTTTCCTTATGGTATAGCATACACACCACTCGATCACGAAATGCAAATATAACTAAATGTTTAGATACTCTTTATATTTATCTAAACTTTTTTTCATATTTCCACATATAGTATAGTATATAGTTTTTTATATACAGTATATGTAATATATATATATATAATGTGTGTGTGTTTGTCTGTATCTGAAAACCCCTCACTTATTGTTTGCCTAACACTTGGAATTCATTTCATGTAATTCTCGATGTTTTACACAATTTATTCACACAAAGAAAAATACATCAAATAATAATAAAAATACATAAAATATGAGATTTGTATCTTTTAAACTGTAAATCTCAGTTGTTTTTTATGTTGTTGATTGTATATCAAGTATATAAATTTATTTAGTTTTTTATTTAACTATCGATTATATTGAACACATTCAATAAATAAATATTAATAAAATAAAATTTTGTGTATAAATCATTTATATTTATTGGTTAAATAAAATAATGATAAATGTTATGCAAAAATGCTATTTATTGAAATATATGTATTGTTATATACAGTACGTATATCTATAACTAAATGTTTACATTAAGTATACTTAAGGATTTGTGAAAATATGCACCTGTCCTCTTCCTTCTCCCTTTCCTCCCTTCCCTATACTACCCGTGCATTTTATATTTCACTTAAAAGTTTTTATTCTATTTTTGTAATTCATTTATACAATATATATATATATATAATCATTATATAAAATATTTTACATTATAATACAGTAATATATGCAATGATTTAATAAATATCCAAAACTTCTATATAAACTCTATAATATTATTTATTTATTTTTTACCCACATATATAAATTTATACAATATATAAAAACACGTTTTAATTTATATAATACTAACACTATTTTTTTGTAATTCAAATTAAATCAAATATAAGTTTTAGAAATATATTAAATTGTTATATTGTATAAACTAATTAACTAATTATCGATAATTGGCAAATATAACAATTTCCATTATTAAACATTAAAATATATATTTTTATCTATTTTAATATTAATATCGTATTATTTCTAAATAATCGACAATATAACTGTCAAAACTAAGATTAAATCTGCACTTTATGTCATTCAATAGCACATTAAACATAAAAAAGGTAATAATGTTATACTTTTAGTTGATTAGATTTGTCGATTGTGTCAAAATATCATTGGATTAGTATTATCATTGATAGTATTTTTTTTTAATAATAAATACTGTTTTCAAAGATCAGATTAAAATAGGCATCTATTTTGAGTCATCTAATAGTTTGACATAAATGTTATTTAATGTTAATCTAATTGAAAGTTAACTATTATATTGGGATTTGTAAAATACAAATACTTTAGTTGTTATGTTAGTTAAGTATAGAGTATTTCTGAAAAATTATTATTAATTAATTTTTTTACATTATAACTATTGTTAGGTTTCAGATAAGTGTCTAGATTTTAAAAACTATTTATTAATCACTAAATACATCATATTTTACTTTTAATGTAATAAAAATACCCTTTATAATAATAAAAACCCTCTTAAAATTTTAAAAAAATATTAGTATGTTTTTAATATTTTAAAATTAATATATATATATAGAAACTATCGAAAGAAAGCATAACCTTAATATAATTAATTGATTACAAATTCATTAAATTTCATATAATAATTCATTAAACATTTCCATTATTTGATATTATAACTAAATGTTTATAATAAATAAATTAGTATTTAAAAACAAAAATATTATTTACAAACAAAAAGTACTACAAAAAATCAAATGTTTGTTTTCTTAAACATTTTATTTATTTTTTTTAGTTTCAGTTTATTTAAAATAAAAATTTTGTAAAATTATTAAATAGAAATAACATTTTTAAAATTAAATTCAATTTTATGTGATCCAATAATCTATAAATATATATAATAATAATTGTTAGAAAATAAGATATAGAGTTAGTAAGTTATGTGAGAACTAGAAAAAAATAGCAACAAAAATGTTTGAATAAAGCAATTGGTTTATAACCTTATAATGTCTATTATATAAAAATCTTCGAGAAGTGAGAATTGGTATTAAAGCAAAGTCTTCAGGATTTTAGTGGATATGAGTCTCGAAGAAAGTGCTATTTTCTCAGCAGCTCTGGTACTACAAAAACAATACCTACTGGCCCTTTGCTATACTGTAATATAGCAGTACTAAAATAGTATCAGAATATATATATATAATATACTGTTTTATACAGTATATATATATATGTAGTAATAAGACTAGCAGTGAACTTAATTATATTGAATCCCTGGTATATATTATATCTATATAAGCAAAAGCTAATTAAAGGATTGTCTCAACAGAGACTCACAACTAACTCAAACCAAACCTATGGCTTTAAAAGCATTACTTTCCACAATATAGTTGCCGATAGTATTATATCTGTATATTCCGGTGTTAGTATAGTGTAAGTGCACTCTATATAAAGTATTTGCAGTCTATATAAATATATTTAAACAGATATTTGTTTCCTAAATTTTGTTATCAAATATATTATATACAAATCTAACATTTATTAGTTTATTTTGTTATATCTGTATATTTAACAATATAGAGTATAAAAATAAAAACAATTAAAAAAATTCTTAAAATATAAAACTTTTAATATTATATTATATAAACTTAAATATTTTTAATTTATAATGTAACTTTTTTAAAAAAAAACTCAAAATAAGGAAAAAATAAAATCAAAATATATTATAAATAAAATATATAGATATATATATTAAAGATATTATACTAAATTTAAATCAAAATTTTACTAAATATTATCAGCAATGATTTATGAGTGCAAAAAAACAAAATTTATTAAATTAAAATATATTATAAATCACAATACATTTGTAAAATATATAATAGTATAATATTATAAGAATATTTTAAAACCTATATATTTATTATTTAAAATATATTTTAGAATAACATTTATTTTAAAAAATGTTTGATTTTAAGAATATATCTATAAAATGGATAAATAACAAAAACACATGAATAATGAAACCAACATTATTTAAAATTTTATCATTTAGTATATTATAGTGTTACAAACAAACAAAAAGCAAATAAAATAAAATGTATTGCTAAATGTATAAAAACAATGAGATAAAAATTTATATTCAGACCTTTCATTTTAAATGATTTATTATTTGTATATAAGTTTCGTTTGAACACACAAAAGGAGATAAAGTAAAAAAAATTTAAGAAAACAAAATAAATAGTGAAAGTGAGAGATAAAAATAATGTAAGTAATGTATTTTATATCCTTTTAGGAAAAATTACATAAAAGTAAACATTATATATATTTTGCATTTTTTAAGAGTGAGAGAGAGAGAGAGAGAGAGAGAGAGAGAGAGAGAGAGAGAGATTCTCAAATGTCATATGTTTAAGTATTTTAGGACTATTTTAATATTTAAAACAATGATTTTGAAAATAGAGTTTTGAACTCAATTTTTCACAACTTTCCTGTTAAGCGCCTAAAACAGTGAATTTATATTAAAGTTTTGAGTTTTCTCTCTTTCCTTTTTATATATCGTATAACCAAAAGATATTTATTATATTTAGAGTGAAACAATATAAACTAAGAAAAAAATACAGTACTAAAAGAAAGTAGATTTAAATCTATAGTAATATTTATAAACAATGTCAACATTTTTACTATTAAGTTAAATCATATCGTAATCTCTAAAGTACTTGAATTCTCAAGTCATCCCTTTATTTAAATAAACTTCTCATCCGTTATATAATATATAAAGTCATATATATCTAACATAAATACAGTATATTTGTACTATTATACTGTATATATATATAATGTATATTATATACAATGACAACAAATATACTTTTGAATAACATTATTATAAAATCATAATTTTAATATAAAAATAATATTTAATAACCTTGCAGTTAAAAATATAGAAAATTTTTTATATAAAATATTTTAATAAAATTAAATTATTTAAAGTATGTAGTTTAAAAAGTGATTACTAGATATATAAAATAGATCAATTAATTATTAGACAGTATTTTTTATACTATTATTATATTTTTAATTTTTTTAGAAATAATTTGTTTGTTATGTTGTATGTACTTTAATATAGGTGTATAATATTTTTTTAAAATGTAATTTAATTTAATCAACAAATTGTTATCATATTTTATGCGTGGTGTTATTTTTCAAATAAATAAATATATACCATATATATATACCTACTGTATTTGTTAAATATATTATACATATTTAATACTATATATGTACTGTATATGTACAGTATATGTACAGTATATGTACAGTATATGTACAGTATATGTACAGTATATGTACAGTATATGTATACAGTGTATATATACTGTAGATTAGTATGACTTAAGACCTTTTAAATACTAAAGATTAAAAGTTAAGAATTAAAATCCAGTATTAATTCTCGCAAAAAAAAACCTAAAAATATTTTGATAAATAGTGTTTTCCCACAAAAATTACACACAATTTTCTATTCAAAATAAATATACTGTTATTGTTAATCCAAGTTTAGATTAAATAATAATTAAACATATATTATTTATCAGTATTAATCAAATTATTATCAAAATATTAATTTTTACTAAGTAATTTTTAACATAATAAATATTTTAAAATAACATTTGTAAAGTATTAATAAATATATAATATTCAAAATAAAAATAATATACTTAAAAGTTAATAATGAATACTAAAAGAATATTTTCAAATAAATATTGTAATATAAAAACAAAATGTTCTAATATTATATAAAAATATTTATCAAAAAATTGGTTTTATTTTTTATATACACAGATAGTATATAGTATTTTAGACATGTATAGGTGATGTGATAGAGTTTAAACATAGATTTTTTTTGAAAACAAAATTTATTTGAGTTGAATCTCATTTATCATTAGCTACGATACCTGCTGTGCATTGAATGGCATTCAGGAGTAAAATACAGAGTATAATATTATGAAAATCTATATAAATATATTTCTATAATATATATACAGTATGTATAAAATTTCTATCAATATATAAAGTATACATTATATATACTGTATATATATATAATATTTATATATTTAATATATGTTTTAGTGATAAATAGACTATGCATTCATAAATTTAAGTATCCATACAATTGTAGCAAAAGAAAAACTACTTGAAAGCAAAAGTTGTAAAATAAAAACAAAAATCTAATATAAATTTATATACAGAATATTCCTATATGTTGTTATGTAATGTCAATTCAAATACAAAAATCAATAAAAAATCATTAAAATGAGTAATGAATGTATCAAAGAAAAAAGTGGTTACCATTTCTCTCATATATTAAATGCCATTTTTACAGTTATATATATATATATATATATTATGAGTTAGTCAGATGAGATATAACTGTAAAATATCAATGTATTTCAAAATATTATTTATTATATATAAATATAAATGATTTTCTAAAGCAATTTAAATGGAATTTCATTTTAAATTGAATTCAAGTGTCTATCGTCTCAATTGTGGTGGTATTTCATTGTTTTATTTTTGTCGACTTCATAGCAAATGTTTAATAATAAATATTTGATTATTTTTTGAATTATTTATAGTCAAACTTATTCAACGACAATAAGTTTTTACTCAATATAGAGTACAGTATAATATTATAGTAATACATAAAATATTAGATGAAATGTTTAATGTATAGCACATCTAATCGGCACTTATTTTTGAACAAACATTTCCTAACTTTTCCAATAATCATTTTCATACAATTTATTATAAAATTATTGCATATAAAATATTTAAAAAATATGTTATCAATAAATACCATAATAAATAAATTATAGCACATTTATAATTTATATAAAAAATTTCAATCATTTTATAGTATATTTTATAAATGTTATAGAATAATAAAATTTAATAAATACACTAATAATTCAAATTTAGACTGATAAAATTTATACAATACTAATATACTAAAAAATACTTATAAAATTTTGTTAAATAAAACTCAATTTCAATTAAACAATAAAATATATAACTTAAACATTATTTAAACTAATTTGATTTTTAAAAATATTTCTAACAATATATATATATATAATGAGTAGATATTTAAGTCTATTTTATAATAGCTAATATAAAACATAGGGCGGTATATATTTAATATTAACTGCTAGTATGTGTGTGTGTGTGTGTGTGTGTGAGAGAGAGAGAGAGAGAGAGAGAGAGAGAGAGAGAGAGTAGTAAAATTGAGAGACCATAAGTGACAAAATGAGATCCCGGTTCTCATTGAGCGCTAGCGTTAGTTATATTACAATAAACGACACACAAAATGTTAACACATATACTGTTCATTACAAATATTGAGAGAAAAACTTCAATTATAAGAGATGTCACGCAATGCCAATGCCTCCTAAAAGTTGACTATACGTTATCCCGCAGTGTCGACCCAATGAATAGGTCTGTCCCCTTACGGGTTCAATATATGGAGAAATTCTGGTTTACTCAGACCAAGCATTGGTATAGTATGAGTGAGTGTGTGTTATATGCCGTATCTCTTTTAGTGTGTGTGTGTGTTAGCCCTAACTTTGCCTTTCATATAATATGATGTGTTGATGTCCTGCGGAGTTTAATAGACGTTTAACTATAAATAATACAGTTATAGCTCAGTAATATCTGTTTCATAGTACACACACACCAAACAATGTGCCAACACTTTTGATGAGTTATTGTAATAGTTTACTCTAGAATCTGATTCACAATGAAAACTGGTATGATATGCCATTGCTATGATATATTGTCTATGTGTATGTATGTGCATAAGCACAGGGATGAGGCGTTTAGAGTATAGAAATAGGCAGAAATAGGCACAAATAGGCAGATGCGCTCATTATAATCAATATTAGTCTTAATCAACAAAAAAGACTAACAATGAAAAAGACTACAATTTTTTAATATATTCACTTCTGTTGACTTGTAAATTATACGTCTATTATTATAGACTGATTAAAATTCACATATAATTTATATATTCAATATTCCCAAAAATAAAATATTTTAGATATATTCAAATTATTTATATTTAATTTATTAAATTAATTCAATATATACTATATATATGATGCTATGATAATATAAAATATTGTATATTGATTATGATAACAAAATATAATGCCACCTAAAATTTTTACGAAAATATGTTATTTTAAGTTTTATCAGTCAGCATATAAAAATTTATCATTAATTACAACAAAAAATTTAGTTCCTATAATGAGTATTAACATTATCATTAATTAGGTGCTATAAAACCATTGTCTACATTTTAGTAGTTTTATAGTAGTAATAATAATAATAATACTAATAATAATCTAAATTATACGGCATTATGACATCAATAACTACAGTATATATGACATCTCAAAATTTATTAACATCATTCAAACATATAAATTATATAAATATATATATATTGATCAGTAAAAAATTACTGTAATTGGCATACACTGCAACTTTACAAGTGAGTGAGTGTGTGATAAAATAATAAAATTGTTTGCTATTATTACGGTATTATTATTTTAACAATAATTTTTTTTATGATTTATTGCTTGCTTGATAAGCAACTGCATCGTATGTCGCCATCAAATAAATCTTAAGTAAATATAATGGCATAATTAAAATGATAATATGTAATATTTTTTTAATAAAAACATATATTGTTTCTTATATCTTAACCAACAAAATATCTTTCAAAATATTTTTAATTTTTAAGTAAATTTAATTGCATTGAATTTTTTAGACAAAAAATATAATTTTTCATAAATGAATCAAAGAATTCTATATTTTATGAAACATAAATCATATTATAATATTTGTCTAAAAATTTTATGAACTTAAATAAAGATTTTGTTAACCAACAACAAAATTATGCAAATTTTAAAAAATAGAATCAATATTAAAATATCAGTTATTTTTAAAAACTATTTATTACTTAAAAAATAATTAACAAATAATTAACAAAACAAAACAATTAAGAAATAATATAATTATCAAAACATTTAATACAAACCCATATGAAGGACACGATTTAATTGGTTCGTCATCTGAAGTGAAGAGGCCATCGATGATGATGTTGTCAACAGTGAGTTAGTCTCAAAGTCACACTTAACTGACACCGAATTGGTGTTTGTGTGGACAGTATTGTTGGCCACAACAGTGGCCGGTATGTCGGCAATGAACTTATTTGCAAATGTATGCGACCCGTGACTATGGGAGCGCATTACCGGCGACTGGTAGTGATGATGTGGATACGGGAACATTGCACCAAATATTTATTTATTTATATTTTTTGATTATAATTTTGTCAATTTAATAAGTTGTAATTGATTTTTCCAATTACAGTATTTAATTTTATTAAAATATTTATATTACTGTATGATACTAAAGTCAACAATATTTAAGTTATTTTAGTCAATTTTATTTATATATATATATAATTAATTAATTTTGCGCACAAATTTTATATTAATAACTGAATATATTAAAAATTTAAATTGAATAATTAATAATATATTTTGTTTTGTCAAAATCAATGATAATATAGAAGAACCCAATAATAACCAAACAAAATAACAGTAAAGTTTTTTTTTGGGGAAAATAAAACTATTTTGTTTAGCTTTTTTTAATAATCAAATTCAAACTAAAAGCTACTGTTTTTTGAAGTGAATCAGAAAAATAGATATATATTTGTAAGATTCATATAATTGTTGTGACTTAGGGTTAGTGAAAGAAAAGTGAGAGACTTTTCTTTCATGTGATATATGCGATATACAAAAGCAAATAAATATCATATATATATTTTTGTTTAGTTTTATTCATTCAAATATAGATATATAGATATATAAAGTATATATATATATATATATAAAGTGTGTTACATTCAGCCGTTGTGTCGAAGAAGTGGATCAAATGCAAGCAGAGGAAGAAATGATACCTTTAGTGGAAGAGAGAGAGAGAGAGTTAAGGCTCCTTAAGCCGACCGGATTTGGCGGCCGACTCGCTATTTGCTGGCGACGAGCAAAGCTTTACTGCCAGTGCTTTCAATAGACAGACAGAGAGTAAGAGATATATAGCCTGGGATGACATACCAGCCCTAACTTCATTGGGAAATATATATATATATAGTTTCGATTTAATTTTGATGCCATAACTCATATATACAATCGGTATAATTCATTCAAACAATTCATTGTTTCTGATAAAGCCATACAATAATGTAATTTTCTATCATATGTATCGATATTTTCCAGACTATGTCTTGCATACCATTGTGTTCAAAGTCTATAAATTTTTATTTGTGATCTCATTTATATAAGATTTATGTATTAATCTTAATTAATCCATTTATTACAATCACTTTTGTTTACCCAATTATTTTTCTTTCTTATCGTTATAAAGTTATTAAAACAAATCACATGAATTTGTTATAATTTATAATATTATTTTTACTGCTTATTTATTTCAGTAATTATTAAAGTAATAGTATAAAGTATTTATTAATAACTATTAGTATTTAATATTATAATTATATATTAATATAAATATAGGTAATTATTTACATTGAATATTATAAATATTAATAATAATTACTATAATTACTTAATATTCTTTGATTTCTATAATATTCAATAATAAAATTAGAAATAAAATAACATCTAATAAAAATACAGTTACATACTGTACTTATGACACATTATAATATTTTTAAAGTAAATCTACTGTATTTTTTAAATTTTTGTTTTGTTTTGTTCAATCGTTTCAATAATTAATATATATATATATGTATAATATACAAATTATTAATTAATTAAATAAAAAATTATTGTTAAATCAATCACTATTTTATTTAAACATTTTGTATATAAAATACATCAATTGAAGATTTTATAGTACACTCTGTCTAATTAGAAATACAAAGAGAGAGAGAGAGAGAGAGAGAGAGAGAGAGAGAGAGAGAGAGAGAGAGAGAGTATTTGCAGTGTTGTATCGCTTATTTGGATTAAACGATATGTGATATAATATTTTGTGTCTATATATATATAAATCCTTAACAAATCTATTACTATATATTTTTTGTTTTAAAATGAATGGATATCAAGTAATTCTTAGAGGATTTAAAGTTCTTAACAGCTCTCAAACACAATGAGTGATTTGATACACAATTTAATGCACTCATAGATATATATATAGTATATATCGTATACAATATACATTGTCTATAGATATATATATATATATACAATGAGCCGGCTTATCAAATGGCTAATAGTATATAAATGAAAAAACAATAAAACTTGAATTTAATTTTAAATAATGTAGTTTTTCAAATGAATAATTATGAAATCTTATTTTATAATAATATATGCATTTGTGTTTGAATAGAAACATTTTTAGAGAGAGAGAGAGAGAGAGAGAGAGAGAGAGAGAGAGAGAGACTAATAAAGTGAGAAAAACAAATTATATATAAGTTTTCACTTTACTTAAGTATATATGAAATATGGGATTTGTTTTAACACTGATTTTAAGCTCAAAATAACAAGTATTATAGACTAAATGTGTTTTGAGAGTTTTGCACTGATTTTGTATCTATTTTTTTGTTATTTTCTATTATTTCTATTAATAGATAAATGGATATCATATCATCAATTTTTCATTTAAATAATTTTTTTAAAAATATAATACAATTTTTCTATAATTTATTTTTTATCGGTTTTTAATACAGTATTTTAATATAAAGATTATTAAATATTCCATTTATTTATTTATTATACAATATATGATTAAATGTCAGTGTCTTATCAATTATGAATTTAAACATTTTTAAACATATAATACTGTATAGCAAACAATGTAGACATATATATGACACGCAAATGTGGTATTATTCACAAAGTGCTGATATTTTATGCAAAAGTTTATAGCAATTTTGACATTTTTTTGTGTCCGAGAGTATACAAACAAATTATTGTAACCAAAAATATATAATAATAACTAATATTGTTTGCCATTGTTTGCCGTCCCATACATACATTTATGATAGACAAGTGTATTGTTGTTAATGAGAAAATCAATACATTATAACATCATATATATATAATATTCATAGAGTAAAAGTGAAAATATTATTGATGAAGACATCATCTGCTTGTAAGCACATCATTGCCCACTAAACTTATATATATCATAAAAATATATATACATTGATAAAACATCTGCAATATTTTCACACTCACGACACCCCTGACTCTTAAATATAGTTTTAAGAGTATCACACCATCGATGCCAACACACATACCGGCGCTAAAAAACAGTGAAATGTGTTTTGTGTCGTAATTGAGACAAACAATATATAAAGTATATAATAATATAATACTATTTAATTATGAATACAATTGGCTTACAATTAGTTTTTTAAATGTTGTTTGCGGTACAACCAAAATCATGACTAACACATCCCATGACTAATAAATGTTAGATAATTAAGAAAACTATTAGATATTCATTATATTTGTTGTATTAATTATATTAAGTTTTACTCATATTATAGTTGTTTATTACAAAATAATTATTTATTTTATTAGAAAAGATTTTGCAACTTATAATTTATTCGATACCTTATTTCAATTTAATGATAAATTTTATTTTTAAAAAAAAACATTATATATTATATAAAATAGATTTTGGTTTATTTAATTTATTAACTATATATATATGCATAGTATTTGATAACTTTTAATTAACAATTTATATTATAGGTATAAAATACAAAATCAAATTAATATGTAATAATAATGATAATGTTTTTTAAGTATATAATTTTACACTACATTTAAAATACATTTGTAAAATATTGTTCAAACTTTCTAATTATATGACACTATATGCCATCTATAGTACAGTATATACATTAAACAGTTAACATATATTAATGATATTAAAAGTTTTGTAATTTATCGCAGACATACTCATAGTTAGTGGGAATTTTGGATATTAATTAATTATTTTGTATAATTTTTAAAAATCAAAATTATTAATAATTGTCACATTAGGTTTGATATGTTTCTAAATACCAATACAATTACTTATCAATAATTACATGATATGCTTGTCTAGAAAATATTTGTCGATTTGTTATATCTTTTTTAAAAAATAAAATGATTTATAATAATTGCTTAGTAAAAAACGTATGAATGACTAGTATTTTTTATTTACTTAAATAAAACATTGAAAAATATTTGTGACGTTCAAAATGTTAAGACAACAATTAATATATTTATTTATTTATTAAATTATTATTATTATTTATTAAATTTTTGTTATTATTTATTAAATTTTTATTATTATTTATAGAATTTTTTTAAACTTAAATTTTAAATTAATATTTCAATTAATTTTTACTTAGCTTTTATTCTACTCTGATATTAATATTAATAATTAATATTTTTATATGAAAAATTATATTATGCTTAATTATAACTTATTATTTATATACAAAATAATAATTGTTCAATATAAATTCTTAATGTTTTATTTATTATAATTATTATAACATATTTTAAACAATTGTTATAACATTATCTTTAAATTAAATAAAAGTACATTTTATTAGTTTTATAGAAGTAATTAGAAAATAAATTTTAAAATTGCAAAATCAAAATAGTTTTATATTACTGTAGGTTTCCTTAATTAATACAATATAATACATTAATTGCTAAAATAGAAAGTATTGTATTAATTGTTTCTCATAAACATTTAAACAAATTTACTTAAAATATTTTAAAATCTCTATCTATTATACAAGTCTTTTTTTATTTTAGTATATTTGTTGTAAATATATACTGATATAAAATTTATTATATCTGCAAACAGTATAATATAGACAACATCTGTATTGATAATTATACTATTATATATAAAATCAACATAATAATTTATTGATTTTTTTGTAAACATAACTATTAAATGTATTACAAAAGTAAAATTAAAAGTAACTAAATTTCAATTAAAATTACACAACAAAGCGAACAATATTGAAATATAAAAATGTGATTATATATATATATTATTGATTTTTTATTTAAATAACAATATTTTAATATATATAAAAACATTTACAATCATTTTAACATAAAATTATGATTATATATTTGATTATTAAACTTTTTATTTCAGAATTTATTTTTATTATTAGTAATCATTTATAAAATGCAAATATTTTTATAATTATCTAATTTATTTTGTTTATAAACACTAAATATTATTGTTTGTTACATATATGGAAAAAATAAAAAAAAATAATCTAATTTTAAAATATAAATAAAAATGAAAGTCTTTAATAAACTAATAACTTTATTTATAACTAAATTTAAAAAAAAATACATTTCCTATAAATTGATAGTAACACCGATTTAAAGTTAAGACATTTATGGCATATCTATGAGTATTATTGTTTTTTATTTAGACTATTAAAGGAGTGTATAGTTTAGTATAATTTATAAAAAAAATTATAAACTACAGAATTTACATGTATAAATTATACAATTAATAAAAATATTAAAAATTATTTTCTATTAATTAGTTAAAATAAAATTAATAATAAATTATTTTCTATTAATTAGTTAAAATAAAATTAATAATAAATTAATAAAAGTATATATGTTAAAAATCATTTTAAAACTAAGCACAATTATTTTT
Organism: Oppia nitens; assembly: GCF_028296485.1. NCBI lineage: Eukaryota > Metazoa > Arthropoda > Arachnida > Sarcoptiformes > Oppiidae > Oppia > Oppia nitens. The sequence continues at coordinate 2,032,195 of NW_026533252.1, read as the reverse complement.
AAAATATTATTTTAATATAAATTATCTTATCTATATATTTAAAAATAAAAATAACGCTTTATCTGTATGAAAGTTTTATTATGGGTCACTTATTTTTTTTTAATAAAAATAATAAAAAATTTTAGATGAGTAAATTTTAGATGAGAGTATATAAAGACAAACATTTTTAGGCAAAAATTCAAAATAATAGTTTTGTAAAGTTTGTGAAATAACAAATTAAACATTTGTTGTTATTGTGATAGACATATATCAACATAAATATGAAACCTAACGTAAGTATTTTATTATTTCAAAATATTATAATACTAATACTAATAACTGAATTTTAATTATAATATATTTAAATTACAGAAAATACTATTGTTTTCAATGATTGTGATGTTTGTAAACATCATTATAGTTATCGAAAGCAAAAAAGGAGTAATTCTAGGGATTATTGGTTTGCATGCATTGAGACGATGGCACGGATTACAACACATGCATAACTTTGTCACTTATTATATGCCGCTCAGGTATGCGGCACAGGCCTGGAAAGGCTATGGAAAAGCATCACAAAGTGGTCACAAAAGCGGTGAATATCATAGCGATGGTCACCAATATTCTACTAATTCATACAAATTAAGTGATAAACAGTCACATCATTTGGACCAATTGACGGACAACTACTATCCAGAAGATATCAGTGCTTTACATAATTATTATTAAATAAAATGTATTTATATTTTCTATTTATTTAATTATATATATATATTAATTTTTTATGATCTTTTGTAATAAAAATAACTTAATCATAGTTAAACATTTTTAAGGTAATACTGTTTTTTATTTATTAATTTAATAAATTTAATTTTAAAGTAAGAACATGTATGTATGACAAGTAAAAATAATATGACATTAACATTTTTATTATTATCGTTATTTTTGTTATCATAATTAGGATTTTTTTTGTTATCAATATATAATATTTTTAAAAAAACTCACATTTTAAATTGTTTTTTATTATTGTAAATATTTAATTTGATATTATTTTTTTAACTAATAAAATAAATATAATATATGTTAATTAAAAAATAATTTGTTATTTAATTTATAATTAAATATTATATAAACAATGTTAACAGCATACTGAATATTAATCTACTTAACTAACTAAATAAACATTATATATTTTTTAAAGAAATAGATAACAGAATATAAATGTAATACTTGTATATAATAATTTCAATTTAATCATAACTTTCATGTATATGTATTGCAAAAAATGATAATTTATTTTTTATGTTTTCTTCATTACTCGTGATAATACACATAAACTGACAAATGTTGAGAAAATAATTTTTTTAATACAAAGTATTATTAGTGTAGTCTTGTTTCGTCAAATATCCATTGAAAACATCTCAATATGTCATCAATTGATTCAGGTATGTCTATACATTATTTCAGATAATTTAAATAATTAATATTTATAATATTCAATATATATATATATGTATATGTATTTAATAATAAAATTATATGTAACTACACATTTCAATAATTATTATATTGTATGCATTGCATAACTATTATTATAAACAGTGTTATGACAACTAGGCTGATCAGTTTATTTTTTTCAAAACATGTAGATCAAAAATATTTAATCTATATATATATATATATTTTTTAATTGTTACATTTAAATAACTTTAAAAATTAACATTACAAGTGTTACTGTATGTATATAAATATTTATTACTTTTTGTGTTTTAAAATATAAAAATATACTGTATATTTGTATAATTACTAACAATTACTATATTATTAATATTCTATAGTCATAATATTTAACAATTTGATGTTTATTTACTAAATCTAGTTGAAATTGTACCTAGGTCAGACACTATTTTTTTTTTAAAAATCTATAAGAGTATAGTCAGCACCTGTATCTCTGGTCAGTCTAATATCAATCATAAATTTAGATGTAATACTGTACTGTATCTGCATTTTACAAATTTACAAGTATTCAGATAAACCCTAACATTTGTAATAAAAACATTTATAATAGGATATATGATTGTAGGTGTTTACTAAAATAGCAAGTTAATTAAACCATGGTAAATAAAATAAATAGCATCATGCTCATTAATCAATTTAGTCAATCAATACACGCTATATGTTTTGTATCTTAACATTTATAATACAGTATTATACTGTATATAGTATTTAATAAATTATTATATCAAAAGTTATTATTATTATTATTAAAGTTTTTCTATTAATCATAATTTTAATGACAAATTTTTTCTTTTATTATTATAACAACTCATTACTTGTATAGTGTATTAACTATTATTATATAAAATTGTTATATAAAACATTAAAAAAAACTAAAATAAAAAACTCATAATAAATGCATTGATTATATTATATATTAGATTGTATTGAATGAATGTATTGTATAATATGTATAATATTGGGCGCATCCCTTATATTTGTGTGGATAGGGATTGTGATGACGCACACGGAGTGTCTATTTCAAGCACCTGTCAAACGGTGTGCCAACACAAGCACTTGGCGTTAATATAAACTAAAACTTAAACACATTTTATAAACATATGTATAGAATATTCAAAAAGAAATAACAATATAATAGACAGTGTATTCATATTATATAAAATTAAATCCATCATTGATTCAGTTATTTATTTATTTAATATAATAATAATAATAATATTTGTATAAAAAAATTTGTTGATATGATATTTGAAAATTGAAAATTGAAAATTGAACATGATCATTTCATTTCATTTTTTACACATACTTAACAAACAAACATAAAAAAGTTATACACAAATAGTTTGCATAGTTTTAATAAATATGTTTATTTCAATATACAGTATAATATCAGTATTTTTTTTAAATAAATATTTTTAAAATAGCGGTTCACATTAAATAGCGTAAACTGTATATATATGTGTGTCGCATAGCATTTTGATTGGTACAGTGAGTACTCTGATAAAGTCAACCAAAGTTACGGCATAATAGAGCTAACAATGTTTTACTATTAACGTTGTCTTACTGTACGTATACAACACATACCTCAATACGTCGACTACAGTATACAACCAATAATATTATAGTTTATGACTTGAATCGTCATTGACTTGAACTACAACTACTAATACTGTAGTAATGTATCGTTGAATCACTGAATGAGTCAATTCATGTCATGTTATTATAGTGTTTGTTGTCGTAGTTGTTGTTTGTGTCCACCGATTGATTGACTAATTAATTAATTGTATATAAAAAACATATGATTTATTGATTGAAAACAACCGATCAATGAATTGGTGGACAAAACAGTTTTTATTTGATTAAGTGATACATGTTTTTTGAAGACATCCTCTAGTTTTCAGTGACATCATTGAAGTTCATTGCAAGACATCTGTGTTGTTATCAATTTGTGGTTAATTTACTTTTTATTATTGATTATTAGTATTACTATTAGTATTAGTTATCTCTAATTATTATTATTAATAATAAGTAATTAATTATTAGTCATAATATGTGATAATATTAGCGCACAATTGAATGACTACTAACCTATTGATTGTCTTTTACAAAATGTCTTGACTTTTACAGTCAATTGATGGCCGATTTGGGGACACAAGTGCTGACCCTATCATCAGGAAGTCATACAAAAGAGGCGACACTTCGTCTGTCACGAAGCGCACAGCCGACGAGCGCCGACCGGATAGCGGAATCGGAACCGTTGTTACCGTCGACATCACATCAGACTCATTATGTGCCGCTATTGACCACTGAAGCCAACGACTCGCATACAACCGGCCAAACCGCCCGCACTAACCACAGTCTAATCATTGACGACACGACAATAGAAATATCAATGACTGGACCATCGATCAGCACAACGACGGCTACACTCAGGCCAACAGTGACTACCACTATAACAGACTCAATGCAGTCAAGTAGTAGTAGTATCAGTGGTAGTAGTTCCTCGTCAGCCAAAGATCACCGCAACGGACTAATTCAGATCCCTATTCCCGACAAATTCATGCGAAAAGGAGACAAACTGATGGCCAATAAAGAAGCGAACTCTTTGTGGCGTTCATTTCTTGCCTTACTCTTTGTATTTGCAAATATGACACTAAATCTAACCGTTTTGGCCATAATTCACGAACGGGTGCCACGGAATCAGCCACCGTTACCCGATCTTGCGTTTGATATTCTTCCGACAGCCGATTGGGCCCTATCTGTGGCCGAATACATAATTGTCATTCAAGTAGTGGGTGTTGTTGTACTTATAACACTTCATAGATATCGGTATGTATTTATAAGGCTATTAATTCAATTGTAACTATAATTTTATAGTCAATTTATGTATTAAAAAATAACCCATTATTGACTTTTTTTTTGTATCGACAATTTTAGTAAACATTATTATAGTTATACTTTAGTTATTAATAAAACTAAGTTTATATTAGACTTTGCCCTTCACTTGTCGATCAATTGAATGTTGAAACTAATTTATCATAAAATAATGACAATATGAAAAACATTTGCCCATAAAATTTAATAATTGATTTACTATTTTTAAAATATATAACATATATAGTGTGATATTATTTCGTCGTATTTGCATAATTTTGGGTGTTTTATATTTGTTTCGGGCCATATGTATGGCCTCAACACAAGTTCCCGTCGCTAACGTCAACTATTATTGTTCACCACAAGTAAGTGAAACTAATCATTGTTTATGTGATATTCAATTTATTTATTTGTCTATAATATTATATATTAAATATAATTTTCAAAAAAATGTTTTATTACTCCAAAAAGTCATTAGTTTTTGTCAATAGTTTTGCCTTTTTCTAATATTTCCTTTTATTTCAATATTTATTGTTTGTTAGATATATTAACTATCATGTATGCAATAATAATAATAATAATATTTAGCTTAACAATGAATTATTGCTATGAGTTTAACTTTCATTTTTCTCTGAATATTCAAAACATTATTTTATTTATATTTTACTAAAAACAAAAAGATTTTTGTCTTTACGGTAATGACATCATTGATAATGAATTTTCCTTATATTTTAGTGGATTTTTTCCATTATATTTCTCAATAATTGTTAATAATGAAGTATAATAATAAATAATAAATATTTAAAATTGTTATTTAGTAGTATTTAATATATAATTTGTAAGTTGTTTATTATTAAATTAGTTGCCGTACTTTATTATTAATACAACGGTTCATATTTTTAAATGAAATGTTTTTCAAATCTTAAATATGATGTATATTTTATTAGTCAAAATAGTTGATAAATATTAGTCACTCTAATAGATATCATAGTTTGATTATATGCCAAATCTAATGAAACACTAGAGACTAATGACACAAAAATTTTATTATTAAAGTTTAGATGTCATAATATTGTCTATTATTAACTTATAATCTTTAAATAAAAACTACCACTACTTTCTAACTTAACATTTGATGAAAATATTTTTATAAACCAAAAATTGCATTTATTAAAAATATCCAACTAGTAATTTCAATTTATTACAATTGTTGTTCATATGAAACATTACATTAGTTTGTTTGTATTAGACAGTAATTTAATAATTGAAAAAATTTATATATTTATTTTTTTAGTGATATTTGAACACTATATTACTCTTAAAAAATAAATAATAATAATGTGACTCCCAATAGTAGACAAATTCAATTAAATAAATGTATGCTTTATTGCATTAATGGATGTTTCACTGTTTCTTATATTATATACTTGTATATATATATTATTATAAATTTAATTGTTAATATAGTTAGGGTTTACTGGTTTTGAATAGTAAACTAAATATATAAAGTATCCGTAAAACTAGAGATAATAGTATAATGAATTTATTGCACTGATATACTGTATTATTATTATACAAAACACTGAATAATAAAGAGATTCATTGAAATTATTGTCATTATTATGAATATTACATTTTATTATTACATTTAATGATGTCTCGCTTTATCGCTAATTTAATGTAATATAATATTACTAATATTACTCTCATATATACAGTATATTCAAAGCGTTGTTATTATCCCAATAATTATACAATAATTTGTTTAATAAGGAAATAGTTTTTTAAGCGGCGAATCATTGCATCAAAACACTTGAAATTTGATTCAATAAATAAAAAACTCGTTTAAATTTTTGACATTTTTTATGAAGTGAATCAATATTTTATTTCATTAAACTTAATGTGTTATTGAGATTGTATTAAAGCGAATAATTATAGCACTATTTATAAGTCACACTCGTTTTAAATATAATTAAAGCTTAGATTTGCAATTTTATAAATATTACAAATAGTTTTTCAACACAATTACACAAACAATTATATTTATTTAGTTTTAAAATACACTAAAATCGACCTTGGTGTTGTTAAAGATTTTGTATGTGGAAAAATTAACTAGACACATTTTTTAATTTTAAAAATTTTATACAGGCATAATAGTATACTAATATATGTATAATTTCCATGCCATTGTTTTTTAATAATGACTCTTTATTAATTAATACACTATATAATTGTGTATACCTGTATTAATATTGAATAATGAGTTTTTAAAATTAATATTTTAATCTTATACTTTTTTTAATGAACATTAATTAATTATAGGTATAGAAAATTTTTTAAAGGATTTTTTTAATTTATATTAAAGTTTAGGTTAACCAATAATGTTTGAAACATTATATGTTAGATTTTATGAGATCCATAACATATTATTAAAGTATTATTAATTAAACTTAATTTTTATGTCATATATAAATTTGATATATGCATATAATTTCTATATAATATAATGGATTCTAGATTTATTAGATATAAAGATTACGTTTAATATACAGTATACTGTAGTTATTAACTTATGTTTTGTGTATAGATTGATATAAATTTATATAATTTATATATTGGCATAAATAGGATAAGTATGTCTCTTAAGAGTGATTTAGTGCCAAATTTGTAAGACACTGATTTGATTTCAATGTCATTAAAATAATTAATATATTTTTAAAAATTGCCTTAACCCTTAAAACATTGTCTTTATTAATATAAAAAAAAACTTCTGTGTGTTTTTGACATACATTTAACTGTTAGTTATCTGTAAACATAAAAATACTTTATTAAATAATTTAAATGCTATGTAATTTGTAAACAATTTGTCATATATACTGTATAAATATATAAATCAAGAAAAATGATTTGTGTGAAAAAACATATTTTTGCTAAATTGCTTATGTATTTCCTTTTTATATTATAGTTGAGAAATTCTAGCGACCCGTCGGGTCAGTCCAATGTGACGACCGGTCAATTTATATCGATAATAGCTTCACGAGTCTTCTACATGAGTCTGGGTATGGGTTTATCTATTAACGGTCATCACTCGTATTGTGGCGATTATATATACTCAGGACATACCATCATTTTAACGATTGGTTTGTATTCAATCACTTACTTTAACAATATGTATCAATTTTTATTACATTTTTGGTGACTAACAGTAAGCACAAGTAGGTTGTTATACAGATAATATTTTAAATAAATACCAAACACACCTGAGCATACATTATATATTTGTGTACAGCGCATTTGTTATTATGACCAAGGGCAACTATTTTAATTAAACAAAAATATATTTTACTATTTTAGATTATAGGAATTTATGATGTAATTACGGGGAAAATAGTATATTTTACTTAAATTTATTTTTAAACTTTATTTTCTCGATATTTCCTAAAAAATGTTTATAATTGAATAACTAATTATTAGGAATAACATGTTTTTAAGTTTTTTTATTTTCGAGAAATCGGAAACTGGTTTTAAAGTGAATTTATACTGTTATTGTATATACATTTTAACCACAATTTATCACATTTATACGTTAGATGATTACTTGAGTATTTTAACTATTTGTATAAATTTTATTTATTTTTTAAATTTTTATCAGCTGTGTGTAAATGACATGAATTTAATAACAAAAAATACAATATATTCACAGTTAAAAGTATTTATATAAAATAGGTTACAATAAGTGGATTGTATTATTTATTTAATGTATTGAAAAATATTAAGACAAAAATTTGTGATCAAAATAATAGTTAGGAATGTTTAGGAATATTCTATGAATTCATAAATTGATTTCTATTTATAGTTTGGTTTCTACAGAAACTTTAATTACTTTAAGCTTACATTTCAATATCTCATATTTTTGTTAACAATTTCATGCTTTATATTATATAGACACTAATGATTAGTATATGATATATAAATTACATTTTAGTCTAAAATATGTAGAATATTAATACTTAATATAAATGATAGATTATAAAGATTATAAATAAAGTCATCAAAATAATAATAAAAAGTTTATATTTGTTTAAAATTATGACATAATATAAATATATTTATAATAAATAAATTGAATTGAATTGACAGCCTATTTAATGTTTCGCGAGTATGCCATCCCATCCCGTTGTCGGACATATTTATGGAAATTTGTGAACTTCTTTTTGATTGCACTGACCTTAACGGGAATCGTGTGTATATTGATATCCCGGGGCCACTATCTTATCGATATAGTGATCGCATATTTTGCCACAACACGAGTTTTCTGGATTTATCACACATTATGTTATAATAATGCTCTCAGGGTTTGTATTCATTACTTTTATTTATTTATTTATTTTTTATAATATTTTTAAAGAAATAGTAAGTAATTTATTAATGAAATTTGTTTACATTTTAAAAATGACAGTTCCAGCCGTCAACCAACTACCTGTCCCGTGTCTGGTGGTACCATATCTTTATATACTTTGAAAGCGCGCATCCATTAAGTGAACGCATAACATATGGCGATCGCACAGATAGCCAATTATCTCAAATGACTCCCCGATCGTTTGAATGGCCTCTGCCGTGGCCGCGGTTTTTACGGCGAAAACGACGCTCAGCTCAACGTCTACTACAAACACAACAGGCATAGGAATCGGTGATCCGATACTTCTTATCCCAAAATATTTATCTCATTTTAGGTGTTAAATACATTTAAAAACAAAACATTTAAAAAAATCAGTGGTATTATTAAATAATATGTATATTATTATATCTTTTTAAACAACAAAAACTAACTTTTTTAAATATCTAATGTATAGTAAATAAATTATGAGAAAACAACTTTTCGTTTTTTTACTATGATTTTGATAAATTGTTTTAATTTTTTACTCATTGAGCTATCATTTTATTTATTAATTATAATAATTTTTGGTTTATTCAATGTTTTTGTTACTAATAGTTTGCAATTTATTGTTTTCTTAACAATCCATAAACTTATGGCAAAAAACAACGTTTAATTATTTGTCTAATCATTTAATAGTCATATTAGACATATTAATTAATTTTGCAATATAATTTACACCATTAGTTATGTGTTAAAAATTATATATATAATGTTGTTTTCTCATAATAATTATTATTATAATAACAATAACTATTGAAATTTTAACGAAAGATTAAAACGGATAAAATTTAAATGATGACAAAAGTTTAGAAATGGTTTATAAAAAATATGTTAATATTTATAAATTATATTTATATTAATCACGTTTTTAATTATTGGGTTAATATTATTATTGTTTTATTTATAATTATTAAAATTTAAATTTTTATTTATCCCCATATTTAATAATGATTATTATATTTTAATTTTGTCAACATTTCATTGATATATGTTTTCAATATTTGAAAAAAAGATTATTTTTTATATTTATTTTTCTATGTTATAAACTAAAAATTTATATTTTCTAATTTATAGCTAGGTGTGTTCAGTAAAATCTAATCAAAAAGTTATTTTTAATTTGAAATTTTCACATATCTTTTTTTGTTTGAGCTATTTTTTAAATTAAATAATTTAACTAAACCCTGTATATTGTTGACAATTTTCTATTATTATTATTATTTATATGTAATGATCAAAATGATTGCCAAAATTTGTTTTTATTTATTTTATAAAACCAAATTAAATTTGAATCCAAAGACATATTGTTTAATAATTGAAAAAAAGTTGAAGGATATGAAACAGTGAGACATATATTAAATATATAACTTTAAATAAGTTTGATTTTGAAAATATATTTTAATTGTTTCAAACAAATACATTAAATAATGATAAGAAGTTTTAATTAGTAATAAAATTAATTGTTATAAACATAATAATAGTGTGTTTGACAAAATTATTGTGTCATTAATACATAAAAAAAATTATATTAATATTAATATAAATTTTAAGATCTATTTAACTAATGTATAATACGCTTAAATACACACAAAAAACTTGTTATACATAGAAATGTTTTTTTTAAAAGGGATTGTCTGTGTTTTTTTGGTTATAATTTAGTCGACAAAAATATTTTATATATTTTCTTATATTATTATTAAACAAGAAACAAAAAGTTTGACACAGATATAAAAAATTATTAGTAATACTATTATTGAACAGTTGATTAAATAGTTTTTCTATTTGAAAAATTTCAATTTAGCACAAAAAAATTATTTTCCATTATATTGTAGTATTACATATAAATATAGGTAATTAGAAAATATATTTTTTATAATTAGTACAATTTAATTAAAAAAAATAGATTTTGACTTCTAATAGATTTGACTTTGATATTATATGAAAAATTTTATGGTATTTTTATAATACAATTTTAATAATTTGTGATATTTTTGAAAACATTTTTTTTAAATATTTGATTTCTTGTTTAATTTTATTTTTGTCGATTATTTTTTTAATCAATGCATATTTTTTAATAAGATTTATAAATCATATTTGTTTCGGTCATATAATATATTTTATTCATATTCTATTAATATTAATCATAATTTATTACTATTAGATTTACAGACAATCTCTTAAAAAACATTTTTAATTACTAAAACTAAATTTTTAATATTTATTTAATAATGTGTGTTTTGATAGATTTTAACTTTAAATTGATTTATTAAGAATACATTTTAAACTATTGCTTAATTTTAAAACTATTTAAAGTTAATTAAAATAAGATAATATATTAACAATATTGTTAAACTTTGTTGATATTTATGTATTGATTGGAAAATAAATTACAGTTTGATTGATTGCTATAAATTTATTAATTTATATTTAATTTTTGTAAGTTATTTCTTATAATATAATTTTAATTTAATAATATTAATATATTTTTAAAAGTATGTATTTTTCACTAATTAAATCTAATTAATTAATATCAATTTTAGTATTTACTAAAATATAATAAGAATTAAATTATTACAGTTTTATGTTTTATTATTAAATTTTCATTTAAGTTATATTTATTAAAAATATTGATTTAGAGTTTATAAACAATAGAAACATAATTTATATAATTACCAATCAATTAATAATGACTAATTAATATATTTTAATTATATTGCATTTTCAATAGGATAATTAAAATTTAATTATGTGGAAATATAATATTTGTAAATTATTAAATTGTATTTTATAATTTAATTAGACTTTAATCTTAAAATATGCATTTGTTTGCATATTTATTATTATTTATTTAAAATAAAGTTCAATCAATGGCTAAAGAGTGAGATATTAAATTACGATAAATTATTTTTGAAATAATATTTGCTAAATAAATATAATTTAATTTCTAATAATATATACAATATTATTATAAATTATAATATTGTATTATAGCATCTGTCGAATTGTTTAAATAAAAAAAAATTATTACTATTGTATAAAATAAATTATTGCATAATTAATAATTTAAATATTATTTGTTCAGATTTAAATTTTATGACTATTTTATAGTTAATTATAGAGTATTAATCTAATAAACGATTAAAATTAGTTTGAAATATCAGCAAAACATTAATCAAAAAATGATATCACAAATTATAGCGTATATATGAAGTTGAAGTTTATCTTAAAAGTTATTTAAAAGTTTTTCTTATCATTTTTTTTGTTGAAAATTTTGCTGTGATTTCGAAAAATAAATTTTCAAATACAGAGAGAGTTTTGTATAAACAGTATATACAATACAAGTGTTTGAGAGGACCATTGGTTTTGATGGTTGAGAAGACAAGTCAACGATTTTTTTTGTTACCAAATCTTGTTATTATATAATAACTAGTCTTCTGTACAAAAAAATCTGAAAAATACTTGTTTTTCTTGTCTTTCTTTTTGAACAATATATACATATATATGCCATAAACCATGCGTTCAAATGTCTGCTTAGTATTGGTTACGTAATAAACAGATAATTTAAATTAAATGCCGGCATTGGGTACCTATTTCTCACATTTTTCATATCATTATTATTGAATAATATATATTTTATATATTATTTTTAACTTTATTTTTAATATATTAAATTTATTGAAACATTTATTAAATTGTCAATAAAACAAAAATACTTCAGACGTGTTGTGTTTTGTTAATATAATATAATTTTTTTTTTTGAAAAAATATTGTGTTTGACTATCATTATCGATGAAAATGAATTTATTAATACATAACAACAAATTATTGATTTTTCTGATTACGTTTTTCACTATATTTTACGGTAAGTTTTATTTTCTTTAAGTTTACATACATATCATATATGACGACAATATTATGATTTTTTTATTTGTTTTTTTAATGACAAAAAATATATTGTCGCTAAATATTATAATGAATCCTAAGTTTATTCAACTTATTTGACTTATGATTAAAATATATGAATACCTTTGGACTGACATTCAAACGGAGAGAGAGAAAAAATCTCTACTGTATTGAAACTTTGAAAATGACATTAAACTTAAACTTTTAATTTTAATATAAACAAAACACATATATTTAGATTACTTAAGCATAAAATTCATACAACAAAATGTATTGATTTACTTAATAATCAGATAAGTTATTAATACTTACATTAGTTATATTATAATATTATATATATATATATATATATATATATAGTATATTCGGATACTCATATATACAACATTTATTGAATTTGTAATAAAAGTTGACAAAAAAAAATTTTATAAATAATTTTTTCCAGAAAAACTATTAGTTTTTAGTTTAAGAAAGTGAAACCATATATATATATATAAAGTATATTTCCCTTTCAGTTACAAAACAATAATTGTGTGATTAGTGACGGACCGTAAAAGTTATAGTGATTTAAGTGCTAACTCTTTGATTACCTGTTGCTTTGAAACTAGTTTTTGGTTAAATGTTTTGTTGCCTATAATTATAAAACTTCACTGAAAAATCTCTTAACATTTTTCTCTAATAATAAATAAGTTTCAAGTTTTCATGTGTTTCTCTCTCTTATTAAGAGGTTTTGGCTAAAAGTCACTTAAAACACCGCTTATATACACTTTTAATAACGAGTTTGTTAGTAATAGTGGTGTCTATCTCTGCCAGTGCTCGACCTTCACCTCCCGGTGCGCTGAGGAGAGAGAGAGAGAGAGAGAGAGAGAGAGAACAGGCAGAGGAAGAAAATATGTTTTCTTTTTTTTGCCACAAAATATAACCAAACGTGTAGTGCAATAATAATTTGCAAACTTATATATATCTGTTTCACACTTAATATCTTTTTGGGAAAAAATTAAAAAGTTATCGTAAATATTTGTAGATTGATATTACATAAAAAACTTTTATCTAATTAATTATATAAGCAATTGTGTTGTGAAATGTTAGTCGAGATGTTGTCGGAAGTGATATTAGCGATAACCGCAACACTATATTTGATAATTTTATGTGTTTGCTGTCACCCGACACCAGGTCTACTATGTCACGGACCGTTACCAGGAGTTCAGTACAAATATAGCTATAAAAGTGAAATAATTATGAATAATAACGACTATCGGGAGCCGACCGGCTTCGGTATTGACTCGCAAATCATCGTTGAAAATATATGGCAAGACTCGAGCGGTTATCTGCTTTCATTGGCCATCGATTGGATGCAATTCAAGTCGAGGACGGGATCCAAGTTTGCCGACGGAAACCGAATCGACGACTGGAATCATCCGCTGTTTGCACATATAGACAGCAAAGGGGATGTCAAACAAGTGGTCGTTCATCAGTCAGAGACCACTACCGCATCAAATATAAAGAAATCACTATTGAATCACTTGAGGAGTAAAACACCAGAAAAAGTTTGTCAATATTATTGCCAATAAAAAAGATTGCTTTAAAAAAGATTCTGATTTTTATTTTCAATGTTTTCAGTCATCATTTGAATGGATTACAGACGGACTTACCATAAGTAAGAAGTCGTCGACAACTAATAGCGATATCAAGTCATTGCTTAATCCTGAAGTCGAGGACGTGTGGCACGTGTCGGCACAGTTGGCCAGCGATCACCCGGTGGTCATCAGTGCCAATGGCTGGCAAAATGTCACTTTACAATCAAGAATCTATTCATTTGCACATTCAAAACTATACAATAGGTTTAACATAATTGAATAATTTTTAAAAAAATATTTTTAATTATATATTTTTGTGATTTTAGTTTTTCATTAAAATTATTATCGGAAACAAAATCGTCGACACAAAAAATGAGTCAAATATCTATCAGTGAAGCCATCGATAGTTTGGGCGAACAATACATAGTGTCTCAGATAGTGATGACACCCGAAAGGGAAACGTGTCATAACTGTCAATCAATTAGTCATTTACTGAAAGACACCGAAAACGAAATTAAAGGCGAAACCATTGCGTCGATACCGATGACAATATCATACTTGAAACTCGTGGATCGGGTTCGCAGTGGAGGTCCCGGCGCTTCCAAAGATGATATTATAAAACTATTAAAATCGTATAAAAAAAAGAAAGATATTTTTGCATCGATTATCGACATATTGGCCGGTATTTGAACACTGATTTAATTAATTTAATTACTGAATTACTTAATCATTTTTTCTGGTAAAGGTTCCCGAACTGAACAGTCACTGTCCGCTGCATTTGAATATCTAAATCTACCGAAAAGTGAAGACCTTGATTATGGCGAACGCTTTTTAGTACAATTGGCTGTTTCTGTGATGACCGCCGCGCAAATGCAGGCCATACCATCATCAACTGTTATGGCCGATGAAGTAATCGGCGAAATACTTAAACAAACAGAGATCAAGAAATGGAAAAATGAAAAACTAAAACAAACGGCTTTTCTAATACTCGCCACACTATTGAGGGCTCATGTATTTGATATTAAAACTGATGTCACAAAAAATAACGAATTAATTGTAAGAACTAAATGGGTTATGAATGGTGTGATTAATGATATTTATATTATTGTCTTTTTTATAATTATTTTCAGACAAAAGTTATCAAACATTTGGTTACAGAATTGGATTTATGTAAAGAAACGGATTGTCGAGTTGTGTTACTTCACGCTATCGGCAACACCGGTGTCATCCGTGACGGTGTCTATCAGTCAATTAAGAAGTACTCGATCGGCGGTAAACGCGAATCGATTGCCGCAATGAAAGCCCTTCGCGAATGTCTTCAATTGTCACAAATCGACGACAAACTAAAGTCAAGGCTCAGACTTCTGTTAGTACGTGTAGTCTATGACCAAAACCAGGAAACGACATCACGTTTTATAGCGGCAGAGCTTATCTCGAAATATCTTTACGACGAAAAAACAACTAAAGAATTGATCAAATATTTGCCAGCTTTTGGTAAACAAGTTTTTGATTGTTTTTTTTAAATAAAAGTTTGATAATTCAATTTACACATAAAATATGATATTTTCAGGTAATAACGAGTTGGCCACTATCATCTGGAACCGAGCTATTTCATTGGCACCAACAATCTCATCGGCTCATAACAACTGGCATTTGCATTCAACCACTTTAAACGGATCGTCGGCTACCTTCTCGAGAATAATGGGCGGAACCAAAAGTATAAATGCCTCGTATAAGGTACTGATGGAACTGTTAAATAAAGGAAAACTCTTAAAAGAGTCGGCTTTCGATGTGGAACTGTCGACACCCGACGGTAACGCCCAACACTTGATTACTGTCGGAATGTTTGCTAGAGGTTTACAATCGTTTGCCGGTTAGTGTGTTAACCATTAATATTTAAAGATATTTATTTGTAGACTATTTTTTTGGTAAAATCCTGAATAATTAGGTGATTCAGATGGCAGTGAAGTTGTTGAAGATAACGATGTGGGAGATGAGGAACAAACAATGGCCGGAATGTCATTACGTATATTAGATATTCAATTGAGACCATTCACATTTTTCACGGGCACCGGCGAACTCATGGGACACGTTTGGTCGGGCACAGCGTCCGATCCGACCAATGCCTTCCAGGGAAACCTATTGTTAGCCGACTACTGGTCCTCTCAACCACTGATCAACGGTTTTATGGTCGACCAAAAACTTCGCGGAATTCTATCGCTAGATCTTAGCGGAGAAATACAGATCTCATTATGGAATCGAAACTCTCATTCTGTGGTTCACACAAAAGGATCGCTACTATTCCAGGGCTCACAAACCATACTGACCTCAGACGTGAAGACTTCGGCCTCCAAACAGTTCTCGTTTGGCGGCAATACTCAGTTGGACTTCATTACTGACCTCGACTTCTACTCGACGCCATTCAAGATGTGTATGCAAATTGTTAGACCAGAGTTCACATTCAGGTATGTCATGTCTACGACTTCTATATCTTTATATATATATATATATAGTATATATGTCTGTCCTGTTATTTTCAATGCTCTAATAACTGTTTAATTAAAAACTGTTATATTTTTTCTCTTTTATTTCTACTTAAAGACATAACACCCGAAAGTACGAACGGGTCAACAGTGATAGTCTTCATCGGCGTATCCATCGCCGTATGATTAACATACCGGCCAAGTCCTATGCCATGCATCGGGACAACAATGAAATGTGTGCTCTCATGAATAGTGATGATTAAAAACTGATTTTTAAATTTAATTAATTTACAATAATTGCAATCAATCACAAAAAATTATCATTTTTGACATCTCTAATCCAATCATAGATCTTCAATGAATCTGTTTAAAAATGTTTACTCAAATATATTAACTTTAATTTTTGTTGGAATTAATAATATAATTTTTTTTTATATATCAAATGGACTTCAATTTTATGTCAATTTGTGTATAAGATGTTTCAGTGATTAATGTTTTCAAAGAGTTTTTTTTAATGAGTTTAGTTAAAAAATTTTAGTGAAATTATTATTAATATAACAAAAATCTTATTTAATAACTATTTTTTAAATCTATGTTTCATTTGATTTATTAAAAAAAAGTTTACTAATTGTCAAATAAGTTGCCAAAGAATGTGATTTATTTTGTTTTAAATTATATATGAAATTATAAAAAATAAATTTATTTTAAAGTTTAAATATTCAATTGTTTATTGCAATTATAGTTATAATAAATTTATAAATTTTAACTAAAAGTAAGTTATTTTTAACTTTATTTATTTTTAAAATTATTATGTATATAATCATTATAAAGTTTATCTAATTATAAAATTTATATTTATATATTTAATATATTATAATAAACATTAATTAAATTTATATTTATATAATATATATATAATTGCATTAAATTAATATTAGAACAATTAATATACAGTAGATATTATTTGTCGCGGAATTATAATTGATATTACATTTTCTGTACACAAATAGACAATTTAAAAGTATTTTAGACGACTAATGCGATTACAAATAATTCAATATAAAAAACAGATCACAAACTCAGTGTATTTAACATTCAAACAATAAAAATACAAATATAATGTATAAATAATATTACTTTAAACAAATATATGGTAACTATAAAAAAATTATTATTATTGTTAATTTAAATATATTTTATCTATTTTATTATATGTATATTTTTATATAATACCTGTACATAAATCAATGAAATTTCATAAATCAAATACTTGTAGAAAAAAGAGATATTTATTCACATAAATGAATTGATATATAAAGTAGACGACAAACACACTTATTGTTCAATTCTTGTCATTGATTATCTACGGGATGTGTTGCCACCCATTGCTGGGTTGTGATAATAGTCGTAAAATGGTTGGGATGTTTGCATGAAATTCTGTTGTGGAGTGAATTGAAGTGCATTTATATTATGTGGAAAAGTATTGTATGGATTTTGCGCTTGACTTTGTTGGGCTGAGAGATGATAATAGTTCATCTGTTGCTGTCTTAAAGCTGCCGCAGCATTGGGTGCTTGCGATGACTGTAATTGTGCCGCCGCTCCCGTACTATAACCATAGCCTCCATTGTAGAATTGTATGGGCGGTTGTGTTGGTGTTTGATTGGGAGCCGGTATTTGTGGATAATATTGTCGCGAGTGATGACTCATTTGTTTCTGATATCTCGAGTTTTGTGATGAACTTTGACTGAATTGTTGCGGATATTGTAATGCATTATTTGTTTGTAAACCTGTTTTAAAAATCAATAGAAAATAATTTTATTAATAATATCAGTAACTCTAGAATACCATACAAGACATACTCTGTGGAACAGGTGGTTGTGGTAATGGTTCGTTGAGTCCATTAGTCATTTGCTGTAACTTTGATATAGAGCTAGTGTGTGAACTTGAAGAAGAGTGAGAATTTGAGTGAGATTTACTTCGATGTTGTCTATGGGATGAAGTTGTTGTCTGCGATGGTAAGTGAACGGATGGAACCACTTGTGGTCCAATCGGTTGCGACACCTCTAATGTATTAACCATTGGAGGAATTGTCTGGTGACTAATGCGAGACGACTTTGAAGATACAATAGGTGGCAGTGGTTGAGGTGATGGGACATGAAATTGTTGCGGTGATGGCTGTGGTGGTAATGGTGTTGATGGTTGTGAATGCGATGAATGAGAATGCGGTGAATTCTGCTGCGATTGAGGACCAATTGGTGAATAAATATGTTGCGGAGTCATCGGTGATGAAACTGAATGATGAACCGAATGATGAGATTGCGGTGTATTTGGTGCCGAACCTCGATTTGATGGCTGATGTGTCTGTTGTGGTAATAAATGCGGTAAATGTGATGACACATTTGTGGTCGGAATAGTAACTGCCAGTTGTGTCGAATCGGTAGTCATCGGCAACGGGATTTGGGAAGTGATTTCAGATAATGGTCTTGTATCT
This sequence comes from Oppia nitens, assembly GCF_028296485.1. Classification (NCBI taxonomy): domain Eukaryota; kingdom Metazoa; phylum Arthropoda; class Arachnida; order Sarcoptiformes; family Oppiidae; genus Oppia; species Oppia nitens. The sequence goes on along the minus strand of NW_026533252.1, from coordinate 2,012,938 downwards.
ACTGGTGGTGTAGGCATAGAATGAACCAATGCAGGGGATGGTTCGGACCATTGATCTGACATTTGTTTATCCATCAATTGGTTTGTCTAATAAATAAATAAAAATATATATATATATATAAATTAAATACTCTATTAATAATTATTAATAAAATACCGGTTCATCAGTTGTTTTAGTAATATTGTCCGTTGATTTTTCTTTATTATTATTATCATTATTTATATTATTATTATTATTATGAGTAATATTATTTTGTATTGAGTTATCGATGATGTCGTCATCCGATTCATTAGCATTGACAACAGCCCTCTGCCATCTGTGCTTCTTAGGTATTGCTGTCATCTTTTGTGTGTCGCACGAGATCTGAGGTCTATCTTCATTATCTAATGGATCAGTGGTTTCTAATTTTGAATCAGTTTTCTTGATTTCACTATTGTTTTGTTCATTAACCACTTGATTACTACTATTACTATGATTATCTATATTATAATTATCTATACTATTATGATTTGTTTCTGATTTATTGTCCAAATCTAACTTTGAATGACTATCAATATTATTATTATTATCATTAATAATATTGTTTGCATCACTATTAATATCATTAGTAATGCTGTCATTTTTATCACTATTAGTATTATTATTATCATTAATATTATTATCTTCTCTGGATATATCGTTATCATCACAATTCACAACTAACTGTTTGTCAGATTTATCAGATTCACAGATTGTTGGATCTTCTGTCATATCTTCATCAACGTCTGTATCAATAATATTATCTCTTTTGTTATCTGAAGAAATGTCATCATTATTATTGTCTGTCTTAACACTATTTGGTTTCAAATAAAGTTCATCGCAGTGACCATTAGTATCATTTGACGGACTCTTATCCTTTTTAATAGATCGCATAATCTCTTCTTCAGTTTCCTCTTCAGTTGCTGAGTCGTCTTCATCTTGAGATACACATTGAGACGCCGGAGCAGACATTGAATCGTCGTCTGAATCATTTTTGTGACTATTATCTCCATCGACGTCGACATTCATTTTATTATCTTTATTCTTGACACTACGTCTCTTGCGTTTTCTTCCGTGATATGCTTTATACCAACGGCGCCGTCGCTTCTTCTTAAATGACTCCAAAATTTGCGGCAAATTCTCGTTGACAACGGGTTCCTCCCGTTCAACAATCGGCATATTGGCGTACAATTCTTCTGCTATCATAACACCAGGAGGTGCTATTAATGGTGTCCATCGAAGGCAATCCTCATCGATGGCAATTCGAGGCTTTTTTAGACAATCGATAATTGATGGACTTATTTGTAACGACCAACTGTTGTGATAATATACAAATGATATCAAATTAATAAAATACGCGATAATATAATAATCATAAAACTTTTAAAACATACCATCCGTTTGTTTTGGCAATAGATTTACATCGATTAAGAGTAGAACTAATATCGTGGACATTCATACCGGTAGCCAAAGAGATCTCTTCAATAGTGGTTTTCGGTCGATCGCGAATAAAACAAATAATCGTAGACTTCCAGAAAGACTCATAGGATATACGGCCCAAATCGGATAGAGGTTTCTCAGGAGTTCCAGCGGTTCCTTCTTTACGGGACAGTAAGTATGAAAATTCAATGAGAAATCTACCGTAACCACAGCGCTGGTATTGAGGTAATGTCATAATACAAGACACGTTATAACGCTGGGCACAGTGTTTCTCTTTGGAAAAATAACCAACAAAATGACAACCTAATGGGACAGTTATTTATAAATTAATATAAATTAAATGTAATAAAATATTATCTTAAAATATTAACCTTTACTATCATTAACAGTGAGAACATAGAAAAGGAAAGGCTCGACGTCGTAATATAATGTCTTGTGATCTAAAAAAAGTTTGGCTAATAAACATAGATTTTGACAATAGATTTTCGATACGAGTCCGTCCACTTCAAAAACAGACAGTTCGACCGATTCGTCATCGATAGGTATCTTATGTTTGGCCCGATATATCTCAGTTGCCGGCGGTTGAAATAAATCACACTTTTTCTGAATTGGAATTGTATTATCAAAATTAATTTTAAATTATAATTTTTACAACAAATTAGGTCATACTTTATGCCTTTCGAGAACTGAACTGCTTTTCATGTATTTGAGACAAAATTCACAAATAAATAGCTTTTGAAGTCTAACATATTCTTGAGGATAGGGAGATGAATACCACGTCTCGATCTCGTATTTGCCGAATTCAATAGCTGCCGGACAACGTAAAGTTGGTTGAGCTCCGGGAGACAGAGATGATGCGGCCTCAAGAGATTTCTCATTGTTATCCTTTTTAATGAAATAAAAGCCATAAAATTAATTGTGAGACAAATACATAAAAATAAATACAAATTACTTTATCAATTAAGATATTTGGCTGTCTCTTCAATGGTGTCAATATTGTTGTCACAAATTGTCTTTCAGCTAATTCCTGTGCCAAATGAAACATTTCTTTGTCCGATTGTGTCGGTATATTAGTAGGAAGTGCTCGCATAGGGGGTGATATCGGTATAGGCAATGATTTAGATACGGTTGGTGCCGGTGTCCTAACGGGTCGCGGACTCTTTTTCGTTGTTTGTTTCTTATTGACGACAATCGATTGTCTTTTATTTGAACCTAATTTATTGCTTTTGGGTGTCATTTGAAGTTTCGGTGGCGCCGAAGATGGCGGCAATCGTTTCACAAAATCGGTAATCTTAGTCTGTTTCTTAACAACCCGTTTTGGAGTCAACAAAACAATTGGTTCTTTCGATACTTTCATTTGTTTTGGTTCTTCGCTCTTTTAATACAAAATCAAAACAAATCAGATGTGAATATTTGAAAAAATTAAAAATAATTACAGAATTAGAGTCCGAGTCAACAATTGGTAGTTCCGGAACCGTAAAACTATTCCTCGACTTCCGTCGATTAGATGGTGTAAAGTATTGAGAGAGACCGTCCTTTAAGCTGTTGATGACTGGATTGCTGTGCGGACTATCGACTATCGCTTCCAGATTAGACTTAGTGTCGTTTGTGGGCAATTGTAGTTTACGTTTAACACTCTTAAGAGGTGAAGACACCGTTTCCGTTGTTTTGGCTGATTTAGGTCTATTGATTAAAATAGATATTAATATCTGATATTTCATAAGATAAACAAATTTCAGAAATACTTAGGATTAGCTTTTTGTCTTTCGGCCAAAACCCGAGCTCTCGCAGCAGCCCTTCGTTCCCTCTGTTTTCGGGCCTTTTCGGCGTTTCTCTTAAGTTTATCGGCCTTCTGTTGGGCCGGACTTTTGATCAATTTTTGTCGTTTCAATGGCTTAACTGCGGTCACCTCCTGACCAGTCAGACGCTTCTCTTTAATCGGCGAAAGAGTCGTCGACACGATTGGCGGCAATTTCTTCGATAACTTAACCGCTGGTTTTGGTCTACAGTCGTCGCACACGTATTTGGCCACTAATCGGATCCATTATAATACAGTTATTATTAACAATTTATAAACTATTAAAGTAATTAACTAAACATATAATTGAAGGCAACTATTGGTGTCAAACATAACAACAACACATAATCACAACATTTTTGTCAATCATTTTGATATTAATAGTAATAAAATACTCAAAACATTGAAAACGTTTATAACATTAATATTACTGTAATTTTCTATAGCATTGAACTGAATGTTGTGTTGAGTCACTCATAGACACTGTATGTTATGGTTAATACAGTATTATATTTTGCAATCAATTTGTTAGACATTTACACTACACTATTGATTGGCTAAAACTATTAATATATGCCTAAAACCAAACCATATGATTGACTAAAAATATATATCATTTGTCTCAACAATCATTGTATTATTGATAACATCACTGTTATTGTTGTACTAATTATTGCAGCGCTTATAGGGGTTTAACCTATCAGTGGCACAGTTGGCGCCAATACAGTACAGTATACTTAATGTAGTGATTATACATACAGTTGTTGTACTATTAATAACCTCAAGGCATATAACTTACACATAGACTACAATATTATGTATTTAATAAGTTTAAGTCAACAAACTATATCTTATAAGACATACCGGTGAAGGTGTTGGCAATCTTAAGACATCTGCAATGAAATCCTCGGTCACATTCGCTGCAAATGATGAGCTCGACGTCGTGTTGGCCACAAATGGGACACTTCTTACAGTTAGGACATTCCCAATGAGAGCTATCCTTAATTCGTTTGAGCAGTTGTTCCGAACAGTTTAGACAACTGATGGCGTGACCAGACATACCGCACAGCGAGCATGTGATGAGTTCGTCATTATCACCAGAAGAACCAGATTTGCCACACATTCCACACTTTGGTTGTTTAGATGATTGCGATTGCAATTGCTTTTGTGATGACTTTGGCGATGAATATGGTGTCGTCGATGGTGTCGATATGGGACTTGTAGTCGTATGACTGGCCTCATCTGACCATAAGTCAGTTTTCGGTGATGTCACGTATGTATTGGCCACAACTGATTGTATACTTTCTTCAATACTTAGAATGGATGAGATTGGCTTTTCTTCTGATGATTTTTTACGCGATTTCTTTACAGTGGATTCACCTGAAGAATAATTGAAAGATTTAGATTAAAATTAGATAAAAGTTAATGTAATGAACAAATGAATTAATAAAATCACCTGAAATAGTGGTTGACTTTCTTTTGATTGTTTTATTGCTATTATTAGTATTATTATCATTAGTATTATCAGTAGTTTTATTCGTTTCATTGTCTGATGAGTCGCTATCATCAGACATTAGATCAGACTTTCTGACTGTACTCTCGATTATCGAATCGATTGTTGATTCAATTGATGAAAGAGTTGCTAAACTCAGTGGTGTTGTTGTGGTTGCGGTTGGCTTTGGGTCGACACTCTTGCTATCACTTGTGCTCTTCTTTTTTGGCGACTTTGATGGAGATTTCAATGATTTTGACGGAGAATTCTTCTGTAGATTTTCATCAATTAATTTGACTTTAATTTTTGTCAAATCAGAGGCTAACATAAAAAATATATATAAGTTTAAAATCTCTTTAACATCAAAACAACATTAAACATACTTTTATCTGTTTTACCACTTTTTTCGGGTGATTTATTGTCATTGGCATCGCTGCCACTCTTGTCGGGTGTGGTCTGTGGCTTAGGTCGCGGGCGTTTCGGATTATTTATAGCCACGACAGCGATCGCCGAATTGATTTCGCGATAAGAAACAAATCCTTTGGCATCGTTATCAACCTTCTGAAGAAGGCTTCGACCTATCATATCATCTAATACTTGTTGAATACCGTCTTTGGTGCCAAACTGTGGATAATTATCTTTGATTTTACTGCAAATATTGTACAGTCTATCGACAGATGGCCGCTGTTTTTGACGCTTAATCTTTCCGATACCGAGAAGTATCTCCCGATCGGCGGCTGTGATAGGAATGTCTAATATCGAGTTTTCGATACTCTTTGATTTGGACACTAAAAAAATATACAATAAAATAAAGAATTTTTATAAACTTCTTAAATAATAAATTCTTAAATTATTGAAACCTTTTTTACGACTTTTTGTTGGAGTTGTCGTTGGATTAGCTGTTGTTTTACTAAATGGAAGCGTCAACTTAGGTGACGCTAATATACCGCCGGGTCGTCCAAATAGGTGACCACTTGATGATGAACCGAGTTTTTGATTGTTGAAATTATTGGTCAATAAATTATCCGAAATAAGCGATTCATTGTTTGAATTAAAGTCATAAATGTGTGAATTGATTGAATTATTTGTAATATTCATTGAAGTGTCACTTGTCTTGTGGTGAGAACTGTTTGTCGTCGACGATCTGTACAGAGAGTTGTCATTATTTGAATATAACGACGAGTCGTCCGAACTCGAGGATGACTGGTCTTCGCCGGACAGGTCGTCATCGGATGACGAGTCAGACGCTGATGAAGACGATGAAGAAGACGACGAACCGATTGAACACATTGTGTCTTGGGATCAGATCTTCACATTCAAAACTTTTGTGTGACAATCAAAATCAATTGGTAGACAACTTCTTGTAAACCATTTATTCTTCAGTCAAAGTTTTTACGAAAATATATTATTATTTAAAACTTTCAATAAAATTAAGTCAATTAAAAAAATTCATTCAGTAATAAAAAAAATAATTAAATAAAATTATAAACAAATTATCAATTCATCAAAAAAAAACTAATGTAAATAAATATTTAATTATTATTACTAACAAAAATAAAATAAAATAAATGTTATGTTTATATTATGTATACAAATGTCAGTCAATTATTATTATTATTATTTATTGTTATTATTATTATTACAATTTTTAATACAAAATAATTACAATTTTAAAAATATAAAATTGACATGTCACGATTATTATTATTTTAATTTATTATATCATTGATGATTCCCCGGTCAAAATTATATATAATTTTTGAATATATATATATCATTTTGAAAATTAATGTTTTAATTTAATTTAATTAAACAATAATAATAATATCATATCATATAACACACAAAACACTTGTCATTGACTGGCTATTAGACAAACCAAATGTTTTTCAATACAATAATAATAATAATATAATAATGAATTGATTTTATTTGTGTGTGTTTTTCATTGACACTCTCACTCTCCCCATACTATCCCATAGACTCTCTCTCAGTGTCTCACACTCTCTCTCTCTCCAAACAACACATACATACATACAGTCAATGCATAAGCTGTACATAAATATCATAATATATTAGTGTATATATCCCTTAAAAATATATATAAATGTTTCATTGAGACAAATGGCGGTCTCATTGACCAAACATTGTATTAACACATTATATGTATGTATTGTATAGAGTGTATGTCATACTCTTATTTAGTATTAGATTTCAGTACTATATTTAATAACATATGTCTCATATAATCAGCCAATTATTTCATTATAGTAAAAGGGTTCAAATATTCGTGTAATCTAAACATTACTTTTTAAAAAAATTCATTTAATATATTTCACACAATCTCTCTCTCAGTGTTTGTTTTTGCAATTATTTTACATAAAATTACATCAATTTATAGCATAATCTTATGCTTAGAAATTTTTTTTGTTTTTTTTTTTTGAGTCATTCATTATATGTTGAAATAATAGCATTAATTGTATTAATTTAATTGAATTGAAATATGAAAAATAATTCAAATAATTAATGCATTTATAAATTTATAAAAAAAACTATTAATAGATTTGTTTGAACTATTTTTTTAATAAATTTATTCATTTTTAAAATTCATTTTATAATATAAATTTTAACGACTGGTTTTTTTTTGAGTAATAAATTATTATTTTTATTTTGTTAAATTGATTGTACAGTAAATTATATGTAATTATTTTAAAATTAAAAGTAAATCAATTAATCAAAATATTTAAAGATAGCTAATTTAAAATAAATGTCAAATTTATTTTTATATAATAAAAGCTAATTAAAATTTGTAAAATTATAAAAATTATAAAAAAGCTACTAAATAATCTAGATAATTGAATTTTTGTCAAATGTTATCAAACTTAGCATGCTCAAATTAAATATAACAATAATATAACTACAAAAATATTTGAAATATAGCGTAATTTATTTGATTATATTTAATACAATAAATATTAATTTGTTTCAATAAGAGAGTCAATAATGTTATTAATTTAAATTTAATACAGTATTTAACTAACAGTAGAATAATATAACAAACAAACAAATATTAATAGAATGACATAATATGGACGTAATTGATGGACAAATAGTGTATACGACAAACACGTTTTGTTTTGAAGACTTGCGTCAGAATTAGTGGAAAAATATCGTATGAATTGAATAATACTATTGAATGCAATGTTAAGTAGCGGTCAATAAATTGTATTTAGAATTCAATAAAAAAGACAATTTGATTGTAACTATCAATCAATCAATCGATCGATCGATTGGTTAATCATTTATTTTTGTCAAAACAAATGATCGGTTATTATAAACAAAAATAGACGACAACAACAACACAAGCGAAGGTCGTATGTCATCGGCAATGGACAGAACACTGTCCTCAATGGACGCACCGTTTGGTGCGGGTATGTCGTCGCTCGGCGGTTACGGCGGACAACTACAGTCACCGTATCTCCAGTTTGATCCGTTACTATTGGAGGCAAACGGCGGAAAATCGGAGTTTATATTTCCCGACGGCGGACAACGTGCCAATAGAGGCCGCTTTGAGCTGGCCTTTAGTCAGATCGGCTCATCAGTGATGACTGGCGCCGGTATCGGTGGTGCAATGGGTGCCGTTAGAGGTATAATTTAATCAATCAATTGATATAAGATCTTGTGTTTGATATCTAATGTAATTTTGTGTCCAAAAATCAGGTGTTCAGTCGGTATCGCAATTGCAAGAGTCGATAGCTGTTCGTCGGTCACAACTTCTAACCTTTATTACGAAAAACGGCGCTTCAATGGCCAACACATTCGGAACTATAGCTTTAATTTATTCGGCCATTGGTGTTGGCCTGTCCTTTGTCCAGGACTCTAATGATGACATTAATACTGTATCCGCTGCCGTGGCTACCGGTGCTATTTATGGTGGTCTCTCTCAGCCGCCAACCAATAAGAGAACAGAGAAAGCACTATCAATGGGTTTGTTATATATTTAGATCTTTTTTTAAGTAAACAAATATTTACCGATGGTTTTTGTGGACACTTTTTAGGACAAAAACTATGGCAAATCCGATTGAAACGTTCGGTAATCGGCAGTGTTATTGGTTTGTCCGCATCTGTAGCCTATGTATTGCTTTTTAACAAAGATAAATATATTAAAAAATAATGTCATTAATTTAGATTTAATTTTAAAATTGTATTAATCAAATTATATATATATATACAAACTGTACAATTATATAAATATATATAAGCAGTGTAATTTGTTGACTAGTTATTTTATAAATTTAGAAATTAATAAATTTTCACCTCATTTTTCAATTACACTAAATTGTTAACTTTTTAAAACCAATCAATTTTTTTTAATGTTTTTAAATATAACACTATCGGTGACTCTAATTATCAAATAGTTTTTGAATCTTTGCGGTTATTATAAGTTAATAAAATACATTTTTTATATATACGATAAATCTATTTATAGATTTTTTTTTGTTAAAATTTGATAAAAATTTGGTAATTAACATAAATTAAAATATATTCAATTTTACGTTTTAGATATAGATTAAATTAATTTCTCACAATTATACTAAATTAAATTGAAAATTATCCCATTATTCTGATTGAATTCAAACAAATTAATAAATAATATACAATTATTACAGAATAGTTGCCGTAATTTATTAATCAATAAATTATGATGTTACAAAAATTTAGAAAAGATTGTCCTAACTCGATATTTCTATAGACATATAGTTACGCCTTTTTTTGTGTTTTAGCCAAAAACAATTTGACTGTACATGTATTTGTCTGTCCAATAGTTATTGAAAAATACTTTACTGTATTTTTGTTGTGCAATAAAACCTGATTTTTATGTATGAGTATATCGACTGCTATTTTGCCAATAATTTTACTGTTAGTTAGTTTAAGAGTCGACAACACTATTATTATCAGTAAATACTACTATTAATTGAACTGTTTTTCTCTTTGGTTGTCTATATATATATATAAATATAATCACTACTCATATTTGAAAAATATATGATTAAAATAAAAGGTAAGAAAATATATTAAAAGCTTATATTAATTATGATATATGAATATAAAACTGTATATACTGTATGTCCATATGGTTTACTATTTAGTTACTACAGTAATGTATAGTATTATGTAATTTATATATGACTTATGTGTCCATTTAAATGTTAATGTTAAATGTCATATCAATTGTTTGGTCTAAATATTATATGTTCAAAATATTTTACTATTATTATATATTTTTATAATATAATTAATTAATATAGCAATCAATATTATTTATTAAAAATTTATATTGGTATATATTTTATATTTAAATGTTATATAACAGTATTTATAACTTACCGGTATATAAATTATTATTAATAATAATAATACACAATGAATATGCTAAAAAATTTAATCAATTAAAATCAATTATGTATAAACAATTATAGACAAGAAAATTGTAATAATTTTTCTATTTATAATATACATGTATACAAATATTTTAATGATTTTATGAAATTGAAGTTAGATTTTTAAAAATATGATATATATATATATATATAATAATAATAATAATAATAATAATAATAATAATAATAATAATAATAATAATAATAATAATAATAATAATAATAATAATAATAATAATAATAATAATAATAATAATAATAATAATAATAATAATAATAATAATAATAATAATAATAATAATAATAATAATAATAATAATAATAATAATAATAATAATAATAATAATAATAATAATAATAATAATAATAATAATAATAATAATAATAATAATAATAATAATAATAATAATAATAATAATAAGGAGGCACAGTGGTGTAGTGGTTAGAGTGTAGGGCTATGTAATGTAATGGAGAGTAAGATCGTGAGTTCGAGCCCCGATGTGGAAAGCAATTTTTCTGTTAAATAAAAATTGTTTTCACTGTGTTTCCCGTCCCTGCCCAACCAACGCTGCTTAGGACGGCCAACTTAGGTAGTATGGGGAAAGCGGGGTGCTACGTGAGGACGAGTTTCTGCCCGACCCCGGGTATCGGTACTTCGGTATCGGTGCCCACCTGGGGGTACCCGCAAGGGTGCTCCCACCCGGGGGTGCCTGTAAAAAGGTGCCCCCACCCCGAAGGGGCGTCCGTAAGGATGTCCCTTCACCCTTCGAGTAGTTACTCGTCCTCACACGCAATGGCCACTTTTGTTTCAAAAAATAAAAATCCTATTTCAACAAACACATGTTAGTGGTGAGAAATGGGTGGCAATAGACACATGTTAGTGTTGAGCTTATTCTAGGGACTGGGACCCCGTAAAAAGGCCAAAAACAAATATATATAATTATGATTACACGTAGTCGAAGGAATAACGGGGGGTGTTCGGGAGGTACCCTCTCAAATAAATCCCGCGTTCAGCAGGTAGGCATTGACTGCAGTTCGATAAGTATGCATCATATCCCACGCAGTGATGTGCTATGCGGGCAAAGCTGTGATGTAATTCGACCGCAGACCAGTCAACAAAATCAGACTAACCGCCAAAATGTTTCAGTTCAAGCTGGTTCTCAGCGACAACTGACCAATTTGGTTGAAAAATCGCAAAAGCGCATGAAATGGACACATGAGATGAATACCTTGATAATGCGCGAATACTACAGATCAACTCGACTCGAAACAAATATGACTGATTACAGAAACCAAATATACTTAGCATTCAAACAAAAATATCCAGAACTAAATGTAACGGAACAAAGGATTGCAGACCAACGGCGATTCTTAGCAAAGAATAATAAAATATCCCCGATTGAATTACAAGAAATCAAACAACAAGTGGCACATGAACTATCATTAAATGAAACAACTGAATTAAATACCACAGTAGAAGTAGTGCCAGAAATAGAAGAGACACCTACAACAACAGATAACAGAATCGATACAAATGATGAAATAAAGAGAATAACAGCAGAAAATGAACTAAAAACATCTTTAGAGCAATATAAAGACTTTGAAATAGAATTCAGACCTAAGCTACCAAAAATAAGAAGTGGCGTTAAAACAAGGTCTACAATAATAACAATTAATGATATACTTAAAAATTACATTGAAGATAATATGTCGTTGAGCGCGATTAATACAATAACGTATTGTGCAGCAGTAGCAGTATCGAGACTATTAGGTTACAAAATAGAACGCATGTCAACAACAAAACAAAATCATGAAAATGTGATACCTAAATGGCAAAAGCGAATAGAGACACGTATAGAAGGGAAAAGACAAGTAATTGGAAGAATAACGCAAGTGTTAAATGGAAACAAATCAAAAAGACTTAACCAATCATTGAAAGATATATACAGATTATTACAGACAAAACCTGGAAAACCTGAATTTGAATCAATAATCCGAAATTACAACGACACATTAAAACAAACAGTTCAAGCACTATCACAAAGAATCAGAAGATATAAACAACAAAGCGAAAGACGAAAACAAAATACAATGTTCTATAATAACGAAAAAATGTTCTATAGAAATCAAAATAAAATAAATTCAAGCAATATTAACAATATACCACAAATAGATGAAATAGAAAACTACTGGAAAGAAATCTGGAGTAACCCAAAGGAATATAAAGAATCTAATTGGATAAATGATATTGAAAATGAAAATAAAGAAATACCACATATGACTTCAGTAAATATAATAAAAGACGACTTAACCGAAACCCTCAAGAAATCCCACAATTGGAAAAGCCCAGGACAAGACAAAATACAAAACTTCTGGTACAAACACTTTACAACAATACATGAACCAATGGCAATAGCAATGGATAAAATAATACAAACAGGACAAACCGATGACTTCCTCACTTCCGGAATAACATATCTACTCCCAAAAGCAGAAAATACATCAGATCCCAGCAAATATAGACCAATCACTTGCCTAACAACAATGTATAAAATCCTAACATCCATAATATCAACAAAAATATATAATCATTTAAGCAACAACAACATAATAGCTGAAGAACAAAAAGGCTGTATAAAACACTCAATGGGCTGTAAAGAGCAATTAACAATAGACAATATCATAACAATAAGAGCTCGTCAAAAACATAGAAATCTTGAAATGGCATACATAGACTATAAGAAAGCATTCGATTCAGTCCCACATAAATGGTTATTAAGAGTGTTAAAACTATATAAAATTGACAACACACTAATAAACACATTAGAAAATATGATGAAAAAATGGAAAACTAAATTGTGTGTCAATATAAATAATGGAACAAAAATAAGTACAGAAATTAAAATAAACAGAGGAATATTTCAAGGCGACTCGCTCAGTCCTCTGTGGTTCTGCTTAGCCTTAAATCCACTGTCATCATTACTCAAAAAATTAAAAGGCGTAAATCTAAAGTCAAATAATACAAAATATAATCTTACACATCTACTATATATGGACGATTTAAAACTATACGCCGAAAAAGAATCTGATTTAAATGCAATGATAAAAACAACAGAAACTTTCTCCAATGACATAAATATGGAATTTGGATTAGATAAATGTGCTATAATGAAATTGAAAAGAGGTGTCTACTCAGAAAGACCTGAGTACGAAACTGATAATGGATATATAAAGGCACTAGAAAATGGAGATATATACAAATATTTAGGTATTAAACAAATGCATAAATCTAAAATGACAGCAGTTAAAGAAGAAATAAAGAAAACATTAAATCAAAGAATCATTAAAATACTAAAATCTCAACTAAACTCAAACAACAAATTCAAAGCCATAAACACTTGGGCAATACCTGTACTGACATACTCGTTCGGAATAATAAAATGGAGTAAAACAGAACTCGAGACCATCGAAAGACATATAAGGCGACAACTTACAATGTTTGGAGTACACCACCCTAGAAGTTCTGTAGCACGACTATGTGTTAGTAGAAAACATGGGGGTAGAGGGTTACTAAACATTGTAAGCCTTGAGGCCAAACAGCGAGAACTGTTGAGAAAATACCATCAACAAAAATGCTATGTCTCAGAGCTCCACAAAATAACATCAACACTCGATTACAACTACACACCTTTAAACCTCAGCAATATTGAACATCAAATAGATATACAAAATGAAAAAGAGAGGATTAACACATGGGCCTCAAAAGAACTCCACGGAAGATACCGGGCAGAACTCAACCAAACACACGTAGACGAAGAAATGTCTACAAAATGGTTGAAGTACGCCGGTCTTCACGGAGAGACAGAGGGGTTCATGATGGCAATACAAGATCGAGTGGTTCCGACCCGTAACCATCAGAAATATATCCAAAAGCTAAACATACCAACAGACAAGTGCAGGATGTGTCATATGGAGTCCGAAACAATAGAACATATACTAAATGGGTGTAAAATACTCACAAATACCGAGTACCTAAGCCGTCACAATCAAGTAGCCAAGATCATACATCAGGAACTGGCAATAAGATTCGTACTAATCAAAGACCCATTACCATACTATAGATACGAGCCACAAAGTGTAATGGAAAACAACAGTGCCAAGCTCTACTGGGATAAAGAAATAAGAACTGATAAGACTGTGGCCCACAACCGCCCAGATATAGTACTAGTAGACAAACATCAAGATAAGGCATACATAATTGACATAGCGGTCCCACTAACACACAAACTACAGGACACGCATAGTGAGAAACGCCGAAAATATACAGACTTGGCCCATGAGATCAATAAGATGTGGCGCATTAAGAAAGTTGAAATCATACCTATAATCCTGTCATCAATGGCCGTAATACCGAAAAATCTGGCCTTAAGTTTGGCATCACTGGAAATCAGAAAAACTAAGATCTATGAAATGCAAAAAGCAGTGATACTTCAGAGTTGTAGAACAGTCAGAAAAGTACTAGACTTGAGTTGAGTCTAACCAGTCGTGTCTCTGCCACCAAAAGTGGCCGACACAACTGTGATCACACCGGAACAACCGTGATATACAAAGATAATAATAATAATAATAATAATAATAATAATAATAATAATAATAATAATAATAATAATAATAATAATAATAATAATAATAATAATAATAATAATAATAATAATAATAATAATAATTCATACAATTGTCTATAACTGAACTATAATTTTGATTTATAATTTAAAAAAAATTTTAGTTTTATTTATTGTAGAGTTTATTCACAGTTATTGTCAATATTCTGTGTGATAATTATTAATAGTATAAGTTATATAACTGGCAATTAATATATAAATGTTTAAAAAGTGTTTTTAAAAGTATAGTATATTTACAATAAATACAATTTACAATATGTTTTGTAAATGTTTAAATAATTTATAAATTTTTATCGGTTCACTAAATGCTTTAATATTTTTACATAAAATAAAAATTTTAAATAATAATAATAATTTTTGTTTTGCAATCATTTTGTTTAAATCATTAAATAAAACTTGATTTCTATAGTATAGCAAATATATAATTATTATTTCTATTATGTACTGTATTTGAACAGCGATTTAAAATTTCAATTTTAAATATTATTAAAAAGCCTTTTTTGTTGAATTATATAATATAAACTTATAAAAGCATAATATAATAATAAATTGCATAAATTTTATAATTATTTAATTAAATTGTATAATTTTTTATATTAAATATTTGGCAAGAATTTTAATATATTTATGATTATTATTTACAATATTTTTTTTATTAGTTATATTATATGTTAAGTTTAATATGTTTTGCAACCTTGTTTTGTATTTATGATATTATCATTATTATTTATTGCAATAATATTAAATCATTGTGTTTATTTAGAGTATATAAGTTATCATTTTTATAAAATTTATGAATAATTTTAATTGTATATATTATGCATTTTTTTATCATAATAGATTATTTATATTCAAATTGGTTAGATTATCGAAATGTTATGTAAAAATAGATTTATAACTACTACTAAACAGTTTACAATCAGATATTTTAGTTAAATAGAAAAACTAAACAAAAAAAAGAAATTTAGATAAATAATTGATTGAAAGATTTTTGTTAAATTCAAATACAAAATACGAGTGTATTTAAAATTTTGCATAAAAATGACATAAATTTTAAAAGAAACAAAAGAGTAAGAAAATTGTTGTTATTATTTTTTTTGAAAATTATTAATAATTTTGTGTTAAAATAAATAAAAATTGGAAAATTAATTGTTTTTTTAGAAAAGTTGCTTAAATTATAAAATATCAAATCAAATAATTGCAAATTGCATATTTAGAAAATATTAGGTTTTTAGTATACATTGACAATAAATTTTTATCTAATATGTTTATTTTTGATAATACTTTTTTATCATAAAAATATTGTATTATTTGCTACTTTTTTAAAGTTATCATTTTGATCAATTGTTTAATTATTTTTACGATTGTATTAAATCCTATAAAACTAATGTTTTTAATTGCACTTTTATTTTATAATTATTAAGTGCAGCAAAATGTTATTGTGTTTATATTTTCTGTGACATACAGTATCATGAATTTATAGATATATACAAATAAAAATTATGAGTTTTAATTATCAAAATAGTTTTTTGTCATTATGATTTATATTTAATGTAATTAAAATATTTGTGATAAGTTTATTAATTAGTATACAGTATATAATAATATTTACTCATAAATTATTATTGTTTATATTATAATTGTATTTTTGAAAACTTAAAAGTGTTTAGTTTTATTATATGATATAAACATTTAAACAAAATTAATAATTTAATTATTTGCGATATAATAGTAAAAAATTGAGTATTTAATGGAATTATATTTTTGTAATTAATATAATGTAAATTCTAAAAGTTTTAAGTGATTTATATAATTTATATTATTGTAAACACTTTTTTTATACATTTATTAAAATTAAGAATATTTTGTTTGTTAATTAAATTCATAATTTATAAATTTATATTTTAAAAAATCTGTTATCATTGGAAAGTAATTAATGGTTTTTTGTTTCAAAAAACATTTTAAAAATTAAATTTGTGTTTTTATTGAAATGTCAAGCTCCATTTTATTAAATAAAATAAAATAAAATTTATTTAAAATTTGTACATTACTATTATACTATTGTATTTAAAATTTTGTTATTGATTTTATGTTACTACAAAAAACTTTTGATAAATATAAAATTTTTAAAAATTAGTTTAAAATAATTTTTAATGTTTAAAAATAAATTTGAATATATTTTTTCTAAAAATACTAGTTTTCTTATATTTTTTATTCGTGATTATTATATAAATAGATTTTTTATAATAGTATAAATATTGACTATCATTTTGTTGACACAAATTAAATTTAGATTTTTTAATAATTTAAATTAATCTCAATTTTTTGTATTAAATAATAGTGTTTTGTTATACAGTATATTTAAAATAATATATTTGACTTAATTATTATAAACAATTTCAATATTTTTTACAATGAAAGAGGAAACAAATGACACATTTGTTTGTAATTTATTATTAATATTAAGAGTTAATTATTATTATTGATTTTCATTGAAATTATCTAAGAATTTATAATTTTTTGTTATATTTTATTTAATTTATTGATAGACTATTATATTATTAAAATTTGTAATATTAATTCTATGTATAAATTTTGTATATATTTAGATTTTCTGTTTATAATTAATTAGATTTATTTAAAAAAATTGTGTTAATAATATCAATATATCACAAACAGGACTTTGCGTCAAACAATAAACCAGTGAATCCCTATTAACACAATTATACAAATATTTCTGGTTTGCCTTGAATTGCAATTGAATTAGACATTTGATTCAATCAACGATTATATGTTTATGACATAAAAAAATTATTTTTACATTATAAACACATTTAATGCACAAATAATTAATTTTTATTAATATTTATTTAGAAAGTTTATGTAATATAATTTTTTAATTAATTAATATTTCAATTACTGTAGATATGATCATTTGATCAATTCAGGCAATTAGTTATAACAATGAGCCATCACGATCATCATATGAACCATAATGTCCACAATATGGCTGACCAAACAACGCCAACACCGAATCATCAGATGAATGTCTATGTTGGTGATGATGGTGGCCACGGGACCGGACATGAGGGCCATAATATGATGGACCATATGATGAAAATGTATTTTCACACGAATATCGGTGACGATTATGTACTCTTCAAACAGTGGAAACCTACTACTGCTGGAGGTTTGGTATCATAAGGTTTTTTCTACATATATTTTTAAATAATTTTTTGTTGTTGAATAGATATGGTTTGGACGTGTATTGTGATATTTCTATTAGGAGTGACCTATGAGGGCCTTAAGTATTATCGCGAATATCTATTGAAGGCCTGGCGGGTCACCACATATTACGTGTCTGACACACCTAACGGTGTTCGTACAAATGGCAGTCCAAGAATATCTAACCCTAGAGAAGACACCAAAGCTGATATGTTAGCATTACTACTATTTAGTGATTTGTTTTTAATTTTTTTTTATTTGATATCTCTATTTAGTTACCGAAAAATGATGTCTTGTTCACACTTGTTTCAGACAGGCCTACATATGATCCAGTTTTTCTTATCATATATACTAATGCTAGTCTTTATGACATACAATGTTTATCTATGTATAGCTGTCCTATTAGGTGCTGGTGTCGGCTATTTTCTGTTCGGTTGGTATAAGTCTACAGCTGTCGACATCACTGAACACTGTCACTGACAGTAATCACTAAAACAATTATTTTTATCGTTAATTTAATTATTAGATTTTTTTTGGATAAAAATCATAATTGTAATTATTTTATTAATATACATAAAACAGTATATAATTGTTGCTCTACGAATTAAGAAATATTTTTTTTATTATTAAAAAAGATGTTTTTATTATTTTTGATTATTTCAATTTAACTGATTGATTGATTTAATCAAATAAACAAAAAATGTAACACAGAATTATTGTTGTGATCACTAATTATACCAAAATATTTATCAAAATATCAAAACGTTATCATAACAGCTATATTACAGTACATTAAAAATAAAGTGATGCTCACTATTGTGTTCTCTATGTATTTCACTAATTGTGTATTTTGTTTATATATATATATAAATTTATATCATAGTTAAATTAAAACAATTATTTTATAATGAAAATATGTGTGCAATTAATTTGTGAATTTTTTATTTTGAAAATTTATATTTACCATTAAAATGATTTTACGAAGGAAATGCTACAAATATTATTTTTTTTTATTAAAATATTGATTAAATTATTATACATTAATTATTTGTCCATTGATTATCAATAATATTACAATTATACTTTTATTCTAATTTGGTGGGTAATCTATTTAAAAAAATAATAATAATTTTTTATTAGTTTACAAATTAAAACTCTAAAAGTCAATATATAATTGTTGAATTGTTATTGGAATTATTGCATAATAAGATAATAATTTAATTTATTTTTATTATATAGATAATTGTAATATAATTTAAATTATGTATATTGTACGGTAGATTACATATATAAAATAATACTATTTAAGCTTAATTGATATTTAATGATTTTTTAATATATGAGATTTATATATAATTTAAAATTATTAATAGTAACTTAAATTAATTTCTATATTATTGTAATATTTATATAATTTAAATTGATATTGATATCAATGAATTTGATTATTTTTTTGAAATTATAAAAGTTTAACATTGAAAAAATATTGTAAATACAGTATTTTAATTAATATTATTCAAAAATATCTGAACGGTTGCAACTTTTTTGGTTTGATTTCCCAATTGTTGTCCAATTGGTGTACCTCTTCCTCAACATTGTGGACCAATTGGGGGATTTTAGTGTTGTTTTTTCTTTGGATTGCAATCTGATTGAAGGCGTCGACTGTTTGTTTGACTTTATTATTGTCACACTTTTTGTCCGACAATTGAGAATCGTTTTTGCTTTTGTCAATCAGTGCATATGATTTGAGTACTTTGTCGGTATAGTTGACCACCGG
This sequence comes from Oppia nitens, assembly GCF_028296485.1. Taxonomy (NCBI): domain Eukaryota; kingdom Metazoa; phylum Arthropoda; class Arachnida; order Sarcoptiformes; family Oppiidae; genus Oppia; species Oppia nitens. Next base: position 1,993,065 of record NW_026533252.1, on the reverse strand, counting down.
AAAGGTGGACACCATACGGGGCGAAGAATCCAAACTCTTTTTTCGCCAAACGTTGACTTCATCAACAATCTTACTGGCCTTTTGGGAACGGCAGTCAAAAATATGCATTTCTGCCGATTCTTTAGACAAATATACCGTAAATATCAATAGATTACAGTAAACGGAGTTATAATCAATGGCTTCGGGCTTTCGGACCGATATTATTGGGAAGTGTTCAATGATTTCGCATGAATTGGAGTCCAATATATTAAGATTATTGTCAGACAAATCGATAAAAACTTTTTGTCGCCAAACGCCGATTACTTCTTCGACTTCTTGAAGCCGACGAATAGCTTCATAGTATGTCTGTTGCTGTTGTGGTGACGCCGATGTGAAAGTCACTAAATGGTTAACTTTAAACTTCATATCACTGGACACAAACGGTACACAATTTGCAAACAAACAAAATATAACTTCTTTGGTGTAATTATTTAAAAAAATTTGTTAAATATTATTATTTTTATTATATAAATAATTTTATTTTAATAAATAATACTATTATAAATTAGTTTTAAATATTCAAATACAATACAAAGTTAAAAGCACTCTACAGTTTAAGCACTTTTTTTGAATGACTACTATATTAAGCAAACGAAAAATTTGTATAATAAAGTGTTTTTAAAACTTTTTTTTATCGGAAAACTTATTTTTTGCAGACAAAACAAAACTTCAGTTTAAAGAAAAAACTTCATTTGTTAGTCAATTGTTTTTTGAATATATTGTGCGAACACAGTTGAGAGAGACTTCAAATATATAGTCATAAACTGTTTGTATACAGTTATATATACCTGTATTTAAATACACAATATATTAATATACAGGTATATGATATATATATACTTACAGTATAAATATAAATATAAATAGTAAGACTAGTAGTGAAGTAATGGGTGTTTTACGGATCAATAATAATCGTGTCCTCCGTTGGCAGTGATGTTAATCGAAGCAATTACTCGTTAAACACAATTTGCATTTACTTATTATAAAACAGATTTATATGCAATATTTGTTTGAATATATATATTAATCAATAAAATTAAGTCAATTATTAGAAAACTATATTTTTCACAAAATTATACAAAATTTTTTAATAATATTTATTTATCATTAAATAGATTACTATCCAAATAAATGCGAAAAAACACACATTGAATTTGTGGCTTTAAAACATTTGCAAATAGTAATGACAATGTCATACAAAACATAATAGGTCTGCATATATAATAAATAATAATATTTTGTTGTTGTTTTAATTAACACACTATTTGAACAAATAGTTATATAATATTTTTTAGGTGACAATTTTATTATACATATTGTGACCTGTTTTCCGCTTTACATAAGCCATTATGTTATGATTTAATTTGATTTAAGATGAGAGGAGACGACGTCCTTAAAATGATTTCACTATAACTAATGATTTGTAGGATTATTACTGAATTGTCGTTTTTAAATAACAATTTAAATTATAGTTTATCTAATTTTAAGCCACAATTTTAAAGTTCATAAAGTAATACTTATTTCCTGATTTTTGTTTGTTTTGTTATTTAGTTATCCGAGTGTTGTTAAAAAAGTTTATTGATTTAATTTGAAAATTATTCAATGGGTGCTATTATTTTGAAACATTCAATAAATTAAACAAAACAAAACAAAATGCATCAATAGATTTAATTAAATTTAATTATTATTATTTGCTGCACTTTGTTACTAATTATAATTCAATGGCAAACAAAAATCGTATATAATGTAATTTAATTATAAGCTTATTAAATAAAATAGTGAGTTACCGATGAAATACTCTAATTGCTATAAAGTAAATTCAAATATATATATAATCCTATTGATAATTAATTGCAATTGAATGGGTTATTAGTTAAGTAAGTCATTATCAAGTAATTTACATTATCATTGATACTCTTTATATATATGATATATTGAAAAAATGCTAATCTTGCAAATTATAAACAATCTGTTTATAAGTTTAGTGTATTTATTATATGTGTGCATAATATATATATATATATATATATATATATATATATATATATATATATATATATATATATATATATATAGTATATATAAAAAATATTTTAATATTAAGGTTACTTAAAAATTATATATAATTTCACTAATCAGTGAGAAAATAATTTTATGCTAAACTTAAAAATAATACAGTATAAACTCAATATAATGATGTATACTATTTATGAATAAACTTATTAAAATAAGATCCTATTTCTCGGTTTAAAATTATAAATTATTAAATGACTTCTAAATTATTTAGGACATAAAGTTCACACAAATAACAATATTTAAACAAATATTTTTATTTAATTATCAATTTTTCTATGATATTTTTAAACTCTATAATTACTTTTACTAAAAAAATTATAGCTTTTATTTTTTAATATAAAATATTAATTTTAAAAATATATAATTGAAAAAACAATATTATAATAATTTATTATTATTTTCATATCCATTAAGTTATGTTATAATAGCTAAATGTCTAACAAAATATTCGTCACAATTGACAAACTTTTGATACATTTATCGCCTCAATTGTCAATTAATTATTTATTTCTAATATCATAAATACCACTCTCCAACTCATTAATAAGATTTATTTAACAATAATAAATGTCTAAATATTATAATTATTAAGTATATAATTAAATGTATATAAATTATAAATACAGTTTTTTAATTTTATATTGCTTTTCGAATTAAAAATAATTACTTATTTTTATTATAAATTATTTAAAAATTATATATTAAACAAAAGCTTATTTTTAAATAATTGAATTTAAATATAGTAAACTATTTGATGATTAGATACTATTTAAAGCATATTATTGTTTCTAAATTTATTATTTTAGAAACTTATTTTCCTAATTACTAAAACCATACCATAATTTTTCAAGATAAACATCAAAAGTAAATTAAAAATAAAATTATTACAATTAAAATTTGTGTTATAAATATATATATATTTCATTAGTTATATTATTTTGTTTTTTAATAACATTAAATTACTGTCAAATAAAGCATAATTTAGACCTACTTTGATTCAATTATATAATTATAATTATACTGTTGTTAACACTTTTATTTATTTATTTTTATTAAAAATGTTTGTAAAACTTAGAAATAAATAATTAATAAATATTAAGTCAATATCAAATAACAAAATGGCAATTGAATATATTATTTTTATTGATATAATTATTATATTATTTGGTTTTTTTCAAACTAATTATTCATATTTATTATAATTAAACATTTCCTTATACTAAAATTTTAGTAAAAATATACTGTTTATCAATTTGTTATCATTTTGAGTATATATTGAAAAGTATAATTTGCTTAAAAAACAAAATAAATTATTTATAAAATATAAATATTTTAATATTTACTAAATTAACTAATTTGTTGGCAAAGATTTTTGAACACATTTGAGAGCTTCCTCTAAGTCGGCAATCAAATCGCTAAAGTCTTCAATGCCTACCGATAACCGAAGCAATTGGTCGTCGATTGTCATTAGTTGCAGTCGTTCGCGAGGCACAGACAGATGTGACATTCGCGCTGGTAGTTCTACACGAGATTCAACTGATCCCAAACTTACTACTAATTTAAATAATTTCAAAGACTTCAAAAATACTTGGGTTTGTTGAGCATCACCTTTCAAGCGAAACGATATCTAATAATTATATATAAAAAAATAATATACAACTAAGTCTAGTCTAAGTGAAAATTATTATTAAAAAACACATACCATTCCCGAAAAGCCTCGACACTGTTTGCGGGCCAACTCGTGCTGCGGATGGGATGGTAGACCAGAGTGAAGCACTTGTGTGACCATTGGATGGGATTCCAGATAGCGGGCAATTTCCAAACCGTTGGTCTGATGGACAGCCATTCGGGCGGTCAATGTTTTCAGGCCTCGATTCACAAGATAGCAGTCAAATGGCGACGAAACAGTTCCCAATGCTTTGATAAAAAATAATATTTTTTATGTAAACTTAATGTTTTATGAATTTTTGTTTATTCATTTGCTAACCATTTTGAAGAAACTTGAGTTTGATGTACAAGTCCTCCCTATTTGTTAATATGGCGCCCATTATTACATCGGAATGACCTAAAAATTGTGACAATTTAAAAAAAATGTAAATCATGTAAACATTTTTGAATAATGAATAGAAAAACAAACCATTAATATATTTGGTCACCGAATGTACGGACAAATCGACACCGAAATCGAGTGGCCGTTGAAAGAGTGGACTCATAAAAGTGTTGTCGCAGGCGATGATAGCTTGCGGTGCCTTTCGGTCTCTTAGCTCACACAATGCCTTCAGGTCTACGACTTTCATTAGAGGATTGGACGGCGTCTCAACCCATATAAGTCTAGTGGTTGGTCTTAATTTGTTGGCCACATCGGACAAATCGGTAAAATCACCAAATTCTAAATCAATTCCCGATCGGTAGAGACATTGGGTAAAATATCGGTGACTACCGCCGTAAATATCATCGCAGGACAACACGTGATCACCGGTGGATAACAAGTGACAACAGGTAACAGTAGTCGCCATACCAGATGAAAAACACAGGCCATACTTTGCCAACTCTAGACTGGCCAGTGCTGTCTCCAGACACTTGCGGGTAGGGTTACCGGTACGCGAATAGTCGTATTCCTATATATATAAAAATATTATATAATAAATATTAAAAAATTTTCAACAATATCCAAAAATAATTGATTATACATTTCCAATAAATTTTGTATCAAACAATTGCTCGACAGACAACTCAAATGTAGTCGAACTGACTATCGGTGGAATCAACGCTCTGTGTGTCCACTGATCAGGCGATTGACCGCAATGTATGGCTCGGGTGGATAACTCGTGATTTGAAGACATATTCATTCAATTCATTAGTTTTTTTTATAAAAAATCAAATAATTATTTTTAGTAACATTTTTCAGCTTATATTTAGCTTTTCATTGATAATTTCTTTTAGTGATAACAACAAAAAAAAGTCCAAATTTTTACGTCCTATCATACGATTTAATGTGGAAAATATGTTATTAATGTGAAAATCTACTATTAAAAAGATTATCTTAATGTACTGTATATATTATATAAATTATTATAGATTGTATAAAGTATACAAGTTCATAAGTTCACAAAATGAAATAAAATATAATTTTTACATAATTTTTTTAAATCAAGGTAATTTAAAAATAATTTATTATCAACAGTTAAATAATATTTACAAATAAATTAACTGAATACTATATATATATATATATACAAAATATTTGATAAATAAAATTACAATATAATATATTGTAGTTCTTATAATTAACAATAATATTACAATAGATATTATTAATATGTAAATTAAAAATATATTAATTAAAATTATAAATTTTAGTAAAACTAAGCTATCTATAAAAAATTATTTATTTATAAATTATATATGATATTTTATGTTTCAGTATGTATGCATCTAAGTAGTATTTATATTGTTTTTATAATACGTAAACAACTAAATTGCTATAATTAGATCAAAGTTTATATAAGATTATAAATAAATATTTAATTTAATAATAATATATTATATACAGTTTATAGAAGTAGCATACACATTTTAGTATTAAGTATTACAGTATATTAATAGTTATAATTAATTATAGCTGTATAATTTTTTTAATAGCATAATTTTTATAATTTTAAATGAATTATTTAAAAATTATAAGTTATTAAATTGGATTTTAAATTATATAAAATAAAATAAATATTTTATACTTTATGTTTTCATACTTGTTATATAATTTTAGTATCATTTATATTAAATAGAGTAAAGCATAGTTGAGTATATTATTTGAAAATATAGTATATAAATATCAATAATATGGTACATATGTCACTATATATATATATATATATATATATATATATATATATAATAATATGTGATATAATTAAATCCACAATATCATCCGGGAAGTGATAACTTTATATTGTATTTATTTTCTACATATTCAACAGTGCATTACTCTTTATTGTACAAATTTGTTTGAAAATGTAAAGTACTTACAGTATATACGGTATATAATTTTACTAAAAGTGTAATAAATAATAGTGTAAATAAAAAATAAATAATTGTTTATTATATTAAAAGATTTTTCATTAATTTATATAATAATTAAAATTGTGACATTTAATTATTAAAATATTAATTTTCATTAATGATATAAGTTGTATCATATAAACAATAGTAATACACATTGAATTTCAAAACAAAATTTAAATACTAAATAATATAAATATGTCGACTGAAAGTGAAAATATGTGTCGATTCTGTTTTTTGACGACCAGTCCTCTGATTGAGCCCTGTCTTTGCAGCGGCACATCAGCCTATGTCCACTTCACATGTCTGTCCAAATGGATAGTCAGCAGCAATAGCGATGAATGTGGTGTTTGTTTGCATCAATTTAAAGGTAATGTATTATACAATATACTAAATTAAAACTCAATAAGTGAAATATAATTTTTTAAATTTTTTATTTAAAAAATATATATATTTATTAATATTTACCTAAAAAAATAATTAATAGGTGTAACCATTGAACGGGTGGCCAAAAGTTTTCTGTCGTGGATCAGACACACCAATGAGGCCTCGTTTATCATATGCTTTATCTACGGTTTTTTCTTCATTATGTATATCCTTTATTTGGCAATCTTTGATTATGTAATATCCGATGGACTTATTGCCAATCACTATCGGTTGGCACTGTTGATACCGGCCATCATATTTGGCGCTACGTTTGCCACTGTTATAATAGTTGCCTGTTTTCATACATACCATTCCTTTCGTAACTGGCAATCGTCTAATTTCAATATCAAAGTAATCTATACGGGCGATGATGACCACAAAAGTGTCATTCAAATGGCTTAAAATGTAGATATTTTTGTGTACAAATTTTTTGCATCAATTTTATTTATTATAAAAAACAAAATTTTATTAGTTAATCATTATTTATAACAAATTGTAAGTTACATTCATTACAATTTGTTACATACATTTGTACTTAATATTTCAGTCATTATATTATAATTTTAATTTCGATACAAAAATCAATAATACAGTATTTTTATATTATTTACATAATGTATTTAAGAAATTGACTATTGTTTTTCAAAAAATTAAGTATTAATTAGTATAAAATAAAATTTAAATAAAATACTTAATATTTTTAAAAATTAAGTAGTTATATAAGATTACTTTATATACTGTATTTGTTAATCTCATTTAAACAAATTTGAATTAAAATTAACAATTTCTTGTATATAAAAATTAAGTATATTATAATTATATTGATTATTATTATTGATTATTTAACATAAAGACTAATAACATCCGGTAATAATACTGTAATTGCAAATCATTTAAACAATATATTTCTTAAAATCAAGAATCAATGATTTCCTTTACAGTAGTGATCTTTAGACAGTCTTATCGGTGGTATCTTTTGAATCCTGTTTTGTATCACTTTGTTTATCACCACTTTTGGCCTCTTTGTCCGTCCCTTTTATCTGTTTTTCTCTCTCTTCATTATCACTTTCATTGTAGTCATAGTCATCAGCGGTAGACTCGTGTTCTTCGACATCTTCTTCTGAGGCGAGCGGACATTGAATACATTTGGATTCATTTATACCGTAATTAAGACAATAGGCGCCAACACATTGACAGCACTTGTCGTGAAACCATCGGTAAGAGGAGGCGCCCATTGATGTGCACGAAGACTTGCATTTGTTCCAAGACATACACTGAGACATGTAAGCGACCGTACAGTTAACTGGTGTCTCATTCTCTACGTCGACGCTGTCATCGGTCGAACCGTTTGTAAAAGTAGTCGTCCGGTTGTTGGCCTCCATGAAGACAATCTTTGCCGGAATCGTATACGATGTCCATCGCAGCAAATGATCAGTTTGTTCGGTAAGAACAGAGAATAGTTCGTTATTGGGCTCCAGTAGGTCCTCAATGTGAGACTTAGAGCTCAGTTGGTGAGGAGCAGTGAGATTGGGTTTGGGACACATCTGGACACACGAACAGCAATCGTGATACAGATAGTCAAGACATTTATGGCAATCATGACTACAGGTGCGGTTGTGCTTGAAATCACATTTGCAACTCTCGGTTAACATACATTTGCTGACTATCGACGCACAGACACCTTCATTACAACCCATCACAACGTTTGCAGCGATTATCAGCAATAGTGACACCAATACCACTATCACCGGACAATTCATTGCTTTTATTTTTTAAAAATTTAAAATCAATAAAATTAACTAAAAAATTGTTTTAAATTTACTACTGTATAATTAATTATAAATAATCAATTGACACTTTATTTAATTTGGCACACAATTTGCACTTTTTCACCCAGGTTAATTTTGAGTAAATTTTGCAAGGTTATTTATTGTTTTATAAATAATATTTTTTTGATCTTATAACTTATATTTGTATGTTTAAAGCCATTAATGTTTATAAATATTTTCAATATATATGTAGTTTTATATAAATATATAAATTTATGTCATATATATACTATTTGCTTATTCAAACAACTTTCAAGTAAACAGTTAAATAACTTTATTACGTAAGAATAAAGTATTAATAATTGAATATATATTTATAAATACCAAAAAATATTATTACATAATAATTATCACTGACATCTGCTGTTGGTATTTATTAGTGTAAAATATCATTTAATTAAATTAATTTTAATAATTAATTTGAAAGAAATAGAAATATAATAATAATAAATAATAATATTGAATATAAAGAAAGTATTATGTAATGCAGTATATAATTTTAGGGATTTTATTATTATTAATTAATTAATATTTTAAAAAATCAATTAATTATGTTTATAAAACATTTACAATTTAGAGATATCATTATGAGTTAGTGATAAAATAGCCTCAATTTCCACATCAACTGCCATCGGAAGACTGGCCACTTGGACGGTAGTGCGGGACGGATATGGATAGCGAAAGTGTTTTTCTATTGAACTATTGATGGCCGACAAGTACTTGAAATCAGTGATAAAGACATTGATTTTGACGATATGGTCGAGAGTGGCACCGGAGGCCTCGGCCACAGCTTTAATATTATTAAAAATCTGGTCGACCTGTGCCTCGATTGGGTTTAAGACAAGTTTTGATGTTTTTACATTATATGCAATTTGTCCCGAAATATATACTCTATTATCTGATCTGATGGCCTGAGAAAACGGACCGATCGGTTGCTGGGCTAATGGTGTCGACACTTGATGTTTAACATTAAACATAATTTTTACATTTATCTTTAAATTTAACTTATTTGAAACGATTTATTAAATTTTTAAAATTAATTCAACATTACATTTACTACTTATTAATTAATAAATATCTAAAATATGATATTTATTTAATTTTTTACTCAAATATGATAAATGATAATTATGGTTTATTTTATTATCTATACTGTATATTTTTTATAAACATAAAATTTATTAACTGTTTATAAAAATAATCAATAAAACTAATGTAATTTTTAATCATTATTTCTTATTATTAGATTATGAAATCATAGGCGCTATAAAAAAAATGATAACTATTTTTATAGTTATAAAACACTTAAATTATTTAATTGTAATTTTATTGATAGACATAATAAATAAATAATAAAGTTTAACATTAAATAAATTGTGAACTAATTAATAGATTTTAATAGATTATCTCTTATGTTTAATAATTTGTAAAACATAATAAAAATTTTTAATATTATTCAATAATATTTTCTTTACATTAATATTTTGTGATTTTTATAAAATCATTACTAATTTTTTTTGTTTAATTATTATATTTAAACTTTAACAAAAATAATACTCTATTTGCTTAAACAGAGACATAATATTTATTAAATTTGTTGTTATCTGTCATTTAATCAATTAATAACTTTATGATATTGAAAAAGATTTCTATGTTTCCATACCTTATTAATTACAAATATAGATATTGTCACTTAATTATTGTATTTTTTAAATATAAATAAATAAAATGTTACAAATCAGTTGACAAATTAAAGTTTAGAGGAAACTATATATTATAATAATAGGAAATTAAATAACAAACTGATATTTAAGTTTTTACTAATAAATTATTTTATGTTATTTAATAGTATAAAATATTTATAATTATATAAATTAAAAGTTATTATAATATAATTATTTTTATATTGATTTTATAAACATTATAAATTAGTTTTATTGATTTATTTAACAATGTATGAGTATACTAATGTAATATATCTAGCTAATAATAGTAATTTGAATATAAATGAAATATATATAGATTATTTGAAAATTTATTTAACATGAAATGTCATATAATAAAAATAATGGAAAATAATTTAGTAAGTATAATAATAAATTCTATAAAAATATAAAATTTACAATATTATTTATAATAATATTAATATACAGGTATAAATATACATATATGTTAATTGTAAAACATTAATATTTTTATTATATTTAAAATCAATATCGATGTCACTATCGGAAAGCAATCAAAATATTACTTATTGCTGAATAAATACAGTATTAGACTAATTAACAAAAACAAGTCAATAGTTAAATATTTAAATTTTATAATTACGTAAATTATAAAATCTCGTTCATTGATATTAGATTTTTTATACAAATAACAATAACACACAATAATCAGATTTATATAAACAAATAAGTAAAATATTTTCCGAAATTTATTTTATTAGCCTTTCTATAAAAGGTTTTTTAAAATAAATTCAGGTGTTATATGAAAAAAATTTCAATGTTTTATTTTTTGGTAAAAATACTAATAATAACATTTAATTGAATGAATTTGTTAATAAAAACATTTGTTGTATCATTGATATTGCAGTTGTGTGCTCTCATTTAAATTATAATTATTACATTTTACTTGTAATTGTAAAAATTGTTTTTAAACTCATAATTATCTGATCCAACAAAAGTTTGGGCAAAAAATTTTAATGTTTGAAAAACCAGAAGAGGGATGAGTCACTCAATTAAGTTAATTATTAATCTAATTATTTGTTTGGATATCATATTAATTGGATATGCATTGCATTTAGATAAGAGATCCAACAATGAAGTAAGTAATTGAAATATATATATATATAATAATCTATTTGTTAGTATATATATATGTATACAATATTATAAATATAAATAATTATTTATATATAAATTTAGTTTTGTAATCCAACAAAAGCCGACAAATTAAACATTCATATCATAAGTCATACACATTTAGATGCTGGTTGGGTCAAAACATATGATGGCTATTATAAAGATAGTAATAAACAATTATATAATTTTAGTTTAATTTATAAAAACTTATTTTTTTCTAAATAATATTTAATTATAATTTTCGTTTCAAAATTATAGGTGTTTTTGATATCTTCAAAACAGTCATCGAGAGTCTAACCTATAATGATGCGCCTAAAGAGCGAAAGTTTACGTTTGTCGAGATGTGCTATTTTAACCGTTACTGGAATGACCTGAATGAGACTCAACAAGAGTTGGTCAGACAATTGGTGACAACCGGAAAGTTACAGTTCACGAGTGGGGGTTGGGTTATGAACGACGAGGCGTCGCCCCATTACGCCATGATTATCGACCAAATGAGTTACGGTCACCGGTTTATTAACCAGACGTTTGGTCGGCAGTACGTTCCGACCACCGGCTGGCAAATCGATCCTTTTGGTCACACGCGAGAGTATGCGTCCATTTTGTCGCAAATGGGTTTCAATGCACTTCTTAACGGAAGAATCGATTATCAGGTGCTTTGGTCGCAAAAATTTGATTCAGTTTTTTAGTTAAAACTTGAATTTTTTAGGACAAACAAAAACGAATGACCGACAAGAGTATGGAATTTATTTGGATAACTGATCCCAACTTAAAGACCAACAACTATTTGTTTTCGGGAATCACTCCCAGCGGCTATTATCCGACAGATGGCGTGAGTCTCAACTATAATTACCGACGCAATGCACCGTTTCTCGAGCGGCGGGCGGCCGTTGAAACTAAAGGCTACCGAACCAATCATTTAATGGCCACAATGGGCGGTGATTTTAACTATTACTTCGCTGAGTTTAGCTTTAAAAATTTGGATCAATTGATTGATTTCATGAATAAAAATCATTCAGACATTCATCTTCTATACTCAACACCTGATTGTTATGTTCGGGCAGTTTATGAATCGCATACCAATTGGACAGACTATAAGTTTGACGACTTTATGCCGTACGCCGACCGGTTTAACGACTATTGGAGCGGATATTTTACAAGTCGACCGGCTTTCAAGTATCTTATGAATTATGCCTATAGTGTATTGCAAAGCGCCAAACAATTGATAGCCCTGACCGGCATCTACTCGGAAAAGTCTAAACAACTAATCAAACCTCTGGAGGAATCGGTAGGCATTGGTTTACATCACGACGCCATCAGCGGTACGAGTAAACAGTTTGTTAGTGATGATTATGTGCGGATGTTGTCCCGGGGATTGGCATACAGTGATGAGCTCATAGCCGGTGCCTATCAAAAGTTGTTTGGCACACATCTGAAGCCACATTTTTGCCATCAATTGAATGTCAGTGATTGCAAGATTTTGGCCAAATCTGAAAACAGTTCCCGCATTGAAATCGCTATCTATAATCCGTTAGCCCATGATATCCAGCGATCACTACAATTGCCATTAGTTGATAATAATTATAAGATTGTTGACGAAAATGGCAAAGAAATTGAATACCAGGTTTGATAGCATTTTATTTTATTATAAATTTTTAGTAATTAAAAAAAATGTTTTATGTTATGTTATGTGATTTAATTTTTTATCAATATTACTAACTTCTATAGATATCATTATTACCAGAGTTTATACAATTACTGTCTGAACGTAAAACTAATGCTAAATACGAGCTATTGTTTAATCCGGTCTTAAAAGGTCTGACATTTAGCCGATTTTATTTACAAAATGTTGAAAATCAGTCAAATCAGAAACAATTTGTTGACCAGAAAAGTGATAAATTGAATGAAGAAGTGACAGCAAAATACATCCATATATCTAATGATGAAATGAATGTAACAATTGATGTCAAAACAGGACTTTTGGCAGGAGTTGAATATAAGGACTCATTTGTGTCCGTCCGACAAAACTTTGGATATTATACTAGAGGTCGGGGAAAACCTTCGGGTGCTTATTCTATGCACACCAATGGTTCAGATCCTGTGATTATAGCAGAGAAAGCAAACATTACTGTTCGCAGAGGAAAGTTAAGCGAAGAGGTATTACAAGAGTTTACTCCATGGCTTAAACAAATCATAAGAGTCTATAAAAATATGAGTGATATTGAGTTTGAATGGATTGTTGGACCACTTCCTCGCGATAAAGATTATGAGATTATCTCTAGATTTGATACCGGTTTCAAAACAGAAGGTGTTTTCTATACTGACTCTAATGGTAGGCAAACATTGAAACGAAAACGAAATTATAGGGAAACCTGGAATCTTGAGACCACAGAACTGGTGGCCAGTAATTACTATCCAGTGACGGCTTGGATATCAATTAAGGATCAGTTAAGTGACCTACAGATGACTGTTTTGCCCGATCGTACACAAGGAGGCTCTAGTCTTAAAGATGGATCCGTTGAATTAATGATTCATCGACGGTTACACAACGATGATGGATATGGTATGGAAGAGAAATTGGATGAACCGGGAGTTGATAACAACGGACTGGTAGTTAAAGGAAAGCACAAGTTATTGATAAGTCGTATTGAAGATAATATGAGGGAATTGAAGATTATCAGCAAAACTATCTTTTGGCAACCGTTACTACTGTTTGTGGATCTCAACGATAGTTTGCTGTCTAAGACAACTGAAAATAATAACAAACTGGTTGTCAATCCTAATATTGGTCCGTCCATTCATTTGCTGACATTGGAACAGTTGGATGAAGACTTGCTGTTCATACGACTAGAGAACATCTTTGGAACAAACGAGACAATCGAGAAATCAGTTTCGGTGACACTTAACAATCTCTTTGTGGGCATTGAGTTAATAGATGTCACCGAAACAGGACTAACTGGCACTCAATCCGTTGAATATATTAGACAACATCGATATCGTTGGAGTTGTGGTGATATATGTCTGTCAAGTAATAACAGCACTAACGACAATGATTTGGATAATCCCCAGCAATTCAACTATCAATTGTCACCCAATCAGATCCGATCTTTCATTTTGAAAATTAAAAGAGTTTCATTTAACAATATATAATATAAGTACAAAAATTTACTATTAATTTACTGTATAATTACAATAATAATTATTTATTTTTTTTGCTATTTAGTAAATCTAGTCTATATTCACTGCACAAATGATATATTAATATTAAAATAAATTTTATTTACATCACACAAAAAAATGTTAAACTTGTAAAAATAAAAATTACTATTTTTAAAAATATATTTGATTAATATTATACAATTGAAATACAATTATAATTAAAAGTTTATTTACAGCAATAATAAATTACTTATAAGATATGACATCAACAACAAAATATTGATAACTTTTTTTACAAGAATTAAATTATTTACAAATTTCTTATACATTACCGGTGCGGACATCATAAACAATGTGTTCGTATTTTGATATGAAGTAGGCGTAGATGGAAGTGAAGACAAATAGTGTCCAAAGAGCACATATCTCGTAGACATTGCCAACAAATACAATAACGGCAAACATGATTACGATGACAATGATCCCATAGGCACTGATGATGTATTTGTCGCTAACCAATGAACCATAGATGCCAATTGATGATAGTATGGTACCCAAGTTGGCCAGTGAACAGAAAAATAGGAGAACCCGTTGTGACTCTCTTTTCTGATGATGAGTTGATTCTGTGTCATAACTGACAATATAGAAGAGGATAAGTGATCCAAAAAACAATATTATCGAAACCAATAGTATAACCATTTGGACGATTATAAACAGCCATTTGATGGCACGAAATACAGTATTACTGTAATAATATCTCATCTTTGATGGTAATTATAGTGTGGATTGTGGTGGCAGTAGTTGATCAACTCGTCTGCAATGATCATCACTAAGATTCAAACGCTAATAGTTTTTCTCGCATATGTTTGCAAATGTTTTTCACTAATGTTTTATCAAAAAAAAATTTTCTATTTTATTGAATAATTAATTTGAAAGTTTCTATAAAATTCATAGTGTTTTTTTAGTATGCTATCAAAGTTTATATGTTTTTGTTTATTAAGCAATCCTTGAGTTATTTAGCGGCAAAAAAACTAAAAAAAATATTTGTTTTTAGTTTACTATCATATAATGTATCGTAAATTATAGCTATTTGTTTAATGCGTCCTTCAAATTAATCATATTTAAGTTAATACAATTAATATTATTATTGTATACAAGAAAAAACTAATTAAGAATATTAACAATAATTTTTAATTTTTATACATTGTTTGCTATGTGTGTGTGTTTTATTCAAATTTTAGGTTTTTCACCAAATCATGACTAACCTTAAAATATAGTCTAAAAACTAAAAATTACTTTTTTTTAAATTGTGTAACTCTTCTTCACATTTGTTTCTACACCTGTTCTGTGAAATCAATAATAACTCGGCTTTTGTTTAAATATTTAATTTATAGCTAACTATAAAATTAAATAATAAGAGATTTGTATATTACTATTGACCGATTTTTCAATGCTAAATTAATACACTAATTAAAAAATATATACAGTAAACATATTTATAATACAGTATATTATACTGTATATCAACTTTTAGTTTAAACTTGTTTTACAATTTTAAGATTATAATTATATTATTATATTAATATTATAGATGTTTGAATCACCTGCACTCTGATGTTAATCTACAACTATTTGAGTGCCATATTAAGTAAATAATTTGATTTTATTATATAAGGTTATTTCAAACATGATTAATATTGATCACTATTATTAATAATAGTAGTAAACACATATACAAAATTTATTTATTAAAATATTTTTTTGATTAAATTAATAAATTTTAAAATTTAATTTGCGCTCTCATGATATATTTTTTAAATTTAAGTTTAATAAAAAAATATTGATTAAAATTAAGATATGTTTTAAAATATTAGATTAGAATTGCAGTGTTTTTTAGCTTAAATATTTGTTTTTTATTTACAAATTTATCTAAAAAGTTAAAGCGTAAAAAAAGTTGATTTCAATTTATATTATTGTATAATGTTTTTAAATCTAATGTTAAAATTGTGTAAATAGTAACTAATATACAATGAAAAAAATATATATTTAAATTAAACTAAAAATTAAGCGAAAGTGACTTCTTTGTGAGGAACAGTCCTTTTTTGAAGACCCCATCGATTCAATATAATGACAAACATTACGGACAATACAACGGCAATGACTTCTAACACAAGCAGAGAATAGTTTGAAGTGATTTCCGGTAGAGTGAGGCCAATGTCCGGCAATACAATACCGGATACGGCAAACAATAAGATCATTATTGCACTGAATAATACCTATAAATTAATTTATATTTTAATTAAATATTTAATTAATGATATTACACATGAATACTATTATAAAATTATTTGGTACTTAATGATTACTATTTTATTAGATAATTATATTTATTATTATATTAGTAATGATATTGTGAGATAAATAATTTTATTTTTGAAAATTTTTATTAAAAAATATTAATTATTTATGTCATAGAAAATCAACAAAACTAGCGGTGAATGTTATTAACTAAATTAGAGATACAATTAATTTACTATTTAATCAATAATAGATAATTTTATTTAATTCGTTCACTTTTTTATGTATTTGTTAGAAATAGTGTCTGAGTTGTAAAATACAACTCAATTGATTAGTTGTTTATATTAATATTTGATTATTTTTACATAAATACATAAAAAATGTATTAAATAGATTATATTAATATAAGTGTATTAATTGATAGCTAATAGTCTATTAATTTTATAGTTATTTTTCATATTCATATTATAAATTAGAATTTATTATTAATGTTATCTATTCTTAAATCTTAGAAATTAATGAAAATAATATTTATATAAATATTGCTATAAATACATTAAATACAAATTCAAGTTATTTAGTATCTAAATACTAATTAAAAGTAATTTTTTAAAATAATAATTATAAACAATTAATTATGAAAAATTATTGTTATATATAAATTAATAACAAATACGAGTATTTAAGAATACAGTGAATAATATGATATAAATATAATTTGATTGTATTATAAATATATTAAAATAATATTAAACTAACAAAAATAAAAATATTTTAAACTACAATCTTTTATATAAATATATAATATCCATATTTGGTTGTATTTTACATAGTTTGTTAGATTTAATTATATTTAATACTGTATATACCTTATAAATTAGCTAATTATTGAAATATTAATATTTTTTGTTATTAATCAATTGTGATAAAAATCATAATCTCAATACATATATTAGTGACAAACAAATAATATGACACATATTTAATAGATATTTTATCTACAACTTAGAGTTTATTACCAAACATGGATTGATCCAAATGGTACCAATAATACCGGCGGTCGAGAAAATTGCGGCCATCATCGTTATGACCACCCAAATGATCAGTGATGTGATGTGGTCTTCCTTATTGTCTGAATTAGTTATACCGAACATATGATGGCCGTACCTATCGTGGGTCAGGTGTGTCTCCCGGTGAACATCGATGTCATCGCCAATGGCATCGATGGTTATCACAAAATAGTAACCACTGATTATCAATAGCAAGGCATAAGCTATTAACTGAAGTATACGGATTAAAGTCAACACAAACCACGCGAAACCACTTTTTGTGTAAGTTTTTGACATAATTTTTATTTGTCTTACAATTTGAAAACTTTATTATACTTTTAGAGATATATATAATAATATTTTATTTATATACACAGTATATGATTTTCACCGAAAAATAATAATTATGGCAAAGAATTTGAGATATTTATTTAATTGATGATAAATATATCACTAATATTTGAAAATAGAATAAAAGATAAATTGATTTCAGAAAAATGTTGCCTTAATTTAAAAGTAAAATATCTTAAGTAGTACTTAACAAATGCCTTAAACTTTTTTTTATATATAAAAAATGTAATGAAAAATAAACAGTTTTGTCGCATATATTTTCTCAATGATATCAATATAATTAATGTTGACTCTTAATAGTGTTAATAATATATATTTATGGGGAACACACCTAAAAATTCTCATCCCTTACCTTTTAAAATAGCTTTTCATACAAAAAAAATCTCATTTTATGTCTCTCCTTCTTTATCCCCACGTTATCCATATGTTTATCAATGGATGCTATAATAAAAGCGAAACAATTCTGTGGGTGTAATAACTTGTTTGTGTCTCTCAATTAGTTATACTGAAACAGTAATATAATAAATGTTGTTTTTATTTTAATATATACTGTATGTACAGTATATACTATGTTATATTTATCTATATAAATTATATATAATGGATGTAACAATTTTTTTGACTTACTATTTAAATGAGTAAAAAATTGTTGCTTTGCATTATTTGTATTAAGTATATAATATATAAATAGCATATTGAGTCATTGTATAAATATAGTGTTGTATAATATATAAGCAATTGTGTTAAGATTTACAATTATCATAATATTTTCAAAATCTATTTATTAAAACATATTCAAGTATAATATATAAAAAAATACTAATTTATTTTATGATTCAAAGATTTAAATATTTATTTTCATATATTATTTATAATCCTATTAAATTCTCAAAATATATACACAATATTTTAATAATATATATATAAATTATTTATTAATTTGTGAGTAATTTACAACTAATAATTTTTATTAAAAATATAATATTATTTGTTTAATTTTCATTTGTATAGTTGTATTAAACGATAATAACAACCCACATATAATCTACTCTCACAAACAAATAGCTGAATAAAGTCCTTTAAAATTGTTGATCTCTTCAACAAAATTTTCAATTTCCAAATTTGGTGAACTCATTGGAAAATTTTTTGATATATTGTTTGGGTGTTTCATATATGAAATATAAAATTATAAAACAATTTCTCTCTCTCTCTCTCTCTCTCTCTCTCTCTCTCTCTCTCTCTCTCTAACATATCATATGCTTTTTATTATTATAATTGCATATTTTGGTGAATTATGGATTAAATTAAATTCAGTTTAACACAATTGTATAGTATATTATAGTTTAAAATATGCTATAATTGTTTAATATTTGTTTTTAAATATTTTTTGTTAATTATTTACGCTATTTTGTGTGAAAAATTAAATTAGCATGCTTAAATATTTTGCGCTTTAAAACAATATTAAATATGATTATGAACATTATTTAATATTTAATTGTTTATATAATACTATATTTTAAACAGTCTATCAATAAATGATAGTAATATACATGTATTATTCAAATATAATAAAAAAATTGTTTATTTATATAATATTTTTTGTGTATTTTATTGCTTTTTTAGATTATTTGATTAAAATGTCAAACTATTATTAAATTTGTTTATATTGGTATTAATGAGAATATATGAAACATTGTTTAAATTAATATTTTTTAATATAACTATCGTGATGTATTTTAATTTATTTTAGATAATTATAATAATGAAAACAAAAATTTTAATATCCATAGAAATGTGTAAAATAAAGAAATAATTTGTTGGTAACACATATTTTAAGGCATTTAAATAATTACTCGTTGCTAATGTATTAAACAAAAAATATATAAACACATAAAATAAAAATAAAAATGTTTTGTTTTTTAACATAAAATTATATTAAATTTACTGGCTTAATATAAAACTTATTAATTTAGTAAATACTTTATTTGGTACACCAAATAATTATATAACAAATAAGTGAATTAATAATTATAATACAATTATGTAATATATATTAGTATATGGGATATTAAATATCAATTATATAAAATATTAATAATAATAACATATTAATATATGAGTAAAAATATCTAAGTTTATATAATAAATAGTGTAATTAATAATTGATTATATAAACTGAAAAATATGATTAATAAAGTGTTTCTATTAATATATGTAAGTGTATATCAAATTACTTATGAGGTATGTCCCTGTTTAATGAGAAAGGCGAACACATAGGCCAGTATGGCTGAACCGATCCACGGTATGGCAAACCAGGTCTCGGTGTGCAATACAAAGCCCAATATGATGAGCACAGTCTGTGCGATGGCAAAGATAAGGGTGAACAGGAAGTGCTCCTTATAGGCGCCCATCAGTCCCAGTATGGCGTTGGCCGATATCAGGGCCGTAGTGATAGCCGTATTGATGTTGTCTTTACGATTGTATTGGTTTTTATTGATGGCCATCAATGCCTGTACAAAGTAGACGATCATCAGTACCAACACAATGATGAGGAAAACCATTAAAACTATTCTGACGATTGAGAAGGCGTTCGCCATTTTTTACTTCTTCTTCTTCTGTAATGAAGAAATAAAAAAAAACAATTCAGAAAAACTTATTAATAAAAAATTTTGTCTTTTTCTGTACGATTAATATAATTTATTTATTTAAAAAGCACTCGTATTTACTCTCTATTGAGTCACAAAAATCTTAGTTAAAATAAGTGATGCTTTTTTTGTTTGTTTTTTTATCCCAAATATTTTTTTTGATTTGGTTTTTTAAAAATACTTAAAACTCAATCAACTGATTATACGAAAAATGCTTTTTAACACAACACACAAACACTTACACTCAGACAAAATAGCTGTAAGTTTTTATGAGTGAAATATTTTTTAAAAATAACAAAAAGTTTGACTGACTTTTTTTAAAACTTAAATTCACTGATCAGTCTCTGTTATGGTAGAAGTCTATCACATCTAATACATGCAATGTTTGTTGTTTTTACAGCGAAAAAAAACTTAAAGCGAAAAAATAAATAAAAATAAATAACTTTTGTATTTATGGCCCGTTTTTGTCGTTGGATTTCATTGACTTAATGACACAATCTTTAAGAGTATATATATATATATGTATATAAAGATGAGCTTATTTTAGACCAACTAAATGAATGCTCAATTAGTTGTCGCTTCACTCGTTGTAAAGTCACTAACGAGATGTTAGGATAGAGACTGAGTTTTATGTATGCAATATAGCGGACAGGGAGTGCACTGTAAGCTTATCTATATATATATGTATGAGATTTATATATAAAAAAGCTATTTTCATTCAGCAAATTATGGACTCTAAAGGAAAGGCATATGAGATAATTAATAACACACAAAACAACACTAGTTTACAGTATAGTATAGCTCACAATTGGATAAAATAATTTTCAAATGCCTTTAATATAATAATATGAGATGCTTTAAACAATTTTATTATTATTATATATTATGATATAAAACTAACATTACTTGTTTTGCAACTAATGCACGCTTTTCTGGCATTAATGGCATACAAATGTTGTATAATTTATGAAATCATAAAAAGACAATAATGTTATGTATGTGTTTGGCAAACAATATTTAAAATATAAAAATATACTCATTTTCAACATAATCTCTCTCTCTCTCTCTCTCTCTCTCTCTCTCTCTCTCTCTCACTCACTCACTCACTCACTCACTCACTCACTCACTCACTCACTCACTCACTCACTCATTAACTCACATGCAAAATCTAACCATAATTGGGAATTCAATTGAATATTACTATTGGTATTGTATAATAATAATATAAATTTTTTAAATATCAAAAAATATTTTAACAATACTATTATATTAATTCTATTGTTTATTCATTGTTAGCAATATATAAAGTCAATCATATTTTTTGGTGATATTGTATATCAATGTAAAAATTCTTATAACCTTAACATTCAATATATTCATAAAAAATAATTGGTAGTTGTTTTTAACTGTTTTTTTTTGTTTTGTTAGTTAGCTGTTAACTCATTAAATATCTTAATTAATTATTTATTAGTCAATCTATCTATCCATCTATTTATCTCTATAACAGCTTTAAACAAACATTATTTTATTTCTATTACTTAATATAACTTTCATTTTATTAGCTTTTATTATTTATTTGTCCTTAAAATAAATATAAAAATTTAAGTATATATCTTATTTTTATAGATTGTTTTTGTATTAAGTAATTTACTAATAAAAATATTTCAATTAAAATTGTTTTAATGATATAATAAACATTAAAAATTTTGATGACATGATTTTTATCTCATATATAACTTGTTGTAAAATAATTACGAATTTTTCAAAAATATATTGCAAAATATTTTTTGTGAATTATTTGTGCACTTTTTTGTTTTTCCTAAAAAAATATGTAACAATTCCTAATAAATTTAATCAAAATATAAATTTTATTTTTATTTTATTTATAATAAAAATATATAACTTTTTATTTATTTTAAAAACATACATTTATGTTAGCTAATGTCACATAAATATTAATTTAACATTATATCATATACTGTAAATTGATTTTATGATAAAAATGTTTTTATCAGCTTATCAAATAACAATTTTATAAAAATAAATAATTTTTGTCAATTTTACAAATATTTATGAAATTATAATTTAAATCAATGAGTCTTAAACAACGATAGCGTTGATGCTATTAATTACAATTATCTGATCAACCAAACAGTGAAATTAAAAGTGATCAATGAAAAAGTTATAGATAATATTATAATAAATAACATTGCAATTAATTATTTTTTTTAATTAATTGTAGATTTAGCTAGATGATTTTAATTAATAGCAATTTTTAATATATTTTAAAAAGTTGACTGAAACTATCTGGTCAAATATATCAATAAAATTGAATTGTGAATTATGATTAATTCTAATGTTATTTACAATAATTTTATCTATACTCTTATTATTGGTCACTTTTAATTTAATAATCAATTTATATTTAATAGATATAATTTTAATGTAACTGAAAATAAAATAAAAATAAAATACATTAAAAGTCAGATTAAAGTTATAATTAATTTATAATTATTATGAAATTATAAATATTTATGATTATTTATATTGCATAATATAACGTTAAACTTGATGTTATTCATGAATAATGAATATAATTATTATATTATATAAATTTAATAATATTTAAAAAATTGTACTGTAATTGTATTGTTTTAAAAATTCTATAAAATATAGTCACTATAATACATATAAAATAGATTAATGATAACTATTTAGGAAATGTTTCTCATTTCAATGCCGACTACCACTTGTTTTGCGGCACACAATCGGGTAACAGGTTTGAACTCAAGCGGAACAGCCGTTTGCGGTGACTTAAAAAATCTGAATCGCCTAATAATATGTGCCAGTCCTAACTTAGCCTCCATTAAAGCAAATCTCATACCAATACAATTACGAGGACCGGCACCAAAGGGTAGGTAAGTGTATGGTATTATTTTATGTCTGTTTTCAGGCATAAATCTATCGGGGTCAAATTGATGGGCATTCGGGTAGAATTCATCGGAATGATGTATGGCATACACCGGTATCTCGACCTCCTGTCCCGCAAACAATTGAATACCAGTGTCGCCCAACTTATAATCGGTTACAACTCTTCTGTCGAGTCTCAGCACTGGTGGATATAAGCGCAACGTTTCCGAAAGTACTGAATCCAAAAACGGCAATTTCGACAGTTTGTCATAACTGATCTCTCCATTGGCATCAACGGCAGTCTCTATCTCTTCATAGAGTCTGTCCTGAACTTTAGGATTGAGTGCCAATTCATACGAACAAAATGTTAGAGTAGTAGCCGTTGTCTCATATCCGGCGACGAAGAATATCCATCCCTGAGCCATGATTTCCAATTCTGTTAAATGTTTATTCACTACACTTCCCGACAACACTTTTCTCTCCACTTCTCTTTCTTCTTCACCTAAATAATGAGAAAAAAATTATTAATTAAATTTAATTTTAAATATAAAATCTATTACTAAGATCTTACCGTCATTGACATGATGTGCTTCATTGACATCATTTTCATCTGGAAGTTGTTGACCAGTATTGTTGTGAGCGTCGACAAGCAGTTGAATAAAATCATTATATTTTTGGTGACTATTTGGTTCATCTTTTCTTTGTTTGACCACATGTTTTGTCAATTGTATGAAAAACTGGTTACTGCTCTCATCACTTGCGGATTTTAAGTCAATTAACTCAAGTATTTGTTTGGGAAGTACTAACAGTCCCAACACTCGCACAAAACTGAAATCAAATATCTTTCTTGCGTTTATCACAAACGCATTATTTGGTTCTTTGTGTGCATTGGTTTTGGTGGCAAAAGCACAGGTGGCGATCACATCCATCGTGAAGTTGCCGTTCATGTCCTTTAGATTAATATCACTCTTATTTATGGCCAAATCATCCAATGTTTTCAAATATTCTTTAAGACATTCCCTAATCATTGGATACATTTTCTTCATTTTTCCCGATGTGAACGTCGGACTAGTTATGGATCGATATCTTTTCCAGTCTTCTCCTTCCGAGAAGAATAAGTTCTTCGACAATACCTCGTGATTGATTCGTCGGGTTTTTCGATCGGGAAACAGATGAAAGTCTTTAACTAATATGGTTTTAATGAGTTCCGGTTTGGCGATTGTCAGCACTGGCTTATCTCTACGATATACACTATAAGTGTATTGAAAAAAAAAGATTTAATATATTTTGAATAATTAATATAATCAAATAAAAATATAGTATAATATATTTAAAATTATAATACAAAATAAATATAAAAATACCCATAAATTTTTCCGTATTTTTTAAACCACTCCAACTCTACCAAAGGCATTGGACTTATAAATGTTTGCAAATCATTGCCCACAATAGGCACTGGTTTCGGGCCTCGTATACCACGTTTGGACCAATAATTATATGGCTTTAATAAATACCTATTAATTAAATAAAATTTATTAAATTATACAAAATTAAATATTTTAATATTGATATACCAATATAATAATGGCAATAATATAACAGTTGTTAATGTGGTCCATGATGTGAACCACGATATTATATCCAGACTATCCATTGTAATTAAATATAAAAATTTTACATAAATGCAATAAATTGTATAAAATATAAAATTGTCCTGGCTTATATACTAAAATATATATTTAAAAATGTACTTGAACTATTGAGTGCATTTTATGAACCAAATGCAAAATAGATTTTTTTCAATAAAATAAGATAAAGTTTAATGAAAATTATTATAATGTATTATTTGATTTTTAAATAATTACTATCAATTAAATTGGATTCATGTATACTGTATATGTGTTTGATTATAAATTTTGTTTATCTTGTTTATACAGTTTACTGTACTTGTTATTCACTATTAGTTTAATTGATTTTTCAATTAAAACTATTAATATTTAGTATTTTAATGATAGTATAATATTTTCCTTTTAAGTACAGTTTTTCTAATAATTACAAATAACTTATTATTTGAGTGCATTTTACTAAATGTGATTTGAAGAAAATTATAGTTTATTTTGTTTAATGTTTTACTTTAAGTACATTTTGATAAAAATAATAATAGCATTTAAATAAACAATTTTAAAAACAGTCTGTTGATAATAAAAATAATTTTATCAAAAAATTGCATATAATTTAGCAAACTTTTTAGTATTAAAAAAATATATAATTAAACATTTAAATTTTATTCTAAAAAATTATTTTAAGTTAAATATTTTAATTAATAAATAATGGTCACTACGGGTTCATCTGTATTGAATACAATATAAAAATTTCAATAAAATATTAATTACAAATTATTTAAAGTGTATATTAAAATGCACAAATAATAAATGTCTTATTTTAAAAATCTATTCATCTTAATTTTTCATAATTTTTGGTTGAATGGTTGAATATTTAATATAATGGTACTGTATATACAGTATTAATAAATAGTATTGTTAGCAAAATATAGCAATGTTTGATTTTGCAATATATCAAATTTCATAATTAATATAAAATTAATATTTAATTAGAAAAAAATTAATTAAAATAAATATATATCTCACTTTAATTTAAATACTGTAAATAAAGTAATAATGTTGATATTAATAATGATAATAATAATATCATATTAATTACCATAATTATGGAAAAGACAAATATGGATCTCATGAGTGATAAAATTAATTTAATAACAAATGAAAACAATATCAAAGAACTTGATCTCTATTTTGAGAGAAAACCTAGTTTTTGGTGTAAATGTCTAAAACGATTGGCCACACCTGAGATATTTTTGATCAACTTTTCGATTGTGTCCATAATTCAGGGATCAATATTTACATATATGATCGGATCGTTGAGTACATTGGAAAAGAGATACTCATTTGACAGCAAAGTTTCCGGTTTTATATTAATTGCCGACCATTTAAGTCAAATAATCCTCAGTCCGCTAGTAGGCTATCTCGGCAACAAATATAACAGACCGCGCATTATGGCCATCGGCCAAATGATTGCAGGGGTCAGTTGTTTTTTGTTTGCCGCTCCTTATTTCATATATGGATCAGTTGAACATCAATTGATATCAAATATTAGACAACTGTCCAACTTTTCCACATACGAGTTATGCCAGACATATCAACTGGACGACGACTGCCATTCAAATACCGTTTGGTCGGCAGTCGTCATCTTTTTGATGGCCAGTTTTCTCAACGGTTCGGTTAATTTAAAGAAAAAAATTTATATCTAATGTTAAAATTTACAGTTTAACCACTTTTTTAATTTATTTTCTTGTTTTAAAGGCATCGGATGTATTGCTTACTACGCGATTGGCATACCCTATATCGATGACAATACCAGTAAAATAAATTCACCAATTTTTCTGAGTGCCTGTTCCGCAGTCAGACTGTTAGGTCCAGCCGTGGGTTTACTACTTTCGGCTCACTTTCTCGAACAAAATGAAAATCCCGATAGTATTGATCAATCAATAAAAATCAATGAAAATTCGTACTAATTTTTAGTAACATTTTTGTTCACTTTCTCTAAAACATTAGTTAAAGTGGACATACCTATGAATGATCCCCGATGGATAGGGTGCTGGTGGATGGGTTTCATTATAATTGGCATATTTTTGGTTATTTTTTCAATACCATTAACCCTTTTTCCGACACAGATGTCCGATAAGGGCAACAAACCCAAGGATCCAAAACAGCTAAAAAGTTTTGAAACAATTAGTACAGTAACTGATATTTGTCTGAAACTTAAGGTAATACTTTTAAATAAATATTTTAGCATTTTATAAATTACTGCATATTATACTGATGAGCAATATTATTTAATATTTTTTATATTGTATACATTTATATTTAAAAATAGATAATAACTATATGTTTTAATAATGTATTTTAAATTTCTAAAAAAGTATTTATTATTATTATTGATTAAAAGTATAAAAATATGTTTTTTTCCAGCGCTTACTAACAAACCCAATATATGTATTTCACGTGTTGGCCATCATATTCAAACTGTTTGGTTATTTAGGTTATTACATATTTAAGCCAAAATACATTGAATCCCAGTTCCGTAAGTCTGCATCGGACGCCAACTTTTGGACAGGTGTTATAGTTATACCAACAATGGTCATTGGGATGATCAGCTCCGGTATCATTATATCGAGATTCAGGCCTCGAGCCCGAACTATAGCACTCTATTTATTCATAGCACAGGCAGTGATAGCCATATCAGTGCTATACTGCCGTACCTTACAGTGTCCACCACTTATATTCCCACAAACACAGCTCATCGATGATAAGTAATATTTTATTTAAAGTAAAGTAAATTATTTTATTGTTTGTTAAAATATTTGGACAGTTACCACATGACCAGCACCTGTAACACTAACTGTCATTGTACTACCAAATCCTTTCAACCGGTTTGTTCATCAAATGGTAAATACAATTATTTTAGTCCCTGTTTTGCCGGCTGTACTGAACAATTGCCATCCGATAAATCCAACAAAAAAGTAAATTATAAATTAATTTATTATTAATATTATTGTTTTTTTTAAAAAAAAAGTTAATTAATTGTTTCTCAATTTTTAAACTAGACATTTGCTAATTGCAAATGTGATCAGTTTGGTTACGGACAAGTAAGCGATGGTTACTGTCCAACTGATTGCAATCAATTTACATCATATGTCACAGTGTTTGCTATCGTCGGTATTATAGCTTCGACCGCAAAAACTAGCGATACATTACTAGCATTAAGGTTAGGGTTTATTTTTTGTGATTAATTTTAAAAAATAACTATTAATTTTTGTTGTATTAATTAATAATGAATTCAAAACAAACAAAAACCCATCAGATGTGTGGATCCTGAAGACAAAAACTTTGCTATTGGACTTAGCGGTGCTTTTGTGGCTATTTTCGGTAATATAATTGAGTTTTATGGTCTAAATAATATTAATAATCGGGTTTTTTGCCGTTCAAAGCATTTATTCCGTATCCTATAGTTTTTGGTGCCATAACAGACAGCGCCTGCAAGATATGGAAACACACGTGCGGTAAAACCGGGAACTGTTGGCTCTATGACATCGAAAAGTTGACCAATCATTTGCATTACACATCATTTGGGTTTATGTTTGTCGGCGTTGTCTGTCATCTGATGGTTGTCTTATATGCCGATCGTATAACTAATATGTTTGAAGAGGACGACAATGAGAACCAGCCGTGCGATTCATCTACCGATGCTCTTATTGAGTATAAAAATGATGATCACATTGAATAGTTTAATCAATTTTGTTGTTATAATAATAAATTTATGTTTTTAGTTAATGGACTTAAATACAGATAACTAATAATTTTGTTTTTTCTCTCTAAATACTGTATTTAAGTATATTATTATACAGTAGTTTTCATATATTTATGAATTTCATAGAAAGCGCTTAAAAATATTTACAATCATTTATTTGCGGATAAAATTGTCTGTTTTTGACTTACAATTATTGTGCAAAAAAAACATACATAAAATCATATAATAATAATAATAATATTGATAATAATTAAAGTATCAATGGAAACTTTTTTTTATTGTATCAAATTGCTCAATTTAATAGTTATATAAAGTAATATAAAATTTTATTTAAACAAATGCCTTTACTTTTTTATATACAATCTTTATTATATATTATATTTTATATAAATTTGAACAACAATTTATAAAACTACTACTGTTTGAAAATGTTATAATCTATGAACTTTGAACAACCGATAGAAAAGTTTGCAAAAAAATGCCTACAAAATGCTTTATATAATTTTTATAGATATTATACAATACTCTATAGTTTATATTGAATTTTAATTATTATAAAAAAATATTAATTAATATGAAATATTTTTATAATATAAAAGTTTTAGTATTAATTATATTAGTTAACAGTTATACTATAGACTGTGTGTCCGACACATTAAAGTTGGTTCAAATAGTTCAACGACATGGAGACAGAACGCCCACCAATTTCTACCCCAACGACCCCTATAAGAACCCCTCCATATGGCCGGACGGTATCGGCGAACTGACCCGAAACGGCAAACAACGTATGTTTGATTTTGGACGGGCTCTGAGAAACAGATATAACGGTTACTTGAATGACAGTCATTCGCCAAGAGATGTATACATTGCTAGTTCCCCATCGAGTAGGTGTCTGGAGAGCGCCCAGTGCTTTATGACCGGTCTTTATCAACCCAAAGACTTCTGGATCTGGAAAAACAATAGCGAAGTGGCCAAGAATTGGCAGCCAATTGCTGTCTATACAGGCGCTGACGGGTTGTTGAGTACATCAGCCGTATGTCCAAAGGCTGACAGATTGTGGACTAATTTTATGCAAACTAAAGAAGTAGTAAATTATGTTAATAATAATAAAGAGTTTATAAAGACATTGGAGACCAAAACTGGTGATAAATATTTGAGTGCAAAGCCGTCAACACTGAGACCACTTGAGTTTTTGTCGACCACTTTAAGAGTGGAAACAGAAAACGGATTAGAATTACCCGATTGGGCCGACAATCAGACACTCACGAAATTACGGGATCTGGAGATTCACGCCTTTTATTTTGATTGGAAAGACCCGCAGATCCAGAGATTAAGAGCCGGTCTTCTGCTAAAAGAAATTACTAAAAATATGTTGAATAGAGCGGATCAAGTCGTCAACGGAACTGTAAACGACAAACTAAAAAAACTGTATATTTATGAGACACATGATGTCATGCAAGTGGTATTCATGCAAGCACTGGGTGTTTATGACTCGCCACATGTCAACCACACGCCACCCAAATACGGCGCTTCTCTAGTCTGGGAATTGCATCAAATTGGCAAAGATTTTGTTGTTAAACTATTATACTTTAATGATATTAAATTCAATGATATGAATCCTGTGTCTGTTGAATTGAATTTAACAAAATGTAATGCAAATAGTGATTGCAATTTAATTAATTTCATCAAATCGGTTGATCCGTTTATACCTATTAATTGGCAACAGGAATGTGAACTCCCCTGTAATTACGATACCGTAACCGTTAGCAGTGGCTCTATGGGCGCCCCTTTCTATACAATGTCAACAATTTGCTTGATTTTGTTGGCCATTGTATTAACAACATTCATGTGATTTCATAAATTTTTTTAAATATTAGATTAGAAAATTACTATTTTATATTTAATCTACTATTTGCAACTTATATTTAATCACAATTTTAGTTTTTTTTAATTCTCAATATAATCGGATCGGTTTTAAACAAATTGTTTTTTTTGTTTCTTTTTAATTTAAAGACTTTATAAACGACAGCAATTGTGGTCACAGTGTTGTTGTTGTGGACTAAGTCTGGATATGCCATACAAGAGAAGATACAATCCTTTATAAATTAGTCGTTATTAGTGACTATTGTTTTTTATAATTATGTGATATTTTAGCAATTATGACAATAAATAATAGTTTTAGATTTTTAAAAATATGTTATTAAAATTTATTGAATCAAAAGTACAATATTTTAAACAATTTTACTCTTATGAAAGTCATATTCTGTATGTACTGTATGAACAAATATACAGTATTATTATAAAGTATAAAATGTAAATTTAATTATATAAGCATTTAATAAAATTTATTATATTATAATAATAACAATTTAATGATTAGATATAACTAAAAAGTATAATAAAAGATTACAAATAAAAAAAACAAAAAATATTTATTATTATTAATTTGTTTTTAAGTTTTTGTTTTTTATGATAAATGATTGATGTTCCTGTTGTACGATCCAATTGGAGTCAATCACTAAATCATTCTACAATTTGCACAATTAAATAGTTAAATCAATGAATAACTGATCCAAGTTTTAGTGATAATTTGATATCTATGACAATGTATACAAACCTTGTCGACATCGATCTGTTCCAAATAAAGATGACTTTCATTGTAAACCGTAAACCGAGTGTAGCCATAGGCTGACGACCGAAATGCTGTCCAAAGAGCGGGTATCGGACTATAGGTTTCGGTTCCCGAATGCATTCCCTATATTTATAGTTAATTATATTTAATTTAATTTAATATCAATCTAAGTGCTTGTATAGTAGCCATACACCAGTTCCCGATATAATATGGACAGTGGCTCTGGGATTGACAAAAGCGTTGGAATACATTGAATTTACGTAAGCCTTTATTAAATTAAATACAGTATAATATCAGAGTATAAACTGATTATCATTATAATAAATAACTTTTATGACCAACCGTTTGATTATATGTGGGATACATGCGCTCATAGTAGTGCATATGACCCCAAAAGGCTAAGTCAACACCATATGCATAGAGAAGATCGTCGATATCAAAGAGACTGCCGACAACATTGCCGTCCTTTAAATGGCAACAAAAATGTTTGTCTCTTTACTGTCAAAAAAATAATTCAATTTTCATTCATACCTTTATAAAAGGAGTCATACCATCAATACATTCCGATTCAGCCGAACAATATAGCGGCCGATGACCGTAGAGTACAATCCATGGATGTCGGGCCCTATTTTCAGGTTTGTTGGCCTCTTTTAAGACATTTGTGAGCCATTTTAACTGTTTCTGCGAGGCCTCTAAATCACTCATTTCTGATTGAAAATAGACTTCAGTGGAAATACCTATAAACAAGATTGGACCCAATGTAAAGGTGTAGTGACTATTGTCATCGGATTGTGGCATTTTGAAACGGGTCTCATAGCTGGTCCCATAGTCACTAGTATATAACACAAAAAAAAACAGATTTGAGGATCAAATTTAAACCATATGATTATATATAAAACTAGCAAACCTGGGACACCTGTTATCGTAACATATATACTCGTGATTGCCGGGTATCACCATATAAGGAACTCTCGCTTTATTTTTGAACATTAAAAATATTGATCAAATTATTTTATAAACATATATAAAATTCAATGTTATTTGCAATAAATATAATTTATTGCAAATATAGTATATTACCTGCAAATGGTTGGACGGCATTCATAAAGGAGTCTCCCATTAAACCGTTAAACTGTAATTAATATATTAAATTAATGTTTTTACCTAGATCAATAATTATATATTTATCATTACGGCATATAAATTGTATCCGATATCACCTATCAAACAAATAAAACAAAGTTTTTATTTCTAAAAATATTAATTTTTAATTATAAATATATAAATATAATTATACCGATATGAATGACGGCATCGTATTTGCCTTTTAATGTATTAACACTGAGACTATTAATAGATCTACCATTGTCATAACCCATATCTCCTACCAGTGCCACAGTTGGCGACCAGTTTTGATCTTCAGGAAACGATATAAACTCATATTGTTTAGACCACGACTTGTGAGAGCCTACACTATAGCCTAAAATTTGAATAAAATTTTTCTTATATCTACATAACTAAACATTTATAATAATTACTGTTCAATTAATAGCATACAATATTTAGATTGTGGCCTTAAATGTTTTAATGTAGTAAAATGTATGTATTGATGAACTCCGTTACTATCTAACAGTTTTCTCTCTCCAGAAGCTATCATATAAGTATCGTTACAATCGTAGCCAAAGTTGACAATAGACTCGTCGGGATCTGATCGGGTACTCCATGCGATCACTAATTCACGGATATTGTCTATAAAATTAATATATTTTTAATAAATAAGTCAAATATTAAGTGTTTTGTAAATGTTATCTGTCTATCAATTACTATAAATATAATAACAATAAGAATCTGACCTCCAATTGCTAAATGTATTTGTTGTGGTCTATAGTCAATAATTGTGCTATAAATAGATATAAATATTATTTAACAATTGTTTTTATAAATTAAAAAATGTATATTATTGTTAATACCAATTATATATAGCAAATTCATATATAAATCTATATATTTTCTAAAAATAAATTAACTTACTCATTTTTGTTTAACGTAAACAAGTAAAACAATGTGAAACAAGTTACGAAAATTACAGTTAAAAGTGATATAATCACAAAATATAATTTATATTTAATATTTGGTCTTTTAATAACCTCATAATAAATTGGATCCATTTTTAATTAGTTTATTAATGTTTGAATAATGTTTTATTTTTTTTAGTAATAATTAATTTTTAAAAAACCTTATTTCTTTATGTAGTATTATTAAACTATTAATAGTATAATATTATTAATAGTATTAAATTTCAAGAAAATATTGAATAACAAAAAAAAATGTTTGCTATACTTTAGATGTCATGTATTTGAATATTATTACATTAATTTAAATTTAATAATAAAATTGTTATGCACAATAAATTTTATCTAAAAATTATTAAAATAATTAAACTCTTCTATTTTTAATTTGAAATATTAATAAATAAGTTATTATAAGTATTTTAATTTATCATATTCTAAAAATAAAACTTTTTATTATTAACTAAAACCAAGTTTTGAGCCATATTTGAGCAATATTTTACAAAATCTTAGTAAAATAATAATTCAATTATAAAATTTCAGTTCAAAAAAAATATTCAAAAGGTTTGTTATATCAAATAATCTACAAATGTAGTCAAAAAAAAATTTTTATTACAGGTTTGTTACTTAAATATAAGGCTTGACAAACATTATTGTTTAATTTATTAGTTGTGAAAATGTTAAAATTACATATCAAATAATAGGCATTGTTTCTGGCATTTGTAAATATCAATAAATATTTTAAAAATTTACTATATTTTCAAGTTTACAAAATAAGCGAATTATTGAATTAATAGATATATAATTTTGATTTGACATTTATGTATATAATAACAATCTGATGATAATTTATAAAATATTTACTCACCAATAATAATTGTTATTGTATAGAATTAAATTATAAATTATTATTATTATTTGTTGATTAATATAATTAATAGAAAATACTGTAAATAAAATACTGTACTATATGTTAGTTGAGATTTACTAAACTAAATCTGACTTTTAAAAATTTGTATAATAAATCTAATTTATGTCAACAAAATAAATCTAATATAAATATATTGTATAATTGTTTTACAGAAACAAAAAAATAATTAGCAGTACGCGCGTGATTTACAATAAATCATAAATGATATTAAGTTTGAAATTTTCTCAATGTTTTAAACATTTTAAACAAAATGTGAACTGAAGTTTGTCTTAAAAACTTTATTTTTATTATCAGTGATAAAAAATGGATCCAAAACTGATTGTACTTATAGTTATGATCATTATATTGTCTGTAATCATAGTATGTCTAGTTCTGTACTTATATTATATCAAGAGATATGTATTGCCGAAGTTAGTGAGTCCACGGATTAAACCGTTGAGTCCAATACAGAAGAGTCCGATAAAGAAGAGTCCGATAAAGAAAAGTCCGATACAGAAGAGTCCAATGACGACAACGACAAATGATAATTACTTTTCAGCCAATCAACTGAAGAAGAGTCCGTCGGTGAGTTTAGCCGCACGGATGAGTGAAATGAATGTTTTGGCAAAGAAACGATTGTCTGAATCCAAAGATAATGCTAAAAGTGATTCATCGCAACAGACACCCAATGATTCACCGCAACAGACATCCAATGATTCATCGCAACAGACATCCAATGAAATCCGTACGATTCGTTCGGTGTTTTCTAAGGAAGAGATCACATAATGAGCCGATGATTGTGTCCATCGATATTATCCACCAAATAATGGCTCCGATTATATAATCATAATCACATCTAAATTGATTTGAATAATTGTTTAAATATTTATATATAATTATTTATATTAGTATTTATTATTATATTGTTATTAATAAACTAATTTATTTATAAAATAATAATTATATATCTAATATACTAGTTAGTGGGTATTTATTAACCGATTATATGATATTGTCAATAACAAAAAAAACTTTTATAGTTGTAGTATAATGTTCAGAAACTATGTGTGAAGTAAATTATTAACAAATAATATTTTTTAAATTTAAATATAACTATAATTAATGTTTCAATGACTTAAAGTGAATAAGTAAAAGAAAAAATGTTTTTCGTATAAACACAGTTTACAATAAATAACTAAATAATAGCTAATAAAACTAAAGTTAATTTATTGAGAATTGTTATCCTATTGTAAATTAAAAGGTAAATAATATATATATATTTAGAGAGAGAGAGAGAGAGAGAGAGAGAGAGAGAGAGAGAGAGAGAGAGAGAGAGAGAGAGAGAGAGAGAGAGAGAGAGAGAGAAGCAAAATATTAAGTTCTCAATCGATTGTCTATAAGTTTTTCTTGTGACCCCCTGTAGTGACACAAATAACTTTTATAAAAACGTTTATATATATATATATATATATATTTACAAAACAATTGAACTTTTTTTCTGACATTTACCGACAAATATGGGTTTGCAATCAAATGATTACATCAGGAAAGGTATAGTCGTTAAGAGAGAGAGAGAGAGAGAGAGAGAGAGAGAGAGAGTTTTGTAAAAACATAAAAATAGATGTTTTAATAAATGGTCTAACAGTGGCACTGTTAGGTGACGTACGGTTTTGAGCCAATTATAAGAGTCAGTATTATTTGATAATAAACAAACTTAAGGCTAATTTGGTTTTAGCTGCAAATAATAATAAAAAACAGTTGAAGTGCTTGAATGCATGTAATCAATGGACATAAAAATGTGAAAATAGCTATTTTCAGAAACACAAACCCATTTCACGGGATCAGCCATGCCTTTGATTGACCTAATCTGACGCACTGGAAGTCAAACCCTTACCTTCCCCTATGAAGCTAACGATACGACAAAACACAATAGACATCGAAAATAATATGAAAAGCTTTAAACAAAATCTTATAAATTATTGCTTTATTTCAAATTTATATAAACGCCGACAACAACTTGATTATCGGCTTTAGTTCAATGAATCACATATTGAATACTACAATATTATGTAATGTATATAACTATAGGAAATACTTTTAATCACTTTTCCTCTAAATATTAAAAAACTTTTTTATCATTTAAATAATAATTACTATCAATATATTCAATAATTGTCGTCAGTGTTTAATGCGAAAGACACTAAAATATTTTTTAATGTCAATATACTAATAATTATATTATGATTTTGTGTGTATATATAATCATTTGTTTAAAATAATAATATTTTTTGTTTTTATTCAACAAAAAAAATGAATTCACAATAAACTACTAAATGTCATAAATTATTCAGTATTACTAAATTGAAAAAAAGTTTTAAATATTTTTTTTGTTTAAAAATAATTTGTTTTTCCTATATTCTTGTTCTTCATATGGTCTTAAATTTGAATCAAATTGACATTTGTTTCAGAAAAATATTACAAATTATGAAAAAATAATTTTTATTTTGTTTATTAATTAAATAGTAATCTGAAGTAACTATAATGATGTGTAATGTATAATAAGTGTCAAATTAGTCAATTAGTCAATGAATTTTTAAAAATAAAAATTGAATTAAATATTTTAAAAATAGTAAACAATTGATTAATAGTTTGTAATAAAGAATTCTTAAGAATATGAGCTTACAATCACTGAAGACAATCACCACCGATGAGAACAAATGCTCAGCCGATGGACACAAGTCTTATAAATTGGAGATCGTTTGGCGTAATATTATATTAATGACATTACTTCATACCAGTGCTTTGTATGGGATATGGATTACATTGATGAGTGCCAAATGGCAGACCATATATGCCATGTTTTTCTTCGGTCTCGCATCTGCTCTGGGAGTGTTGGCCGGTGCTCACCGTTTATGGTCGCATCGGGCATATAAAGCCAAATGGCCATTAAGGGTATTTCAATATCAATATTATATACATGTATATTGAGATTTAAGAAAATAATGTATCGATAAAATAGTTAATATTAGCATTTTTGGAGACAATGGCCCTTCAAAATGATATCTACGAGTGGTGTCGGGATCATAGAGTTCATCACAAATTCTCGGAAACGGACGCCGATCCGCACAACTCTAACCGAGGCTTCTTTTTCGCGCACATGGGTTGGCTGTTGTGTCGCAAACATCCGGAAGTCATCAGCAAAGGGAAAGCCATAGAAATGAACGATATTTGGGACGACCCTATCGTGCGATTTCAGCGAAGATTTTATATACCTCTACTCATCATTATATGGGCATTCATTCCTACATATATACCATACAAATTATGGGCAGAATCTTTGTGGAACTCCTTCTTCACGTGTGTGGCCCTTCGCTATGTATACGTCTTACACAATTCATGGCTCGTCAATTCGGCGGCACATTTATACGGCAACCGACCATATGATAAAAATATAGAGTCCCGAGAAAACCAAGCCGTCCAGTACTTGGCTCATGGAGAAGGTTTGTATATAATTATAAGAGACTATCACCAAAATAATTGCTATTTTTTCATCCTAATAGGATATCACAACTATCACCATACGTTTCCATGGGTTTGTATTATACCAGACTATTTAGATAAACTGTTTTTAAGCACCGGTACCTAATTTGCTTCATACTCTCATTACTCGATTAGGACTATTCTGCATCAGAGTTGGGATGGAAAGACAACTTCAATACGGCCACACTTTTCATTGACTTTTTCAGTTGGATTGGATGGGCTTATGATCTAAAAAAAGTTCCACAAGATGTTGTTATTAAGAGACAGATTAGAACAGGAGATCCCAATTTCAAGAGATGGTCAACACTTAAAGATTATTGCATTGGCTTTACAGTCACTTTTTTGCCAATTTATTTAGCATTTTTAGGCCGAGCAGTGGCCACACCTTTAATATTATATCTATTCTTTTAATTTTGTTGTCAATATATTATCAGCAAACTA
Organism: Oppia nitens; assembly: GCF_028296485.1. Lineage (NCBI taxonomy): Eukaryota > Metazoa > Arthropoda > Arachnida > Sarcoptiformes > Oppiidae > Oppia > Oppia nitens. The sequence continues at coordinate 1,954,386 of NW_026533252.1, read as the reverse complement.
TATATTAATTTATCAAATATTTTATGGTTAATAAAAAATTAACATTTTATGTACAAATGATTTGCTGTTAGTTAAAAATAAATATAACTTTATATCTATAATAAATATATTAATATAATATCAATAGTAAATAATAAATTAAACACACAATTTGTGGCATAAAATTTAGTATTACATGAATAGATTTTTTTTTTTAATTATTGATATCCTAAATGTTTTAAAAGATTTGTAACATTTTTAGCAAATTCTGGTTTATTTCCGGTAAACCTGAGTTCAGCACAAAATTTATTCTCATGTTTTACCACATCATCGACACTATAAATCATCTTCAAGTAGTAATAGACTGAACCAATGTCGAGATCTGCAATAGTGATCAATGCACTGATTGCCGACTCTTGTAGTGGAAGCGGTTGGTATGTGTTAAGGTATGGAATTATTTCCACAATCAATGGCCACAGATCTTTGTCTCTTAAATCGAGATTCTTGGCAATGGATGCAATACCAGATAAGACATCAATTTGCAAAGAGTAGGCAACTGTGAACCGATAGGCAGACGCTTTGTCTTTTTTAAAACTAATTGGTAACTGAGTCCGCAAAAATGTTAATATTTTTGGCATCACTTCTTTGATAGTTCGGACTCGTATGAAATCACCACAAGTTTGAGACATTATTTGCAGACAAGTGAAAGAACGCTTTACAACAATAATATCCTTTTCGGTGAACCGCTGGACAAGTGGTGCCCATAGCTTGTGACTCATCGGAAGTAAGTGATCTGAATATTGAAAAAATGATATTATTATCAAAATGATAACTAAACTAAATTTTAATATTACCTTCAAATGGTTTTAAACATATGAGACATTCGTTGATGATTTCCAACACAATTATTCTGACCTTTGGATCAGTATTTGAGATAATATGTACACAACGTTCGCATATCTTATTAATTAATGGCACATAAAATGGCACTTTTGGTTTACTATCATCTGTTTCGTTGTCATCAACATCTTTATTGACAACACATTCATCATTATCTTCATTATCACCAATCAATTCGTCTACTTTATCAAAATCTTCTAAAATTAACTTATTTTTCATAAACTCGTCGAAATCGTTAACAAAACTTTCAATCATATAATTGGTACGACATCTTTGGTTTCTATCAATCACTACTCGATTATCAACTAATTTATCGTTTTCTATAAAATAATGGTTTAATGTCATTACAAACGACTGTAAAACTTGCATCAGAGGTAGCGCTTGACTCTTGTGGTAACAGTCGACCACAACAATAATCTCATCGATCACATCAACAAACAATGGTAGCATCTCTTGAGTAGAGTACTTGAGCATCACTTTGATCACAATTGGGACCCTTTGGTTATCGACAAAATGTTTCAAATTAATACAAACAAAATTTATCAGATAATCACTGTTGGAATCAATCAATTTTGAGATCGAGTTATACGATAAATAATTGGCCACTAATGTCAGTGCCCGATGGGATGTCTGATAGATAGACAGATTTAATGAGCCGACACTTTGGATTAGTGGGAACAGACATTTCATTAGATAGTTATGTGATGTCTTCGAATCATATAAATGAAGAAAAACTGTAAGACCTTCAATGAGAAGACATTGACGAAGAATGTCTTTATTCATATCTTCAACATTTTGATCCTCTAATATAGTCTTAATGTGTGCCAAATACAGGTCCAACATCTCTTCGATCTCTTTAAAATCGCAATTGACATTTGCCATGATTTGATTGGCAACAAATATGACACTTGAGTTCATCTTAGACTCTCGCAGTGCATCCATAAGATAGTCAATGAGAACTTCGGGATCACATCTTTGTCCGATCAGTTGACAGCAATTAGTAATAGCGGCGACCGATTTGTCATCATTTAAATAGGAAAACTCTTTTCTTATCCATTTTTGTTGCACTTGTTCTTCAGCTAAATGACTAATATTATCATTGTGTGCAATGAGCTCAAGAAGTCTGATTCCATGATAATCGAAATGACAAATATCTATAAGACATTCAAAGAGTCGCTGTTTGTGTTGCGGTGAATATAGCATATAATTGATGCCTTCGGTGTCCAAACATTTAAGATAACCAAACAACAGATATATAGAAGTAATCTTCTCTCTGTCGCTGCACGTCCTGACAATACGAGGCAATCGTGTTATATAAGTATATATCTGATCTTCTATTAGATCCAAATAAGACTTGGATGAATCACTAGTCACATTAGTTTTGGATAGTTTGCTAATAAACTGATCCGATTCGTGTCTAATTTGTTCAAAATCATCACTTAAATAGGTCAATGAAACTTTGATAAGTGATGCAAAACAGTTGTTAACAAACAGTGAACAACAATTTGTCAATATCTGTGACACAAACTGTTGAAGTGATAGTCTGATACTCCAGTTTTGGTGTGATATCAAACACGAAATGATTTTATCGAAAACTATATTCAATTTTTCGCAACTACTTTCCAACCATTTTCTATTTCTTGTTATAATAAATCCATTTCGATGGCATTCCTCTGGATCACCAGTGGATAAATTAGTTAATTGTTTAGAATCGTCGACACCGTTAGTATCTGTAGAAACAGGTGTCGACTTAAAGACTAATACTATAGTATTGGATAACAATGTTAGCAACGATGTGATCACTCGGCGATTCAGTTTGTCGTCACTTGTTATCAATTTTGTACAATTAGTTGAAATTCCCGGCAAAAAGTATGCAATTAAATCTTGAGCTTTTGAATTGTCATCTTTTGGTAAACTTTGATGACATTTACTGATCAGACAGTTAATGGTTTCGATGGCTTCGGCTTTGATTTGACTATATTTTTGTTTGTTGGCCACACTTAACAATATATGAATAGAGTGACCAAATTGGGCGCTAAATTGTGGACTAATTAGTTGGTCTAATAGAGAGTCATCACAGTTTTGGATCAATGTCTTTGAGCACTTGATTACACTGAGTATCAAATCTTCGCTGGCTTTGAATTTTATCTCTTCATCTGATAAATGCAAGAAAACAAACATTAAATTTATGTTAAATATTAAAACAATAGTTAATGTGATTTAAAAAGTAATATCTTTGATATTCAAGTTATGAACAACTATTGTGACAAAAAAAACATGAGAATGACTTACCATTTATTGTGTTAGGATTGTCATCGATTAGCTGTAAAAGATTGGCCAAAACATCGGCAAATATGTCGAATCGGTTGATCCGTGACTTCTGTAATATCAATGACAGACACTCGACGCTGGACTCCAGTGTTTTGCCGCAACTGACCAACAAAATGCCAATTAATATATCATATATGACTACAAAATGATAGTCTCAATGAAGACAATAAAATACATACTTATCTGTGATTTTGGTGACATTTGCAATGATAAGTCTTAAGGGAAATATCGAGTACTGATATAACGAGTTAATGAAGTGGTCGTCACATTTGGCCACAAATTGCCGCAACGACTCTATGGCCTCCGGGTTGGCCTCATTCACACAGACCACTGTCCTCTTCTTTAACTCTTCAAACATCTCACTACTCGATTGTTTACCCATTGAAGACATTGTTGTTGTTGTTGTCTCTCTATATGTCTTGAGATGTGTCTAAACGTTTGCTGTAATACAACCAATCATTTGGTTTTCAATCGATTCAAAACAATCACAAAAAATCAAATATCAATTCAATTCATACATTCATTGAATGCATTGATTGTATAACTTATCCATAGATAGAGTTGTAGAGCTAATTGTATTGATATACTGTATATTTCTAACAGTATTCATATAATACCTGTTATTTTATATAACTTAAGGTATAATACTGTATATTAATTCAGTAGTACTGCATATCATAAGGTAATCATTGATAAATTTTGCAAATTAGATGATAGACTGTATACTGTAGTCAATATAATCTGTTTTTATTAAATTAATAACAAATTATTTTTAAGTTGTCCATGTTAACTTTTTTAAAAAATATAATCAAACCACTTATGATAAACATATTAAAAATTATAATTCATTAAATAATTATAATATAAATTAAAGATTTTTAATTTCTATATTTATTATAGATTTTCAATTTTCAAATGACATTATAATAACATACCATTTTGAACAAAACTATTTTAATATTTAAAATAATTTCAACATTACGTAACAAATATAATATAATTTATATTAATTTAAATATTAGAAATCATTGATTAACTATTATTTAATTAAAATATTAATACTGAAATTAAAAAATATACAGTCGTATAATGTTATAGTTTTAATATTGATGTACAGTATTTTTAATTTAAAAAATTGTCTCTCAATATAGCATGATCATTTTTATAAAAACAAATTAAATTAGATTAAAATAATGATTATTTTTTTATAAATAAATAATATTTATCATTTTGTTGATCAAAGTAAAAAATAAATTGCATTACTATTTTAAATGATTAGTAAAAATCATACATTATATTCATTTGACTTATATTAGCTGATTGTAAAAATTGCGATAAAATTTCTATTTATGAAAATAATAAATTGATAAAAATAATCAAATGATTATCCATTCAGAGTCCTCTTCTTTAATGGTAATCTTATTCTTGAGAACCATTGTGTGCCAAACTAGACCTCTGGCAGTCATAATCCATATATCATTGTTTTGAGTGACTGTTTTAAAACAAAAATCATTTTATTTAGCAATGAAATCACAATATTGTCACAACAAATAAGTTCAGACAACTATTACCTGATAAAGACATGTAGTGGTCTTCATTGCAAAGTTCCGGTCCCATCACTTGCTGCCAATCATTATCACCATATTTGGCACTTCTGCGAAATAATAGATGATTTTCTACAATAATAATTACAAACTTATCGAAGACAACAATATCGTTGGCAAGAATGCCGTCCACTAATAACCAATTATCACCGCAAAAGTCGCGCTTTTGTTGATTATTATGATTATCACAGAAATTGCGGACAAAAATTTTACCGGACCTATCGATACCCCAAACAATGTTTGAATCAGTAAGTGATACGCAAACCTTTTTCATCATAATTGCGTGCGAACTAAAGTCAGTAATTTTTAACCACTTCTGGTCTCTTATTGTGTGAGTCCAACTTTCGCCGTTCATATCACAGCACCACAAGACTGAATCACTTGTGTTAATACTAATGGATATTAGTTTAGATTTATTCTTAATATTTTTCAATTGTTGCCATTTGTTGCCCACAGGTCTGGTCGCGTCCATACCGTCCCTGCGATAGATTGTTCCCCAATTGCTCAGAACGTAGAGTACATTAGGGGCGCAACAGATGTCCACCGCTTGCAGTTTGTTTAACGATAACGGAGTGTCAAGGGATGGATAATAGACTAAATAGTTACTCTCTTTCGGTGTAAACCAAACCAAACCTATTTCTTGGCTACTATTATAACCGGCGGCGCAAAGTGAGATAAAATCACTACAGTTAAGTAATTTGCAGACATCTGACAAACATATGATTAATTCCCATTCATAGTTAACGGGACGGATAATGTCTTCAGTATTATTATTATCTTCGAGTACTTCACCACTTTGTTCGCTAACCGAATCAGACAATTCAGGTAAATCTGATGACTGATTATGACATTCATTATTGTTTTCTACTACTAATTCGTGATTATTATTATCTTTAGAGATAAACATTTTAATTGAGTTAGTAATCAACTCATTGTCCAGTACTCCAGAATCAGCTGTTGAATCCAATAAATTATTTGCTTCTTTATAGGCACTTAATATCATCTGTAGTTGATTTTCTTCGCTAATCGAGTTGTCAACAGAATTGACATCATTTTTATCTTCAATTTTAAGATTATCCAACAATAGCTGAGAGATATCTTCATTGGTATTGTTAACGGTAATGGTTTGACTGTCACTCGTCGAGTCTTTATCTGAAATAGTGGTCGAAAGTGAACAATTGCTGGCGTAATGTGTTTTTCGTTTTTGTTTCTTTGTGATCACAAGAGGATCTGTTATATCAACATTATCTTTGGTTAGACTGACAGCAACATCGACTGTGTCTTCGTTAAATGGTTCAACAAATACATTGTTTTTATCACAATTTGGCAGCAAATTTGGCTCTAATGTTGATATTATCGATGTTGACAATTGATTATACTTTTTAGTTAAATTGATTTGAATTTTATTGAAATCAAACACTTTTCTTAGCTCTTCATCAATGAATGAAATAGGATTCATATTATTAAGCGGTGTTTTCATCAAATTTATCAACGATTCCGTAGAGCTTCGGAAACTATTATCATCGCAACCGATGAGTCGTCCCAACTCAGAGCCACTTCGGTCACTATCGGAACTGCTGACCTCAAAGTCTGACAACTGTTCAGATTGTGTGCGAATGTCACGGATTCTGATGATATCATTTGATTCAAACAACAAAAACGCCTCATTATTATTGGTATCCGATATTTTCACATCAATCAGACCATTGAGTCTTTCGCGCAAACAAAACTGTCCGTCAATCTTAACAATCACCAAATCTGATCCATTGATCGATAATATATAGGTATCGTTACACAACATCTTCAAAACTCCTAACTTATACTTTAATTGACCTGTAATTGGCTTATCGCTCAAGTCTTGCAACAGTTCCGGACAATCAGATTGTTTAATATTATTGACTCTAATTGTTTCCATCACTTCACCGCTAGTCTGTGCTTTGATCAGATGCATCGATGGCCGCGAGCCATAAATAATACCAGTTATATGACTATAAACGGCGCCAAACTTTCCGCAAGTCTTTCGCTCGTTTTTGCCAATAGTTGTTACACGAGTTTTTGTTGTGTCCAACCAATCAATGACTACGATTACAGTCCGAAGTGAAGTGGACACCAAAAGCTTGTCCGCATCGATGGACTCGATCTGAACGACAGCGTAACCCAAGTCTTTGAAGATAATTATTTGTTCGCCTTTTATGAGATCATGATATCGAAGACATCCATCAGAATCACCACTAAAGACCATCAATCTGTTACAACTTGTATACGTATGAAGACATTTGATAATGGCTTTTGTCGGACACTTCCAACCGTAAAGAAACTTATGGTTCGCTCGGTTTAAGATATAAACAACTGATTGTGTGATAAAACCTAAGAGATCGTCAGTAATCAGTTTGATGGCAATTATCGGACTCGATGTCAGCCGATATTTAATGAAGATATTGTTGGCCGTCTGATGTCTGCGAAAGACAAACACCAGACCAGCGGCGGTACCGACGATGAAGTAATTGTTGTTGACATCGAAACACGTGATTTGCGGAACAGTCGTGTCCGCTGAAGTCGAAATGGCCACACATTTGGCTACAAAGTCGAAGTGATGCCAAACAAAGGGCATCACCAGCTGCTGGTCATCGACTGAACCGTTGATTGCCATCAATGGTAGCGATGATTGTATTCATCTGTTATGTTATGATTGCTAACAATAATAGTCAAAACATTGCGTAACGTCATTGCAATTGCTATTAATAGCTATGTTTTCATTGGTTTCCTATACTGTAGTACTGTATGTATTCATTCAATACAATACTGAATAGACTTATTGTAATTAATATGACTAATACTGTACAGTAGTAATGAAATAATAATTTTTTTTATGTTAAATAAATATAATTGTTGTAATTTTTATCTAATTTAAAGGCGTATTAATAATTTAGTTAAAAAATTATGATGTTTATCATTATGTTTAACAGGGCAATAACTTTTATAATTTTACACAAACTCCTAACGCTTTGATTTTGTTGTAATTTTTAAAATAATTATCAATGGCTTAAATTATATGATTTTTAATTAAACTATTTTATTAATGATGTAAAACTTTATCATAATTTATAATTAATGATGTTTACAATTTAACAATTTTGTATATTTATAAAGTAATTAATGATATTTTCAACTTTTGATTAACATTATATCATATATTTTTTTATAAATAAGATTAACAATTTATTTTTAAAATATTTATGATTCATAATATTATGAATTTTTAAAATATTTCTTTTTGATAAAACTATTTTGATAAGCCCTAGTGATTGATAATTTTGAAATTAGAAAAAATAACTGATTTTAAATAAAAGTAAATCATATTTAATGTATAGACTGGTATTTTAATTAATAAACAATTTTTAGTATCCGCTTATCTATTGGAAAAATCAGTGAAAGTTTTTAACCTAAAAATAGTGAAAAAATGGGATCAATTGATGAAAATCAAGTTTGAATATAAGCTATTGGTCCGGATATATTGTAAATGCTTTTAGGCTTTTTTATTGATATTTAAAAAACACAAATCAATATACAATTGTTTTAATAACACGATTGTTGAAATTAATTTAAATAAAAAGTAAAAGTATGGCACAGAAAAATATTTTTATGATAGACTATATAAATTGTTATACACTTTCACTGTTAGACTAATAATAATTTCAATTTGATTTTTTCTAAATTGTAAACAAACTCATAAAACAATGTTAATTGTTTTCAATACTCATTTGTTTAGTATTAGTATTTTGTTAATAATTTATCAATTGTTTAAAATAAATGCAATTAATTTTAATAAAGAAAGCTGTGGTCACTCCAAGAAGTTAAGACGAGAGGGCCGAGTGATTGGTGGTGAAGATGCCTCTATAGATGATTTTCCGTGGCAGGTGTCGCTCCAGAAGTTTTCCATCAATGGTATTGTTCCGATTCCTCACTACAGACACTTATGTGGCGCCAGTATTATCAATCACGATTGGCTTCTTACGGCAGCCCACTGTGTGGACGGGTATTTCATATAAAATAATTTTTAAAAAATTGAATTGTCATATAAAATATGAAAATATTTGATTAGACTTGTCAACCAAATACTACCGATGCAATTACGAGCCGTCATCGGCACTGACCTGTGGAGGAATGCTCTAATACAGCCATCCATTCAAGTGTTGTCTATCTCTAAAATTGTTGTCCACGAGAACTGGGATGAAAATGTTGGCAAAAATGACATCGCATTGCTCCGCACCAGTCGTCCCATAATATTTAGTGACAGAGTTAACAGTATTTGTATTCCGGACTCAGATCTTAATGTTACCGATAATGTTTTGGTGACCGGTTGGGGCATGACTTCCGATCGTTCATTATTGGCCAACTTTTTGCCGAATCGGCTGAAAAAATTGGAGATTCCTATTGTCGATATGAGCCGATGTCGGAAAATCTATAACTTTCAAAGTTATCAAATCACTGATAATATGCTGTGCGCCGGATCATTCAGAAATGGCCACTGCATTGTATGTATTATATTATATATATATTTTAAGTTAATTATAAAATTCAACTAACTGTGCACTTTAAAGGGTGCTTATATGGGTGACTCAGGTGGACCATTGATTACCTACGTTGATGGACGTGCCTATCAAATAGGTTTGGTCTCATTTTCATTGCCCTGTCGTACGTACGCTGCGCCCGATGTCTACACCAAAGTTAGCAAATATTATAAATGGATTGAAACAAACATTGACTAAACATTTTCATTAATAATTCACAAATTTTTGTTTCATTTTATATTTAATTTGTATAATAATTTCTAATAAAAAGTTTAATTTGTGTTTTTAATTATTTCAACTTTGATTTTATTTTCATAAGATATTAATATTTAAATAGTCTTTTAAATGATTGACATTTAACTGATCGATACCTATTGGCAGTGCGTTTTGTAACCGTAATTGTTGTCTTATACAATGTCTGGCCAGTTGTTTAAGACATGGTATGTGTTGTATCCGATCAAATACCGTATCATTTTGTCTGTAATCAAACTTTAAGGCCAGTGTCGATATAATATCGTTACCAATGCTTAATAGTCTCTTATAAGCTGTGCTACTGTACGGGACATCAATGATCACAAACTTAATCCAAAACAACTTTTTGGTCAGTTTGTCGACATTTGCGGTGTCCATTGCATGACAGATACGGTGAATAAAGTGTGGCATTTGATAGTCGAGAATCGGTATCTTTGCTCCGTATTGTAAGAGTACGCGCAAAATACATGGGTTTTCAGGTAAAAGTGTACAATCAATGATCGGTAGATGAAGATTGCGCCACAAATCACTTTTGGACTCAATGGCGTCAAATCGCGGGAAATCAATGAAACGGATTTTCTCTGACTTATCGTTTGGATCAGTTAACTCTATATTCAATTTATTAGTAATTTCTATGATATATTTCAGTGCATTTAAGCCATCTCTACGACCAATACTTAGCATTTGAATTTCCAAACATTTTTCAATGGCTTTCCACTGTCTTTCTTCAAACTGATAGACCGACCAAATATCCCAAATACCCGACTGATTGGATATAAAAAACCGGATAAATTGATCCAAAAGTTGATAATTTTTGTAGTCTATCTCCGCACAGAAGGCTAGTATGGCTGACATAAAATATCTGCAAACGAATTGAGACTCCGATTCATTAATAATGAGTCTATAGTTTGACATAAATGTTGTGATCAACTGTTCACACGCTTCGTGTTTGTCATCAAATTGATTAACATTTGGTATATATCTGCGAATTACATCCATCTGGTGATTGATTAACTAATACTTCTTTGATTTCTATCGACAAATAATTTAAATTAAATTTGATTTTGCAAATGATTATTAAATTTTGATTTAAATATTGATATATTGTATTTATTTTGTAATTATATTTATTTTGAAAACATTTATTACAACAAAATTGTTTAAAAAAATATCTCGAGAAGAGATGTCTCATTGACTGTATTGTTGTGTTCGTATAAAAAGCAAATTTTCGGTTGAATTCAAATCATTTTTATATTATATAAAATTGAATACTAAATTATATTTCGTTAACAAAAATGTAATAAATTTCTCGAGAAGTGATGTGCGAGACATCCTTTTTATTGTTGACTTCATATAAAAAGCAAAGTTTCGGTTGAATTCAAATCATTTATAGTTTATCTTTCATTTCATTTACTAAATTATCCCAAAATTCAATAAAACTGAAAATGAAAACCATTGCTATCGATGTCGAGTCTGAAGAAAAGACACTTCCGTCTGGAGGTTCGGGTGGAGAGGTTGTAGAGACCAGACGTCGCAGAAAACATTCGGGAGGCGGAAGAAGAAGAAGGCGCTCCCGATCCAGAAGAGGCCGATCGCGATCTGGTGGCCGAAAGGGTGGTCACCGTCGCAGACGAAGGAGAAGCCGAAAGCATAGCGAAGACAGTGAATGAAGAGAGAAGAAGACGAAGTGTGTCTCAGATTTCAATTGAAGAGTCAATGAAATAGATTTTTATCAAAATTCTTGTATTTATTTTATTTATATTTCAAATAAAATACTTTAAAATTGAAAGATATTTGTATTTAATTTTCATAATTAAATATTCAAATAAAAAATATTTGGCATAAAATTTGTCTTAAAATTATCTCTGAAATGGTAACTCAAGAGGTTTTATCATTAATTTCTTATAAAAAGCCGTTAATTATCATTTGATTTGATTAAAGACGTTATAATAGTTTGTAATTCAAATTTGAATTTTGAAATCTCGTGTGAATTACAATTAATTTAGTAATAATTCGTGTGATTTAATGTTAAAATATTAATATAATTTCTCAAAATATTCAATTGAATACTAAATTATATTTCGTTAACAAAAATGTAATAAATTTCTCGAGAAGTGATGTGCGAGACATCCTTTTTATTGTTGACTTCATATAAAAAGCAAAGTTTCGGTTGAATTCAAATCATTTATATTTTATCTTTCATAACATTAACTAAATTATCGGAAAATTCAAATCAACTGAAAATGAAAACCATTGCTATCGATGTCGAGTCTGAAGAAAAGACACTTCCATCTGGAGGTTCGGGTGGAGAGGTTGTAGAGACCAGACGTCGCAGAAAACATTCGGGAGGCGGAAGAAGAAGAAGGCGATCCCGATCCAGAAGAGGCCGATCGCGATCTGGTGGCCGAAAGGGTGGTCACCGTCGCAGACGAAGGAGAAGCCGAAAGAGTTGTGACGATGAGTGAAGAGAAAAGAAAGAAAAAGAAGTGGAAGTGTGTCTCAGATTTCAATTGAAGATTCAATGAATTAAATTTTAGTCAAAATTTTTGTTTTTTGTATTTTTTATAATCAAATAAAATACTTTAAAATTGAATTATATTTGTATTTAATTTTCATAACTAAATATTGACACAAAATATTTTGACTAATAATTGTCTTTAATTATCTATGAAATGGTAACTGAAGAGGTTTTACCGTTAATTTCCCAAAAAGTCGCTAATTATCATAGATTTGATTAAAACCGTTACAACAGTTTGTAATTCAAATTTGAATTTTGTAACTCTTGTGAATTAAAATTAATTTAGAAATAATTCGTGTGATTTAATGTTTAGATATTAACATTAATTTTAAAATATTCAATTGAATATAAAATCGTTAATTAAAAAACCTTAATTTTTAAATACAGTATATTTCAAACCAAACAGCACTTTGACAGTAATTATAGTTTTTTATACCCTATATCACAGTCAACTGATCATTTTTGATAGACAGTCCACCCAATCATTTCCCTCAATTCAATCAATCAGTTGATGGGCAACACTATATGCTACTACATGTGCTGTTGTTGTCTATGCTGTCGGCGAAAGTATGTCAAACAGCACCGGCTGAAGGAGAAGCGACATACAATTGCAATGATAAACCAGTTGTCGAAAAGTCATAGACCGCGAACAGTTGGAACGGATCCGACAAAAGTCGAGTTGAAAGATATGGCCAAGACTTTTGTGGTGCCGAGTAAGAAGTTCAAGACAGCAGAAGATGTTATCGCATACGAGGGCTATAGATTAGGCAAAACAATCGGTTCCGGAAGTTTTGCAAAAGTCCATCTCATTACACACATAAAGACTGGTGAAGAGTTGGCCTGTAAAGTGTTAAACCTGACCGACAAACTAATGGACGGCCGTAAACGTCGCTTAATGCGGTCCCGGGATATTAAAAACGAGTTGTTTACTCTTGAAAAGCTCACACATCCGCACATTATACGACTGGTAACTCATTTTACAATTATCAGAGATGACTTGATGTCTACTTTCTATATAGTCATGCAATACGCAATTGAGGGTTCACTTCAGGAACACACTCGTCTAAGAGGACCGTTTGCCGAACGCTTCTGTAGGCTATGGTTTGCCCAAATGTTGTCAGCATTGGTATACATGCATTCAAATCGCATTGTCCATCGAGACCTGAAACCGCAGAATATATTATTGGATGTCAATCAAGATGTTTTGATCAGCGATTTCGGTCTGAGCCGAATCGACTCCAGTGGCCAAGATTTGGAGTCAAAGACCTTTTGCGGAACACCGCAATATATGGCACCCGAACTGTTGAATATGAGATTAAAGAAAGATGAGCTGAAAAACCAGAATCCGGTCGACAGAGACAGTATAGATGCGCTCAGTTATAAGGCTATGCCCGTCGATGTATGGGCTCTGGGCTGTGTTGTCTTTTTTTGTTTTACCCAAACAGTTCCCTATATTGTCTATCATAAAGATATGTCCCGATGGCCTCAGACAGTCGAACAGATGAAACATCGAGAATACAGTTTGCCGTCGCGTTTGAATCCGACGCCCGAATTTGTCCAAATAATCCGCCGTATGCTTGAACCCAATCCCACTTCAAGGCCAACAATGCTACAGTTGACCACAGATAAGTGGATCGCCGAAAAATATAAAGTGGTCGACAAAAAGGTCCAAAAAGATATGAAAAAGATTAACAAATAGTGTGATTACAAATAGTTTAGTACATTATTTAACAATCAGTTTTCTGCTATCTATTTGTCGGTATACTGTATATTGTTTTTTCTATTTAAAACATTTTGTAATAAAAAAATTGATAGTATTATTCATTATTACAGATTATAATTAAAAACAAATAAATTTATTTTATACAAACCACAAAAAATGATTTTATTAATAAAGTATTAATACAAAAAATATAAAACATTGCAATTTAATAATCAGATCAAATAATAATATTATAAATAAAAAAAGTGCTTAAAATAGATCAATAAATAATTATATGATAAATATAATGGTTATTATTATATTAATTCAATTTTGATTTTATTGGTTTGTTGTTATATTTATTTAGTATGCATTTTATTAAAACAAAAATGAGTATAACTTTATCGAAAAATAGTTTTTCAAACTATTTATATATTAATAAATACTTTAATATCATATTCAATATACTGTAAGTTCAATAATAACTTGTTTTTTGAAAACCATATTAACTGGTATTAAAAAAAACTTTATTAATAATAAAAATATATAAAACAAAAACATAAAAAACTTATTAGTAATATAGATTTTTACTATCAATTAAAAATATTACCAAACTTAAGCAATAAGACTCAATATGCAATTTATTTTATTGTAACTGATTAACTGATTAAATTCATTAAGTATTATATGAGTTTAGCAATAGTAGACATACTGTACATGTATTATAATATCTACAATATTATATATAGAAAGCAGGTTAGATATGCGTTCATATACTAATTGTATATTGATAACTTTGTAGATTATTTCAACAACAAAAATAATTTTTATTAATTATTTGATAAAACATTAAATAGTATATACTATTGATTTAAGTTAAATTTTTGAATTAATTTATTTTATAGACAGTATAAGTTTATTTGTTTTATTTCATTTAACAATAAATATAATTTTAAACAATCAATATTAATAAATCTAAAAAACGCATTCTTTATATACAATACAATACAATATTTATAAGTAATAAATAATTATTATTTAATAAATATAACAAAAATTTAATAACTACTAAATAATACTAAACGTAAATCAAATGTGATGTTTGAGATCAGTCATATATTGTTGAAAAAGATGAGAATTGCAATTACAGTTATAGGGTTGACATCCAGTGTTGCCATTAATGTCAATTGTGTCGACTATTTTGCATAACTGTTCACTAATAGTAAAAGCAAAACCATAGAACCTATTGCTTAATTGAGTGATGCTATCATTGATTTGGTAGGCAATCATATACCACGCCGACGCCCGCAGCTTCTGGTCATCGATTGAGTCCATTTGCGACTCTAATTGAAAACGTTGTTTAAATTGTTCAAACAATTTGCCGACCAATGACTCGAGTAATTCGTGAATATCATTGATTTCAGTCCTGCCATTAGTATAACGACATGTCTTAGTAAAGGTACCGCTCAGTAGTATTGCTTCGTTGGCCACTCGGAAGCGATTCAATAAATAGCGAACTTTGTTTCTATAGATTATAAATGCTTTTTTTGCCGACTCTTCATATTTTTGCCATCCTTTTGAAACAAATTATTTAAATTAAAACTATTAGTTAATATGATATTATGACTTACCCTCCAAAATAAATCTAGGATTAGGTTTGGCATCGATTTCCAGTTGAATCTTAGTTTGAATACTTGTCTCGAAAGCGCAACATTTTCGGTAGAGTTGACCCAACACTCTAGTGGACTGATATGTCTTTTTTGCGTCAATTTTCTCCATAAAATCTGGATATTTCTTAGACTTTTCTTTCCTAATATTCATAAATATAAAATAAAACAATTAATACGAATATGAGTGCAAATCTCTACCATTAATATAATAGTATCGAAACAATATTTTAAAGATTAAAATTATTATTATTTGTTAACAGATTAAGAAATAAAAATAATAAATAATTAGAAATAATTATATTTATATTAAAAAAAAAATCAATTTACAAACCAATTAATTGGTTCCACAATTCCTGTCTTTGCAAAATCTAATGCCATACAATATTTCAAAGCTATATAAATATTTTTCAAAAAAAAAAATTATTTTAATTTCTATATTTTCAGTTATGTTTAGTTTAGTCTGACCTAAACTCATGCAGACATTGGAAAATATGCCATCTCTTTGTGAATCAGCGTTTGCCAGATAAGCATTTGCTAGAAGTCCGACGTTATTACTCAATAAATACTCGCAATAAAAGTCAAGAATGTCTTCGACTTCTGCTTTATGGTCTAATTCATGTGATTTTCCGGTCGGGAAATGCATTGGAGACATATTCTGTCCCTTAAATATAATATCTGTGTTCCAGAAGAGTGCATATTCATCGCCATCTAAGTCACTTCCGGCCATTTCATCTGAATGAGGTCGCGGACCTTTAGCTGGAAATACAAGACAATCTCTGATGTGACCCAATGCTGGTATGTTAACTGCTGTTAGTTTTCTGATATCTCCGGGATGTAGACACGGAAATTTGGTTACCATAACCTCTCCGTCTAATATAAAGTATTGACCGGTGGCCACACCATCTTTGTCTACATGAGACAACTTTGCGAATACCTGTCCATAATCTAGAGTTCCAGTTTCATCGAGTACTCCAAATGCAATCCTTCCCCTATTGATTGGCATTTTAATTCTGGCCTTTGATTTGAGTTCTTTAATTCTGTGAGGTATTAGACAATCAAGAATTTGTCTAAATATGGGTTCCGTTAGGAATGATGTGCCGACTGTTAGTAACTTTTCATACGGTAAACAAAGAGTGCTTTCATTTTGCAATAAACTCATAGCCGACGCCTCGCAGACCAGAGAATTGGCTAAACTTTTAAGATTTTCGTTTAACATTTCCATAAAGATTTTCGGCTCAACTGACAACTGTTCCAATAGTGAGATAAGTGGTCGGTTGAGGTAAACGGCTCGCGGGGCCGACAACTTCAATATACCCAATGATCTGTCTGTTGAATCATACTTTTTCATACTTTCTCTAAATATAATATGTTTTCCCTTAAGCTTAGTGTTGACCACAAGCATGCCTTTACATCCGCCAAACCTTATTTGCATCGCTGACGGCCTATGAATGCAATCAAATGGCAACTGTTTATAGACTTTTTCGGCTATTTCTTCGGAAACCATTCCAATGCCATCAGAGAAAACATATCGTTCTTTGGTTAGTAATTGACTGTTTCTGTAGTCTGGTTTCAAAGAGCCCTCAATGTCTGGAAAGACATCTATTTTTGTATTATTATCAATACTTATGTGAGTCATGGCCTGTGAGAAGACCAGTCCGAGTCGGGCCACATATTTGGGAACATTTTTTCGTATTTTACTCATATCTCCAACTGATTCACGAAATGTATGAGCAGTTCGACAACAGCTATCCTTTGCATACAAAATCATTCCGTTGTCTCTCAACTGACTCGAAGAACTGCCGACAAACTGGAAAACTCTTTCACCAATTTTGATACCATTTATTAGCGGTGTTTTGACAATTCGTTTAATAAAATTTATTTGATTTTCTCGGGAACCACTTCTGACAACTGAAAAACTTAATGCATTCAAATTATCCTCTCTTATAGTTAATCTCAAAGTATAGTCGGGCTCTGAGTTGACTATAAAACGACTCTTTAGTATTGGTTGTGGCGGCAGAAGAAGCAGACGAGTGGGCGTTAAAATGCATCGACGGATCTCTTGAATCTCAGCGCTAAACGACTTGATATCCAATTCTTCTTCTGTTTTGTTTTGCTTTTTCTGTTTCAGTTGACTGAAGATCTTTTCTAAAGCTATTAATACACGAAATATTGATTTGCTGTCAATAATGGCTGATATTTGAAACAATGTTTCCTCAATAGTCTTTGGATCAGTTTTGGCCAATTGTTCACATTTTTCCATAAAATTAATTGTTTCAAACTTAAAGAATAGTTCATCGGATGCTTGAAATGTGTGAGAAAAGACTGACTCATAAGCATATCTGACATTAAACGGCAGTTTAATGTTATTTGTATTCAATAAGTAATCAATTTCTCTATTATTAACACTAATGTGTTCACTAATGTGTGCGAAATATATAGGAATTTGAGTCAATTTTTTGATATTATAGACACAATAATACGGATCCAATGGTTCGCTGTATTTAAATTTGTTGGCAAATTCTGCCAACGATTGTCTCATATTTGGCAACTCTATGACAAAAACATTACTTTTGCCAATGATTTGTGCGGACAATCCGTACAATTGATTGTCACGAATCCAATTGATTGCATTGGATGTCTCGTCCGTATGAATACCGACAAAGTTGTCGAACTGTTCTCTAAGTGTTTGTTTTGGATATTTGTTTCGTTTGTTTGGTGACAAAGACGTGTTGTTGTTGTTGTTGTAAACTTTGCTATCATTTTCAACCATATATAGTATCGGCGGGTGATTGACATTAATGTATAGTTTAATTGAATTGAGTTCAGTGGACATAACTATCGACTCAAAGGACGAATAGTCGAACTCGAATTTGTAGCGAATGTTTGTAAAAGACTTCTTATTGTTGCCACCGCTGGTCACCCGAAACCTGATTGTCATGAATTTGCGGCAGTGATGAAACTCGACGGTCAAGTCATCTCTGGCCACATGAACTTTGCTGTTAAAGTGATTGCGATCAGTGCTGTCGTAATGTTTGATGAATTGAGTTAAATCAATAAGAGTTCCCAATTTGAATGATTTTACATCAAATGTTTCAATCAATTCATTTTCTGAGTTATTGTTTGTAGTGTTTGTGTTTGACTTTGAGTTTATAAACCACTTATAAGTTTCGTCGGCAATTGAAAACCAGGTCTGTTTGAGTCGGCTTTCGGTACAAATGTTTGCCATCGCTTTCTTCAGACACAAACTGTTGTTTTTTTCGAGAATCAATTGAGCCGTATATCTGGAAACCCATTCATCTTCGTAATAGTTTTTGTCAGTACTGTTGGCCAAAGCGGTTAACTCGAGTGACGCAAACTTAATGTTATTTAATTTTCTGATAATTGATTGCAACTCTTTTCCCTTTTTTATTTGCCAATCATTTCGGTTCAATTGATTTGTTTCAATACAACCATTGTTTGAGTGGTCGTCCGTTGGGACGTCCGATATGTGTATTATCTCAACAATCACTCCATTGGAACCGCTATTTATATCACTCATTGCTTTAATGTTAACTTTTGTGCTAAAAAAATTTTGTGATCAACAAAATAAAATTAGCAAACAATTAGACGAAAGATTTAATGCAATGACAACTAATTGAATTCAACGATAACTTTGTTTTTAACATATATTTTAAATCTAAAATTCATTCAAAAAAAAGTCAATTCCATTCAAAAATCATAATTCTATTGATTTGCACGCGATTTGACTTCAAATTATATTATAAGTTATATTTATAACTATTATTATTTCTAATCTATAATTATTTTTTGTTTTAATTTAGTAAATGCAATATATATATACAGAATATGTAGCATTTATAGATTTCTACATTAAATATATTATGATTAAATATATAAATATTTTTTCTTAATAAATAAATTAATGATTACTATAAGTAAAAGTAACTGGACAATTTAATTTGAAATTTAATTAAATATATTTTTTTATTTATACAAAGTATTTGGAAAAAAATATTAAATAATATATTTATCTTTTGGTATAACTATTACGAGTGCAATGATTATAATTATTATTAAAACAAATGCCGCAAAAATTGCCGAATAAGGACTAATAGACTGTTCGCTTGAAGTACCGATAGTTTGTTGTAACTCATGAGTGGGAAGAACCGCACCATCAGCTTCAGGTGAAGCCATTTGTATAGTTATCGATGTATTTACTGATTGAATGTCTTCGGAGAAACAAATAAAAGCATTTTTCAGATGTTTGAGAGGTCCTAATTCTGCTATCAGTTCCCCATTTGGTTTTACATCATTAGATTTAATATTTAATTCCCTGTAGTTATTATCACTTGTAATAAATAAAGTATAATTGATATGTTTATTATCATCGATTGTATAAACCATCGCTGAATCAATTGATTTGTTGTCAAACAAATCGCTTGACTTAACAAATGGATAAAGTTTGATATCTTCACCATTAATGGCATCACATATGGACTTCCATTCAGCAATTCTGTAGTTACTATCTCTGAAGACAATCAACTTGTTTGGCGATAATTCAGTGATGGCATCAATTTTCATGTTATCACTGATCGGTTCCAATATTTTATTTAAAAACTTGTTATCAGCGATCAGTTTATTTACAGTCCAGTTCATTGTTTTCATCGAATATTCACCGTATTTGTTGTCATCGATGACTATGAGATCAGATGAAGGATCAGAACAATTGTGTGCGTCCAAGAAGAAGGCGGCGTCCACTTTGGACATACCTATTGGCAATTGCTGGACATTTTGGCCGAAAAAATCAAACCGAAGCCAATAAGTTTGCTTATGAGACATGAATAATATTAGTAAAAAATTATCATTTTTTGGATTAGATTTTATTTTTGCTAAGGCTATTGAATCTAATGTAAAATCATTATCGCATGGAGTGATGGCATATAAGATATCAATGAAAAATACAAATACAAAGAATATAACAATTGATTCATTAGTTAAATACATTGTGTAATAATAGTTGTTAAAAAAACATTTAAATTTTATTTTGATTTCATGAGCTCATAAATATTGAAAAAATTATTATATTGTATATTTATATTATGATCTACAGTAATATTATTATTTGTAAGTAATCTTTAGTTGTAAATTAGTTTTTTAAAATTATAAAAATAAGTAATTCATTTTTGTATTTTATTATTATAATTAATAAATACTGTAAAACTTTAAAAGTAATTATAGTAACAATAATTTGTATTTCAAAAACTAGCATATTTTAATTAATAAAAATTAAAAATAAGTGTATTATAACTTTTATAAAACATTATAAGGTAAGTATTTATTGCAAACTTATCAAAATAATACATAAATTATATTAGAAAATATATTAATAATAAATTTAATAATAAACACTTAATAGTTTTGTTATACACGATAAAACCAAATCTGTATATTAGAAATAATATTAGTATATAATGATAAAATGATCAATAGTTTGAAATAGGTAAGTTTCTAATGTTAACTTAATCAAGCTATTATAGACAGTGATTGATAGATTTTTTGTTAATTATTTCAATCATAAAATACGCTTAATATGAATTTACTCTTTTAAAATTTAATAATAATAATTTAATAGTTTAAAATGATGATTAGTAAAATCTTCAAAATAATATTCAACAAATTACTGATATTTTATCAAATTTATGGCAAAAATACTTATACTTAAAAATATTTAAAATTTATTATTTTTGACAATAATTTTCTCAGTTATTGTTTATACATTAGTATCCAATAATTATTTATAATATGGCACTATATTTAGTACATTTATTTGATCAATTTATTATTGATAATTTAATTTTAAACTAACATTTATAATAATTAACAAAAAAATATTGTATTATACTATTTAAATTATAAATTAAATATAGTGCAAATTATCATTTTGTCTAGCATTATAAAATAAATTTATCAATTTCATTTCATAAATATGAATAAATAAACTGTGATTTAATATATAGTACTATACAATCAATATAATTATGTCAGTATCATTGAAACCAATAATAAGATAAGCAAACAATTGTTGGATTAAAATGTCAATATATGTAGTGATTGTACAATTATTTTTTAATAAGCAAATAAAATACAATATGTGCCAAATTAATTCAATTGGTTTGATCTAAATTTGTACTTCAAATCAGATTAATGTCGCTTTCAATACACTATATATATTGATATATAAATATATGAAATATTAACTTTTAATAACATTTTCCAATAAAAAAAAGTTGAAAATGTTTTCACTTAAAGGTATTAATAATTATTTAATGTTTAAACATTTTATATAATTAACTATACATTTCTATATTTGTATGTCAATAGGTTTATTCACATTTGCATTACTACTGGTCTCAGTGTATGCCGACTGTCCAAATGTTAAGGACAGTGATATCACACCCTGTGTTTGTTTAACTAATCAGATCCGATGCGAGGGTCCGTCGGTGACCAACGATGTGTTGGCCAAAGTATTGGCTACAATCGACAAATCGAGATCTGATTACCAGAAAGAATTTGATGGTCTTGAACTTTACAATACCAAAGTGACCAAAGTTACCACTGAGGTAATCATCAAATTGTCTTCTAATAATTGATATAAAAGTTTATTTTATTAGTTATAGTTATATTGATATGTTTTTTCACTAAAAAACAGATATTTGGAAAGTTAGTATTGAAGACTTTCGCCAAATTCAATAGCAATCCGATCTCCAGTGTCTCATTGGGCAACTTTCCCGATCTGGTGTATCTGGATCTGGTCAACAACAACCTAAGCAAAACGGTTGACTCCAATCTATTTCTTGGTCTCAAAAGTCTCCGATTTGTCAATTTGGGCGGTAATGACATCGAAGACTTCCCGCGCGACACATTCGCCCAGTCGGACAATCTTCAGAGGATTGTCT
This sequence comes from Oppia nitens, assembly GCF_028296485.1. Classification (NCBI taxonomy): domain Eukaryota; kingdom Metazoa; phylum Arthropoda; class Arachnida; order Sarcoptiformes; family Oppiidae; genus Oppia; species Oppia nitens. The sequence goes on along the minus strand of NW_026533252.1, from coordinate 1,931,903 downwards.
TAAGCGGCAATAAAATCAAACGATTGGAATCCGACGAGTTTTCGTCTGAATACCACAACAACATTGAACTGACAGAAGTTGATTTGTCTAACAATGCGCTGACACTGTTGCCGAACAACATCTTTTGGCCACTTCGGCGACCACTGTCCATAAACTTGGCGCACAACAAACTGGCCACTGGTCTGGAAGTCGATGCACTGAGCTTTGGCGAAGATGCTATTCAGTACGAACCGATCCGATTGATACTCAGTGACAACGGTTTCAAAGACGAGAACCTATTGGCCACAACTTTTGCACATATCGTACGCCAGAAGCTGTCCGTTGCGTTGGATTTATCCGACAACGGAGTGACTAAGTTAACAGACAAAGTATTTCAGGATCTTTTGAGAGCTAATCGTCGCACAACTGTTACACTTAACGGCAATCCAATCAAATGTGCCGATTGTGCCAATAAATGGATCCCCGGAGATATTGCCGCCAATAAGGTCAGAGCCAATCAGATTCAACTGACCAAATGCACAGACGATGCCAAGAGAACTCTTACGCAATATACCGCCGCTGACTATAAGGACTGCAAATAAGAGGACTGCAGAAAGAAAAACCACTTTTCATCGCTTAATTTCAATCATCACTTTTAATAATAATTGTTATTTTATTTAATACATGTTATGAGTTTATACAGAATTATTATACACAAAAAAATCAAAATATAAAATATTAATATAATGTTAAAATGCAAAATAAAATTAAGGTTAATAAAAATATATTACGAAAACAATTAATTGATTAGTGTTTTGTTATCTCATTTTTTTTGGTATATAAATATATATAATAATATAAATATTTGTATATAAATACCTGTATACTGTATGATGAGTTAGTTTAAAAATTATATTATTGTCTAAAATTTGACAAAATTAATTTGACCTAAAAATAGCACTAAAAACATTGTGATCACTAGGATCGAGGCCACACCGGATGCCCGGATAGGTATGTTCAACATTTTGGCCTCCATTTTGATATTACAGGTATAGAGAAGAAGAGAATCCAAGTCCTCTTGAGTGGTCTCCTGATAGCCGAACGGTCGCGATCTAAGTTCGTGTCCCAATCGTCTCAAATCGTGACAACAATTGGTCAGTCGGACGGCTTGAACAATGGGTACACTGAGTAATGTAAACCAGAGTAATGACGAGATTAAAACCATCACAGCTATCTTCAGGTCATTGGTAACGACAACTTGTTGTGTCAACAGTCCAAATATGGCTACAACTGCACGACAGCCAAAATTGATAATCAAAAGGGCGACTCCCAGTGCCTGCTCTGAGTTCAGATAGTCGATGAATTTGCGCGATTCACCCGTCCTTTTGCTGAACTCCTGTATTAATAAAAAAAACAGTTACCGGTAAATAAAAAACAAAAACTACCTGTGCTTAGTATGACTTCAGCTAACATACAGTTGATTAGGAAAGTAATACTATTAGTACCTGAAAGTCAATACGCTTTTCACGCACACCGGACACCAAATTGTTAATATATGAGATGTTTAGCTGACAGTGCACTGAATAACTGATGACAATAGCGGCACATATGATGTCATTCCAAGTCAACGAAAATATGGTGAAAACTGTCATTATTTTAACCACAGTTTCGTTGTTTGGCTCCATCCAAGTGAAACAGATCTCTTGGAACACTGTTATGTGTACGGTATGGCCGATCACTGAGATGGTCACCCAAGTGACGCCCAACCAGAGAAATCTACGCAACGTCTGAACCAATTTCTTTTGGGCGATAAACCAGCCATTGATTCGTGTGGACTGAAGAAAGGCGCGCTCCAGAAGATTATGAAGACATTCACTCTCCGGAGTTCTCATCAAATGCAAGACAAAGAGATAGGCAAACAAATGCAACAAATCAGGGATCAGATAAAGACTAATGAAATTTCCCGAACATTTCAACGAGTTGTCACCGGTGTGTCTTCGGGTGAGTAATGATAGCTCAGTGGTAGCTGTCGTGTAATTGTTTGGCCATTTTGTCGTCGAAGAATAGTCTTCATTATTATGAGTTTTATACCACAATTTGTATGGAGTGGACCACTTGTGCGAGTCATCAATCAGATGATCGCTGGCCTCGCTATGATATGGCGGATAGCCGTCCTGTCGAAAACAGGAGGCATACTGTAGGACATAGCCAACAACGATGACTAGTATGACAATTGTCGTGTATAATACATTGAACACCTTTGCCGTAAATGTCACTTCGGGTGCTATCGGATATACTATTGGTCGCCAACCCAACACTGCAAGCAATCGGAAGTACGGCTTTAGGACTTTGCGTTTGCAGAGATGTAATGCCACAGACGTGTACTCTTGAAGGTCAGCCTCAGCAGCGTTTTGAATGTTCTCGTCGTATAAGTGTTCAAACGTCTCGTGTATCTCACGGGCCGATGACTCCAATTGCATCGAAATGGCCAGAAATGGCCGATTCGCTGTCGAGGCCATCGTCTTTACCGACTCTTCAGTTGAATCACCACTGGATGTAAGGCTCGACCTCTTCTTGTATGAAAACATTTAACAATATTTTTTAATATAAATAATAAGCAAATTATATGATATATTGACAATTGGTTATAAACATCGATAGTTTAATAGACTTTTTTTATTTATATGGTTAACAACAAAATATAATCATAATATGTATTACAAAAATAAGAGTTAATTTATACTTATTGTGATTTTTGCTAATATGTCATTAAATTAGAAGTTATTTTATCGACATTTATATTTGATTTTCAATTATATTTACATTTTAAAAATAAATATTATAAAAATATATAATTTTTATAATAAAGTATTTATATTTATTTTGTAGTTTCCTTTGACAACTCAAATATTACTCAATTTTAATGAAAGATATAATATATATATAAAAAAATTTAAACTCTAATATCTCTGACAACATTTCTTATCATTAGTTTTTTTGCTACATATACTGTATTTTGATTCATATATCTATACATTTACTAAATATTATATTAAAATTAAAAATTAAAATTATTTCAATTGATATTTATTATTATTTAGTACTATTATACTAATATTGATAGTAACTATGTTTCTCATATGTTAAATACTGTATATAAATATTTATAATTACAGTGTTATTGTTTATTTATTAATATAACTTATAAAATATTAAATTTATCATAAAATTAATAAATATTCACAAATAAAGGTTATGGATATCAAAAATTATAAATTATAACTTATGAGTAATTTTTAGATACAAATAAATATATTATTAATTTTTTCCAAATTAATAATTGTCTACAATTTACAGGTACTGTATAAATGCGATACAATCTATAATTAACTAAAATATCTTTTTATTACCAATGTATTGACACAATAATTGTAAAGATAATATACATGTATATTAATTTTTAAATTTAGTTAAACTTAAATATAAAATATTAAATTAAAAAACAAATAATTGGATAATAAAATTATTGAACACTTTTATCATACAATTAGTTTGCATTATCATGACTTGTCTTCTCTGGTTTGTCGACATTGTTTTGGTCTTTAGATTTATCCGAGTCTTGTATATCACTATTTGTTTCACTTCTTGTCGTTAACTGTTCCTGTAATTCATTAAAGTCAGTCATTTCATGTTTCACTTCTTCAGCTCCGATCTTATTAGTGTTTTTCTGATCTACCGATGCATTGACTGCTATTATGGGTGACTTCTGACTATTGATTACGTCTTTATTGTTAACCGGAGATTGAATTTTATTATTATTTTTGTTTTGATCGCCAATTGGTGTTTGCGATAGAATTTTAGGACTTGTCCTCAAAAGAAGTGACTCTTCTCTGTTCTTTTGCCGCAAACGACGTTCACTTTCTTCCTTTTCTTCTCTATCGTCTGGATATCATTTAAATAAATTATAAATTAATTAATAATAACAATAAGATTATATAAAATTTAAAAATGGCATATTTTCATACTTTTAATATTTTGTTTAGTGATATAACAATAGAGAAAGCATATGCCTGTCGACACTATCAGAGCTAAGACCAGTATAACCATTAGGACAGTCCATAGTTTGTTGTCATCGTCGTTAACACCAGTCGTTAGTTTAACAGTGGTTTTCATTGATTTAGTAAAAACAGTGCTTTTTGTCATTGTATCTGATTGTGTGTTAACTACTGTTGTCTCAGTCATGGATCCAGTAGTTACAGTAGTATTGGTTTTATCATCATTTGAATTATCAGTGGATGTTATTAAACTGTTATTTGAGGTATCATTTTGTCCATTAATTAAATACAATGTTGTCATCAAAAGTAGAAATAGATATGGTTTAGACATCACTTTATTGATACAGATATAAATAGCATTTGATTTTAAACTAAATATAATTTATGATTAAATCAGTTTTGGTAATAAGTAAATGGTAATATCAAAATAATATAGAATATTCAATTGAATATTATATTTAGTTTTTAAAACATTTTATTACATAAAAAAATATTAAAAATATTTCGAGAAGAGATGTCTCATTGACTGTATTGTTGTGTTCGTATAAAAAGCAAATTTTCGGTTGAATTCAAATCATTTATATTTTATCTCTCATTTTGTTTGACAAAATTATCCCAAAATTCAATATCAACTGAAAATGAAAACCATTGCTATCGATGTCGAGTCTGAAGAAAAGACACTTCCGTCTGGAGGTTCGGGTGGAGAGGTTGTAGAGACCAGACGTCGCAGAAAACATTCGGGAGGCGGAAGAAGAAGAAGGCGTTCCCGATCCAGAAGAGGCCGATCGCGATCTGGTGGCCGAAAGGGTGGTCACCGTCGCAGACGAAGGAGAAGCCGAAAGCATAGCGAAGACAGTGAATGAAGAGAGAAGAAGACGAAGTGTGTCTCAGATTTCAATTGAAGAGTCAATGAAATAGATTTTTATCAAAATTCTTGTATTTATTTTATTTATATTTCAAATAAAATACTTTAAAATTGAAAGATATTTGTATTTAATTTTCATAATTAAATATTCAAATAAAAAATATTTGGCATAAAATTTGTCTTAAAATTATCTCTGAAATGGTAACTCAAGAGGTTTTATCATTAATTTCTTATAAAAAGCCGTTAATTATCATTTGATTTGATTAAAGACGTTATAATAGTTTGTAATTCAAATTTGAATTTTGAAATCTCGTGTGAATTACAATTAATTTAGTAATAATTCGTGTGATTTAATGTTAAAATATTAATATAATTTCTCAAAATATTCAATTGAATACTAAATTATATTTCGTTAACAAAAATGTAATAAATTTCTCGAGAAGTGATGTGCGAGACATCCTTTTTATTGTTGACTTCATATAAAAAGCAAAGTTTCGGTTGAATTCAAATCATTTATATTTTATCTTTCATAACATTAACTAAATTATCGGAAAATTCAAATCAACTGAAAATGAAAACCATTGCTATCGATGTCGAGTCTGAAGAAAAGACACTTCCGTCTGGAGGTTCGGGTGGAGAGGTTGTAGAGACCAGACGTCGCAGAAAGCATTCGGGAGGCGGAAGAAGAAGAAGGCGTTCCCGATCCAGAAGAGGCCGATCGCGATCTGGTGGCCGAAAGGGTGGTCACCGTCGCAGACGAAGGAGAAGCCGAAAGAGTTGTGACGATGAGTGAAGAGAAAAGAAAGAAAAAGAAGTGGAAGTGTGTCTCAGATTTCAATTGAAGATTCAATGAATTAAATTTTAGTCAAAATTTTTGTTTTTTGTATTTTTTATAATCAAATAAAATACTTTAAAATTGAATGATATTTGTATTTAATTTGTAATTTGTAATTAATTCATAACTAAATATTAACACAAAATATTTTGATTAATAATTGTCTTTATTTATGAAATGGTAACTCAAGCGGTTTTACCGTTAATTTCCTATAAAGTCGTTAATTATCATTGATTTGATTAAAACCGTTACAACAGTTTGTAATTCAAATTTGAATTATTTAAATATTTTTATAATTTCGTGACAATTAATGTCGTATTCATTAAAAAAAATCATCAATTGTTTCAAATAAAGCAATATTTTTATTTTTTGGCTGTAATTTGTTTCTCATCTTCTAATTGATTCAAAAAGAGTTTTTAAACAAACAAACAAAATGACTGAAGAGAAAACCAAGAAAGAAGACGACAACAAATACAAAGATATTTTCAAAATGTTTGACAAACAAAACGTCGGATACTTTGGTGTCCGCGAAGTCCGTGAAGTCATGCAATCATATAATATGGTCGCTACCGAACAAAACATCTACGAAATGGTCGCTCAGTTGGACACAAATAACAACGGTTTTGTCACATTTGATCGGTTTGTCTCCATATTCACCAACAAAATCAAAGACACAGAGATGGAAGAGGAGATGCGGGAAGCGTTCAAAGTCATCGACAACGATGGCAACGGATTTATTTCGGCTAAAGAGTTCAATAAAATCATAACACAAGTGGGGGACAAGTTTAGTGACAGCGAGTGGAATCAATTGGTCCACGAACTCAACTTCGGTAAAAATGAAGAAATCAATTACGAAGAGCTGATCACATCATTAATGTCAACACAAAAGTAGTTTTAATTTTTTTTTTTGAACAAAATGTTAATTTAAATAATTAGTGTTTTATTTTATTTAAAAACAAACACACTTTTAATGTATAAAAACTTAGTTTATATTGTAATATATGATAATAATTATTGTTTAAAATTTTCTTTTTCTCCTAAATTAAACAAATATGGTTTGCAATAATAATAATAAAAAAATTATTAGCATTTAAATATGTGATTACAAGTTTACAATTATCATAATTATTGCAATTAAAAAATATGTGAACAATGGATATTATTAATAAATTTATAATACAATTAACTAATTAAAATCATGATTATCACAGTGAATAAATACAGTGAAATATAATAAATACGATAATCAGCCCTAATATAAATAAAATCAATACACAGTAATTATGTATTAAACTGTAACTAAATTATTAAATAAGTATTCAATACTTATTTTAAAAATTTATTACACATTAACAAAATCTTTGGCTTAAAAAATGAATCAAAAATTTATGCACAAAATAATAATAAAACTCTATATTTAATTATTACCAGATATTTAACCAGATTTTCTCCAGAAATGACATCCGTCTCGACTTCTCTCCCGATCGGATGTGTTTGCTTTGCGGTGTTGTCTGGTATGTCGACTCTGGGTTCGGCTTAAGAATGGCTATCCTATTGATGGCACCGCTTCTGAGCGATAGATTCCTAAATGAAAACCTCTGGAAATCATTTTTCGATGACGAAGAAGAAGATCTTCTGCTATTAGAAGATATTTCTGTTTCGTTTAGTAATGAAAATCGTTTTCGTGGCATATAATGAAATGAATCAAATTTTCTTTCAAATGGTTGAGGACTTGGTTTCAGATGATGTTCTTGTTTTATATCATTCATCAGCTTTTCGTGAAGTGTCTTCTCTTTTTCAGCGATTGGATTCAATACCCGTTCCGATACTGGTCTCAATGGTGGTCGCGATCTAATAAAATCCATAATCAAAGTTCGGGCGTCTTTTTCCACCCGTTTCGGCAGATTTATCACCTTTTTTAGCGAATATCTTCTTGAGTTGATATCATTCAATAGCATCTCATAGGGAGTCAATTCATACTCTCTTTGTTTGATATTAGCTGCCGTTTGTTGTGGCGATGTATTAATATTTTTGAGAGTCGTCCCATCCCTCAGCTGTCGCATCACTTTCATCCAGAGATGAGCCCACACTTCGACGTGAACATCATCATTGTCTTCATTGTTTTCAGCGATCATAGTATTCAATTGGTTCAACTTTTGGGTACCAAATGATATTTTATTCAGAAATGTCGATATTTCGATAGCTTCGGCCACCAAAGCTCGACAAACGCTGCGGTAGTGGTCATCACTATCCGTACGATTGCAACAAATATCTAGCAATTGGTTCAAAACTTGTATCTCTTCGTTCTCATCGATTCCTTCATCAATCTCTTCATTCATCAACAATTCGAAGGCGTTTTCTAATTCTTTAGTGACACACACTTCTTCTTTTTCATTGGAATCGTAGTCCAGAGCTTTGTATATGAGTGGTGCCAATGAAGACATGACTGTCATTACAGACACAGAACTGTTGTCATAGTCTTGAGACACAAATCTACTCCAAGTCTTTGTATGGACACATCCGTTAGTTTTTATATATATTTTGTCGGGATTTCTGAAATAACGACTGTCCAGGTCTTGACTGATATCTTCTTTGAGTGCACTCAATGACTGGTGAATGACAGCCCACACCTGTTCTTCGGCTATACCGGTGCGCAAAGCCTTGACTATTGAGTCCAAAGTGAAACAATTGTCTTCATCGGGAACACATGTGACCGACATTTTCTATCAATTATATTAACAGTCAATTAATTTGATATATAATTCACATTAAAAAAAACATTAATAAAGTTATTATTATTGATATTATTTGAGTTTAAATGTGGATATAAATCATGTGCCACACAATAACCAGTTATCTGTTTGTTTGCAAATATTTTATAGAAAAATACTCATCAAAATGTTAATAGGATTAAACTTTTACTAAACTTTTATATTTATTATAAATTTATAAGTTATTATATATTTACTACAATACTGTAGTACATGTGGTTTATTTATATTTGTCATTAATTAAATCCATAAAATGAAATGAAAATTTCAAATACAAGTTTGCAAATTAACTGTTTTATTATTTTTTTGTGCGCTATTTTGAATTTCAAATTATTCTGTATGTATATATATATGGGTTTATATTGTAATATTATAAATGTATATAATATTTTCAGTTATATAAAAGGCATTTAATATAAAAATGGTTAGTAACACATACTTGACTAATAATAATTCACTGATAAGATACCGGTATATAAAATAATAACAATGACTTACTAACCAAAAATCACAAATGAATCCGGATTTTTAAAATAACTCAAAAAAAATTTCTATAATTATAATATGGCTTTTAATGTCATTTTTTAAAAAAAAAGTATAGCTAAATATTTGTGTTATAAATAAAACATAATACAGTATTATATGTATAATTGATAGTTACCTGACATAACTTTGATTTTTTTTGTAATAATTGTAATCACTGTTTCAATTTGATGCTTTTAATTGAGTGCCAAAATATATCTCACAAATATTTTTCAAAATTTAGTCGCAATTTTATGACAACACAACACTAATATTGTATATGAAATAAAAATTTATGAAAAAATTAACAAAATAAAAATAATAATACAATTGTATGTCAAAGACATATAAATAATGATGTTTCAGATAACAATATTTTTTTATGACTCATTAAATAAATGTTTTAAACAAAATTTGTTTTTTTTAATTAATAATAAAATATAAATAATCATGCAAGTCATTTAAATTAAACAATATTTTTAATAATACAATATAACATTTATTAAAAATACAGTAAAAATAATTTATTATTATTATAAGTATTCTAGACTTCAAAAACACTTCACAAAATAAGTTTTATGATAATTGATATCAAATAATAATCAAATAATTTCAGTACATTTCAACAAATATTTTACTCTTTATTATTAATATTATCGATGAATCATTTGAACTGTTAAATAGGTTTATATGTAGACTACTGTATAAATCCGCAAAAAAAATAATTATTAATATATGTCTGAATATGTTATTAATTACTGTATTGACAACAATAATAATTTACAGATTTATATTTCACTTTTTCTCGTAATAATCTAATCACATAATAAATTTGTATTTTATGCGAAAATATTCACATAATTTGACAGATAAATGGGAGTTGTATTGTAAATGTTTTATTAATTGTTTTATTAACTATCAATTCACACAATATTAAATAAATTACAATAAAAAAATGATTGTATAATTTAATAATGACTGATATGATATAAATATCACCAAAAATTGCTTTCACTGAATTAACTGAAAAAATCAATTGTTTTAAACTTTTTTTCCAAGTATTTATTAACAAAATTTATAATATAAACATCACATCACAATTTTATAGCACCAGAGATAAAAAAAACAATTAAAACAAAGTATATATATATAATAGCAATAAATTTTTGTTTAATACAAGAGACTATATGACTAAACAAATAATATTTTTAGTTTTAACAGTAGTTTTATAATAATAATAATAATAATAATATTAAATTTAATCACAACAGTAGTCAACCGTTGTTTCCCTTAAATTTGTTGTCTACACTTATGAGACATATAGTACAGTATATTTACAGTAATTTTAAATGTAATAATAATAATAATAACAAAAAATACAAAAGTCATCTAAATCTTTGCGATTATAATTAATGATTAAAAAACACAACTAAATAACCGCTAAATAAATGACATTTTCTTGTATGTGTTGTTTATTGTGTTATTTTTTTGCGGCAAACATATGACAAATGCAATAAAAAAACTCTGATGAGATAAAACTTATATTATTAAAATTATTATTATTTAATAGGTATTGTTTTGTTTAATTAAGACTTTATTATTATTATCATTATTATTAAAGACTTTAATTACAAAATAAATTGTTTATTTCATTCATCAAAAATAACACAAAAAAAGTTTCCAATTCACAAAACTATTTTAATTGTAGGGATTAATTAGTTTTATAAATACCACGATATTATATTTCATTATTAATATGTCATAATATTTATATACCTATTTTTATAAGTAAAAATGTGATAATAATTCAATGTCATGCTATCCTCCAAATTATTAATTTTTTATATTCAATATTAAACCAACAAATCCATAGCAATCATACAGTATATGAATTTATGAATATTATTGCATTCATGACTTTCATTGTATTCAACAGTATTTAATAGATTTTTTTGTTTGTTTGTCTGATAGTATTTGTATATTAATAAATAAAATGATAAGAAGTCATATCTTTTATAATCATATTTTCATTTAATATAGACTATACAAGTATTTCCCTTCAATAATGGCCTAAATAAAAGCACCGGAAATTATAAAATATAATCTGATATTATAAATAATAATGACAATGAAAATATTGTATGCTTACAAATTATATACACATATAGTAGATACATAGCATGTATGTATTACATACATATATATCATCTGTAGTGTATTTACAATATTTATAGGTAGAGTTCAACTGTAGCTCAGGTATCTTAAAGTTAGAATCTAATAAAATCAATGGTTAGTTAATATTAATATATAAATACAATGCAATTATAGTGATTCGTATATTTTTACTTTAAATCTTTTTTTAAAGAATATAATAGAAATATTTTATGTTTGATATTTGATTTGCTATTTGAAAATGATATAAAAACTGAATAAACATTTTTTTATTTACTCATAAAATGTTATAGAAAAAAATCATTTTAAAAATAAAAAGTTTATTTTATTTAATTATTTAATCAGTTAAAACTTTTCTTTGATTAAATGACAATTTTAAGCTGAAAAAGCAATTTATTTTTTAAACATTTATATTATGAATCATAAAATTGATAATTATAGTATAAAAATTAGTGTAATTTACCGAATAGGCATATATTCAATATAATATAATAACACAAATTGTTAACAAACAAAATTAATAAAGCCTTGAATTATTCAGGTACTCAACAAATGTGATTATATAAAAGTAATAATAATAATAATACAATTAATTATTATAGTATATCATGTTTGTTACTGTAGTAATAATTAGAAATTAATAATATAAGAAAAATTATTTGATAATCTTATAAATCAAATAAATAATTTGTAAAATATATCATTTTATTTATTTTTCAAAATGATCAGGTTTAATTTTATCACAAATTTTAATTTGTTAACAAAAAATATATAAGAAATGATTGATGTATTATTTACAAAAATGATTGATATATACAATAAAAAAATTTATAATTAGTTAGATTTTGTTTTTTGATTACTTTTGAGAGAAAATTTTGAGACAATATATGGTATGATTGCTATGAAGACATAAGGAAGTACAGCACTCATGAGGAATGCAATAGCATAGCAAAGTGTGACGTTATGTTTAGGCATCGGAATAAATTCGGTCGCCTTTGCAAAGCCAACGGACAGTACAGCGGCAGAGATCTTCATGGATGTGCTGAACACATCTTTAGTAGCCATACGGTATAGATTTGAGTGTAAGGCCAGACCCATACCCAGGAAGAAGCCGGTGTAGCGCATAATCGAGAAGAACGGTGTGGTATCCAAATGGATGTGCTCTCGTTTGGCGCACCATTTGAGTGCCCTCTCCACCGACCACATTGGATTGAAACCCATCATCTTGAGTAAGGCATAGGTGGCCATTGCTGATGCAAACAGACCAATAGTGCCCCATATGTATTGCTTTCGGGTAACACTATCGGTGTCTAAATGACTGACCAGCATTGCCACTGCAACGCCAATGACCATTCCCAGAGCGCACTGATGCGGGAAGTGAGCGGCCAAATAGATTCGGGACAGACTAACGGCGCACAAACCAATGGTGTAAATGGACCAACAAAGACGGTTAACAATTGATCGTTTCGTTAGTGTGCCTTTTTGTCGGAGGAATGCCTCAATCAATATGTACCAGACAGCCGCCGTTACCATAGCGTGACCTGATGGCGATCCCGGACCAGTTTCGCAGGTCATAAAGTATTGTTCAATAGCCGGGAGCCGTGTTTCGCCAGTTTTGTTATAGACATTTGTTTCATGTATCCACCAATAGGGTCTTTCGCCGTGCATTATCCATTTGAGTATCTGATTGGACCACTCAGCCATCACCGCCACCCACATAAGCTTACGGCCGGCGTAACGGTTCAATGAGAAAATCAGTGGACTGTAGAACAGGAAGGCATAGCGCGGATCAAATACATTGGATAACAAAAACATCAGACTCTTCTGTTGGGTGAAACTATTTGAATGAAAGAAAAATACAAAGAATTAGTAATTTATTTAAATTATAATCAGAGATAAAATCTCTTTTCTGGAGGAAATAATTGAATGGTTGAATAAATACCTGCTCTGAATCACCGAAATGGCAGATATACTGTTCTCGTGAACCAAATCCATAGCTTTCTCTTATGTATAAAAGTTTTAATAATAACTTTTAAGTTAAAGAATTTATATTTAAATAATTCTCAATTTAAAGGCTTTTCAGAAACTATTAGTTTATAGTTTGTGAAAGAATTGATCGTTTGAGACGAATGGGGAACGGCTTATATAGTTTGGGAGCTCCTAATGATCTGTTTTATCACATGAGATGACGTAACAGTGCATACCATGCATCTGATAACGTGTTTCAAAGTTTATATATGTTTTTATTATGTTTTTTTAGATGAGTTATTATTATTATTATTCACAGGCTTTTCAATGCCTCTCTCTCTTTCTCTGTGATCATCATGTCTTCAACGACTGATCGCATAGAGAGTATGTACTCTAATATGATTGCATTGACAGCACAGTTGAAAACGGATTCCCCAAACAATACTATTGGTAAACGAGTTGTGGATAACATCTACCCTTTACGTAATCTTCAAGGACACCACTCATCATCACTAGTAATCACCAGTAATATCATTATAACTTTGTTTTTTAAACTCAATTATACACATTGTAAATGTACTTTTAGTCAAAATATTTTTATTTTTATTTTTTGTATATTTTTATTCATTGCAAGTTTACATAGAATAATGTATTTTTATTTTAAAATATTTGAACAATATTTTATTACAAACAATAAGACGAAAAACAATTTCCAGAAAAAATAATATAAATAAAATTTAAATTTAAAAAAACAATAATATTATTTTGCAATTTAGTAATTTGGTATTTAGTCAGTCGATACACATATTTTTAGATATTATGTATTTTATTGATTGTTGTCGCAAAAAAACATTAACCAGAAATTAACAGACACTTGACAGTCGAGTGTCTCATATCATTGATTAATAATACAGTACTTATAAAAGTATTATCAGTTTTTTTATTTATAATATTTTAGTCACCAAATATTCACAAATAAAAAACTATTGATGTGCCAATTAGTGTAAAGCTTATCTCTCCTGACTATATACAATAACTATACCCTATGACTAGCTCCGGGAGCTCCAAAAAATGCCCAGAAACTAACTAATAAAATTCAAACTAGATCAAACATATTGATTTAGATGTACCACCAATTATGACTCAACCAAATATCAGCTGTATATTCACACTGAGATCACGTTTTAAGCCAACCTATGTTCACGTGTACCTAATTTAGGTGAATATACAGAATTACATGTATATACAAATATAATTGCATGTTTGGGCACCGTTTGCATGCAGTGAATGACTGATTTTTTAAATAATATATTAACTGACACAACAATAATTTGCCTTGTTCATTTGTTTGTTAGGCAATTATTTTGTTTTTATAATAATAATAATTTATTAATGCAGTAGTATTATGTTTGCTAAAATGTCAATCAATTATCACTGTTTAAGGGATTTTCTAAACATATTTTTTTACTGATATGTCATTTAAGTTATAGACAATATTCAACTCATTCAAGGACTTGAAATGATAAGTTGAATACATTTAATACATATTAAATATTCATTTTTTGAGATAAAAATATTTATAAATCATAATTAAGACTAAATTATGATAAGAGTTCAATAGGCTATTCAAAAAAAAAATCTAATTAAAAGTGAAAGTATGCTATAAATTTTAATAAATAATTATCACATTTATTTAAAAAAATTAATAAATAAATAATATTCAATATAAATTTAATTATCCATAAATATATGTGTTTTGAAGTATTAATACAAATTATTTACACCATTGATTTTTATTTTAAAAATGTCATAATTTAAAAATGTTTATATTATTTGTATATTTTATTTGGCACTTAAATATATTGTTGAAAATTGAATCAAAAAATATTTATAGAATTTTGGCAAAACTAAATATTTACAGTATTTTAAAATTATATATATTTTTTTCATTCAATATTATACAATATACAAGTATATACTGTACTAAATACATCATAATACCATTAAAAATCATGTTATCAGCTAATGTTAAATACAGTATAACACATGACAATATGTTATTATTGAAATAAAATAAATGATCAATATTTTTTAAATAATTGTCAAACTATTGTTTATACAAAAAAATATATTAATATATTGTATTGTGTTTAATAATGCATAAAATTTCAATTCATGTAACATATTACACATTTGTTGTACTTTTTTTTATTTATTTATCAATTAAACTTATAAAAGTACAATTTATAAAAAATAATACATAAAAAGCATTTAATATTTAATCAAATGGGAATTTCCATGTCAAATTAATGTTACTTTTTAAATTGTTAATTAGTTAATGTCTTTAATATAATTAATATATATTATCTCTAAAAAAATGATTGCAAATTTTGCACAATTTTTTTTAAATAAAAAATACTGTATTAGTTGTAGTTAAGTTTTATTAATGTTAATTAATCTTAAAAGCAAAAATAGCTTTAGTATCAAACCGATCCTTTTTTGACCGATTTTTTAGTGCAATCAATTTATTATATATAATATCATAATTATATAAATAATATACAATTAGAGTGGTGTCAGCAAATTATACTAATTTTATCTAAAAATATCACTTTTATATATTATAAAGAATCGGTAGAATTATGTTGTATTTTGAACTTTTATTTTTATAATTAAATGATTTTGATTTTGGTATATGTCTTCAGCCGGGATTCAAAGTACACTACATTTGTTGCTCAATCATAAGCTTAACAAAAAAAATATATTGTAATAAAGTTCAAGTATTTACAAATTATTATCAATTATTTCTTATATATTTAAAAGAAAAATAAATCAGTTAATTATTGATTGATTATAATATTGAAAACAGTAAATTTAATTGGTAATACCAGTTAAAATTAGTTATTAAATATATTTATTAAATATTATGATCTAAACACTAGTTGTTTGATGACGATTGGTTAACAAATAAATCAAACAAACAAACAAAATTCAATTGAATTCATAGACTAATAATTATAATATTTAACTTAAATAATTATAAGTGTAGTTTTAGAAAATTTAATGATTATTTAATTGTAATAAATTTTTAAGAATAATAAAAATTGTTTTGACTTTCATCATATGTCTGTAAATGAATAAAATATGCAAATTTTCAATAACAAAAAACTAAATATTATAAAATATTGTTTATTTTATATATAATTTATTATTATATTTTAGTACAATTAGGTGTGATTATTATTAATTTGCACAAGGTTTTTATTTAAAAAATAATTATAATTTATAATTTAATTCAAGTTATACTTGAATAATGTAAACATGCAATAATTGTTAGCAATTATGATAAATGTAAAAACAATAAAAATTTTGATAATGCAATATATTTAATATTTAATTAAATATTGCATTTTGATTTTGTATTATTAATAAGTTTTAGACTATTTGCATAAAATATTTTTATATATTGCAGTATTTTCTAGAACCAAATAGTTTATTATTTTAATTTTGAAATACAATTTTAATATCAAAATATAATATATGAATATTTATTTATTACTAATAATTTAGTAGTGTTGTGGTTAACATTAAATATATTTATTAACTAAATTAATAAATATATAATTTATATTATATAACTGTTATCATATTTAGCAATTAACTTCTTTTTAATATACAGTACTTTATTAACAATCTTTTATTATTATAAAACAAAATTTTAACATTAATAATAAAGTTATATAATTTACTATATTATGCATCATATAATGTCAAATATACTGTAGATGTTTATAAGTTTTTTTTAACAAATACAGTACTTAACTAATATGACTTGATTAGGGTTTAATGTTATTTAATAATATAACTTTTATATAGTAAAAATTAGATTAAATTTAATATTTAAGTTAAATGATATGATACTTTATTATTGATAACCTCAATGATAAGCGATTTTATTTAATTTATGTTTCAAATATTAATAAAAAAAGTAATATGTTTATTATTTATATTTGAAAAACTTTAATCTATTGAAAAATAAAATAAATAAAATACTTTTTTAAACAATTTGATATAAATTATATTTTAAAGTATTAAGGGTTTATATTAGATTAGAGATGCTAAATATGAAATAAAAATATATTTTTTTTTTAATATTATAATTTATTTTATTAACCATTACCTACTATTTTTTAAATCTAAACTTATAAATTTAACAAAACAATTACCGGTATTTATTTTCGAGTTTTATATAAAGAAATTATTTGATTATTTTTTGCTTACAAAATATTGTTTAAAAATTAGTAAATAAAATAAACTAAACAATTATAAATATACAGTATATATAGTATTTATTTATAATTACCGGCAAATACATTACAATTGCATGAAAATTTGATATTAGTCTCATTTCAAAATAATGTGTTTATTGGAAAATTTCTATCAATCGTAATATTTTTTATTTTATTTTTTTTTAAAATATTGAATCAACCGATTATAACCAGTAAATTGTAGACAAAACACGTCTGCAATTTAATAGTTTATTTTTTTTTAAATATATATAATTTGAGAAAAAACAGAATTCATTTTAAAAACTCAAAATTTAAAAGATATCCATTTCATTATCAAATAAATAAAAATAAAAAAATACAATTTCACAATATTTTATTTACTAAAAAAACATATTTTTATTATCAAAAAAATTGTATATCAATTATACGGTCACTTTAACATCGTATGAAAAGTTATGCAAAACAAACTTTCCGTGTTTTCCGATACCTTTTTCGGCAAACTTGTTGGCACCTAATCACACAAAAAAAATATTTTAAGATTTTAAATATCAATTATTGGCCATACCTTCGATGGACTCTTTACTGATGATAGGCTTTCCGTTTTCAAACTCGTATTTCAGCGACTCTTCCATAGACTTGCCATCAAATGCTGAAAAATATGTCGAATGTCTGTCGGCTTTGAGACACTCTTGAGGAAACTTAACCAAAGATTTTGCCAAATTGTAGGCCTGACCTAATGCAGTGCCGACGGCTACCACTCTGTTGGCTAATCCAAACTCAAGCGCTTCTTTAGCGCTCAGTCCGCGACCGGTTAATATGAGATCCAAGGCTCGGGACAGACCAATGAGTCTCTGGAGACGAACTGTGGCGCCGTCGATGAGTGGGACACCAAAGCGTCGATTAAAGAAACCCATTATTGCATTCTCTTCGACCACTCGGAGGTCACACAACAGCGCCAATTCAAGACCGCCGGCCACAGCGTATCCATCAATAGCGCCAATAATTGGTTTGGTAGTCAACATCTGTGTCGGTCCCTAAGGATATCACTAATTGCACTTTAATTACAATCCGTTTAACTAATTAATCGGTAAATGATATCTAAAAAATCAATGTCAAAAAAACACAAACCATAGGTCCGCGCACTAAGAACTGATCCAATAGACTGGCGTTGGTCTCTGACAGCTCTTTAAGGTCATAACCGGCGCAAAAGGTACCGCCATTGCCATGCAATACGGCTACCGGTGATGTCTTATCTGTCTCAAAGTCATTGAATGCCCGCAACAGTTGTCCGGCGGTCTCTCTGTTGACACAATTTCTTTTTGTCGGCCGATTGATACCAATAAGTGTAACTTCTTCTCGTTTCTCAATAGTGACCAGCGATGGTGTTTCGTCAGTACTCAAGTTGTGAATACTGGCCACTTGTCGGGACCGTAGTGTTGGTGCCGATAATAGTGGTCTGTATTTCAAACAATGAGCCGAAAGACGTCTCAAATAACACATTGTTTTCAATAGTCATATGTTTTTGTGTTTATATTTTTATTCAATAATACTATTTATCATTCATTTTATGTGCGCTTAATGTTTGAATGTTTAACACTTAAAGTTAACAATTGATTTGATTTATATTTTTGTTAAATAAATTGTTATATTAAATGAAATTAATTAACAAAAATTTATAATTAAGTGAAATTTACTAATTTATTTAATTAATATTTATTTTTGTATATGTTTTGTGTATGTAAATAAGTTAACCTGTATATTGTTATAAATGTTATCAAGGGCAAATTTAGTTTCAATTATATAATAATAAAAATAATATACTTGACAAACAAATGTAAAATTAACTAAAGTAAATAAAAATAAATTTTAAAAGTATTTTTGCCAAAAATGATTTTAATATTTAATAATTAATTAATTAATAGCAAATTATTTATATCATATAATTTATATAAATGTTATTAAATTTAATACTGACAATCATTTAACCTCAAGTGAAATACAGTATTGTATTTCAATTATTTAAAACTATTTTTCCTACAAATCCACATTAAATTTCAATTTTACATTATACTGTATTGAAAAATAATTTTTATATAAATACTAACTATAACTTATATTTACCCAAATTTACCGATAACTTAATAGTAGAGTTGATAAAATTAATAAAATAATTTTAGATTTTTTACTAAAATTTATTTTATTTATTGATACAATAAATAACTAATGTAAATACATTAATAATTTTACATACTTTTTAATATAATATTAATACATAATTAGTGAAATTACAAACAAGTGTTGAATTTTTAATAATAATAGTAAAACAATTAAACAATTTATTAAAATTATTTATAAACAAAACCTATGGATTTGGCAGCACTTCTAGGGGTTTATGTCTAAAGACATTTCAAAAACTAATTGTTATATTCCTATGAATATAATATTTTATATAATATAAGATAAGATATACATATATAATAAGTGTATATTTATTAATAAAACATTATTAACGTTATTATTATTACTTTTAAATATATTAATAGTAATGTGTATGTGATGTGACCACAAATTGACAGCTTTTATACAATTAAATTATATAAACAAAATTAATTAAAACATTAATGAGATTTGTAATTAAAATACACTTTGTTATGGATTTACTAAATAACAAAAAAGTAATTAAATTACAAATCAAATGATAATAATTAACTCAAATGGAAGACTCACTGGATTTTGTTGTTTGGAAACTAAAATACAAACTTAAAGTGTGTTTATTGTCGATTGTGTTGTTATACTAATTAAATTAATTATAATAATGATAATAACAATAAATATAACAAAATAAAAACATTTTAAAAAATAGCTTACGATACATAAAAAATTAAAATATATGATATCTATATATGATTATAAAAAATAACATATTATCCAAAATAAGATTATAATAAACCAAAACCGGATTAATGTATATAAAAGTAATACAATTTATGGCAACAATATATTTGTGGTTATGGTTTAAAAACATAACTTTTGTTATGCAATATTATGGCAATAGGTTTTTTAGCAAATGGTTTGTGAAATTTTGGCAAAAACTATTACCTTTTATGGGCCCATAAAAAAAGTTTGGTCCCAAAAAAGATAATAACAGTCATCTATTAGATTAAATCATACATACAAACAATGATATGAGTATTTAAGTAAATTTTTTTGTTACTAATAAACAATAAAGACATCGATTTCGCTCTATAACTATTCAATTGAATTAAATACTGGTAATTAATACCATAATATTGTTGTAAATATTAATATTATAATTTTTAATAAAAATTGTCGAATTATTATTGGAATGAATTGAGACAAATAAAATACTACCACTTATTCAACTTATATTGAGTGATATTATCTAAAGACTAATGCGATCGTCACCGGAGCCACCGTTGTCGTCATCATCATCGCCATCGTCGTCGACGTCAATGTCTTCACGACTTTCCAATGCATCAATAGTTCTGTGACGGGCTCTGTTCAGCAATCCTTCTGTTTGTATGTCAATATAGACAGATATTTAGCTATTATTTCTTCATTTATCACATAAATTGAGAGCAAATTATTTGTCAATACTTACTACAATCGGGTAAACCTCTTCGTCTAGTATTAGTAAATTCGACGCCATTTTTATCGACACACCAACACATACCCGAACTCGAGTGACATTGCATTGGCTTATAAAAGCCTTGGATATCACACTGAGGGGTGTAAGCGCCTAACAATCCTTTTTTCATATGTTTTAATGCATGTAAACAAGGCTGACCTGTCGTATAAATAAATATTATATTATTAAATATGAAATTAAAACTAAATTGATGTTAAAAATTACTTTTTCTGTCAAAACATGTGCACCACTCGTAAGCGCTGAGGAACTGGTCATTGTCTTCATCGCATTGTGTTAAGTATGGTTGAAGACAATGCTCGTTCTGGTCGTGTTCTAAGTAATACAACTCTTTGAGTGATAACTTTAAATCGCCGTTTGTGTCAAAGTGGTGAAACATATAGGAGACCTGTGGCTGACAATCGGGTATTTTAAAGGCCGAGTGTTTGCGGCTCATCGCCGAATGATCCTTCTTTTGTTCAGCGATGACAACACTGAACCAATCGAGTAGTCGCGAACCCATACTTTTGAGCTCATCGGCTGAACACTTCTTGTGCTCAATTATTGTCGACGCTTTATCCCAGTGTTTGTTTGGTAACACCGAGTTTCTACTATCCTTGTCATCTGATTTCTTGAATTTGTTTTGTTGTTTATAATATAACTTTGGTTTCTTCTGTTTTTGCCAATCATTTTGATTAAAATCTTTTTCCTTATTATTATTAGATTTTTTAATTTCTCGTAATTTTGTATTTTTTAAATTATTGTTATCAAAGTCTTTGCCAGTTTTGCGAGTAGTTTCCAACCATTTCTTGTTGTCGTTCTTATACTTCTTGGAAAAAGACTTTTTATTGCACGGACAGAAACCGTTGCACTGAAGTGTAATCCGAGTCCGATGGACACAGTTATGGAAATCAAGTCGACATTTGGATGAATAGGTTGCGTTGTCTGAACCGCAAATAAACTCCGGCCGAACCACTGGACAGGGCGTACACTGTTTGAGCGGATTAGTGTCGTCCGACAATTTACTGTAATTACTTTTGTCTTCAATGTCCTCTTCGTAATCGTCTTCTTCGTCATCATCTTCGTCATCGATTGACGAGTCAATAGTTTGTTTACTTTTGGCTAATTTCTCGACAAACGGATCTTTCTCCACTTTTTTGCCATTCTTGGCGTCCTTTTTGGTGACACAAACGGCTACACCTTTGCCTTTAATCACACAATACTGCCAGGGCTTGCATTTGACATCTTTGCAAATGTCTTCAACAGTCCACCAATTGTACATTTGCTTCAAATCGCGGTTCAAAGTTTGCTTTGATATCTGTTAAAAGAGATCATACAGATTGGTCACAAAGAAATCAAACACACGTTAACTAATGAAATGGCAAAACAAATACCGATTTTTTATCATCAAAATCAAAGTCCTTGTCATCGTTGATGTCGTCGTCGTCGTCATCATCAAAGTGGATGTCTTGTGATGAGTGGATCTCATTGACGGACTGTTTGCTGTCGACGAAACAGACAAACAATGTGACCAACAGTACTAAAGACAGACACTTGGATGCAGTCATCGGATACATGACTGACACAAACGGAGAAATCAATTTCTGTGACAAAAAAAACACTTTCAAAGCTATCGATCGATTCAATAGATCACTCAATGAATCCGTCGATAACTACAATAATGTGGACATCATTTGGTTGACGACAACTGCGATAATCAAATTAAATTGCAATTCAAAAGTTGTGTCAAATATTTTTTGGTAAACAATTTGATTGAAACCAAAACATTGATTAACACAACAATTGAGCCATTTTTCAATACATATCATTAAATGCATTAATCATTGCATTTACACAACTATTTTACACTCAATTATATGCTCTTTGCTTTTGACTATACATTAATAGACTGACCAATAGTCCAGATGACACCCAATTATTTATAATATTAATAATTAATTAACAATTTTATCATATACTAGATGCCTATTTTTTAGTAAAATAACAAAATCATCAAAATTAAAAATTAGACCAATAATTATTAAAAATATTAATTTTTACTTTATTTTAATTATATATTATTAGTAAAGTAAAGTTATAATACAGTAGTGGCAAAAAATATTCATCCACTTTAGTTTATTGGGGTACTCAAATAAATTATGTCATTTCTATATTTATAGACAAATTAGATCTTTAAATTTTGATTGTAGCTTGGTACTTTCACGATTATCATCCATGTCAATTATTGATTTATAATTCTATCTATATATTTCCTATTTATCATAAATAATTAACAAATATAACACAATATGGCATATATTGCTATTAAAGCGATTTTATTAATAAAATTCTATAAATTAAAACATATTAATAGATTACATCAAATTTATGTTATATAAGTATTTAAATCATATGTTAATTATCGGGTTATTTAAATTAATTATTTATTAATAAAATTATTATTATTTCTTATTTATAACTATTAAAACTATTAGATAATTATAAAAAAAATATTATAGACTAGAAATATATTAAATATATATGAGATTCACTATAATTTTATTACATAACAAATATGAGTTCATAGAGTATATAGTACTGGACTGTCTTAAACATATGACTTGTGAATTATAGGTTAAATTTATGTATTAATAAAATAACTTATATTCACTTAGTGTTTATCATTACTGCACTATTAAATGCAATCGATATATATATATTATAGTAAGCAATAACATTAGTTTAATGCTTAATGTATTGTATTATATAATATAATTTAATAGTTTATTTAATAATTTATTAGTAATAATAAAAATGATAAAAAAATTATTAAATACTCTCATTATAAATCACGAGATGGCAATTAAAATAAGATAAAATAAAGCAATATTTTTTAAAGTAAAATTATTACTTAATTGCTTTATAAAAGTATAGTAAAGGTATAGTACAAAGTTTATATAATATTAGTTTTACTATTATATTAATATACAGTATAATTATAATCTTTAATAATTATAACATCATAATTAAATTTATTATACATAAAATTTAGAATATAATTAGTATAATTGTAATAAACAAAAATATTTCTCAATATTTAAATAATTACTAATATATAAGAAATGAGATTTATTTTTATTTGCAAACATTTGATTTCAACGAATATGATATTAGATGTAATTGTTTTATAATACAGTATATTATGTTCAGTACAGAGATATACTGTAGAAATAATTAATTAATTTTTGAAAAGTTCATATTTTTAGTATTTTTTAAACAAATTATCTTTAAAAATGGTAAATTTTTATATTAAAATTTCGAAATATTTAGTATTTTAGCAAATTTAACAAAATAATAAGTCAAACGATAAATAAATTAAATTCAGATTTTTTTTTGGAAACTAACATTTAATACATTTATCATTAAAAAGTGGTAGCCTTTAAAAGGTGACTCATATTAGCTATTGTTTAACACAAAATTTTTTGTTAATCAAGATATAAATAAGTGTTAATTAACATATTATTAATATATTATAATTATTTATTTATTAATAATAAACTTGATTTAAGATTAATTGTATTTTGTTGCTTAATCATTGAAATTAATATTAATAATAGGCTATTATATTTCACTTATTATATTTGTATGTAAACAATAATTTTCAAGTTTTTTAATATTAAATCGATAATTTTTAATCAGTTAATAATTAATCAAATGAGGTAATCATTTAAAAAATTTAAGCTTTCTTGAAATTAAATCTGTTTTTATTAACTATAATTTTATATTTACAAAACATATGTTAATTGTTTGACTTGAAGATAAATATCGATAAAAATATTTTTTAAATTAATTTATATACGATAATTGTTTAAGTAAACAAGAGTATAGAAAAAATGTATATTTAATTTATCATAAGTGGATAATTAAAGCAAATACTTTATATCAGCAATATTACATAATGTTGTAATTTTCAACATATTATATTTTCACATATATAAGATTTTATTTTATATATAAATTTTATATAATTTATAATATTAATATTTTATATTTATATATGACTAATTCATCATAATTAATTTAAAACAATAATTTATTATTATTATTGATTTCAATCATATGAAAATTTTATTTGTGTTTGTATTTAGCTTTTAACATGCTAATTTAATAAAAATTAAAATATTAATCATCATATTTTATTATTATTTTTGCAGGTGCTGACAAAATACTAATCAGTTAAGTTATATGCTATTTTATAAATATTTTTATGACCAAGCAATTAAAGTTTAGATATAAGCAAGTATTGGAGCCTTTTTAAAATTTTTATTTAAATTTATAATTTATCACTTAATTTGGATACTACTGTAAGAAACCTATACTGTTTTTTATACATTACAACCTTTGAGCTAATTAATGATAAATATTATTGTTTTTAAATAATTTATTATCCAAGTGTTTATTTTTGTGATTTTTATACAACTAATTTGTCAAATATATCAACTGGTATTACACACCATAAATGTAATGAATATATTTACTCAAACAATTTATAAATATTTGCAAAAAAATATGCAGAAAAATTTTTCAAAAATAATATTTTGAAAAAACACTAAATCACTTTACTGTTTAGATTTTAAAAATAATGTCAAAAATATATTAATGTTTTAGCAATTGAAGAGACAATACATTTTTCAAAACTGATGTTTGATTATCAATATTTGAATTACATTTATTAAAATATTGAAAATTGTTTTTATTCTATTAAAAAAAATCAAACAAACTTTTTTTCAAACAATAATTTGTATGTGATTTTGTATTTCAATTGTTTTTTTCGTTGATTTTACCAAATAAGTCATCAATTTTTTTCTTCTTATTTAAATAGTTCTTGACTTAAAAATTGAAATACAAGTACAGTATTATTCAGTATATTATTAACGAAAAAAAATTTTTGATAAATAGATTTTTAAAATGTAAAAGAGATAAAATAATTATACAATACAATGCATGAATGCTTGTGTTATGTTTTTATTGTTTGATTTTTAAAAAATATTTTTGTTTGTTTCATATCCTCTTTTTTTAGACATAACACATACACACGCATATCGTACTAATACTATGTAGTGTTAATTATCACAAAACAGATAAATATCATTAATTATTAAATAAAGTTATTGAACAAAACATATTTTTAAGTAAAAACAAAAACTTATACAATAATAAAATACTTACTAAACTGATAATTAAATTGTAATGTCAAATATTTCCTTATTTTACAGTTAAAAAATGCCACACAATTTGTATAATTTATTAACTTTTTATTAAAAGTAAAATATTTTTGTGTGCATATACGGTGTATAAATATTATAATTTAACTATTATGACATTGAATATAGTACAGTATAAAGTTAAATTTTATATTATCAATACTAAACTAATTTCCAAATTTCATTAGCTATAAAAAAATGATTTTTCAAATTTATTATTATGAATATATAAGTTTTGTTTTTAATGGGAATTTAATATTTGATAAAAAATAATAAATTAAAATTATAATGAATTTACATCGTCAACATTAATATTTATTAATATTGATTTTTAAAAATGCAATTTTAAAATTAATGCTAACAATTTGATAATCTAAAGTAACATCGAGTAATAAGTATTTTTTTTCAGGTAAAATATTTTGATAATAAAATATTAAAATTAATTTTTATTACTTTATTTACAAATTATATATGAACTATAAAATAATTCAAGTTTTTTAGAATTTTAATAATAAAAATAAATATTCTACTATTTATAGTATTATTTAGTAATAAATATACCACAAAATATCTATATTATTTTGAAATTATAGTCTACAGTATAATATAATTAAGTAATTTTGTTATTATATCATAATATAATGTTATTATTTGTTCACAAAAGTAAATCTCAATTTTTTCGTCAAACATATTAATAATAATCAAATGCAAAAACAAATCCAAATTAATGTTTTATTAGTTTTGGTGGGGAGTGAGGGACCTCTTAAATGTTAATTCAATTGATGAGTTGATTGAATCTAAAAATTAGGAAATAATTTGTCTAACAATTCATGAATATTGGGCTAAACCGATGAAACAATTTATATAATATGAATACTATTTAAACAGTACTGTAAATAATCGTCTATTTTATTATAATAATAAATGAGAGCTCAAAACAAAAGCGGAAACAAAATGTTGATTTAAATGAATGAACAAAATATTAAATATATTTGAATTAATAATAATAATAATACAGTGATTATTAAGTACATCACTAGCTCTCAAGCCTACACACTATTGTCTCAAATTATACATCTATGATATACTGTATATACTGTAGTATTATAGTCTATAGACATACATGTATAAGAGTATATACAGTACTATAACAACAAGTGATGGCAATTATAGCATTTTTTGTTGCTATACTTAATATAAAAACAATTATAATATCATATTTTCATGTATTAGAACTACAGTTAACTAACAATACATTATATACAGTATATACAGTACATTCAATAGTATATACAAAAATGTATTATTATTATTGTAATTATACAGTAATATTAGTAGTACTATAGTGCATATGACAAGTTTTCAACTAAAAATTATTATATTTTTTTGTTGTTGACTATTATAATATTGAAGTGCTATTGAATTAATGTTATGTAAATTTTTTATGTAATGTTTTTTATCTTTTTCACGGTGTATATAAAATGTGTACAACACATACAGTACACTTACAGTATATATATCATTAGATTATTAGATATAAATAATATATTATAGTATTTTTTTTTATTTAACTATAATGTATTTAAACAGCTTTTTTGAAAATCCTGTTTGCCTTCAATTTTATGATTAAGCGCTTAACTAATTTTGCACTGAATTAACGCTGAGAGAAATCATTAAAAATTATAACTTTATTTTTAATATTAATAGTCATATCAACGCATTTTTTGAAATCACACACACATATAAACAAACAAAAATTAATTTACAATTTAAAAATATATAAATTTAGACTATTTTTCAATTAATATTTAAAAATAGCAATAAAATTGATTACCTGTACTCATTAGCAAACAATTTTTTTCTAAGAATTTTTTTTGTCGTTTATGTTCAAACATTTTCCTATATATATAAATAAATAGTTAAAATTACATATGAAATACCAGTGCATAACTTATCAACAATTTAATAAGACATTAAAATACGAAAAAATGTTTTGTTTCATTAAATAAAGGAAATTGCTATACAATATAGTTGTAGCAAATTTTCAAAATAAATAATTTTAATAAATCCAATACCAGCAACAAAAAAGTTATGTTTTGGATAAACAATTTCTAACAATAACAAAAACATACACTTATTGGATAAAGCGTGAAATTGAAGTGTTATTTAAAATATTATATTTTAGTTGAAATTTTTTATTTATATAATATATTAAATTATACGCTATGTTATAGTATTACTATCATGCGATACGTTTAGAAAGTGTATCTAAAAATATGTGAGTTTGTTATAGTGATTTAAAAAAAAGTTGATGCGATTCACAACAATAGCAAACAACATATACACATACATGCAATTGTGTGTCATTGGGCTAAAAGTTATTGTATAATATAATAATAATAATAATAATAAAAATACAGTAATACTAATACTTTTAATAACAAAATAACTGGTATATTGTGTGCTTAGAGTTATCCTAAATCGTTGAATGAATGCGGAGAAGCATTCAAATGGGAAATCCAAGGGCAGAGACAAACATACATAAGAATTATTACTCTTTTGGTTGTCAAACACAAGCACTGGTGGTGCGTATGAGTGAGTGAGTGAGTGCGCCCACCGACTGATAGCATACCGTTCCCCTCAACGAGTTTTCCCAAAAACAGTGCTCTCAAGACACCACTTCTCTCTCAAATGATTTTATTTTACATATTATTATAATTTATTTGAGAATGACTTATAGATTGTGATTATTATTATACGGTATATAACAGTATAAATGAACTGAAAAAAGACAAAAAATTAAACTCATTTTACGCCCGAATTCTGATCACGTCTTCATCTAATTCTTGTTCGTCTTCTTTCTCTTAATATTTGATTTGATTTTTTCTCTTAACAGTAAAAAAAATGTTTTGTGGTTTGAAAACACATGAAAACTCATACATAATCTGTAAAAATTATGAATAACTGACGTTTAGTGTACTCAACAAAACTTTTTTTTAATGTTTTTTTTCTTTAATTTTGTGTTTTATTATATATAAGAAAAAATAGCTTTTTATTAATGAGTTTTATGAATCAATATTTTTATTGATAAACTTTTTTTTATTATTTAAGTATTTTAATTGTTTAAAGTTTTTTTTATCAAATGTTATCAAATTACTCTCACTTTTTTTGATTTAATAAATGTTATTTTTATACTAAATAGTTTAATATTAAATTAAATTAATAATTATTGAAAAGTTGTCATAAAATATGAAAAAACATGTCTCATAAAATAAAATTCAGTAAATATTATTTAATTAAGAGACAGTCACTATTGTGTCTTATAATTAGTTTATTGTCATCATTGATAACCAGCGCTCCGGTATCTGAGTCGGAGCTGTGTTCAGTCAGTTTAGTGCCAAACAAATTGATTGCCAAACGATTTGATGAGTCAGTGCTGACGATCCGATGCCAGGCCTCTGTCCAGTCGTTGTCAGCCGCCTTCACAAATCCGGTATTTGACCTGTCCTTCGGTGGCGCCCCGCGGACTGGTATATTCATATTGCGCGGTAATGTCGATTGTGACGACAGAAAAACCCGGTGCTGGAGTGAATACCAGATTGCGGCCACCAGTTTGGGTCATCTCATACAACACACCGGCGATATTGGCTACTCGTGTCAAGTGGCGGATCAGCTCAAAGCAAGTGACGACAAAAAATCAAGTCTGGCCCGATGTGAGGCCAAAGGGAGTCTCGCATTCAGTAATAGTAAGTCAATTAGTTATCTTATTTTATATCAAAAAAAAAGTTTTACTTTTTATGATTTTTTGTGACATTATTTTGTTACTTAGATTGTTATTTTTTAAAATTTCAAGTAAAACATATTATCATAATAAACTTGTGATAGAAATTGTTAAAATTATCTAAAGATATAGAAATTAATATAAAATAAATTAACTTTTAAAACAGTCATTATATTTAATTGAATGCCATAATGGCTTTGAGATGATGTTTTTTGATAATGTTTTATACGATTACTATATAAATTCATTTTTCTGTAAATGGGATTTGATTTAAATGATTTATTTAACATTTTTTTGTTGATTAAAATATTGTATATCTTGAAAAAATATTATTTAATATTTATATAAAGTTCGTGGCATTTATAACATTGACATTTCATTTTGATTGACAACACATAACTGCCTTTTTACTTATCTATAAAATGCTAACATAAATGTCTAAAATATTTCAACATTATATTTATTTAAGAAAAATATATATAATTATATCTTACAAACTAAAACTAATTGAATTTAAGAAAAAGTAATAATACATTAATAACTAAATTTTGAGACAATTTATGACAATTAAAACTATTGATTAAAAATCCTTGAGTTCCTATTTGATACAACAAAAAAAGGTTTTAATTATATTTAAGCTTAAAATACTGTATGAAAAATATTATCATTTTTTAAAATTTTTATAACACATTTTATTATTATATACATTGTTTTTTGTTTGTTTGTTTATTTATCACATACAATATATATAAAGACAAATATAACACAATTATAATGGGTCAATGAAATAAATTTTAATTGCAAATTAATCCATATCAGATAAAATTAGCAAATTCTAAACTAAACTAAAACAAATTAACTCTATTAATTTATCTAAATAAAAATTAAATTAAACTATAACTTTTTAACTATATATTACAGTATAATTTACTTAACAAAAGTTTTCAAAAGTTTAATTGAAAGCATTAATTCAAAAGATATAAGTAATTAACTTTTGTGTAAAATAATAATGTAATAAATGTTTTTTAATTTTTTTAGAGTATATTTATTCAAAGAATTTTTATGAATTTATTAAACATTTTTCATCTTTTAAATGTTGTTTTTGACAAATGTTTGATTTATTAAAATTATAATTAAATATTTAGATAAACACATAAGACTTTCCTCAATAAAACATTACTTTTAGAAAATTATTTAACTCATCAAAACATGAATTTTTATTTGATTGAAATTTCCTATATTTAAACAGTAATTTTTCTATTTATTTATGTTAACATGTGTTTGAACGTTAAATATTTTAAGCATTATTTAAAAATGATTTTAAAATATATTTTTCTATTAAAAAATATTTATAAATAAATACTGAAATTTTTTATTCATCAAAAAAAGGACAGAAAAAGATTTTTGACCTCAAATATCAATTAAGCTTTAGGTTTGTCTCATTTAAAAATATATAATAATAATAATAATAATCTTTTAATTCAATGGATTAATAAATCAAACCCACACTTAAGTATATAATCTTAAATTAGATAACATTTTTTCTCTCACATTACTATCAACACTCAGAAAATGTGATTTTTTTATATATTAAATCCATTCACAATCTTATTATAAATTCAAGTTTTTGGCACAAATCTAATGTCATCTCTTTTTTTATATGATTACAGTATTATCATTAAACCCTTTTTTACTGATTATTGTAATAGAAAATATTATATACATTTTAAATATATTTAAAATCACTTATTTGATGTTAAATTATTGGGTTAAATAAAATTCATATGTGAATTATGTTATTCATAAATGTGTAATACAACAATAAATAAGCAATAAAAACATATTAATAATGCAACATAACTTTGCTAAAGAAAATTGTTTTTTTTAATATTAATAATACACATAATATTGCATTTTTGTTAATTATATATTATTTGTTAGCATAAAGAGCCTACCGGTGCTCATATAATGCAAGTGATTCTAAAATGTTTATAATATAATAGACTACAAAAAATCTTATGAATTTCTTAATAAAATAAATAAAATTTGACGTAATTTTATTACAACTATAATTGAATTTTTCCTATTTTAAATTAAATTTACATTGAATATAATAAATAATCAAAAAATAAATCTTTTAATAGTTATAAATAAAACAACAGCAATAAATTATTTTTTTTATGAACAAGAATTTGTTAATATTATTATTATTTATTGATATTATAATAGTTTTATAAACTCAATATATAATTGCACTCATTTTCAATTATTACCTTTAAATATCATAAACTATATTAAAAATAAATATGTATTTCATATATAAGGGTTGAACTATAAAAATTATAATTTCTAAAAAGTCAAGTGTAGGAGACATACATTTCTTCTGTGCCATCGATGAACTAAATTGGTTAACAATAATAATAATAATAATCTTATGGTTTTTGTTGTCGATATTAAATATAATAATACATTTTGGGTGAACCTATTTGTTAAGTGTTTTATTTATTAGCAAAAAAATGTCAGTCAAGTTAATCTGTAAACACAATAAATAAAAAAAAAGTTAATTTGCATATTATATGTGTAATCATTATTCAGCACTTCAGAGCAAATTGGGACTAAATTGAACTATACTTCAGATAAAAATAATACAATTATCTATTGAATTATTTGGCAAAAAATTGAGACTAATTTTATTCATATATTCTGAGTATATATTTATTGTCTTTTATGGTATAATAAGCAATAAAATAATCAATTTTTTATGCATTTATCAATATATATATATATATATGAAAAAATAAATAATTAATTAATTTTCAATCCTATTTATTTTTTAATCCAAGTCCTAAAATATGGTGACCCGTGCGGTACCAATAGTATGGGCCAAGAGTGCGACCGCAATATGGAGTGCGCGTCGCCCGAGACTGAGTCGGAAATTGGCAAACAATGTGTTTGTAGGACTGGTTTTGTGGCAATACTCGAAAATATAAAGCAAACGGTTTGCCTTCAAGAAGGTATCAATCAATTTAATTAATAATTTATTTTATTTGACAAATAGTAATAAAATTGGTTTTAATATGATATTATTAGTGCCTTTGGGTATGGCCTGTAATTATAGCAAACAGTGCACAGCATTGGATGATAATAGCAATTGTCAACTATTAAATGGTAACAATGGCACCAAAGTCTGTAAATGTAGTGCTAATTATGAAGAATATAGTGATCCAAAAATGGATTATAAAAAGAAATGTCTATCAAATGATGTGATGGTTGACAGCGGTCACAAACATGACGACCACTACCGACAAACCACTACTATATCGACGACAACGGATCATAAAAATGACGATCTCATCGACACTTATAATAACAGTAGTTATAATAATAATAATAATACAAAAGCCGATTACAAGACTAGTCCTAATCGGGAGTCATCGGGAAGTATAGGAATCATACTATTCTTTTTGGCCATACTTTTAGCAATTATTATCGTTATTATCATCATTAGGTAGTCTATAATATTTCACTCATCAATTATATAATAATTTTTGTTTCTATAATAATTGTTATACATTTTTAAAAAAATAACACTTATATAGGGCTCGTAACAAAAGCGATAAAATGGTAATCAATAAGAAAAGACAAACTGTTGAACAACAGACTGATGATAATGACGGCGAACAAAGTGAACCAATTTTGGCCAATAATGATACTATCGGTGCCAGAGATGAGGTCGACAACGATATCGATGGTAATCCTAAAAGCGATGAAATTATATCGTATGAAAACAATGAACAAACAATTAATAACAAAATTAATAGTAATATCAATAATAATGACAATGAAAAAGTACAGACAAATGTCTAAATAAATTATAATTATATTTTTTTAAAATCAATTAAATTAACAAAAAAAATATCATTTCATTTTTTCATTTTATAAAAATTTTTGAGAGTTATCTATATTTTAGCATATTTTTGTGTCTATATAACAAATAAATGCAAAAACAATATACAATACATTTTACTGTATAAGTAATATATTTTTGTATTTTATATTTTTTCATTAAAGTATAATTTTTTTATTAAATTATTTTTAAACACATGTTTGCAATAATTAATTATATTATCTTAAATTTAATTACTATTTACTATTTATTATTATTTTTAAAACTATGTATTATTTTACTTATTTAAAAAAGTTGAAATAATGTCAATATAAATATGATATAATAGTGTAAATATAAATATATATTTTTTATTGCATACAAAGTTTAATAAGTAAAGTAAACAACTTAAGTATCATATAATATATAAAAATAACAAGTTTTTTGTTCATACATTATATAGAGTCTATATTATAGACTATGTAATTATGTTTTTTAAATAGCTTACATAGTTTTTTAAAAAACAATTATAAAGCTTAATAAAAATTTTATAATACTTAAATTATTAATAATAATATTGTAATTAAAGTTTATTTATTTCATGTAAGATTATTGTGTGTGTGTGTGTGTGTGTGTGTGTGTGTATCTATTAATTTAAAAACCATTTGATAAAATATTTATTTATATACTGTACTAATATTTATTCAAACTATTGAAGAAAAAAAACAATTTTCAAAATACATTTCATAATACATTCATGAGATTTTAAAAAGATAGTTATATATAGAAAAAAGGTATATAATTATCTTTAATTTGTAATTAATTAAACGTTTGGCATATAATATAATCATTAATCAAAAGTAATCAATTATATGTAAATTAAATGAACGAAATAACTTGATTTTAAATCAAATGATTTGTTTAAATTTTTTTTATATCATTAGAAATAAACATATTTTATAGATATGTTTCTAATAATATGTGACTATATTTTTGATAACCCCTTAAGTAATGTTTGTGATTATTATAATATTATATTATAGGTGGGCATCAATTTTGATGGATATAATTGTCATTTAGATGTCATTTAATGATATCATATCATACATGTACTGTATATTACTTTATAGTAAATAAAGTTAACATCAATTTGACTAAAGTATTGATATCAAGTAAAAGCTTAATAAAGTTTATAAATCATTATTTACAGTATTTAGTAATATCTTAAAGTTTAAAAATATATTATATATTAATAAATATTACTTTTGTATTACACATTCAGATTGAGTTCAATATATAATTTATATAAAAGATATTAATTTTACTAATATTTAATTTATATTTATATATTATTTTTCAGTAATTAATTTCAATATTTTAATTTATTGATAATAAAAACAGTGAATCACACTATCATTAATATATATATATATATATAGTGTATATATACTGTACTATAAATATATGACTCAATCTTAATAATTATCATAAATGAAATGTCACTTCAATTTCTATTATTATTACAATCGATGTTATATTGAGTGCTAATTAATACCATATATTATATACAATACTATAGTATATATAGTAATCAATTGATTGCCTCTTAAGCACTAAAAAGCTATTGACTGGTTCTCTAATCAATGTTAACATACAGTAGAGTAGAGTATATCTAAAGTAATAATAATTATAATAAATGTAAAGCACTTGTCATATGATTGGGTCATCCAATCAATCAAACAATCTATTTATTGATTGGCTATTAATTGACTGACAAATTAAATACTTATTATAAGCAGAAAAACAAATTTAATATTTAATCACTAATAGAGTGATCGCATACACACTACTGTATAATTATAAGTTCAGAAACAATAACAAATATATATGACATGAAAGTGATAATTGTCAGTTACTAACAATAATTCATATAAATAATCTAGGTCAATAATGTGTACATAGTTAGCAGTTTTATTAAACATTTATTATCTTGCTAAAACTAATTGATACACAAATATAATACTGTATAGTGTATTATAATTAGTTAGGTTTATCAGTTGGTCACTCTACTAGACTACCAATAAATCACTGTATTATTTAAATACTTAGTTACAAGTTTCAAATATAACATAACATTTCCTAACCCTATAATTGAGTCCCTTTTATAAACATTTACTATATTAATATATTAACACATATGACACACATTGACCCCCAGAGAGTCACGTGATATTAGATATAATTTTGGGAAACAATTTGTTGAACCAATCAGTGGTTGAGTTATATTTCGAGTGATTCAATAGAACACAACAAAAATCGAATACAAAGAATGAGTCAATAATTCATAGATTTTGGTATTGTTTTGAATGTTTGTATTGTTTGGTCAGTCAGTGATAGTAAGTGTCCAACAATTTAGTGACCAATTGATTGGTTGTCATTGTGTCCACTCAGACATACAACACACTCACTGATGGATCAATTGTTTAAACAGATGGACAATACATTCAATGATAATGTTATGTCCACTAAGCGATCTCTGGACAACAATGACAGTCAGTATCGAAAGAGATGTCGCGATAAGGATATGGATGTAAATAACGGATCCGATTGTCATAACTATTATATAACAACAAACTGTGGTCACAGCGATGATAATGACGATGAAGAAGAAGATGATGACAGTTGGTATGAAATGAGTGAAGACGAACGCCGATTGATGGACATTAACAACCTATTGGTTAATATATCATTAAATCGTATTGAGATTGAATGGCCAGACATAGAGTCAGTGACAAACACTAAGAACTCGAAGACAGAGACCGATGTTTACGATAAGTTTCCGCCGAAATTGAAGAGCATTTTGTTTGGCTATCGATTGGACGAAATGCTTTCGGTTACTAAACGATCGGCCATTTTTGTAGTACAGAAAGTAAAGGAACCGAACAATGAATTGATACTCAAAGTGGCCATTGAGGGCGGCTTTTATGCTCTCGAAGATGAAATTGAAACTTATATTAAACTGACTAATTGTAGTGCCGTTTCTCGTATTAGAGATTATATTAGGTATCTATTAGTTTAGCCATAAGTTGTTGACTGTATTTGAAAACTTACCGGTAATTGATTTATCCAACAAACAGATGGAAAGACTACAAACATCAGTGTTATGCCATTCGTTGGGGTTTTCTAGTGATCGACAAAATGGGACTCAATTTAACTCAACTCATGTCGAGAAATACAATGTCAATGATTGGTCCGATGGCACAGGTATTCAAGTTTGCCGTCCAAATGATTGATTGTGTACAACGTTTTCACTCCAGTGGTTATATTCACTGTGCAATTAATCCGCAAAATATTATTCTCGAAAGTGATAAAACAGATAGAGTTAGACTAATTAGTCTCAGTTATGCCAAATCATATGTTATAAAGTCAACCGACGGTACAATTGTTGGCCATATTGATGATGAAACAGATCACCGAAAAATACCAGTCATTCGAGCTGAAAGTGATCCGAATTTTCGGTCTATTGGTTTCCATAACGGTTATTGTCAGTCCCGACGGGACGATATGGAATCATTGGGCTATTGTATGATATATTTAGCCACCGGAACACTTCCATGGATTAGTGCCAAACAACAAAACTTGTCGTCCACTAGAGTTATCCGTCAAATCGGTAAACGAATGCAAGCGACTTGTCTGGATGTGCTCTGTGATGGTAATACTGATGAGTTATTTTAGTGTTACATATTTATTAATAATGTTTGTTATGTTTGACAGGTTTACCACAAAATTTTATCAAATACTTTGATCTCATTAGTAATTTAAAGTTCAAAGACGAACCCAATTATCAACAATTGAAGGCATTTTTTCAATGAATATTTTTTTATATATCACTATATTTTTGAATTATTTATACAAATTTATAGCTAATTGTTGACAAATATGTTTATTATTAATATTTATTTTTATTAACAAAATAGTTACACAATTATTGACCACAAAAGTGACTTATTGTAGACATGGGTTTTAATTATTATTAGTATTATTATTATTATAAAACTTACTGTTAAAGTTCAAATTTGATATTTATTATTAACGACAAACTTATTTATTTATATTTATCAAAATTATATAACGTTTTTTCTAATTTTAATTAATTAGCACATGTTTTTAATGTATATTAAAATTATTATTATTTTTTAATTACCGTAATGGTTTTAATTAGACATTTTAAATAATATTTATCTATTTTTTAAAAAAAATTATTTATTTTCATAATATATTTGATCTAGATTAATCTATTAATCAATCGTTAAAGTGCGTTATAGTTACTACGTTATATATCAATTAAAAGTGTCAATAAATAGTATATACTGTAATGTCATTAAAGTTTTTTAATCAAAATAATAAAACTAAATAATTATATTGATATAATAAATGATAAAAAATCAATTAATTTTTTATAACAAGTGATTCTAACAATAATTAAGTTATAATTTGTTATTATAATTTTTACCATCATATATATATATATATATTTAAAACTCGACCAACTTTTAAAAATATGTTTGCATTTATAGACCTGAAATTAATACTATTGTTGATTTGTGTTAAATCTCAATATGTTTTTACTAACATCGATACTAATGTTCAGGTATATGTATATCAATTGATTTTATATATTTACAATATATGCAATAATAATACATTATAATTTATTAATTACAATTAGAAATATTATTTTTTAAAAGTATATTTCAAGTTATATCTTAATATACTTTAATATAAATAATAAGTTTCAGGATTCGTAAACAACTGAATTGATAAACATTTTGGGACTAATCAAACCATTTGAACAAAATATAACTTTACTATCATATTGTTTGTCAATTGTGATGATATCGTTATAGGAAAGTCCTCCTAAAATAAATAAAAATAGTTTTCTTGGTTTGGTTTTGTCAATACTTTTACATTGTCTTTGAAATGAAACACTTGGGAACTGTTGCGGTGATAATGTATTGTTGAAGAATTGGGTTACTATTGACGAAATCATTGATTGTTTGTTTGGATTCATGACTTTATTATTATTAAAATTATTTTCAAATTTTTTAAATAGTTTTATAAAATCTGTAATCACTTTGACATCAATTTGTCTTTGTTTGTCTTGTTTTGCGATCAACTCTTTAATATCACTGTCGGTTATCTTTTTGCGAACCAATTGACTTAATATTAAGACTCGTGTAATAT
This sequence comes from Oppia nitens, assembly GCF_028296485.1. Taxonomy (NCBI): domain Eukaryota; kingdom Metazoa; phylum Arthropoda; class Arachnida; order Sarcoptiformes; family Oppiidae; genus Oppia; species Oppia nitens. The sequence goes on along the minus strand of NW_026533252.1, from coordinate 1,892,626 downwards.
CGTAATCGTTGACTTTTGTACCACATTTTGATGAAATAATTTTCTTAAGACTTTTTAAAATTAGTTTTGGTTTTATATTTATATCAAACAACTGTCTCTCGATTGCCAACAGATCTGTAAAACATTTATCTCCAGACTTTACAAACACTTCTCTGGTATTTTTGATACACTCGTGAGTTTTACGGATAAGCTGTTCATTGGATTCATTTAATTGATTCTCTTTGATGGCAACCAATGTCTTGCAAATATCGATTTTATCGTTTACTAATATATTACAAAGTTTACTATAGACCCGATTCGTGTCGTTTTCATAGATCTGATTCAATTCATTGAATACAAACGCTCGAAGTGGTAGACAATGACATAACGGTGCGATCACATCAACGCTCCGATCAATAATCAATAGATCATAGTTTCTGTTGTGTGACTTTTCATTCAATTGTTCCCTATGTTTGGCAATTATCTCCATATTACTGATTAAATCATTTGCTATCAATTGATTATTTTTATCGGATTTATTATGAAAATAGCGAACAGTTGCCGGATATTCGCCCATTTGTTCCAACAAATTGCTTAAACGTTTGGACACTGTCTTCACTAACGATTCGTCATTCTGTGTTTGTGTCAACCAATTCATGTTTGCATTGCTATCAATGAGCACTATATTGTAGTCAATACACCAGAACCCTCCCAATTGGTTAATTGAATTGATGTTGGATTTGATGGACAGCGCATCCAACCGATTGACTCGTGTTTTGTCACTTTCAGACAGAATATATGTCAAGAATATTGAAGAACTGCCACTTTTTCTCATTGACAATGTTTTGATAAACTCTTCAAATTCACTGTCATTAAAGTCATCCAAACAGATGACGTAAATTAAATGATATCGTTTAGTTAATTCTTGTGGTAAAACATCTTTAACACTGTATTGACAACAGATGCCAATCGGTTCCTCTTTCAATAGATTCATATCAATAATGTTTGTTATGACTGAATAACTGCTATTATCGGTGATCAGTATCTTTCCTATCAATTGATTATTGTTGTCACTGTGTCTAAGTATCTTCTGATAGTTTACCTCCAGTTCAGTGATTGGTATCAAAAGTCGTTGTTTAAGAATATCGCACATTATTTTCTGAAATTGATTATCTCTGGAAGTAGTCTTCATATCGAAATCGATTTGTTGCCAAACATTCATTTGTGTCAAATCTTTAACAGTCGTTATGTTTTCAATAGTTTCATTGATTTCAATTAACTGAACTTCACTTTTTAGACTTTTATCTAACGGTTCCATCTTTTTTAATAATTTCTTAAAATCAATTATCATATCTTTTTCCGACATTTTGTTGCTTTTTATCCTAAAAATTATTTTTATATATAAAAACTGGACAAATATTGTAAATTTTATAAATGTTTTTTTTCAATTGTTTGAATACTTGATAAATATTATTATCACGCAAATAATTAAAATTAACTAATTGTTTTTAGTATTAAATATGTATAAATTTTATATCTCATTTTGAACTTATTTTAGTTGTATATTTTCTATGATTTATTGTTTATTTATTTGATAAAATTAATTTTTGAAAAATGTAATTTTTATATAATATTATAAAATCTATTTTTACTTAATAATAGTATAATTATTTTTACAGTAAATACTGTATTTAACGATATACAGTACTTTAAATACAATATTGATTTTACAATTATGTAAAGATATTAATAATTGATGTGTAATAAACATTTAATTTATTAAATCATTAACTATTAAGTTTAAACCCAATTAAAAAGTTGTCTTTCTTTTTGCACTTATATTTAGTTAATACCAAAATTAATTCAAATAAAAATAACTATAATTTTTTTTATATATAATTCCAGAATTATTTGATAAAATATGGATATATTAAACCAATGGTTAGATCATCAGATGCTATGCAAGAGGCCGTCAAAAATTTTCAATCTATGAATCGTTTAAAGCCAACGGGTTTTGATTAATAAAAATTTATTACATAATTACAAAACATATTGTTTACATTGATTTTTTTATTATACACTTATAAACAATTATAGGCAAAATCAATGAAGAGACGAAAAAATTAATGAAAAGAAGTCGTTGTGGAAATCGTGATCCCGTTTCTCGGATCAAAAGTCGCAGTTATGGAGAACTTTTGCCGTACGAACTGCACGGAAGCAAATGGACAAACTATAAGCTTACGTATAGATTCAAAAATTTTAGCCAAAAGATGACCAAAGAGGGTATCATTAAGATAGTAAAAGAAGCGTTTGGTATGTGGTCTCAGGTGACACCTCTACGGTTCATCGAAAGCAACGACAAGAAAAAGAGAGCTCATATAGACATACAGTTTTCAACCCGAATACATTGTTGTCACGAAGCACCGCCCGATAGTGCAAAGTTTGAAGGACCGGGAGGTGTAATGGCACACACGACATACCCGGAGGACGGCGGAGAAATACATGTAGACGACGACGAAAACTGGCGCCTCGAGTACGACCCAAAAGATACTAATAGTAACTAATTATTTATTTATTTTTTTAATATTCAATAGTTTTAAACTTTCAATAACTTACTGTTCAACTAATTTTTAATTATCTATTTATTTGCAGCCATGTCTTTCAAGTATGTTATGGTACATGAAATTGGTAATGTATTGTTTGTTTTTTTTTGTATAAATAAAATAATAATATTAATATTATTAATTAATTTTTAACAAATTGATTTGTGTAATATAATGTACTGTACTTTTTTTTAAAAGGACATGTATTGGGTTTAGAGCACAGTCACTTTGTGGAAGGATCTATTATGGCACCCTATTATTATAATACCGATGTACCACCCAATTTCAAATTACATGAAACAGATATTATAGCCATTCAAAAATTGTATGGCAATCAAAGTATTAAATTACCATAAATTAGCTTAATATTGTAATTACCAAGTACATATTTTCTAATGGCATCTAAATTGCAATAATTTAGCATAAATTTTTATCTATTATAATAATGTAACTAAATTGGCAATTTTGCAATAATAAAATACAATTTAATATAATGATATTAAATAAATTATTTTTCAATTAAATAATTTATATTTAATGTACTTTAATAATACAGTAATACTCAATAATTGAAATCATTGCCAAACAGACCACCAATTGTTATGATAGATAGGATCTGCCTTTTCATCATACGGTTGATTGCATGGCTTAACAATAGATGTGTTATAGTTATCTAACAATTTAAGCATTGATTGAACAATTTCGGGCTTCTGGTGATAGAGATTGTTGTATTCGCACGGATCCGATCTAATGTCAAACAGACAGGCATTGACTTTGGGTTCGCACAGGTATTGACGTTTGGCGTTACACTTAATCAAAATCTGTTTCATCGGTTTTATGTTGTAACTCATCGATTCAAACAATTTATATACATTAGACTCTTTATAATTTACTATCGACTGTTTGTTGGCCACAATTGATTCTCCTGGCGGTTGATACCAGTTGTTGAATTGGCCGTCAAATGTTTGACCGTAGAGTAGCTTATAGTTACCACTTCTTAGAGCCCATACATTCCATGAGTTGTCGATATTGTGTAATAACTCTTTGCGATTACTTTTCAGATTATCATTAAGTACTTTCCACATATCGATGCCATCAATTGGTCCCAATTCCATGGTATGTCCGCCGGCGGCACTATAAATAGTTGGTAACCAATCCTGTATATGCATCAAGTGTTCGCTCCTATATTTTCGTTTAAGTAGTGGACTCCATATAAATGCAAAGCCTCGGACCCCGCCCTCGAATAGTGTATATTTTGCACCTGTATCTCAATAATTAAAGCATTTTTTATATACATTACATATTTTTTAGAGTACCTCACCTCTCAATGGCCAATTAGATCCAATACTATTATCAATACTCCAACCGGAGTTGCCTTTAGTGGCCGCACCGTTATCTGTAGAGAATATGATGATAGTGTTGTTAATAATGTTTGCGACCTGCAGTGCGGCCACAATATCGGCTACTGAATCGTCCAGAGCTGAGACCATTGCACAGAACTTACGGCGGCGTTTATCCGACACGTGTTTAAAACGGTCGATATATAGTTGCGGTGCCTGTAATGGGTTTTTCTTGAGTGCCGCGTGAACGGCATTGTGAGCCACAAACAGGAATAGTGGTCGCATCGGGTCTTTCCGATTGTTGATAATGTCAACCGATTTGTTAGTCAAAATATCTGTCAAATACATGTCTTGATATTGAGACAAATCTATGGGATTTTCGTTATCTCTGAAGTCATATCCTTGAGGTTTATCTCCCGATAACCGTTGATAATAATCTGTATGTCCCGTCCAGAAACCAAAATGTGAATCAAAACCTCTGTTTGTCGGCAAATAGTCTCTTTTGAAGAAACCTAAGTGCCATTTGCCAACAATATGACTCTCATAGCCTAATGTCTGCAAATACTGCGGCAAAATTTTATACTTTAGAGGCAAACCCCACGGCTGAGTATTATATATGACATTATGATATAGTCCGGTATGTATGGGGTGATAGCCAGTCATTAGGGCACTTCGGGATGGTGTGCATATGGGCGACACATAATAGTTGTTCAAAATAATACCATTGTTGGCCAACACATCAATATTAGGTGTCCTCACTTGTGTTGACCCATGAATACTGACATCACCCCAACCTATTCATAAAATTTAAATTTTAAAAAATTAGAAACTTTAAAATAAATTTACAAATTGTAAATTTTTTGAAAACTATAACACCTAGGTCATCAGCTAATATAAAAACTATATTTGGTCTCGTATGGCAATAAGATAGATAAATCATTAAATAAAATAATTTAAATAAAATAGTATATAGCATTTATAATTTCTTATTATCATCACTTTATTGTAGATTAGAGTAATTAAAGTTGTAAATAAACATTTATAAATAAAACAAATAATAAAAAAATAAAAATTAAAAAAATATATAATTATTTAAATTGTCCACATCTTTGTAAATATTTTTTTAAAAAATTACTAATTTAGTTTGTTTAATTTTTTTAATGAACAAACAATATAGTTGAATCAATTTAGGTGATCAAATAAATTTCTAATAATTTTTTAATTAGTAATTTATATTAATAATTAGCTATTGATCACAAAAAATATTCCAAACAAATATTAACTAAATTAAATAGCTATTAAATGCAATATTCAGTATATAAAAATTTACTGCACTATTAATATTGAAAAATTACTTGTAATAGATGTCAAAACTTTATAGCCCAGGGGTAGTGAATAATAAACTTTTCCTCTCTTTCTCTCTTTCTCTCTCTCTTTCTTTCTTTCTTTCTTTCTTTCTTTCTCTCTCTCTCTCTCTCTCTCTCTCTCTCTCTCTCACTAATTATATTTTGTATTTATAATTTTACTTTCATTTTTATTATCTTTTTTTAATTCATTGACACCTAACTAGTTTAATAATAATAATAATATAATATTTATTCAGACAACGACTTTGAAAACTATAAATTTGCATTTATTGATATTTCCCAAATAATATCCATTGCTAATAGCAATTTGCTATATATAATATTTATGATTTTTTTTATTTAAACAATTTTTGACATATTTTTACTACGCTATCATTATATATAATGCACTTTCATTAAAAGTATTTATTTTTAAAAATAGTGTATGATTGTAATGCACTTTATTTATTTATATTTATATTTATAAAAAAGTATTTAACAATATATTTATACTAAATAAATATAGTACAGTAAATAAACATTTTAATTTATAAATAATATTGAAATTGTTTAGTAATTGATTATTTGTATTATTTTTAAACAGATTAAACATACCAATATAGTATATACAGAACAATACAGTAGTACTATATTATATTAATAAATGTATTTTAAATCTATTTTAGAAACAATAAATTTTTATTATAAATTTAATTCAAAACAATTAACATAACTTTTGAATGTTACGAAATAGATAAATAAATAAAATAAATAATATAAACTAATTAAAATTGCAAATTAGACTATACATTAGTTTTTCCTCTCATATAAGAAAGGGTTTAAATAAATGTCATTAATTTTAAAAGACATGTTTCACATCCAGATATCCCACACATAGTTATGTAGCGCAGGATTTGCTCTCCAATTGACCGGTTTATTGCCCGGTGCGACAGCACTAGCATTATAAGTAGACAACACAACTAGCATATGATCGACAATATCTGGTTTTCTATCATATATGTTGTTGTATTCACACGGATCCGATTGAATGTCAAACAAACACGGTTTGACTGTTGGATGACATTCACTCTTTAGAGACTTATTACAGTTGACTACAACTTGTTTTATTAGTTCATTAAAGTTATAATTAATTTGTTTAAGAGTTTTATACACTTCACACGTTTGATGAGCTATACTGTTGTTTAGTGATAAGTGTATTGACTCTCCCGGCGGCAAAAACCATCCGTCAAAGTCGCCATTGAATACCGATCCCGATATTAGCTTATAGTTGTTATACCGGAGCGCCCATACATTCCAAAGCGGGTCAATGTTATGCAAAACATGTTTTCGCGGACTTTTCAGATTATTGTTCAATACATTCCACATATCAATGCCATCAATTGGACCCAAGTCCTGGACATTACCACCGATGGCACTGTATATGGTGGGCAACCAATCTTGGATATGCATCAGATGATCACTAATATAGTGTTTATTCAACAGTGGACTCCAAATAAAAGCATTGCCTCGTATGCCGCCCTCCCATAAGGTATACTTAGCACCTAATGTTAAATTAAAATGAAATTACATTATATGATATTAAAAACAATTATAACAAACCTCTTAGTGGCCAATTAGAGCCAATACTATTATCTATACTTTTTCCATCCGCGCCTCCGGTAGCGCCTCCGTTATCGGCAGTAAATATAATGATAGTGTTGTCTAAAATATCAGCTTTTTGTAGGGCAGCGAAAACTTTACCCATTGAGTCGTCTAATGCTGAAACCATTGCAACAAAAGTACGTCTTCTCTGATCTTTGATATGTTTAAATCGGTCGATGTATTGTTCGGGTGCTTGAAGTGGTTCCCTCCCGTTCCCCGCGTGAACTGATTGATGAGCAATGTATAGAAATAACGGTTGCGATGTATTCTCTGTTTGTCTCAATATAATATCCACCGATTTGTCGGTATAGATGTCCGTTGAATACTGTCCCTCGTATTCGGTAAGATTTGCCAACTTGTCGTTGTCTCTGAAATCAATTCCCCACCAATTTTCTTGTGATGTTCGGTCATAATAATCTTCATGTCCGGTCCAATAACCGAAATGTGTATCGAAACCTCTCTCAGTGGGTATATATGATCTTTGGAAGAAACCTTGATGCCATTTGCCCACACCATGGGTTTGATAGCCCAATGATTTTAAATATTGCGGTAATGTCTTATATTGAAGAGGAAGACCATATGGTTGGCCACCATTTAAGACATCGTGCTGTAGACCAGTATGTATTGGATGATAGCCAGTCAACAGTGCACTTCTGGACGGCGAACATATGGGCGATACATAATAGTTGTTCAAAATAATACCACTGCTGGCCAACAAATCCAGGTTTGGTGTCCGCACCTGTTGAGAACCGTGAAACCCGATGTCACCCCAACCTATAAACACAAATTAAATTGATTTATTTTTTCAGATATAAAACTCTATATAAAATATGTTTTAACTATAAATTATATACAAACCATAATCATCGGCAACAATAACTATAATATTTGGTCTTTTGAGTTGACAGTTGACAATACTAGAGATCAATGACAACAAAATTAACAAAAATTGCATTTTTATTAGTAATTAAATTTTTTGTTTAAAGAAAATCTAATTTAAATAATGTTAAACAGAACATGATATAAGTTTTATCATTATATTAAACATTATTATATGAATATCTATTATCTATAATACTATATAAATCACATAATAACAACATGTGTTTAAATAAATGTTTTATTCAATTGATATCATAAAATATGATAAAAGTATTTAATAAACACTTCAATAATATTAAATAAATCAGAGATAATTGTTAAGTAATATTTTATTAATATTTGCAATTAATTATTGTATATTTAAAAATCTTTTATAAACATAAACTAAGCATTAAAAGCAAATTAGTACTAAATATGCAAAGTTAAACGTATAATCTTAATTAACGGCTGCGGCGACACATTTTTTATATTATAAAAATCAGTGGTAACGGCGATAAAAAACAGCGGCGATGGTTACTATACATAAAATCAACAAATAATATTATACCCGGACAGAGCATTCAATCATGTTTTAATTTTTTGCAGTTAAATATCTAATTACTTAAATAAATAAATATTTTTATATATTATAGCTCTCTCTCTCTCTCTCTCTCTCTCTCTCTCTCTCTCTCTCTTTAAAATAGTCATTTAATATTGAGATACATAAGTGACTAGTAATCTCTCCAATAAGTATTTATCTGTAAGTGTTTTGTCATTTTATTATCCCTATATTGCGGTACCTTCTGATGAGTCCTCCCGCGACAATAGAGGACGAAATAGCGCTATCAATGCTATTAATTGTGCCGCAGTTCGTGGCCAATGGTGTCGTAAAAGTTTGCCGGTTAGGCAACAAAAATATAGAGGAAATTGCAATTATCACTAAAATTTTAATAATTAATTTTGATTCCTCTAACTAAACAATTACATAATTTATATAATTATTTGTTTAATAATATGATTTATTTGTAATACAATTGTTATATTTAACAGCACTTATGATAACTACATGAATCATAAGTTAAAATATCGACAGTCTTTTTGTTTGAAGAATTGGCTTCTAGACTACCGGTGCTAATCATCTGATTTAAAATAATTTTGGTGGCCATCAATTCAAATGCTTCGTCAATATTGGCACCGGTTTTGGCCGAACACTCTATAAATGGTATACCCATTTGGCCGGCAAACTGTTGACCTTCCGATACGCTAACACATCTATTGTCTGGACAGTCGACTTTGTTTCCAATCAATATGACACCCATATTATCATTATTGTCACCGAAAAGTCTAATTTCTCGCAACCAATTGATTATAGCGTTAAATGTTTGTCTATTTGTTATATCGTAAACCACTAGTACTCCATGAGCTCCTAATTAAAAATAGTTTAATTAAACAAATCACACAAATTGAAAAAAACTGATAATAATGTTAAATAACAGTAATACTGTATTTTATGTCATCCATACCTCTATAATATGATGTAGTGATAGCTTTAAACCTTTCCTGTCCAGCCGTATCCCAGATCTGCAACTTAACACCGGTTCCCGCGATTTTGAGAAACTTGACTTTGAAGTCAACACCAATCGTACAAATATATTGTTGATTAAACTCTTGATCTGTATATCGCTTTAAAATACTGGATTTGCCGACACCTGAGTTACCAATTATCAGGATTTTTAATAATTTACATTTTTCATTGAAATCCATTAAATTTAAATATTAAACTTTTACTTATTAATACGTATAAAAACTAATAATATAAAAATTATTAATGTAAAAAAGTTAATGAATTAATTGAAATACTGATAAATGCTGTAATTAATTAAATAAATGCAAATATTTTGTCAATATATGTAATAAAAATAAAAATATATAATTACACACATTATTGTACATTATTTTCATACTCTTTGTTTAAATAAAAAATATATACATCTATTATATAAGTAATAATACTATATATAGGTATAGTAAGTATTGAAATAACGTACATGTATCTATATGTTATATACAGTACTTTAAAGGTTTAAATTTCATTTAATAATATCAATTTATTTATACCTATTATATTAAAAAATTAATAATTTATATGTAATATCAAATTGCAATAAATATTTATGTGATTAGTTATTAACAAAATTTAAGTGATTTATTTGCAGAATTTAATTATATATAATTATTTTTTAAATATTTTATCTCTACAAAATTATTGCACAAATATATGTAATTAATATTTTATATTTATAAAATATTACAAATTATGTGAAATAAACTACAAAAAATTGATAAACCATCAATTAATAACTTTATATCTTATTTTGAAAGTTATAATATACAGTACACAATAAATAATTTATTTAGTTTAATTTTATTGGTTAGTTTACTTAGTTTATTAATTATGAGTATAGATTTAATTACAGTTAAGAATATTTAAATTATTTAATGATTAATAACATATATATATAAATATTTTTATTAAATAAAATAATTTAAATTAATAAATTAATATACAATACATATTGTAATACTTAAAGTAAAAAAATAAATATATTTTAAAAATCAAACAAATGTTAAAAAAATAGATAAATCTATTGTAATAAAATAATTTTTAAAAATTATATTCGTTATATAAATATGATAATACAGTATATTTAGGTGTTTCACCAAACGGTGCATTTATTGATGGGATTCATAGCGGAACCAATGGGACAGTTGAATGATTTGGCAAAGTCTACTAAATTGGAGAGCACACCAATTATCCTATTGATTAACATAATTAAATAGTTAACATTTAATTTACATAAAATAATTTTAATATAGTTTATATTAAATTATTTATATATTGTTATTACTTTAACTTTAAACTAGTAATTATTATTCTAATATCAGTAACTTTACAATTATTTCCATTATATAAATTGTTACACCAGTTGGTACAGTATTTAAAAATATAAATTATGACTTAACTAAATCTAAAAATAAACTAACTAAAACTAATAGTTAACTAAATTATTATTATTATTTATATTTATATAATTACTGCATTATTAAAATTGTTAAATTATCTACAAATATTGATATTGCAATTGAATTATCATGTCTATCAAGTTAACAGTACTGTACATATATGTGCTATTTAATATCCAGATAACTAAATGTGTCACTAAACAAATATCTATAATATTATACCGATAATTATAGTGATTTGTATTATAAAAATGTATTACAAAAAAACAAATAGTAAGTATCCCTAACCTGTATTTACTGGGACTGTGAGAGTCTATTTCAATCATGAGTTTCAGGTGCTCCAGACTTTCCTTACTGCACGACTGTATGCCGTAACTGATCCAAAACAGCTGTTCCGGCGTATACTTGAGTCCCGGCAGCAACGGTTCGCTACCGTTCCTCTCGACGTATTTCTTGTAGGCGCGGAACGCCTGTTTGATGCCTCCATTGTCGGCTACATTTTCGCCCTGTGTGTTGATGCCATTCAATTGCATACCTATACTCTCAACGGTATAATTGGCGTATTGGTCTATAATGCACTGACACTTTGTTTTAAATTTCTGGTCAGTCGATGAGTCCCACCAATTGTTTACTTGACCTATAGAGTCAAATTGTCTACCAGTGTCCTAGTTTTACAATAGTTGGACAAATAAATCTATTGTAACAAATCTTAAATCAAAAATATAAAAACATACATCAAATCCATGAGTTATTTCATGTCCGGCGACTTCGCCAATAGTTCCGTAGTTTAGATAACTTTAAATTAAAAAATAACATTATTTTTATAATTAAGATATTATATGACAAACTTTGGCCGATTCTTGTTGTAGAAGATTCCCTGAAGAATACCGGCGGGAATGACCATTGCGTTCTCCTGAGGATAATAAAAGGCATTCACTTCTGTCACTTCAGCGTATTTTCGCCAACTATAAGACATTCAAAAAAATTTTTTTTTTAGTTATATTGTATTTTATTTTTTATAATTTTATTATTATTACATTATTAATTACATAAATCAAATTAAAAAATTAGTTTAGGAAAATTAAAATCACATAAACAGATATAATTGACATTAAATTATTAGTCTAATTAGTTTTAGTATTTACATTAACTAAACGTAATCACACTGTTTTGAAATCTTTGACTTATTTTTAACAAAAAAAATATTTAATTACTGAATAACTTTATATTCGTCACTCATGTAAGAAATATTGATAATTACTTACAATTTGTTAAATATTTGACTAATGCTTTTAAATGAATACAACACTGTTTTGTATTCAATTGTTTTTATGCTAAATAAAGATCATTATTATTATATTTATAATACTTCTAACAATAAATAAATAGATAAAATTGCCATAAATACAATACTATTTGTACTAAATTTATAAATTATTTTTTTAAAAATTAAAAAATTTTAATTTCCAAAACACTCACTCGTTTTTATCGTTAATTTCTTTTAATTGACTAAATTGAAAGTCGTTTAACCATTTATATGCATTGATACGATTTTGAAAATAATTGTGTCGACTGAAATTTAACTGCAATACAAATCATTATATACACAGAAAAAACAACAAATTTTATACATAAAAAATCAATTTAAAAAAATCAAATGTTAAGAACATAATGTCAATAGTGATAACAACAACAACAAAAAACATACATCTTTATAATGATGAATAATATTGTTGATATCCCTGAGCTGATCGGGATATCCTATCTTAAGCTCCATTTGCTTGAGTTTATCCATCGCGTGATTCATTGTCGTCTTCTCCATCCAATCGATCTCATGAAGAATGCGCTCGAATTCTATTTTAATATTCTTCACGATATCGAGTGTCTGTTCAGACAAATAAAGATAAAAATAATGTTTTTATGATCAAAATTATATCAACATTCATAACAAAGTTTATACATAGCATAGGTAATCAACAACAACATAAAAATCTAACCATTTGTTTGTTTTCATTGTTAAAATAAGTGTCGACATAAAGATTGGACAGACCGATCCCGAGAGTCGACTCTACAATATTGACACACTGTTCCCAACGCGGCTCCTGTCGCTGTTTGCCGAGCACTCGGGCGTCGTATTCAGTCTTTAAGTTTCGCCATTTGATACCCATTGAGCCGATCTCTGAAAATACTATTCGCCACATCATATAATTGGCTAAAATCCTAATTTTATTTTAATGAAACATAATTTATATTTTAATGCAAACCATATAATAAACTTTTTTCTTTATAATTAAAAACAACCTTTTCTTTGTCTGAGGTAAAAGTAAATCAAGTGATTGGATATAATTTTTATCGCTAACAATAATTTGTTCATCACTTTGAACCGGAGATGTCGTATAATTATTGATTAGTGATATCCAATCTGTCTGTTAAATATATATATCATATATATAAATATTATTGATTGACAACTAATTATTCTTATATATATAGGATATAACTTAAAATAACAAACATTTGGTGCAATTATTGTCAACTCATCGATAGTCATCTTATTGTATAATAGACTCATATTTCTTCGCTCTTCTTTGGGCAACGAATACTGGATTTTATAAAATAAAATTATGAAAAATATTTAGAAATATTAATATTAATTAAAAATATAAGAAATAAAAATATAATACATTTGCTAATTGAGTTTCAAAATCCAGCACTTCTTTCATCTGTTTTTTGGCGACCGTTTTATCGGCGCCTAACAGTACAGCACTTTTAACCATTAATTCATAATAAGCCAAAACAGATGAATCATTTAATCCTTTTAACAATAGATCTCTATCATAGAGACCCACAGATAGCTGATCCAACTATTATTAATATATATATTTATAAATATTACTTATTATAATGAATTAAAAAAAACTATTTAAAAATATTGATACATAAAGAGCTCTCTTTGATGTGTTTTTGTCGTCGATGTCCACAAAGATAGCCATCAATACATTGTCGTAAAGTCCATATTGTCTGAGTTTAATATAAGAGTCAAACCAATTAAAATTATTTTCGTCCCATTTGGTCGGTTCGATGACAGGCCAACCACCAAATTTTAATAGCAGATCTACCAGAGGTTTGTCTCCAATCTTCTCTATTATTGCTATCAAATAATTTAATCAAAAATTATAACAATACATAATAATGTCTTATAACTTATATAACATATTAAGTTATAAGTACAGTATATTTTCTTAATTAAAAAAATATATTTATCAAAATTCATACATGTATTCATACAACTGTAGTATAAATCTTTAATTTTAGTAACAATCGGCATCTTATTGTCATTATTGATGACATTATTATTGTTGTGGTTTTCTTCAATTAATACTAAATCAAATTAATTGAATATAAATAATAAATTATTTTTTTAAAAATCAGTTTCAAATCAATGATCATTTAGTAAACCTCTAAGTTTTTTATTGAGTTCATCCTGTAATTCATCAAATGTTGATTGAGATGACTTGTGCTCCGGTATGACTGTGCTCTCAATCCATTTGCCGCAAGAAAACTGATAAAAGTCATCGCACGGAGAGACAGTCTCATCGATGGTCCGCAAAATTCTGGCCGCTTTTTACCGAAAAAATAATAATTAAAATATATTTTTAACAAACTTATTAGTAAATAATAAATTTAAACTTAATTTTAAATAATAGTATTTTAATATTTTATAAACTAATAGTAATAATAATTTTAAATTGAAAATTAAGGATTAGTTTTGCACTTTATTTCTCGTTTTTCTCTATTACTGATTAACTGATAGCTTATCAGCGATTTTGGGAAATTCATGATTTTTCTCAATTATTAAATTATTATTTTTAAAAAATAATTTTAATGATATTTAATGCATTTATTTAAAATAAAATAAATAACTAATAATTATTAGCATTTTATTATAAATACATACCTTCTTTAATACAGTCGTGAGTGAGACAAACATCCGACGACTGTTTATGTAGTGAATGTGCGGATGAGTTGATAATCAATATGAGTGTTAATAGTACACCACTGATGGTCAACATTGTGTACGGAACAGATAGTCGGGCCAGTAATGTGTACGGCTTGGGTATTGTAGGTATTGGTGTTGAGACTCTTGGTTGTTGCTGATGACGATGAGGTCCACCGCTAAATGTATTGAATTTTTTTTTACAAAATAATAAATTGAAATTACAAAATAACTGATTTTAGAGTCAGGTGTGCATTTGGATTGTATTTAATAGCTTTTCGTAAAAATATGTGATATATCTTAGTTGTACTGATTATATCGTAACTGGATTTACATCTATGGCTATAATATTTTATGGGTTTATTTTTGATGACACAGTACTACTGGTTTTTATAAAACCAAATACAGCTTTATTTGCTTTTTAATTTTATGAAAATATTACTGAAAATTATACTGTTATTTAGACATTGATATTTAATTTATATATATATCATATAAATACATGTACATATTAAATACTCTTTGTTTATGAGATTTATTTGCATTGAAATTATTGTACGATATTATTGCAATTCAATGTTATACAGTATTTAAGCAAATTCTTCAATTTTGATTTTGCAATACAATTGATTGATACAATATATTTAGTATATTAAATATATTTATGTTATTGTTTAATGAATAATAAATTGCATGGCTTTTGTTTTGTTGCATAATATATACTTTATTTATATTAATGCAGATATAATAAATATTATGATTGATTTGGTCAATGGGTAGCAATTTCTATTGTTTTATTATTGTATTGTATTATTAGTACAGTGATTATGAGATAGAAAAAATCAAACACATAAATGTTACATAATATTATATAAACCTAATAATAAAGTCAGATACTAAATAAAATTGTTAATAAAATATTATTTATAAATTAACAAAATTAATAAAAAAAAATAACTGTATTATCGATTTATTCATACTCAAGTTTCATATAATTTATGAGCTAAATAATTCATCAAATTTTTAATTATTAAAATTTTCTGGCAATAAATAAAATTAAATATTTTAATAGGGACAATAAAAATGATAATGTTATTTGCAAATATTTAGTTTATTAAAATATTTATTGAAAAATATCGTGCAATTATATATATATATATATTAATAAAAATAATAATATAAATATAACATACTTTTGATTGGTATTTGTTGTTGTATTGGTAATCCCTTGATCACTAACATTGCAGTCATAGTTATTATTAATATTATTATTATAATGACTATTATTATGATTATTATGATTATTAATAATATTATCATCAATAATTACATTTGACATATCTATCAAAATTATATTTGGATTTTTATTTGCAACTATAAAAACAAATTATTTATTTATGAGCTTTTTTCAGACATTATAATGAATTAATTTTTTTTATCTAATTTTAGAAATTATTAAATCAGAGGTGAATTTGTTTATAAAAAATATGGTATTTAATATTTAAGTGTTAAATTCGTGTGATAATAAAAAGCCAAATATTATTATTATATATAAAATAATGTGTAAATGTTTGGCAAACTTTTAGGCCTAAAATAGTAGTAATAGTGTTTCGGTTCACTTAATAATTAGCATTTGATCCAAAACTCAAAACTAAATAAAATGAGTTTTTAAAAGTTGTTTTTAAAATACAATATTATAATAATATAAATTAAAAATACAGTATATATTATAATTATAATGAATAACTAACAAACCATAAAAAATTATGAATATGTTTGCGATTTATTGTTTAGTTTAAAAAACAATAATCATATGACAACAAAAAACTAGTTAACTGTACATCATCTTTGAAATAAAAATAATAAAAATATTTAGCCATTTGTTTTAACAATTATTGTTGATTTGTATGTTTAAGCGCTATTTATTTTATATTAATACTAAAAGTACTAAAAATAGAAAAATATTTTATACTTTCTGAATAGTTTAATACAATATTATAAAAAATAATAATTTTGTTAAATAATTAATTTTATTTCACCATGAATAATATTTGCTTAGATATAAAGATACTTAAGATTATATTTTTATATAGAAAATATATACAGTATATATATGTAAAATTTTTAAAAAGTATCTAGGATAATTGATATAGACACGTTTGCAAAAATAAGTAATATTTATACATTATAATTTATGCTAAATTATACTGTATAATTTTTATTTCGAAATATAAATAGTATAATACATGAAATTCAGTACATAATGTATATCCCGTTAATATTAAACATTTAAATCCCAATTAGTATTGCATTAGTCTTATTATTTTTGCTTAAAGTAACCAATTTAACGATCATATGATAAATATAAATAAATATTATTTAAAACAAATGTTAAATAATATTAATTTAATTATAAGCTTATTACATTTATAATCACAATCAAACAATATTATCAATGCATTTGACAAATCAATATTTTATAATGAGATGACTTTTTAAATAAAAATTTAAAAAATAGATAATTGACAATTAATGATAAATTTTATAAAATTAGTGTAATAAACTGTAATGTAATGTAAATGTAAAATATGTAATAAACTAATGCAAAGTTTTACTTGATGTCAATATTTTTTAATAAAAAATAATTTCAAAAAAAAAATAAAAATAAATATAATATGTTATGGTTATTATTAGTTAGCAAATGTCATTTTGATGAACAATTTTTTGTACAATTACTTTAATAATAGTTTCGCAATACTCACTTAGTATTATTAGACAGGGTTAAATTACAATATTGCCTAATTTTTTAGTTAGCATATAAAAATTATTTTAAAAGCTGTAAATATATTATTGTGTCATATTTCAGTTGAATAATATTTTTTGTGTATATTTTATAATTATTAAAATATTAATTTATGTAGAAAAATGGCACATAACTGATAGCTTATGTAAATGTAATTAAATATTAAAATTTTCCAATTAAAAATAATATATTTCACAATATGTACATTACTCTATTAACTTAATTGTAACCACATATACAGTATATTCAAAATGATATAATCTATTTCTAAAATCTAATTTTAAGCCATCCTTATGTTTAATGCATATACAGTAGAAAATAATTACTCAATTAATGAGTATATACAGTATAATGTAAATTTATATACCAGTATTACAGTATATTTGATAGTTAATAAAAATATAATTTAGATTTTGCTGGTATCTAATATCTTTTCAATTAACAGTTTATTTTTAGACAAATATAATTTTATAAAAATTTGATTATTTAGTATTTCATAATTTCAAGTCTATTTTTTAACTGACAATTCAATATTTCACATACAAACTAAAGATAATAACTTAATTTTTTTCTACAAACACTAGTAGGATATTTAAAATTTATATACAGTATAAGATTATTATTATATTAAATATCGGTATATATATATTTATATATATAATTGAATATATTTTTTTGTAATATAATTTGATAACGTTATATTAAAAAAACAAAAGTGTAAATACTATATAAAGTTATATTAATCAAAAATATAATTATTGCATTAATATAATCATTGAATAGTTATTTACATACTTCAGTAATATATTTGTTATTTTATTATTTGTTTCATTACATACAATATATCATATATTGAATAACTATAAAAACGATACTTCATATCATTATTTATTACATTTATACATCAGATTAAGTGTTTGTACATCGAGTGGACTCAAGTGTCTCTTGAAGTGAGACTCAATCAGTCGTACGCCCTTTGCTTTGGCAGTCATAGTATTTTTGCCATTTTTACTGAAAGCTGTATTTCCATAAATCATAATAGAGTTGTAATCAAATTTTGTGTAAATTTTGTTTTTCTTTGTCGAAATCTTCTGGAACTGATCCTGCATACCATTCTCTATATTATTCCAATGAATAGTAATAAACTGATCCCTGTCCGATCTCATGTGCTCGTGATAGAAGCCCAGTGCGTGTAGTATCTCATGCATTGCGCTCCCGATATCGTGACATCCGGTGCCCAGCGATAGATATTGACGGCCACCCGCTTTGCCCACTGTCGAGTAGCATCTGTTTAGAAAATAGGATAGTTGTCTAAGTAATTAAGTAAAGTTTTTCAAAGTTGACAGTTGAGACCTACCCGTCCCCTTTGAAAAATTGTATGTAATTGTTTTGATTAGTTCGCTGTCGAAATTTGACACAAGAACGGGACTCAATGTTTTTCATAGCATTTTGTATAAGCCGTCGATGACTCGCTGCACAAGTAGTTTAATGAAAGTGAGGATAATATATAATTAAATTGTTATCCAAATTTATTGTATACCTACACAATGAGTTATCTATACGATAGTAGACGAGACCATTAGGCCAGAGAGGTGTTGTTGTGCCGGACGCCCGTTGACTGCTTCGGGAATTTTTACGGGATTTTTGTTGGTTTCTTTGATTTCGTTGATTTTGTTGACCATTATTTTGTCGCTTAAATGTTATGAAATTATTTGATTCTGTAAATGAAAACAAAAATATTTTCTACTATTATAAAAGCTTTTATTTAATTCATTAAATAGTTGTAAAAATACATTTAACTATTTTTTAAAAAAATAGCTGACCTCCAATTATATCGTTAATAATAGTTGTCATAATTAAAAATAAAATCAAACACTTTAACATAATTTTTTAAATATAACATAATATTTTTTTCTATAATTTATTTTTTTCTAAAAAAATTGAAGATTTTTATTAAACATTTTATTTATTGATAATTATATACTGATATATTACAATACATTTAAAATTATTATTCTTTAACATATTATTAAAATAAAATAAAATAGACTAAATAACATTGAATTAAATAAAAAATTTTAATATGATATTAAACTAAAATACTTTTATTTATTCAGGCTATTTATATTTTATAAAAAATATTTTTAGTGCATTTTAATATTTGTATTAATACAATGTATATGTAATATGTTTAATTAATTTTATATAAAATATTTAAAAGTTAAAATTTTAAAACAATAATTTTTTGTATATTTTAAAATATTGTGTGCAATTGTGAAACATTATTGTTTATTATAATGTAAGAGAAATATTTAATGTGTTTATTTTATAATAATTTGTATAGACTTTATTTTAATCATATATTAATTTGTAATAAACTTAATTATATTTATTAATTAAGAAAAAGGTATTCTATATAATGATATTCTATTATTTAGTATAAAGTAAAATATAGACTAGGTAATTTTTTGAATATATTGATATAACCATATATCAGCTTTATAATTTTACATATTTTTACATTTTCAAAATATAATTATAATAAATAAATTTGTATACAACAAAAATATGACAAAATTATAATGAGTACAAACATCTGATTAAACAAAATTAAACTCTTTTTGATCATTATTTTAGAAATGTTTAAACTATAATACAATATACGATTAATTTGTTTAAATATTTAACTAATGTTTGCTTAATATTTGTTATACAGTACTTATATTAAGTTTAATGTCACATACAATAGCATTGAATTCATACCTGTACATTTATAATAAAATACTCAAATCATATGATAATTGTTAAAATAAATATTTAATTTATATATATAATTAACTATTGGAATGATTTGAATGATATTTATGTATATATCACTCAACTGGTCCCGGAGTAGATGTATTGAATGTGTGAAATGAATGATTTTTATGGATATTCAATGAATAGTTTGCACCAATTTTTGGTTGTTTGCTATCGGTTTGAATGATTTTTTCAATGTTACTTATATTATCAATAATAATATCATTATTTGATTGACTTATTGTATAGACATTGACTTTATTGGTTTCACTCTCTGGGGGTGTTGTCTGTGTCTCAGTTGTCACCAGTATTTTACTGACTGTTGCCTTATATATATCGCTTGAATTGATTCTGATATTTGCATTTGGATTCACTTCTTCTTCTTCCTCTTCTTCATGTTTATTGATCCCAACCATAGATTTATTTTCTTTTTCCTGATTTATTGAGTCATTTGTAGGACTTATTGTTTTTGTTTCTCCATTATTGGTGATTAGGGTTTCCCTACTTTCACTGAAATTGATCTGTAATTAAAAATATATATAAATTTTTAATATAAATTTTATATTTAAATTATTTGTTTACATCTTTTCTATGAATGAAGCCATAGATTATAGCACTAAAACTAATAGTTAAACCAATTATTGAAATAACAATTAATACAATTTTGATGACAATGAATGATATCGTAGCCATTTTAATCTTGTCTTCAATATTTCCTTCAATTTCCATAAACTATTCAATATATTAAAATTAATAAATGTTTTTAATTTATTATTTAAGTAAATATTTTTTTATATATTTAAAATAATTTATTTTGATTTTATTTTGTAAAAATATGTAACTCTATTTATTATATATACTAGTATATTATAATACTATACACATGTAGAATATATAAATTAATTTAATTTTAAGTTAAATGCCTTTAAATATTATTATTATAATAGCCTGACATAAACAGAAATAATTATTGTGACAAAACTGTTATCTATTTAAAAATGTTTTTCAATATATTTAGAATATTCTTTGTTATTCAAATTTTTCTATTAAATTATTTTTCAAAGAATTAATAAGAAAATAAGTATTAAAAAAATCAAATCTATATATAGATTAAACACAAAAGTAAAATAATTTTATAACACTTTGAATACCTCTTCCATCCAAACAAAAGGCAAAACCAATTGTCTTATACTACGAAATGCACTATTGGTTTTGATAAATAAAATTTAAATAAATAAAGATTTAATTTAAGGTTAAAAATATTCTCATTTGAAATGTTTTGAAAATAAATATTTATAATTTATGATAACTTACGGTATGTTTGAAATTGGTTTCACTAATATATTAATCTGCAATTTGCCAGACAATCTCAGTGGTGATCCTAATGTCTTCATAACATATACAGTATTTTTGGTTAATATAATATTAAAATTGTTATGTAATCTCTAAATTTTTGTTTTATTTTTGCATTCATTAATTTTATTAATTAATTTTTAAGTTGTTTAAATAATTTTG
The DNA here is from genome assembly GCF_028296485.1 of Oppia nitens. Classification (NCBI taxonomy): domain Eukaryota; kingdom Metazoa; phylum Arthropoda; class Arachnida; order Sarcoptiformes; family Oppiidae; genus Oppia; species Oppia nitens. The sequence continues at coordinate 1,870,697 of NW_026533252.1, read as the reverse complement.
TTGTAATAAATACAATGTAATATAAAAGACAATAAAAAGTTGTATAAATGTTAAACTTTTAAATGTAATTAGATTTAATTTTATAATAAACTTGCAATAAATAAATATTATTATAACAATTGTATTTATTATGCTTATAAAATTGGATTATTAAATAAAAAAAATTAATGTTTTTAATCTATTTATTTAATCTATTCTTCATTTTATTGTTTTTTAAATAAATAATGTTTTAAAAGTAATATTTCAAATAGATTTTAGTTATTTAAAATTTTTTTGTGACTAATGTCTAATTGAAATGTTTATATAATGTAATTTAGAAAATTACAAAAATATACATTCTATACAATAGTTTATAGAATATATAGTATTAGATCAATAATGTATTGAATTTAACAATTTCTTGTAATACTAAATATAACTTGAATTGAATAACAAAATGAAACATAATATTACTTTAATACTGTTTACTAATACAATACAGAGCACACAGAAAATTAATTTTGAAACAAATACCGGTTGGATATCGAAAAAACTTTGATGCCTTTCCAAATCAGGTGCCATCCCTTCAATATTAAGCCTTATTTTATTACTAGAGTGTAACAAATGCGGGAACGACAGGGCCAGTGGGGCACCATTTCGACAGTATGACAGATGAAAGATGCCGTCGCAGTCATCAAAATTATTTGGACAAAAACACTTGTTTTCGGGATTAGTGGCCGGGGAGGCAAACAAGGATTTTGGGAAAACAAAACGATAGGCAGGTATGCCTTTAACTGTTATATCTTGTTTATATTGGATGTATAATGATCTGAAAATCATTTATTATTATTTTTTGTTAAATGTTAATAAATTGTATAATAATTTTATTTAATTAAAAAAATTATTTTGAATTGATTGACCCATACCTACACGCGTCGCCATTGAATAAATAGATGATATCATCTCTCGATAGTAACGTTCCCATAGTTGTGCCGTCCGTGCCGTTCATGAGATTACAGTAACGATCGCTATAGTAATCTAATTGTCTGTCAATTATTGGTATTGTATTACGTTATAAACAAATGTAAAATCATTTCACTTTTACAAATATTTAGAGATTATTAAAATAAAACTATAGTAATCTTTTATTTAGTAAACTATTGTAGATTTGTTTTATTTTTGTGTAAAATACAAAACATTATTTTTATCTTTGTTTCTTTATTTTTTCAAATAAGTTAGCTTTTAGCTGATCAAACAATACATTTTTTTATCGTAAATAATATTGTACTATAAAACTAAATAAAATAACATGATCCTGAACAGTATTATAAATTTTTCAAGTCATTTATATAATAGTATTTTTTATATTTTTATTTTTCTATATTAATAACATCAATATACTATGAGATATTAAATAAAACTGAAAACTTTTTAAGTATTACATGAAAAATATTTTGAAAGTTGAAGATTTTATAAAAAATATTTAAAATATTTATATATTAGTTTTATCGATATAATATGTTGTTATTTATTATTTTATTACATTGTCAATAAAGAATTTTTGAAATATAAATATAAAATTTATTTACAATGTATTGCGTATACTATAAAAATAAGTTTAAAAAATTTTTAATTTATGCTGTTTATAATGAATTTATTATTATTAATTAACTTTTCAAATAATAATTAACTATAAAATTAAATAAGTTTTAAAAACAAAATAATTTTGGAACAATGTATTAACTGTAATCAAACTAAATTATTGTTATAACTACTACAGTATGTCAATGATTTAAACTATAATAGCTATTAAATTCAACATATAATTTAGTATACTCAAATTAAATAATCTCAATAATTTATTGTTAAAAGCTTTGATATATCAATTATTTTATTTAATATTATTAGTATAATAAAAATGTAGAAAAATTATTTTATAGATGAATAAACAAATATTATAAAAAACTGTATGTTTAGAAATTAATATTATTTTAATGTATATTCTGGGCATTTATTAAGTAAAAAAAATATATACTTATTTTTCTTATAGCTGACAATTTTGAGGAACCTATCGCTTGAGTCTGACTGACCCGTATAGACCTCATAGGGACCATCTTTGGTATAATTTTTTGCATATAATAAACCAAACTTATTGTTAGGCATTTCATTATATGGTAATTGGATTCCCATTAATTTTAATGGCTTTGTGATCGTCTCAATGGTCTCCAGTATAGACACCGGATAGCCCTCAATGAGTTGACATACAGTTAGCTCTTTAATGAGTCGCTCGCCATGAGATGCAAACAACATATTAATCAAACCAAAAGCTAACGGTGCGATCGTGAATGACATTGGCATCCGATCGATGAGATTCTTGATTATATAAGCCATAGACTTGACATTTGTTGGTATGTATAATAGTAATAACAAAATATAACAATAAAATTAAATATGAATAGTATTTTTAAGTATAAAAAATAATAATGCCTTATAAATGCAAACTCACATAAATTGGGACATTTATAACATTAATTTTATCACTGAGACTACCATTAGTTGTTTGGCCATCAAATATGAACGACTTGAGTGACCAATAGTTGATGGTTTGCATATCAGCTGACCATCGGATTACTTGTTTCCAACGATGTTGTCTTGAAAATTGAAAAAATATTTATATTATAATATACTGTATATAGTATTTTGTTGTTTTAATATCAAAAGCATCTTTAAAATAATACAGTATTAAAAAAATTGTTATCATAACATTTGATCTTTTATATATAAATTTGAATTATTATTATACAGATACTGTATCATTATTATCATTTAGTGTATGAGATTTTAGTTAAATTATTCAAATATTTTTCTTTAAAAAAAAATTTACTCAATATTTGACATTTACTAGTCTTAAGCCACAAAAAACGATTAACTATTAAATATTTTATATATATATTACTTTTAATATATTCAAGTATTTTATAATATTTAAAATATTGATTTAACTTAAGGGAATCTACTATTACTATAGTATTATACTAAAAAAACTTTGTATTAAAAAATCAAATAAAGACATTTTATTTCAAACATTACTGACTGATGATTATATAACACAAATACTGGGCTAAATTTTAACGTGTAGTGAATTATTAAAAAATCAATTATTATTCAATGGAAATAACATTTTTTAGACTGTAATTCACTTGAATGAAAAATCTATTTAAGACAGTATTAACTTATATACAATACTGTATATATATAAGTACTTAATATCAGTTATCAGATAATATACTGTATATATGGACTCACTTCCAGACATACGGTCCCATCTCTTTGAGTATAGGTTTGGCACCGTTGAGAAACTCATTGGGATTTTCAATATTCCAGACATAGATTCTGGTGGTTATGGTTAACGGCAGATCCAACCAATTGGCTGTCATATCATTGATGTTGTCATCTTTGATCTGCATTTGACTTTTTAGACCAATGCTCACAATTTTGTTGAATCCTATCAAAGGTATGCCTCCGATGGCTGTCACAACTATACCAACAATTGTTAATATGTTTAATCTTTTTCGGACACTTGTTTTAGTCATATTGTTATCACTTAGATTTATAATATAGTTTTTTAGTGATAAGACATTATATTTAAAATATAATATAAGTTTACAAACTAGATTTTTATACACAAATTAATTATTTTATTTAAATAATAAATTATAAATAATTCAGCAATACAGTACAGTAGATATATAGAAATAATTTTTGTTTTCATTTTAATAATATCAAAATCAATACTATTTTCAAGAAATACTTGAAAATTATATTAACTTTATTTAAATAAAAATTCATTTCAGATTAGATGCGTGACTCTAATCAAAGGCAAATTGTGTTTTAATGGGAAAACTATTTGATTAATGAAAGCACTTAATGCTAAAAAAAATCTAATAAAAAACTTGTTGAGCTAACGATTTTGTTTTATTTATTTAAAAAATCATTACATTAATTATCAAATTTTATTTGTTGCTGTTTTTATATAAGTTATATATTATTTATTTGTAAAATCAACTACAGTATATCATGTACATTATTTATTAATTGTAATTGATAAATATTTATATCTGTGAATTGTAGTAATATATGCAAAAATATTTTAATTTATATTTTCTAGAAAATTATTTTTTTTAATTTATTAAAAATAATGTGATATTAGCGGTTAATTAATAACAATTAACTAAATAACAATTTTTTAAAAAGCTTTTAATAGATTTATCCATATGTGTACCAGTATTTGATAATTAATTATACATTAGTCTAATATTTATTTAATATAAGCAAAGCTAATACTTAAATCTCTTATCACTTGTCATTAATATACTGTATTAATAATATTAATTTTGAATAATAAAATTATATAAGTTTACAAAAATAAAGAGATATTTTTAAATACTATTTTTTAAATTAAACATTCATAATTTTGGATTTATAATATAATTTTATACTGTTTAATTATTATAATTTAAATAAAGTTATAATAATAATTCAAATAAAATTCAAATGTTTTATTATTAAACTTATATTTTGTTTACTTTAATAATATTGTATTATTATATTATATAAAATATAAATGGCTTTATAAATGATATATTTGAGTTGTTATTATTGTTTTATATATAATAAAATAAATAAGCATTAAAACTGTTAATTTATTTTATATGCTAGTCTTGTTCAATGTATAAATACTGTATATAATAATATAAGTAATAAATTATACCTTTTATTTAATTAAATTAATGGTTTGTATATAAACTTAAACGCAATTATTTGATAATAAACGTTAAATAAAATTGGCTTATAATATATACCTTTAATTCATTATTTGAACTAGATTAATTTAAATAAAATATATAGCATATTGCATTGTAATAGACAGTATATATTATATAATTTATATGCCATATAATATTTGAATATATCATTTATAATCATATATTCATCAATTGATGGAAAATTTATTTAAAGTATTTTAAATCTTTTGTTGTATTTGATATAACATGTAATGTATTATATAAATAACAAATAATGTCATATGAAAATATAAAACTGTTTTTATTATTATTATTTAAAAAAAATTATTAATAATATTATTATTCTCTATACATGATATATTTTTTTATTACATACCGTATGATAATATGCTTTAAACTTTACTTAAGATCGCAAATAAATGTTTTGTTGTTTTTTTTTATTTATTTGAAATGTCTATATTTAAAGACTTTTTATAAATAGAACATATTTTATGTAAATAAATATAAAAAATTTATTAATCAATTAATAATACATTAATTACACATAGAAAACAAAAAACTATTTTTACAAACTTTTTACATTAATAATAAAATAATAGTTAAAGTTTTAATTTCGACAAATAATAATTAATGGTAAAAATGTTTAATTAACTAAAAACCCACTGAAAGTAATTAATTTTCTATATATTGATGTGTGTATTGTATATACAGTATTATAAGTGACACGTATTAACCCAATCACAAAAAAAATCTTATACTATATTACAGTACTTTATATACCTAAAAGGTGTAACATTTAAATCAATTATAACTCGAAGTAATGCATCTATGAATTAGTTATTAATATATTTAATAATAAACTTATTTCATACAAAAAATATAACGATATATTTTGTAATTTATTTATATATAAAATATAAGTATTATATAATAATTTAATATGATAAAATAAAAATACTAAAATATAGTATGAAAATATTTTTAATAATGACTAATTAAAATCTATAATTATTATTAGCTATATTATCATAATTATTAAATATTTTATAAATTATTCTACATTTAGTAAACTTAACATAAAATACAAAGCATAATAAAATAAAAATAAACAAAATTATATTAACATAATTTGTTAACTATAAAATTGTTTTTATTTCACACTCAAATAAAACTAGATATTTTTATGTAATTAAAATAATATCATACACATTTAAATTAAGTACAATATATAATATTGAATAATAGATATAAACTACAAATATAAAATTTTAATTAATGATAATTATTTATCTAACATTAAAAATTATTTTATAAATATAAATCAAAAACAAATATTGGAATGTTCAATTTTTAAAATATAAAAAATAAAATTAATTATAATATATATTTGTAGATAAAATTATATAAAATAAATCAACAAACAATAAAAATGAATATTTAAATTTTATATTTACAAAGTGATTTAGTATATAATATTATTAAATGTAATAAATACTATTAAATGTAATAAATATTTTTAAACAATTATAGGTACAGACATTACATAAAATCAATAAAAATTATAATTTATTGTATAACGGTATGTATATATATAAAAATGTATATATATATATATACAGTACATGTACAGTATAATGATTAATTATAATTGATAATAATCTAAATGATTTTAACACATTAATAATAATAAAATAAATTATTTTTCTATTTGACTCATGATTTTATATAAAAAATTATTTTATATTGTATTTTATAGAATTAAAAGCAAAAATTTACGATAGAGTATATCAATATATACTGTATATATGTTTTTGTGTGTATATGTGGTTATGTCTGGTTGTGTTATAATAATAATAATAATAATAATAAGCTTTTTGCTTATATTTAACAATTGAATTGAATTTCTTTTATAAATATTTTAACAATAAAATGTTATACCAATCAATGTTAAGCAAATAGGAATTTATTTAGAAAATTTTTTTAGAAACACAAAATAAATCTTATTTTGTAAATAACTTTAATCAATTTTATTTAATTTTAATCAAATCTAACAATAATATATTTTGAACAAAGAAATATCTATATGTTTACGGAAAGTTTTTTTTATTAATAAAAAGTTGTGAATTTCCATTTTTCTAATTTATTATTTCCACTAAAGTTTTTAATTTTTATTTTGAAAATTTTTCTATAATGTTTAATAAACATAATAATAAAAATTGTTTATGATATAAGTATTAATATAACTATAATACTGTGTGTAAAATATTTTCATTAAACTTTAAATTTAACACAATTATCCCTAATTGTTAATTTAAAATTATTTTAGCTAAAAAAGGATTCCTAGAATATTTCCAGAAAAAATTCTTGTTTATTTGCTCAACACTGATGTCTATTGGTTACAATTATTGTCAACTATTTTGGTAATAATAATAATAATAATAATTTGTCTGTTCATAAGGTATTGATCCTCAAAGATGTCAATTCCTGTGTTTGATGAGAAGCACTGTATTTATCCAATTCTGTGTCCATATGTTTGCGTTTAGACCACATTCTCGTCACAAGTCGTCTCAAACTTGACTTTGATTTCATGTATGAAAAAGACATTTATATATTATATTATAAGCAAAAATTTTTTTTGGTGTCATTTTCAATAATAATTTTATTAGTTATTCATTTGTTTGTTTGGGAATTAATAATCTCAAAGTTATTGTATTATTCAATCTTAAACAATATAAGTCAAGTGTGTGTGTGTTATTGATAGTGAAAGGCAAACATAATAGGATTGTTTTGTTTTTATATTAAAAGTTATTCAGTCCATAGTATATAATGGTATATTATTTGGTGGACAGTTAGCTTGCAATTTGATAGTGTTTCCGGTTAATTGTTTGCATAATAAACATGATTTCATAGAAAATACCTTAAAATTTTCGCTCATAAAGCCGTAAACAAACGGATTAATAAATGAATGGCTCATTGAAAGAAAGTGTGAGAAGAAGTAACTGAAGACATATGTCATGTAAAGCGTCCGCGAAGTGTTGATACTCGTCGGCGGAAAAAACCAAACCATTATATTAAAGATATGGATCGGTAGCCAACAAACAGCAAACAGTATCACTATTGTTATCAACATCTTAACCACCTATTCATTGATTGATAAAAAAAAGTTAATAATCAAAATAAATATTAATGAAATAAATTTCTCAATTGATGTTTATTTCAATTGCCATCAACTTATCAATAATAATAAAAATATAATAAGTTATTATTATACGCCTACGTCTATACAATTTATTTAAGCATAAAACATTATCTAATATTATTAATACTATTTATTTATAATAAATAGTATTATATTAAGTCTAAATTAAATTTATTAAATCTAATTTTACAATTAAAAATCTTTGATACTATTTTTAAACAATGATTTTGCATTTAGCCTTTAATAGTAAAAATGTCAAATATTTAACATTTTATTTAATTGAATTAGTCTTTATTACAATTATTGTGTTATATTTGTACAGTATGTGAGTCATACAATTAAATCAGTTTTATTAGTCAATAATATATATGTTTTTATGTATTTGGAAAAAATATATTAAATTTTATTGTCGCCACGTTTTGACTTCGATATAATTATAATAAATAGATTTGTTTTTACTAAAGGCAAAATAAGTTATAATTTTTTATAAATATTTATAATATAAAAAAGTTATACTGTTTTATTATTGTAATGAATGTTAAAAATTATTATTATTTTGTATAAATGTAATGTATTATTACTTTGTATATTTAGTAAAAAATTATATTATAATTGTAATATAAAAAGCTTTTACAATGATAATTATCAAAACTATTATCTTATTATCTAATATTATATATAAAAACTACAATATATTTACAGTAGTAGTACTAATATAATGTACATAATTATATAATATGTAAACGAAAATATTTATTTACAGCTTTGGTCAAAATATATTTAATAATTTTTGTTTAAATAGACAATAAACAATAAATACAGTAGAAATAAGAAAGTAATGTAAATTAAATAATATGTAAATAATAAGTAAATAATAAGTAAAATAATATTAATAACACTAAAAGACAGGTATAATATTACATAATAATATTATACTAATAGTAAAAATACCTTAATTTTGAGCTTCCATTGGGCCAAATCACGAACGCGGTCGGGATTGCCGGGAGTATTGTGTCGGAGAATATAACAACAAATGGATGTATAGACAAACGTCAGGATAAATATAGGCAATGCAAACGTAATAATAAATATAAAAAGTGTATATTTTTTGCCACTTTCTTCGTCCCAAACTTCCCGACAGTCATAATATGTATCGTTTCCGTAGGCAAACCTCACGGCCTCAGTCTTATAGTACGGTATTAATCCCACACCTATACTGACCATCCATATGGCGCACACCAGCCATAGTTTATGTGATTTGAGATAAGATGATGTTTGAAACGGATATAATATCGCAAAATATCTGTAAAACAAAAGTCATATTTTCTATTATCTAAGACAAGTATAATAAAGATTAAGTGATATTTTTAGTTATTGAATCAATTATTATTATTATATTATTTATTATATTCTTATAAATTATTTAAAAAAATTGATAAATTATTAGAATATTAATTCAATATATATATATTTGTGCTTAAATTTATATTAATATTTTTAGATTTATAAAAGAAAAACAAAAATTTAATGAAATAATTTTAATTAATGTTTATAACACTTTAAATATAATTTACTCAATAATATTATTATAATAATACTTGCAAATTATATTTACAAAAATTTCTTTATATAATAAACAATAAAATTTTTAAATAAATATTTAGATTAACTTCAACACTAATATGTATTATACAATTTAAGTAGTTTTCATAAATATTAAGAATTTGCTAAATCTAAAATTATTTTTAATAATAAAAATAAATTACAAAAATAAATACTATTAAATTATGTATTTTAAATACATTTAATTTATATAAATACTAAAGGTTATTAAAAATAATTAGTAACTGTTAAATTATAAGAAATATTATTTTAGATAAAAAAATACACTAATTTTTTTTATTTTAATCAATATTTGTTTATAAAAAATGATGTTTTATTTGTTTACAATTAAGACAGTAGTATACAATTTTTAAATAAATATATAAAATTGAATCTAACATAAAATAAAATAAAAATCTATATATATATTATATGTATACTATAAGAGTTATAATTTACGTGAAATAAGCATACGTTTGATGGATGTTATGGATAAACTGTTAGTGAAAAAATGATTTGCTAAATATATGGTATATATTGTATATATTGTATTAATATATATACAGTATAAGGGATTTGTATTTAGTGTTGGCAAAAATGAGAAATTATTAAAATAATAAAGAAATTTCTAGAAAATTTCTAAAAGAAATTACTATCAATGGGATCCCTATATTAATTTTATTCTCTTGATATTTGTTATCTATTTAAAATAAATTATAATTACAAGTAATAATTATATATTATTCTTAATATTTTAATAAATAATTAAAGTAAAAAAAGTAATCTAATTATTTTAAACTAAAAATATTATTAAATAATTATTAACATTTTTAAAAAACTATAAGTATAATTATTGCTAATAAGTAATGTAAAAGTAAGTTAAACATACAATAATTTAATATAATATGTGACATCAACTTTTTTATATTTTTAAATATATAGGGATCCCATTTGTATAGTAGTGTACTGTAGTGTATATTTTAGTAAATATATATTATATTATTTCTCACTAATATACAGTTGTATTACACTCTAATACACTAATATATATATATAGTAGATATGGTGATCCCATAATATAATAATGAAGTAAAATTTCTATAGAAGTTTATTTCTAATAAATTTCTAGTTTGACCGACTATTTGTATTACACAAAATTTAGGTTTTATCACATTATTAGATGTTATCTTATCAATAGTATTGTACAGTAATAACAAAAACACTATACAATATTGTAAGTTAAATAATATATTTCTATTACAGTATATTACAGATATATAGTGTTATACTACTGTATATATTGCAGTAAAATAAGTATTGATATTTCATTATATTTATCTCAATTGTTATTATTGTGTATTTGTAGTACAATAGTTCAAACAATTTTACTTTGATTTTAAATATTAATTAATATTTTGTTATAAATTAATATATAAATATAATAAATTTATTTAATCATAGAAAATATTTAATTTATTTGTTAAAAAATATATTGTTATTTAATACTGTATTTTATTTATATATTGATATCCAACTATAAGATTGTTTTAAAAACCAAATATATTTTTTAAACAGTTTTCTAAACATTAATATTTTATTAAAAGAAAATAGGATTTAATAATATTTACGTCTTATACTATGCTTATATTACACAGGAATACATATAATATAATATAAAATTAAATACAATAAAATAACATAAAAAATAAATATATTTTATACAATATTTAAAATAAACTGTTGTAAATAGCTTTAATTTTAAAGCTAAATATAAAATAATTTCTTTTTTCAATATATATAAAAAATTAGAAATTAAACTCAAAAATAGAAATCATTATCAGCTTAAAATTTATTAAATATTGTTATAGAAAAATAATAATATTTATTAAAAGCTTTTTAATGTATAACAAATAACTTATATAATATTATGTTCACTTCTATGACAGCAATTGTGTGATAAAAAAATTAATTCCATTGTATTTTAACTAATTTGATAAAATACAGAATATATATACAATTATATTTTTTTATTAAAATTTAAATGAAATCACAACTAAATATAATTTTAATTCAACTAACAACTATTGACAAATTGAAATTGTATTATACTATACAATATAAAATTTAATATATTTTAATAAAATAATAAACTTAATAATGTTATATATCAAATTAATAATGTCAAATTAATATCATAAAAGGGGTGATTCACATATTATGTTCGTAAATGGGGAGTAGGTATCAGCCAAAGCAAATATTTGCGAACGAGGGGGGTATTGAGCTTAAGAACGTTTGCATTTAAATAATTTAAGGGTTAAGTTAATCTTTTCAAAAAATAGTTTGAATAGAGTTTTATTTTTAGTTTTTATAATATTTTAAAAGTGAAAATAAAATATTCATTAAAATTTTAAATTTGAAAAGATTTAAAATTTTGTTTAAATTAATTGATGTCAAACTCAAAGTCATCGTATAAGGCCTTCATTAATGTAAATTATTTATAAATATATATTTATTTCTTAGAGGTGGGGGTTAGGGGTTAGGGATATTCAAACGTAATTTTTTAAAATAACTATATGCTAACAATTGCAAACATAGGGGAGGTTTATGTTTCTTTAAAAAGTGCGAATGTAATATGTTAATCACCCCTAATTTGAAATAAAAACATTAAATTGGGTTTTTAGTGAATAAAAAAAGATTATTAAACTAATTGTTTACTTTTATATATTAAATTAATTATATATATATATTTGTTATAATAAGCTCATTTATAATCAGTTAAACTTACATTCAACTTTAAATTGATAAACTAACCAAATAATCAATAAAAACTCATTTAAAGGCAATTGGATTTTAAACATCATAATTAATTAATCTTTTTATAATTTAATTGTCACAATTTAAAAATAAAATATTTGTTTATAAGATTTCTATGTTAATTTTGTTACTAATATTTTTATTTTTTCTAATATTAATAATATTATTAGTATTAATAAGTAGAATTGTTTTTATTAAATTATAAGTAATAAAAATTAAAAGGATAAAATTTTATATAAATAATTAATTAAATTTTTTTTCTAGAGTTTTATTTCTAATATTCATTTACCAATCAATAAAATGGATACATGATACTAATTTATTTTTAATTTATATAAATCTTTTATTTTAAAATGTATTTAATTAAAATGTTGTTTTATAGTAGGTTGTTTACTATTTTCTAAGTAAAGTTTAAACAAACAATATTATTAAATAATCAACAATTGGTAACTATTAAAGACATAATTGAGTGCATTATTATAATTATTTACTCACAAATCTATAGTCAAATAGTCTCCTAAATACTATAAATAAAACTGTTTTTATATAGATATTTGCCATGTTTTGCAAATATTTTATATAATATACTGAATATTCTATATAATATACATTTGCTTAATATGAAATTTTCTTAAATAAACAAATAAGTAATTCGTGATTATTTTGTACTCTAAATATTTTGCATTAAATTAAATTAAATTAAATTATTTTATTTTATTTTTCAATATTTTTTACTGTATAATTAAATTAATTTGGATTAATATATGATAATTTGTTTAGTCGAAGAATATTTTTTAAACAATTTTTAAAAATTATCTATAAAATCTATATAATATGTGTACTGTACTTTATAATAAATACAATATATTAAATAAAAATAAAACAAAATCATAAAGATATATTATAGATAAGACAAAATATAACTTGAAAGTAGAAACAGTAATTTTATTATATAAATTTATAATTTGTTTTTAATATTAATATAATATTTTTAAGTTAAAAAATTTTTAATGTTTAGATTCTAAGAATTTAATATTAAAAAATAATAACATTTGACATTTAAGTTATGTTTATTGAATATACATCAATATATAAACGTAAATTTAATAAATTTTAAAATAATATTAATATTTCATTACATTAGTTTCATTACATCAAAATTAAAAATCATTTTGATTTAATAAAAAATAATTATTGTTAAATAATTTTTTTTATACTTAAATTTAATATTGTTTTCAATATTGTGCTATTGTTTTATGTATTACTAGTACTTAAATGGATTGTAAAATTTATATATTTGTGATAATTAAATATTCTAATAAACACAATATTATTCAAGTTATACTAAAAATAAAAAAAATATTTAATGTTATTAAGAAAAAAAATTTATAGTTATTTACAGTGATATTAATTTTGTTTAAAAAATGACAAAAGAGTTAATCATAATCTATATAAGCAGTTTTTTATTTATTTGCTAAAAACCATTTCGTAAATATTTGTAATTTATCATTTTAGAGACAATAGATAAATCATTTTATAATACTTATTTAATATATGAATATATTAAACAAATCAGAAATTTTTTTATTTAAAAAAATAAATTGTCAAAATAGTTTATTTATTATTTTCAACAAAGTTTTAAATTTTGTTATTAGAAATTTGCTAATTATAAAATTTTAGTTGTTAAACAAGATAAACATTATAAAGACACAACAATTAGATTTAGTTTATAAGTTTTTTTTTTTGGAAATGCTAACTAGAATTCTCAACTGATTTATTCATAATTTTTATTTAAGTAAACTTAATTAGATCTTTTCAATATTATTATTTGATGCAAATTGATATCATTGATATAAACTAATATTACTATTATAATATGTTAAGAGTTTTACAAACAAATTGGTAAAAAACCTGATTAAACAATGAGTGGCCACTCAATGATTATTACTATAAATTGATATTTCTATACATGTTATGCTCGACATGTTTGCTAACACTTACTAATATATTTATTGATAATCATTGATAATATAATAATATATTTTTTTCGATTTAATAATAATATTAATTTATATGTATTAAAATTAATAAAAAAAATGTTTGAGTGATTCATACGACTACAATCAACTACTTGTATAATACATAATTAGTTTAAGTAACTATTGATAATCACCAACCAGTGTTTGAAACAATATATTTATATATTAAATTACATAAAATATATAGAAATTATTATTTGACAGCACATACCTATCAATACCGATGAGTGTAAGTGTATATACAGAGATGAGGACAGAGCAGACTTGCGTGAACTGTACGATCGGACACAACCAGACCGGGAACACCCAATGGCCTAACATAAACATAGTATATGTAAATGGTATACAAAATACGGCCATCGATATGTCGGCAACCGATAGATTGATTAGATATTTCCATAACTCAGATGACAGTCGTTCCCCTTTAACCAGCACTACAATAGTTACTATATTACTGGCCAACGATATGATAGCCGTAGTGGTGTATAATATGACTAGAAATGTTTGCCAATTTCGGTCCAAAAGTGCCAAATCAGGCAAATCGGTATTATTGGCCATCCAAATCGGATCCATTATTTTAATAGTTATCTTTTTCTACAGCACACAAGTCGTTAATGTTGACAATAATGTTACCAATATTTTAGGACTCAATTAATTTAATTATATAGTTATGTTAACTAAATTATAGCATAGCAAACATACTATACATATTATTTGTATATATCATATTATATACACAATATTGAATTTGAACTCATAAAAAGTCATTAAAAAAGTTATATTAAGAGAATAGCAGTAAAATCATTGGGAGAAAAAAAAGTTAAGCTAAAAGTTAGGGATGCATTTGGTGAGCACATCACTGGATGTACGGTTTGGATAACTGTCTTCAATAACTGTTGATAGCTGTTGTTAACTCACAAAAACATCTCTCTCTGGAAACGATAGGATAGTATAGCAATCGATATTCAGTGTTCAACGCCTGTGCGATGAATGTCTTATAAATACAATGTATATTAAAAATGTGATCATTTGTATTGTTTTAAATGACATGTTGTTTAGTAAATTGAAAACTTTCTAATTAATTATCAAAATTTTATACAATAAGTAAAATATTTTCACTATTTTTAGATTCAAATATTTTTTTCTTAACCATCACATTTATCATTAAAATAATTAAGAATAGGATTTATTAGTTAATAGTTTTTTTTTGTTCAAAGCATTGTTTTTTTAATGATAAATGTTTTATTTTATAATTATCAGTAAACACACGATATGTTGCCATTTATGTTAGTAATTAGCATATATATTAACATTTACGGTACTTTAATTATTACATAATATTATTTGTAATAAGTTTTAATAATTAAAGATTGCAATAGACATGTCATTGAAACTTACCTTTTTTTATAGCATTTTGTTATTCAAAAATAATTTTTGTTGATCTTGATATTTACTATTAATATACTCTATAATATAAACATTATAAACATTTTAAATTATTGACATTTTACTGTCTTTACATATTTTCCTAATGTATAACTAATAGAGTCTATTAAATAGACAAACCTTAATATTACAACAAAGTTATTCATAAAATTTTTTATTTACTAATGATAACTAATACTATTGAGATAATGTTTTAATAGTATAATAATAATAATAATGTCTATTGATTTCATAATAATGTTTTAATCAAAATATTATATAGTTTACTGAATAAATATATCAAAAAATTGAAAAATTACTTATTTTTGATAATGAATTACTAATGCAATATTAAGGTATAGTCTTAAACAGCGGCGGTGGGAATGATAAGGATTATATGTTATTGATTTCAATTATTTCACTAACTATACTATACATTGGATATAAAAATGGCAAATTAAAAATCTAAAAATAATATCAATTTAACTAATATTTTTATTAGTTATTTTTAAATTAATTTTATGTTGGCTGGATGATTGTGCCAACTAATAATTAATTTTTTTAATAGTCTACAACAGTTATCTAGAAAACTATAAAATTAAATTTAAAAATAATTAATTACACTATTATTCAGCATGGTAATTTTTGTTTTTTAATATACGAGTGACCAAATAATTTAAATCAATAACATTGTTGTCGCCGCTGTTTAAGATTTATTCCAATATTAAAGTAACTATAGTTTTACAATATATTATATAAATATAATGTTGAAAATGAAAAATAATGTCATAAAATAAATTTATATAATATAAATCAGTTTCATTAATTTAATTTTAATATAAAATAAAAATGTTTTGTTACAGTGCATAATAGTAGACATTATTTTTGTGTTTATAATTACATTAATTAAAAATATTCTCATTATATATTCATTATTATATAATTTTAGTGTAAATCTTGAATTTGAAAATATGAAAATATAACAATTTATTAATATATTTTTAATTTACTTTCTTTTAAAGTAAATTTTGCATTTATTACATAATTAATTATAAATGTTAATTTATTTAATCTCACATATTTTACAATTTTACATAAAATTTTATATCATATATTATTTTATACAACAATTTTATTATATATCAATCAGTATTTTTAAAAATAAAAATGAATGATAACATTATATTATATTTTAATGTTTAAAAATATAAAAATATTTTATTAATACATACACATACATACACATACACACACATACATACATACACACACACCTACACACACACACACACACACACACACACACACACACACACACACACACACATGTACTGTATTTACAGCATTTATACTGTACTTTCCAACATTTTATGCCTATACTAACATTATATAGATTTATAACTGTATATACAGTAAATATCAATATATCAAACCAGATGGTGTAACTATAGTATTGAAAAATTATTTTTCTTGTAAAAAATCTATCGAAACTTCAAACTTGAAAATCTTACACATATTGCACACATATATCCCCACAGTTTAAGAATAACTTATCCAACAGTAATGACAATCTATACATCTCTACTATATGTTAACAACAATCATATTAATAGTGAATTTGAATGATTTTAAAAATGCAAAAATACGATCACAAATATTTTATTAAATAAAGTTATTGTTATTTTTTTAATTAATTGATAATTAAAAATATATTTTGTGATTTTGAATGTATTTTTATTATGTTATATAACACTAATTAAGTGGTACATCAAATCATCAAGTGATTAAACAATGGCATCACTGTGTATATTATATTATAATCATCATTATTTGGTGAGTTATATTATCAATTATAATTTTTTTTTTTAAATTATAACAATAATAATTCGTAATTTATATAACTTTAAAGTAAAGATGATATAAAAGTTATTATTTTTTAAAACTTATATATAAACTTACTTTAAAAAGTTACTAAAAAGTTACATATAATATAATTATATGAATTGTTGTCTTGTAATTAAAATAATGATAAATATATTTTAATAATTGTTATTCTAATTACTAAAGAATGTAAAATAATTTTTATATTTTTGTTGATATTTTCTATAAATATTTCTATAATTATTGTCAATTCCTATAATATCTTAATAAATATGTATTAGACTTTTAGATTTAGATAATTATAATCTTATTTATTTTTAAAATTTTATTTAAATTTATTTAATATTAAGAATTTTATGATATATAGAGAAATTTTCTTATTTTCTATTTATAGAGAGACAGTAATAAATATAAAATATTTTAGTTGTTGATTAAAATTTTAATAAATTAAATATTACTTGCGTTTACATATAATGTTATTTAGTATTATAGAAAATATTATTAATATATAATATAATATAAGTTTTCATTGATATTTTAATATCTTAAGAATTTTAACTATAGTTTATTATATAAAATTGCTGCATTTAAAAAACTTAATTTCTAATCTATAAAATAGTTATTTTAATTATGATAATTGCGTCCACTGGTTATTTGTGATGGACATACAAATATAAGTAAAAATATAATAATAATTGTTAAATTTATGAAATAAATATATTAACAATGAGTATATTTACAAAATTATAATAACTAGTTTACCAAATTACAACAAATTACAAATAATTTAATATATAAATAAATTATTTATAGTTTTTCAGTGAAAATTAATTATTTTATTTAAACAGTATTATCCAGTATTTATTAACACTGGACGCATATTTTATATACAGAAAGTGAATGAGGGAAAGGAAGAGAGAGAGAGAGAGAGAGAGAGAGAGAGAGAGAGAGAGAGATAAAAGATATATAATATAAGCTTAAGATCGCGGGTGGCTTTCAAATGGTTTGTTTGATCGCCAATCACTTTGATTAGACATACAGTGGGCCACAAGTTTTTTTTGTATGTATGTTGTGTTGTATTCATTTCAATAACGTTTTTATAGTCAATGACAACCCAACCACCGCTGACAATGATTAGTGAAAGTAAAAGTATGACTGACTTATAGTTTTTGGTTGAGTTTAACAAAAGATGAAGAGAGCTATCTCTCCGCTGATGACTCTTCTTCTACTACTTCGTTGTATTTGATCTCTCACTGAGTGTTTCAGTGAAATACTTATAGTAATTCAAATTACAATCACATTGTCTATGAATTTAAATGTAAAATTCAAAGAATTTTTGATAGTTGTGTGCAAATCACTTAAACAGTCATTTGGACTCTTGTTTAGTGATTTTTTGCTTTAATTATTATAATACCGGTATATAACAAAGTTATATAGATTTTTATGGATACAAACTAAATGTTTGTTTTGTAAATGTTTTCATATATTTTATTTTTTTTCAATTCGTATATAAAAACTTTTTAAAATTTAATTATAGTATAAATTAAATGAATATCTTTTATAAACATACTATTTTGAAAGTTATGTTAGTACTGTATCTATCATTTTAATCTAAGTGTTAAAATCTCTGATAAGTAAATTTTCTTATTCAACAAATATCTGTATAATTTATTCAATAATTGATATATATTATTATTATTATTATTATTTTGTTGGTGTTATACATAAGTATCACAATATATAACACATGTTAGCATTGATGGGAAGAATCGGTTGCTTTTTATCTCATTTTATCTCTCTTTCTATGGATGTGTCGACCGCTTATTTATTTTGAATGTTATATATTTTGTTTCAATTTTCTGCAACAATACTTTTGCTTTGTATAGGAAAATAATGTTATGTTATGTTATTTTTGTTGTTGTGTTGATGTTATGTTTGCCCACCAAAAACCATCAACATTATCAACAAAACTAAATACAAAGTAACAACAATAACAACACATATACATGTAGAGACACTATACCGTCAGGTTATATATTAAAACACACATATATATATTGTTGTATATATATATATATATATATACAAATATTACCTGTTATAACAAGAATATGTAGATATATATATTGAAAGACGAGGCAAATTGTTGGCTACAGAAAAAAAATCTCATATCCATAAGCAATAGCTCCAGTCTCTCCCTCGCACTGGTATATACTGTACATACACTCATACGCATAACGTCTCCACAAATATAGTTTTCGTGCCTAAAAAAAGTTTAAATCGTGACAAAAGAAATCTCTTTAAGCAACAAAAAAAAGTTACGATTTTTCTCATTACTATCATTTTGCAGACCAAACCAAACTATTGGTCTCTCCAACGAAAGGTTATTATACCGATAAACACCGTATAATACAATACTTTTCGCTGGTGAGTGTGTACTGTCTCTCCCACCCCACCCCCACTCCCCCCATCATTGCACCGCACAAACGACTGGAAAAAATTTCTCTATCTATAAATTTTTTTTCTTTCTATAAACAAAAATCTTAATTGTAAAAAATATCTAATGATAGCCAAAATTATTTTTCTCTAAAAGTTTAAATACAAAAAAAAAATATTTATAATAATAACTTTAATATATTTTGATAATATACTGATAAGATTTATATATATTAGTAGGGTTTTAAATATGCTTAAGTGTAGAGTACAGTATATACTATATATTATTTTTTTTATGTTATGTACAAATTTATTACACATTATTTTGTTATATCTGTGGCATAAACTTTACAATAAATTTCCAAAATAGATATTTTGATTTTTGTTTTGTTTTTTATATTCGTTTTAGTTATTAAATATCTATTAAACAATTTTCTTAAATCAAAATTCAATACATTAGTTTAGTATTAAATACTATTATTATAAACATAATTCTAAGTTTCATAACAATAAAATTAATTATTTTTTTATCTTTTAATAGAAATAATTGATATATTTATTGCTATTTAATAAAAATAAGGTGTCATAAAATATTTTAATAAATATAGTTACTAAATTAAGAAACATAAACAAAACTAAATATTTTATTATAAATTATATTTGTTTTATACATGGAGTGTCTTAAGTATTATATTATAGATAAATTTTATGTAATGATTTAAATGATAAAAATAAGAATAATAAATATATTATTTGTATTATGAAGTTATTAAACTTTAAATTATTATCTATGAAAACAATTTGAAAATATATGCATTATATAAAAAATATATTTATAATTATTATCATACGTTTGCAAATTATTACTGCAAACAATAGTATGACATAAAGAGTAATAATTATGATATCAGTAAATCCATTAATTTAATTGATTTTTGTGTAATGATTTTAAAGCTTAATAATAAATAATAGTAATATTAGTACTCAAATATGACAATTATAGGAGTTTCATGAAAATTCATTGTATATTTTACTGTAGATTTTATTTTATTGTAAATTTATTTATAGCTTTCAATTGTTCAAATAGTTATATTTGTATACATAATATCAATTGTAGAGTAATTGATTTTTTATTTATTGACTAGTATTACAGTAAATTGATTGATTAATAAATAGCAACAAGTTAAATTTTCTAAGTTTGCTTTTTTAAAAATATTAATATAATTTATGTCGTGTTTTAATATATTATGTTTTAAAAGTAATATTTGATTCAATGAATTTTATTTATTTTCAAAAAATATATTATTATTCATAGCGTATTTTTATATATATATTTACGATATATAAATGTAAATTGTGTTTATATCACACAGTATTTCAATCAATTTTTTAGTAAGACATAAATATATAGATATTTTCAATTAATATATGAATTTAAAGTATTTTTAAGTGCTTTCTCTTATGACTCGTATTTTTTATTATTAAAAGCCATTTGGATTTAAATTTATCCTTAATTTTAATAGAAATTACACTCAACAACAAAAAATAGCTCCCAATGTCATAGTTTCGTAGTCGCACTCCTTTCAAACACATATTAAAAACTATAGAAAAAATTGCTTAAATGTTTTGTTTAAATTGCTTTTTTGGATTTAAGCTGGACTTTATGATCCAAAAGAGATGCAAAAATAATAAAAATCACTTTAATTTAGCACCAAAACAAAAATTGAAAGTTTTAAAATAATGTATAAATATATACTTAAATAATATTATAGTTATATATTGAGCCACAAAAGCAATTATGATATATATTGTGTATACGATATATCCAATGTACTGAATATATATATATAGAAAAGTTAGTCGGAATGTGGAAAAAAATAAAATAAGATTAGATTTTATGTAGTATTAGATAACCTTCAAAAAATTGAAATTAAATAGTTAGTGTAAAAATATGACACTATAAAATTGGGATTTGGATAACAAACAAAAAATGACACAAAAAGTGTCAGACACGACATATACATTAAGCATATGTAATATTTAGTTAAAAATACACATAATAGCCATTATATATAATAGTTTAACGATAATAACCCCTTATTTGGAAAATTTTAATTAATTTCTGTCTTTATTTTAATCTTTCACTTGCAATATACTATTATTTATATCAATATTTATATTTTTATTGAATACACTAAATAAATAGTTAAATACATATTCTTAATAAATATAAATTAAGATTAATAATTAAATTTGTATTACAGATAGTTATTGGTTTACTTTGGTTGAGTGTCGTAATACTGGAAGCATCGGAGGCCGAGTTAGTGGAGGGCTATCCCTGTATTCGCCGCAATAATCAAATATATTGCACCGGTTTAGGCAGTCCTCGATTAACGTAAGTTACATACAGTGTAATACACACACACTTACTGTACATAATATACAGTATATACAGAGTATTACACACCATCATTACCACACCCATACCTACATTGTAATAATTTAGTTTTAATTATTTATTAAATTAATCATATTTATGAATATTAATTAAACATTATTCAATTAAAATAAGACTAAATACTCAGCAAACCGTTTAGTGGTAAAGACCATCAATGTCTGCTCCACTACTTATGTAGACATAGATTAATACTTGTATTGTATAGTATAAACAATATATCAATATTCAGTGATATAAAGTTTTGTCACTATTTTTTTATTATTATTTCACTTGAATTGATGATTTAATTAGTATCGTGTCCTCCAATAAATTATAGATCTCCTTTTTTTAAAAATTTAAATTAATTAACAGAAAATATTTGAAACTTCATCGACTTTTTTCTAATGATTAATTGAATTCAATTATTTAAACATCAAAAAAGTCAATGAAGTTTCAAATGTTTTTCTGTTGAAGTTTATTTGAATATTTCAGGAGATTTATAATTTATTGGAGGACACAATGCTAATTAAGTCACCAATTTAAGGGAAATAATAATAAAAAAAATCAGTGACACAACTTTATCACTGATTATATATTTATATATATATTTCTGGTTAAGTGGTGGCACAGGCATTGGTGGTCTCACCCCTAAACCGTTTGCAGAGTATTTACTTTTAGCTTTTTTTCTTTAGTTGAATAATGTCTTTGAGGCAAAATTCCGGACACACTTATAATATTAGACAACAAATTCATGCCATAAAAACTATATATAATTTTATTTGCCATTCAATTCATTCAATTATAAATTTAAAAAAAAATTGTTGTTGTTTAGTTGGTTTCCATCTATTCATTCATTATTATATATTTTTTTATTCAATCATATATCACATAACGATATAATGCACAGTGAAATAATTTATCTCACACACAGTGATGATTGATTAGGAGATTATAGCTGAGAGAGACAGAGAGAGAGAGAGAGAGAGAGAGAGAGAGAGAGAGAGAGAGAGAGAGAGAGAGAGAGAGAGAGAGAGAGAGAGAGAGAGAGAGAGAGAGAGAGAGAGAGAGAGAGAGCACCTGAATATGATGTGACAAAAAATATGGTTTTTATTTTCCTTTAACTTAATTTTATAATTCATTTATCTCTCTTTAGACATACAATCGAAGGTCAAAATCTTTTATATGATTTTCATATATGAAAAGTGAGACTTAAATGAACTATAGTTTTAAATATAAAATTCACTTTTACGATAATGACCGCAATATTAATGCAGTTTTTTTATTATCAAAACCTATATACAGTATATACAGTATAATATTATGCATAAAATATAGTTTGTATGAAACATTTTTTTTATTATTATTACAGTTTCTAGTAATCTGATTCAAAATATAAATACTATTCAAATCATATTAATATATAAATATGCAAATTATAACTTAATTACAATGATAAATGAGTCACATTAATTAATTATTTATTTATACTATAACACCTAATTAGTTGATTACATATAATTTTGTTGGAGACAAACACTGATTAAAAATCTTTTTGGTAAACATATTATATAAATTTTATGATACATTGAATATATTTTACAGGTATTAACTAATTTATATTCAACGCATGTTTTTACAAATAATACATTTTAATAATATTACATTCAGTGTATAGTATATACTAGTTTACTGTATAATACAATATATTTAATATTCAGTATTATTGTTATGTCTACATAGCGTTAGACAAAATACTGTATTAAATTTCAGATTATATTAAAGTGTTTTTAAAAAAATAATATAATATATATCAAAGAATCTTTTTTACTGTATATACAGTATATATATATAGATAAAAATAATCTTGAAATTTATCAATTAATTGAACAAATTATCGATAATTATTTGTTCATTAGTTGTACATCAGATAAAACAACAAAAATATATAACTTGTTTTTTATTACTGTAGTTTATATATAATTTTTTTATTATTATTATATTTTTTTCTATTCGATGAAATTTCCAGTGAAAAGATCGATAAATTCATTGATGAAAACAAAGCACTTATTAGACGAATGTTCGGTGATTTTGAAGAACCGGACCACGAGTTCAACCCAAACGTCGGTCGTGACGACCAGTACTACGAGAGTATAGCAAATAGTAGTACAACGACGACGACTACTACTACTACTACCACTACGGCTACCATTAATGATAGTAATGGTCATATCATTCATAAAAGGCCAAAACGTGCTAAAAGTAACTCTTATAATAGCAATAAGTGAGTATTAATACTATTATTCGCATTATCCAAATCATTAGTTTTCGTAGAAATCATTGCATTAAATATACGGTATATATATTAGGAAAGAGACGGCAGTGAGTCGCGAGTGAGAGAGAGAGAGAGAGAGAGAGAGAGAGAGACGATGTTTAAAAAAACTAAAGCAAATGTTGAGGAAATGGCCGGAAATAAGTGTCACGATATCTAACAGTGAACACGATTACCCCTAAAGTAAACTATAGCTCACTATAAATGTTTGATTGTTGATAAAGTGGTGTATTTTCATTGATAGTTTTCCAATAAGTTTGTTTAATCAATGTTTTTGTTTTGTTTTAAATTGTGTTTTTAAAAACACCGACTTTTTACTTAATTTTGAAACTTTTTATTTATCTAATATATTTCCGGCTAATTTATTACTTTTATAATTATATTTTTTCAAGATAATAAGAGATTAATTTATTTAAACAAAATGAAATAAAGAGTTTTTAAACAACATTTAGAAAGAGAAAACTAATTGAAATTTAAAGTATTAGTGAAAATAAATGCTTATATAATATAAGTTATATTAATAACCAAAGGAGTTATACAAATACAGTATTTTATGTTATAGTATTACAGAAGATCTTTATAAATATACATAAAAATAAATGAATTCATGAATTACTTTGAATCACTTGATAAGTCATTACTCGCATACCAAAGAAGATAAGTCACCGCAAAATGTTAAGTAAAAAAGCAATGAAAAGCTTGTTTTTTAGTGTAATTTATGTCAAAATATTTCAACGGATTATCACAAATAGAGAGACACTAAATGTGATGAATAATAATAAATTTTTTGTTACATTAATAAAAATGTAATATATTTTTATTTGTGTCATATAATAAAAAAATGCTAGTAGCTAATTATTTTTTTTGGTACCGAAATTTTTAATATATTAGCAATTTATAATATATTACTAAATAATTGATATTATACTTCTGATATGTATTAATATATTTTTATATAATTTTATTGACTGTTGTTTTTTTTGTCCGAAATGTATAACAGAATCGATTCGTGTGAGTCGTCCGTCGAGATAGTGACTCCTTATTGGGCGTCAAACAGCGCCGGAAAGATTAGGGCTATTGTTAATACACAACATCTACAACAAGCCATTCAACAAGAAGTTTGTCAGTAAGTATTGTCAGCTATTTTTTATTTTTCTGGTAAACCCCACCAAAATGCTGGTGACCTCCACTTTCACATATTTATATATATTGTATATGTTTTACAGTCAACTTCTCTGTCTATTTATAAATATACTGAATATATATATATATATATATATATATATATATATATATATATATATATATATATATATATATATATACAGTATATATGATATGATATATACATTACTTTATGATTCTCTTACTTTATATTATAAGTTTATATTTCATTGTATTTTTCAATATTAATATTAATATATTGATAGCAATTGCTTTGGCAACGGATAGTGTACTTATGAGGCATAAGATTATGGTCTGAGACACCAAAACAACTGCACATTCCTTTTGGTTAACATATTCTTCTTATACTTAATTTATAATCAAAGCACCTGTCGCTCTCTCCCTCGCTCTCTCTCTCTCTCTCTCTCTCTCTCTCTCTCTTCTCACAAATTTATAT
Organism: Oppia nitens; assembly: GCF_028296485.1. Lineage (NCBI taxonomy): Eukaryota > Metazoa > Arthropoda > Arachnida > Sarcoptiformes > Oppiidae > Oppia > Oppia nitens. The sequence continues at coordinate 1,844,130 of NW_026533252.1, read as the reverse complement.
CTATAGACTGATTGTATGTGTGATTATCATAAAAAGTCGGCGGCAACTTAGTCACGATTTTAGAGGGTGGGGGCACTGGTAGGGGTCATACTGATGGGGCAACTACTCAACTACTGCTGAGGCACTCACTTATATGGCAAACAATTATTATATTTGACTCTAACATCAACTCTCTTTCCCCATAATTTATAATATCTCTCTCTCTCTCTTTCTCTCTCTCTCTCTCTCTCTCTCTTTCTCTCTCTCTCTCATTCATTCATTGCTCTTCTTTTTTCTGTAATTTTTCTTTTTCTTCGTTTTGTATTATTTTTGTTAAAAATTTCTTTATTATTAGTTTATTTTTATTTTTTTATTCTTTAAAATTTGTTTTACATGCATTGATAAAAAATACTAATCATTTAATTAATTTGCACATTATTTTGATATAAAGATAAAGTTACTTTTCATATATTGTAAACTTTATATAGAAATTTAGTAAATTATAGTGAAAACATTTGCTATTTTTATTATTGTTTAGATTTTTCTCAAATAAAAACCGCAGATTTCATGATTAGGGTAGTGGCTTGTGTTAAAAATATCAATCTATATAAAACAGGGTCAGTTAAACAATATATATTTTGTAGCTAGATGATTGTGATTTATTTGGCCAGTTAGCTCACTGAACATTGAATATATATTAATATATATACAGTATTACGATATGATAATAAACAACATTATGATATTATGATTAAACAAAAATATATACATGCAATGAAATTCAATTTAAAATTTTGATGCATCAATCAAAATAGATAAAGTAATTTATATATCATCTCTATATATAGTGCACACTATATTAATGTATATTAAGATATAATAACAATAATCTTAGGTATAAATGTAGTGTACATTCATATATACAGTATATATATATATAAAGCATATATTTTGATACTATATGTAACGTATAACTAATCCGCCAATTGTTTTGATAGGTCTGTGCAAACCAAGAGATGCAATAATGACTGTTCGTGTGAACAGAAATACAAATGGCACCGACTGTTGGCCTACGATCCCGACGACGATTGTAAAGGCATTTTCATGGACTGGTTTCTCTTCCCGTCGTGTTGTGTCTGCCGGTGCAATGTTTTATAACATCAGATCTGTTTTTATTAGCAAAAAAATCATAGTTTTTAAATTGTTATATATATATAAATATTTGTAAAATACATTAATTAATAATAAAGATCACCAATTGCTATATCATAGCAAATAAGATCAGAGCTAATATTTGTTTTGAACAATTAAACAAAATAGAAATTGCGATTATAATATAGAAAATGTGTATTTATGTGATATTTTACAATATATCGCAAATTGCACTATATATATAAATTACTAATATTTTAGTGCATTTGTTACATAATTTTGCATGTTAATAATATTAGCTATTTTTACAATAAAAATGTTAATAATTTTGCTATATAAATATATATTTATTTGTAATATAGAGTATACATTATTTTTTTATTATTATTATTTTTATTATTATTAAAAGGGTATAAAATAAACTATGTGTGAAAATGTAACACAAACATGAAAATAAATTGTATTATAAATAAAATTTAGTGATATGTAATAACAATTTTTTATGTGTTAATATATTTATTATTAAATATATATTTAATTTATATAAATTAATAATATATAAATATGTATATAATTTTTTAATTTATAAAATAATAAATAAATCAATTTTATATCAAACTGATTATATTTATCAAATAGTTTTTGTTGATATATGTGTGTAATTATTGCGATACTATTTGAGAAACTTATTTAAAGTATTTCTAAACAAAAATTTCTAAAAAAAATACAAATATTTTCTGTTCACTTGAATTTATATGGAGAGGAAGTCTTTGTTAATAACATTTAAAAAACTAAATAATTTTCTCTTGTAATTCAAATACATACCACTCAAAGTAAATGCTAATAAATAATTAATTTTTTGTTTCACTGTCTCTCTCTCTCTCTCTCTCTCTCTCTCTCTCTCTCTCTCTCTCTCTCTCTCTCTTTTGCAAACCGTTTAACTTTACTATTATTTCAAAGCAATTTCAACTGTTTTTTAGAGTGATAGAGAAAAAGAGTGAAAACGTTTAGTGGAGTGTTTAGAGTTAAGTAGAAAATTGCTTTCAAATAAGCAATAAAATACACTAAAAAAACTTATTACTAAAATATTTTTTTGCAAAAAAACATATAATATGTACTGAGGGTGAGTGAGATAGACAAGAGAGAGAAGGTTTAAGTTTCATAATGAAGTGTTGTATATATTTTTGACATAAATATAGAAATAATTTCCATAAATAATAAATGCTAACTGTTTTTCTTGTTGTATCTCAAAGTAAAAGTGTTGCAAAAGTAAAACAGGCATTAAATTTGTAAACTATTTTAAACGATTAGCTTTTTAAACGCCTGTTTATCATTATAATGAAGTACAATAATACAGCATTATTATTATTATTATTATTATTACTGATATAGTATTGTTTTTTGTTGTTCAACAAAAATGTCAAAATAATAATTTAAGCAAGTGCATTTCTATAATTTTTAATACTCATCTAAATATGAAGTTAAATATAGAGTACACACACTTAGTTTAAAAATAAGATTTTTAAGTTACTGGAGTTAATTCACTGACATTAACTTTAGTATATTACCTGATCTATAAATAGTATAGAAAAACAATGGCGTTTACATATCTGTGTTAAACTAACATTTTTTTAAAGAAGTAGATAATAGAAATTGTAATTTATTGACATTATAATAAATGATTTATTTTTTCAAAAAAAAAATAAATTATCTAATTAGAAATTTTATACAAACAAAATTATATTTTTAAAAAAAATTAAAATCAACTATGTAACATGTAAATTTAATACTGTATTTAATGTAGTAGAACATAATAAATATATAAATTTGATATTATATATTTATGGTATAATAAATAATTAGGATTTTGGTATTTATTATTTTTAAATAAGTTACCACAAAACAGTGGTGTCATCAATAAATACCAAAAAGCTATGTGAATGTATAGCCCATCAAAAACATTATACTAGTATTATACTTTGTAATACACCGTGTAATACATTATTATCATTATTATTATTATAGTTTACAATATACTTTTGTAAGAAAAAATGCATTTTGATGTTTTAAGATATTATAAGCTATATTATCAACATTAAGCACAAGTAAAAGTATAAGTATTGCCAACCAGTAAGTCATTACCGCAAACAAATTGACCCCTACTTTGCAAATGTGAGATTGCAGTGAAATTTTTGTTACAACAAAACATGTGAATATATTTTGAGAGGCAAAAAACTCCCACACATTTCACATCTAGCTCTCTCTCTCTCTTTCTCTCTCTCTTTCTCTCTCTCTTTCTCTCTCTCTTTCTCTCTCTCTTTCTCTCTCTCTTTCTCTCTCTCTTCTCTCTCTCTTCTCTCTCTCTTTCTCTCTCTCTTCTCTCTCTCTCTCTTTCTCTCTCTCTTTCTCTCTCTCTTTCTCTCTCTCTTTCTCTCTCTCTTTCTCTCTCTCTTTCTCTCTCTCTCTCTTTCTTTCTATGCTCTGCTCTCTCTGCTCTCTATAATACATATATAACATAGTTTTTTGTATTGAATATTGTGTTGTTGTTGTTGTTGAGAGATAGTGGAGATTCAAAGTGATGCTTACTTTGTGTGTTGCAAAAAGCCATAGATTGCATGTAAGTGTGATTATCAAACATAAGAGACGCCGGTAAGTAAGTCACGATTTGGCCCGAGGGCTACAATTGCCATATACTAGTATATGGCATATACTGTACACTACCAAACTGTATGGCACTGTAAGAGCCTGTGGGGGTGGTCTCTTGTATGCGCACTCTACATAGGTTATGTACGAGACACTACACTAATCAGTGCATACCTATTAATAGGTAGAGTTCCCAACACTCAAGGAAATATTTAAATTTAATTTGTTGATGAATTATATGCAAAACAATGTTTTTTTTATTGTAATTACGGAAAATTTAATATTTATATATATTTCAGTTATTTCAATCATTTGAATAATGTTTTATATAAAATTAATTTTCAATTTATTGCATTGATATTTATATTTGACATATAAAGGTTTTTAAATGTGATTGTTGGCAATACTATGAATAATTGCATAGTTTCTACACTAATATTATATATATTATTATACAATATTTATATACAGTATATACCTGTATACCTGTACAATACAATATACAGGTATTACCAATATATGATCAATATTTTATATATCGCTCATTTAACTTATACCACACTATCTACTCATTAATTCATATTGAATTCAAATTTATTTAATTATACCTCTCATAGGTTTTTATTAAAATTACTGTAAATTGCAACAAATTATTGTGTAATTAGTGAACAATATATTATACAAAAATTTATAATAATACTAATAATGATAATAAGTATTTAATATATTTAGTTAAATTTTTATGTAAATTATATTAAATCCTATTTTGTTTGCGTTTTTTGTCAGCAAAAAATGTTTTGATTTTTTCAATACTATTGTTTTCTGTTTTATGTCTGATATTGTCGTCTGTATTAAGTCTTTCATCCGATGCTAACGATATGTTTGACACTTTGACGTGAAGATTGAGTTTAGAGTCGAGATCACCAAACTGTGGATCTCGTCGTCCGCTACGACTGGACACGAGTGGTGTCCGTTGTGTGGATGACAGACCATCCGATTCTACAGTGTTGTCGTGCCGTTTGATACATCGGGTGTAACAGCAATGTATTGCCAATAATACCAGTGCTAAGCAAATGATTGAACCAAACACTATACCCAATATAATAGCAATTTTCTCCTTATTATTGCTGTCGGACTCAGCGCTAACTTCACACAAGTTAACCATAATTATAGCCAACACCAGAGCAAACATTTTTGGCCACATTTTTCTTTTGGGGTCTTTCTTATGGCTATTAGGGCTATATATATATATATATATTATAGATATGCAATATATTATATTTCAGACACTGATATTTTACTTCAGTTCATTGACTGACCAAAAAAAATATTGAAAAACCGTTAATTAAAAATTATAAATAATTTTTAAACAATGTATACATTTATGCTTAAAATATAATACTGTATTTAATAATAAATGAAAGCTGACAATAAATTATATACGTTAAAAAAATAAGTATAATTTATTAAATTTATAGGATAATGATATGTCTTACGGTTATTATATAATAAAAAAATGTTTTTTTAGACAATGCATAACGTTTGTTGTGATAGCGTGACAAATGAGTAAAATCTTGAATACTATAATAAAAAATATAAAATAAAATAATAGGTTTGAAATACCAAATTTGACACTTTATTCCTGTACATGGCATTGACAAAATTAATTTCAGTAATAATAATTGAATTATCTTATTATGGTGTCAGTGGTGGTCCTGTTAGTAAACGCAGAGGACAGGTAGTTAGTAAACAGTCTACTACTCGAGCCTATGTAGAAAGTAATGAAGAAAATCTGCCCATAATTATCGTCATTGTTATAATCGTCGCTTTGTTGGCCTTAATAGCCGTCATATTTTGTACAGTCAAATGGATTGTCGGCAAAAAAGTTAGAGTAAAGCATAATACTAGTGATGACAACAACAATAATACTGAAAGTCAACAAAATCATACTCTAGAAAGTGAGACAAATGTTAATAAAAATGTCAATTCAAATGGTATTCAAGTGTCAGATAGTCAACTGTCCGGTCAATTACAAGATAAAGACACTAAATATATAGATAATGGGGAAAGTAAGTCAACAAGTAGTGGCAGTAGTAATAGTAGCAATAGTAGCACTGGTAGTAATAGTAGAAGTGATAGTAACAGTTCTTTACAAACAACAGGAGATAATGGTTTTATAAGAATTGTCAAGAATTTCTTTGGGTTTGAATCGCCAACCAATTCAGTCATCACCTATTGTTCGCCTACTTCTTCATCAAACAGTACAAAATCGGTCGATACTATCACTCAAATTATTAATGAGAAAAACAAAAGCTCTAATCATTGATATTTAATAATAAAACGTAAAATATTAATCATTTTTCAATCGCTTATAGATTTAATTTCAATTATCTTTTAAGCATAAATAATTGCAATATTTATTTAAACAAATAAAAAAACTAAACAATTAATTAATACTGTATATCAAAATAATATGAGAATATTTACATGTACTCATTTAATATAAATTTATAAAATACTAAATTTACTTTATCACACACTCATGCAAAAAAAGTTTTATAAAAATTATAAATTGTATAACAAAACTTAACTAGATTCATTCATAGCTATCTAGGCTAGTCTGGAGCAATGATCCGTTACTATTTAATAATTATGAATGAATGAGTTAAAGTTGAAATCAAATAAAACAATATATTGAATAATAGCTGTTAAGCCGAAATAAACCCACAAACTTTATATTAAATTATATTATTAAATAAAAATTACATAAAAAATATTTAAATACTCATGTAATTTTTATTATCAATTATAAATAAATAAAAATGAATATTAATATAATTTATGAAAATTTTATTTATTTATTTGGTCTCATTATCTAAAGCGATAATAGTTGCCTAACAATATTGTTATTATCAACATTAAAATGCCCCAGATCTATGCTCTAGAATACTAAAAAAAGTAAACTTAACTTGATGAAAGTATTATTATTAATAATTAGTAACATTACATTACAAATTAGTAATTTACGGGAGAAAAAATTACCCCTATACACAATGCTAAAGTATTAATTTACTCAAGTTTACTTTTTTAGCAGTCTATGAATGGATCCAGTAAAGTTTATTATAATATCGATTTTTTTTTGTATATAATATCACCATCTATTGAAATTATTTGTTTGTTTAGTAAAAGTTAAAACATTAAGTTAAACAGATTAGAAAATTTTGAATACAACAAAAATATAATAGTAAAAATTAAACATTTAATTATGAACAATGAATTATAGATTGATAATTATTAATTACATACATTAAAATGAAAATACTATTAATATTATAAAATTATGATATTTTTTAACAAATACTTTCTTATAACATTAATTCACATTTTATATACGTATTAATATTTTTATGTATTAAATATAAATAGTAAATATAAAAAAATAATGGCATTTGAATAAATATTTTCACTAATAAATGATAGTATAATTATAATACTCATTAGACAACAAAAAACTGGTGATATATGAATTAATTATTACTTTATTTTGGAGATAATATCAAAATTAATTCAAATTATTGTTTCATTGATTGGAAGAATTTGTTAAATGAATTACTTTATAAAATATAACTGAAAATATGTATTACAACTATAAAGCAATTGATTGCTAATCAAACCAATGACTCATTTATTGCATTAAAAAGTTGTATAAACTATAAATTTGCAAAAAATTGTTGACTTTATTATATAACATAAATTATTTTAAATGATATAATAATTATCGATAATTTTTTTGTCGATCATTTTGATTGTGTTGTCCGTACACTTTGAGATCATTATCGGTAGACAATCGGCTGGCAGTCAAATACCAACGAAGAATGTCTAAAGAATTGACACACGAATTGACCCAAACTTATATCAATGACTTTCGTCACTTAACTGAAGACTTTCCAAACGAGTTGTCGCCACTTCTGTCGCAGCTCTTTGAATACGATTATCAGATCAATCATTTGATGGACAAATTGAACAAACGTTTTGAGAAGATATCGGCGAACATAAGCAGCAAAAGGTTGAGTCAAGTGAATCGACACCGAAGTCTTCGCAAAATTGACAGATATTTGAACAAAATTAAGACCATTTCCGACCAAAAGTTTGATGTCTGCGATAAGATTCTCGCAAAAATCAAAACCAAAGGTATTATTATTATTATTGTCATCAATGAAAATATAAATATCGGATGTCTTAAAATAACTTAATTATTTTTATTTGTTTCAATATTACGTTTTTGTGACAATTGATTGATTAGCCGACCAATTGAACGATGACTACAATGGACTGCTTTTGTGCGACCAGAAGGAGGCCTTTACGTATGGCACTAGAAGTGGAAGAATGTGGAAGAATAATCCAGTTTATGGAACTAATGATTGAATTGATTTATAAATCAATAATACAAATACAGTCAAAGATCCACATGAATTCAATAATAATAATTTATATAATAATTCAAAAACTCTAATTATGTTATGATTTGTTTTGTATTCTAACATTTTTTCCGTACCGTTAATATCATAATAAAAGTTAATAATTTTATTTTATTTTTGATTAATTAAAAAAATACAAATTAGATAATTGAAAATTAAATCAATTAGTGGTATAGGTATGTGATTCTTTAAGTAGATCTTCATATATTTTCATATACTTTCGTACCTCCGCTTCCGTAAAACCAAGTTTGGCGGCCAATTCATAAACAGATGGACAATTGACGGGTGTCTCGCCAATCAGTTTTACCGAATTGCCGCCCATGTATTTGGGCAACGAATTTGTGTCCACATATTTGATAATTTCTTGGCCATTGGCGAAGTGTACCATATGTTGGTGTTCACCTAACCATCCCTTAACCAATTTCCAAATGCCCCTCAAAATCCACGGCAAGTTATATATGATGATATACTGCATACCCAATGGGTAATGTGTGGTCAAAGTTGTGATAATAAACTTCAACAAATCCATACTTAGATTATTGATTCCGCAATCACTACAGTCTAATACAAAAACGAAACCATTTTTGCCGACTTTTGTGTCCAACTGTTCAATGATGGCAACGATATACATCTCAATAAGTGGTCGCAGTTTCGGTACTTTACGATTGCATTTGCCTCTAAGTATCAGCTAAAACAATGTGAACATTAAATTATAAGAATATTAATTTTATGAGAAATAGTTAACCAGAGGAATATTATTGATGTCTGTATTGTATTCAAAGAGAGCTCCGATTTGAAAGAACTCTTTGCCATAATCTTTATCTATTTGTCTTGAATTGACACCAAAAACTTTTCTCCATTTCAAAGTCGTCAACAACTGATGGACAGCCTTTTCAATGTCATTCTCATAGTATTCAATAAATCGCTGAACAAACCAGTCATCCGATTGGATCCGCTTTATATCACATTCATCAGCAATTGATAAATCACTTTCAAATAATTTAACAACATTTTGTCGGACAATTGCAATCGATTCAAATGATGGCCTTTTATGTAACAATGATTTCGGTGTCTTATAAAAGTTAGACAAATGATTATCATTTTTCGACATAATATTTAAGTTAATTTCAATAAAAATATGTTTTTCATAACAACAATAATAATAATAAATATATTTTGTTGAATATATTTGTTATTTTTATACTTAAATAAAATCTTTTCCTTATTTTATAATAGAATTAAAACATAATTTTTGCAATATTTAAGCGGAAATATGATAACAAGTTAATGTGGATTTTTATCAAATTGATGTCAATTACGAAAGAAAGTTATTATAAATATCTTATAAATTGTCAAATTTTTAATATTCATTTATATTATTATAATTTATATTTTCTATTTATAATCAAATAGTTGTAAACTTTAATATAAACTTAATTTGTTTGATATAATTATTAAAATATTATTATAATTATTGGTAATATTGTATCCAAAAATTTAATTGAAAAATCGTACAATAAGTTTGTAGTGTTTCGATAGTGTTAGCACTCAAATATGATTATCAAACTATCAAACCTTGAAATCAGTTATTTATGAACAAAACATTTTCAGTAACCGAACCTTAAAACCGAAACCCTTTTCCGGAACCGAACCGTTCTCTTAGTTCTAATAAGTAGTTTAAGTAAAATAACCAAACTTTAAGTACATTTACATAAATAGATGATTCAATTCATTGACTTTTACATAGAGTTATTGTGAGTCAATTTGTGACCGACAATACAGAATTGATTGAGTCGTCCGACGACAACATGAATGTTTGGTCGGGCGGCGATTCGTGCGATACAAACAACACAATGACCACAATGTGTCCACAAGACAATAACAATACCACTGACAACAATCATAGAAACGATGACAATATTGCCGATGACAACAACATTAACAACAGTGGTCTACTAACTGACGACGAAGACGACTATGTGGACGATGATGATGACGATGATGTCAAGACATCAAAGCGATTGATAAGCAAAGCGATTAACACCAATGAAAATCCGGTTAAAGAAAAACATATCAGAAGTAAGTTTAAAGACAACCATTAATTTTGATGATTAAAAATGAATGATATGTACTAACTGTGCGCTTAATCTATCCTAATCTAAGCCATAATAATCGGTACCCACCAAAACAAGAGCGCACATCTCTTTTGGACAATTGCTCGCAATCTTCGACTTCAAGACAATCCGATTCTTTGCTGGAAGTTTTGTCATGTCTTACATAAATTGTTACGCGAAGGATATCGAAAGGTTAGTCACCGCAAGTCATATAAGTTTTTTTAATATCTTATTATTTTATTATCGGATTTGTTTAATCAGACAATTGCCGACTCTTATCCATTCCGGCCAATGCTCAAGGATTTGGGCAATAAGTGGGGACTCTTGAGGGAAGGTTACGGAAAATTAATCCAAAATTATAGTAATTTACTTATTCGTAAAATTGATTTTCACACAAATGTATGCAATATTTTTCGTTACCTAAATTATTATTTATATAATGTTAAAATTAATAATTATTATTAACAGAACCAACGTATTCCTGGAAATTTGATGGTCAGTGATGAAGAATTGGATACAATCTGTGAAATATTAAGTCTTCAATCAAACGGTATATTGATTTTTATAATTTATTATTTAATTAGACTATTATTTCATTACTTGAATAGTGTTTGGTTCACTTGATATGAGTCGATCCAATTCAATGACAATGGCTGGTCAGTGCCGTTTGGCACCACTTATCCCATGCATTCAAGACTCGAGTCAATTATACGACTTTTCCGTAAAACTATTATTCAAATTATACGATGGTTTGTATTATAAAAATATAACTTTAATTTAATTGCTAATTAATTTTTAAAAAGAGAAACTATTAATAATTGTATTATCATTGCCTTAGCTCTACCGGCCGCCGCAATAGAAGGATTCAGAAAAATATTTTTTAATAAATTAATATGTAATTTATTAAAACTAATTTAGTATTTTATTACAAGAAATTGATTAATATTTGATTTTTTTATTATCAAGTCTTAAGTAATTTTACTTAAACTCGAAAAATCTACAATATTTCAAAAACTTGATTCAAGTGCCGTCACTACCAAATGTGAGATTACTATTATATTTATTTTTATTTAATTTAAGCAATAATTGCATTAAACTATTAAATTATTATTTTCAGGAACCGCCTAACTTTCTAATCCAATCAAATCTTGAGAGTCATGTAACACCAGTTTGTATACTTCCTCCTGAATCACCCGAAGTGGAAGTGGATCAGGTGGACATGGATTTAGTAGACCTTTCATTCAGTTCAGCGGTAATTTATTATATTTTGAAATATTTATTATTAAAGATAAAAATTTTGATATGATTTTTAAAGACTGATGACACTAATTCAATTTGGTCTCTAAATAACAACGATAACAAAAATGACAAAGAAATTGAAGAAAAGTATTTATATTTTCAATTTTGAATATTAATGTCAGTTTAATTGTAATATAGTATGTCATTTGATAATTATAATTAAGGGATCGGATTATCGAAAAATTAATGGCTCACATACAAGAAATTGAAGTTCAGATGAAAGACATTAGAGCTAAGGTATCTGAAGATTTTATAATAAAAATTACGATAATTTAAAAAATTTCAATTAGGTATCAACTTCTATGAAAGACTTTTACCAAAGAAATCATCGCTGGACTGAAGGCTTGATATCTGCCGCCAAAGTTGTGGCCGCAGACGCAAAACTACTTGTGTATGACTTAATAAATAAATAATTTTTAGTTAAATGATTTATTTTATCGGTAATTATTTTTTTCAAATAAAGCGAATTTGTTGATAAAGTGATATTAGGTTCTGGAAAATTTGAGGAACTGATCGCCGCATCACAAGAGATTGCCGGCGCCAGCGCTCAATTAGTATATTTTATACAATTAAAATTTACAATTTTTATATTTATTTTACATATAATTTGCACATTTCCTATTAAATTATAATTATAAATAAAGTATAAATTGTAAATCAAATATATGCTATTGATTTTACTGAATTATCTAATAATTCAATTATATCATACAATGTCTATGAATTTTAAATGATTTAAAATTAATATTAATAAAATTAAAATGATTTAATAAGTTTATTATGACAAATAGTCATTTTTTACTGTATATTTATTAGTTATTTATTTAAATTGATTGAAATTGTTTGATATAATTATTAAAATATTATAATTATTTGTAATATTGTATCTAAAAATTTAATTTTTCGTACAATAATTTTGCAGTGTTTCGATAGTGTTATCAATCAAATAGGATTATCAAACTATCAAACCTTGAAATCAGTTATTTATGAACAAAACACTTCCAGTAACCGAACCTTAAAACCGAAACACTTTTCGGGAACCGAACCGTTCTACTAAAATTCTTTAATATAATACAATTTTGATGATAAAAATAAAAAATAATAACATATAAAATTAGTAAAGCAATTATGTAAAAAATGAGAGAAATAGTGACTACAAAAACATTTAACGTTTATATGATTTGTCATAAAATAAATAATTTTTCTTAGAGTTGCTGACAATAAACGTAGTTTTTTCATATTATAAATAATTATAAATTAAAACAAATTACAATTTGATAAAATGCTAGATCATAAAGCTAAAATATGCATTATAAATTAAAATGTATAATGAAGAAAAAAGTTTTTAAAAATTTTGCTACTAAACATTGCTTGAAAATAAATAACTTTTATAGTGACTAAAAACTATTTTTACCGCCTTTAAATAGACAACCTAATGATTAAACTTTATTATTTTAGATAAGTTTCAAAAAAATCTGTATCAACATTAATGAATCAATACTAAAATTTTAATATTAAATGTAATTTGTTTGTATATGAGTTAACAATTTGAGAAAAATTAACTATTTAATATACAAGTATATAATAGTAATTTGAATTTAATATTTTGATAAATAAATACATAAATTTACAATGTTAATTTTTCTACAAAATTGTATAGTTAGCAAAAAAAACCAACACTTATGTGATATTTTTAATATTTTAGAAAAAAGTAAAAATATTTGCAATAAACATATAATTATTAATTACGGTTATATAGAAATTAATAGCAAATTTTTATGATAATATACTGTAGTTTGTAATAATAGTAATAATAGGTTTATAACTTAATTTTATTAATAGTGTGATTTAAATTATGGCCTGGCTCCATTTAATGTAAGTACATGTATATAAATGTGATATTTCAATAATATTACTGTAATAATAATTCAATAACATTTTAAATTACATTATACATACATACATATATATATACAAGCATATATTTGAATCTAATCCAAGCAATTGAATACTTACTATATTATTGCAAATTGCAATCTATTGTAATAATTTTAAACAAATGTAATTTAAATAATGAATATAACGATAATAGTAGTAAACTATTGCTTAACATAAATGCAATTTAGTTTTAATACAGTGTAGACAATACAGTGCTGTCTAGCGGTCGATGTGTGTAATGATTACTATAAATTGTATGACATTTGAAGTTTGGATAGATTTTCATAAACACTAATAACGTTTCAAATTGAATGTATAATATGTTTATAGTATTGTAAATGTTTTATTCAAAATAAAAAGGGGTTTTAGTTTTAATGGGACGTATGGGCTGTCAATTGATTTGCATTGAAAACGTATGACAAACAGTAATACTAATACTGTATTATATGAGAGACAACACAAACATAACATTTTATGTGCAAAACATTGAGTCAATTGTCTGTCTAAAAGAGTCGAGTCTAATGTGATTTCATTTATTATTCAAAATTTTTATTTACTATTAAAACAATATTTATTACATATTATATTTGAACGACTGTTTGATTAGTCATTATTATTATTAATTATTATTAACTATTATTATTATTATCGTTAAAAACTATGCGATTTGTATTTGTTTGTATCTTTCAAATCCATTTACAAACAATTATTGTGTGATATATTTGTGGCAAACATTTATTATGTGATTTGTGCTGTCATTTCAATACAACAAAACACATAAACAATACGTTTGAAGTAAATTGTTGTCAAAAAAATCATTATTTTTATTATTATGTATTAGTATTGAAAATGAATGTCTGTTTTATAGTGTTTTATATAAATGAATGACTGATTAGTTGCCACACAAACCATATGTCACACAATAAACCAGTTGTTGTCATATTATTATTATTATTATTATTATTATTATAAACCAATTGTTTGTTTGTCTTCATCAACACATCACCCAATAAAACAAAACAATTGTCGTCTCAATTGTATGTGTTGTTTGTTGTTTATATTGACACAGATTGTGGTCGCCAATCATGAAGAAACTGTTCCACCGATTGGACAACAATAACGGCAATCGCGATAGTAATGCCAGTGCGGCCAACACGACATCGTCGTCGTCGTCGGGCAACAGCTATGTGGGCAAAGTGTTTACCATCAATAGGTATCACTGCACTGTTGAGGACACCATCGCTGAAGGTGAGGAACCAATTGGTTATAGCATCACATTATCGACAATAAGATAAATAATTTATATATTATTTGGTAAACCAATTGATTGTTTTAAATCATATTATATAAATATTATCATTAATAATATAATTTTATAATAAATGTTATTACAATTGAAACTTAACATATCATATATAAAATTAAGTAATAACAATTTGGTGCCAAATAATAAACGATTGTATAGTAATGATTAAGTCAAACAATATGTGATATACAAAATAATTGTTATATTGTTAGAGTATACTAACTAATGTTATACTATGTCATCAATTATTCAATAATTACTAATTAGTCAAACATGTGTGCGGTTTTTATTTGATATATTTTGTTTGCATTTTTGCTTACTATTTGTTTGTTTTGATTGTATCCAAATTAATATGTTTTATAAATCCCTATTATTATTTATTTTTTGATTTACTAATTTATTAATTTTATTTGACCTTTATATAGTACAGTGTAAATAATTTTTAATTAATTGAAATGTTCAAGTTGTTTTAACTTGAAAAAATATTATTATCATTAGTTAATTTTGTCAATGATATAATAGATTTATTGGTTTATTAATATATTGCTTAAGTAATTAATCTATTTTTAAATATATATATTTAATATGTTTGGATTTTTGTTACATATTTTATGTTATTTTTAGATAATAATGATAATTATTATTAAGTAATACTATTGATTAATAATATGTTGTCTATCCAGTCTTGTGGCAAATAATATTTTTAAAACTTTAAATAATAATAGATTATAGTTTTATAAATATGTTTTATTTGCTAACATGATTTCCTAGTTATGGTTGAGGTTTTGTTATTTACTATTAATATAGTTATTATTATTAATTATTTTATAATTTTTTTTATTTATATTAATTTATGTTACGATTTTTAACTATTGTTGATTAATCATTGCTTGAATTATAATGACTATGATTATTATTTTGATTCAATGATTATTGGTTGATATTTTTATTATGTGGGTAAATAATATGTAGTTTGATATAGTTGTATGATATTATTAATAAATTAAACAAAAGTGTTGAAAAAATAAAATTAACTTAATATATATTTTCATTTAAATATAATTGATATTATATTTTTGAGTATTAAAAAAATAAAAACATATTGAATTTAGTTGAGTATGCGTGCAATTTATACGATTGAGTATATGATTATTATGCATAATTTGATTTAAATTGTTAGCATAATAAACAAATGCAATATATGTTAAATATATATAAATATAATTATTTTTAGAATTTTTCCAATTGATTATTTGCTTTACAATTTAGTGATTAAATATATTGCTATATTGTTTGTAATTTTATCAGATTTTTATTTGATTATATAATTTAATCGAAAATTGATAAATTATCAAAAATATCTATTTGCAATATAATATAAATAGTAGTAAGTTGATTATAAAGTGATTAGTACATTAAATTAATTTAAAATTGTTAAAAATATACACATTTTAAAATAAAATATGGTCGATAATGTTGGTTTTATCGATAACTAATTTTGATGTGTTTATGTACTCCAGTAAATTACAATTAATTATATTTTGCATTTTGTACTATTTGTGACAACACGTGCTAATACAAGATTTTGTTTTATTTCATTGATTATTTGTTCAATTATATTCAAAGTAAGTTTCAATTATATAGATTTCATACAAAGAGAGAGAGAGAATGTCTTAATTAGTTTGCGGTGTTTTTTTTAATTAAATTTACTTAAAACTAATGGCAGCGACTCTATAGATAGTAATACGTGATGTTTCATAATTAAACAATTGATTAGACAATTAGCATTTGTTTTTGCATTTTATATTAGATTATTTGTTGCTTTCATAGTAATCACTTGTTCCACAGTATAGTACTGTATATAAATTATATGTAATGCTATAAATTTATGTTGGGCTACAAAAAGGCAGTCCATAATCCACTTAACAATAAGCTTCTCATAATTATGAAAACAGGAGTAGTATTTTTGGCTTACGATTTGATTATACACTTAATGTGTTTCCCATTATAAGAGTATATTATATCATATGGTGTCTGTTCTCACACCACGTTTCAGACATAACAATATAATATCATTTTTTGTTAACATTTGAGTAAAATCTTTTATATATTATATATATATATATACTTTATGAGAGTATACTCAAACAGTATGTCAAATGTATTTTCACTTTAATTCGTTATATTTTTGTGAAAATTATGAAATTATTATTATTGTACAAACGTGTGGGTAAATGAATAATGTAATGTTATGTTTGTTAGGAAATGTTTACTTATATATGATCATATAATAATAATAAAAAAATACATACAATAATTTTTAGTAGTAAACCTATTATTTAAATAAAAAACTAGAAATTTCCTAGTACTCTTGTAGATTTGTTATATTATGTTATATTTTATAAATAAATTTTTTTATTTATATATTATATTAAAATTTAGTCAATATAGTCATTGTATATATAAATTAATGAAACTTGGTTCAAAATCCTCTATATGATTAATAGAAAAATTGTTTACATTAAATAGTAATTTATTATAGTTGGTGTATATTTAATTTTTCAAGATATTAAAATAGTTGTTTTGTGATAAAATGCTATTAGATTATTATATAAATAATTTTTATTTAAAAAATGCCGAAACTTTTGTTTAATTAATGTTATTGTCCTTGCACAATTTTATTAGTATATAAAAAATTTAATTTAATACTTATTCCATTATATATAGTAATAGCTTAAATTGTTTAACAAATTAATTTAGTTTATTTATAATGCATGATTAAATATATGTTAAATATAAAATATTTTGAATTTTTTATCTAAAAATAAATGTTATTATTATCATATAAATTTTATAACATAATAATAGACATTTTTAATGATTGGTAACACACCAATACTTTTGACATATATTTATTACTTATGTTAATAGTGTTGTCCTTTAATTAATCATTATATATTAGGTATACAAGAATTGATTTGCTATTACAACTCATTATTTATTATACATATATTATATAAAATATATGAAACAATTGAATTTAAGGGAATATTTTAAATGAAATTTATTTTTTTATGTTATTTTACATTAATAACTACATTAAAATATATAATTATATATATAATATATGTTTTGATTAAATCTCAGGTGGCTTTGCACTGGTATTTCTAGTAAAGGCTCAAAACAGTGTGCGATATGCACTCAAACGTATGTTTGTTAACAATGATTTTGATCTTAATGTTTGCAAACGCGAGATACAAATTGCTGTAAGTTTTTTATATATTAAACTAACATTTTTATGTACTTTATAGTGAAATACTTTATAGTTTTTTATTTGTTTTGTATTTGTATTGTAGACAAACTTGGGATCGCATAAAAATATAGTGGGTTTGGTCGACTCGGCCATCAACTACTGTGGCGATGGTGTCCACGAAGTGCTTATGCTTATGAATTACTGCAAAGGTATTTGACATAAGCTATTGAATGGTTTTTTTTATAAAAAAAACTATTATCTCAATCTTTTATTTTTTTTGTTGGTAAACCCAATCGATAATATATTGTTTGCTTAAATTACATTATTGATCCGCTAATCTTTATATATATCATACTGTGTTTCTCTGTTATTACATATCTGTTAGTATTTATTTGTAACGTTTTGTAAATTGATTTAACCATATTTTCCCATCATTCTTATATATATTACATAATCATTTTATTATTTATTGATAAACAAATTACCTTTTTTGATATTGATTTTTATATAAATTATGATTTTTTTGTAATAATAGTGTTTTTTGTAATAAGCTTTAAAATTATATTGAGTACTTTGAATAGTATATTGAGAAAAAAAGAGAGAAAGATAAATGATGTACTGTATAAGCAAATTATATATATATATTATTTTCAATCTTTGAATTTAATTAATCTTTTGTAATGATTTAAATTGATTGAAAAATTAATATTAAAAATGTATTGTTAGGTCATGTGTTGCAAATGATGAACGATCGGATCAACACTGGTTTTACTGAACAAGAAGTGTTAAAAATATTCTGCGATATCTGTGAAGCCGTGGCCCGACTTCATCACAATCAGCCGCCTATTATTCATAGAGATCTTAAGGTTTTATATCATCCATCAAATTGATCCCAACTTTTATGTTTACTTTATTTGTTATAATAGTTGTTTTATTGTAAATATGAGTAACTTTAATCAAAATTAATGATTTTCCTAGCTTTAAAATATTCTTTATAAGGTTTTTAAAATATTTTTTATATAATTTTATTTACTATATTATAGATTGAAAATATACTTATATCTGAAAGTGGTTCCTATCAATTGTGTGATTTTGGTTCGGCTACTGTTAAAGTGCTAAGAAGTAGTGACACTCAAAGTGTTTTGGACATCGAAGAAGAGATTAAGAAGTATACAACACTGTCATACCGGGCGCCCGAAATGATTGACTTATACGCTGCAAAACCCATTACAACCAAAGCCGATATCTGGGCGTTGGGTTGTCTTCTCTATAAACTATGTTTCTTTCAATTACCATTTGGCGAGTCAACTCTTGCCATACAAAACGCTCAGTTAGTTATACCGGACAGTTCCAAGTACTCAAACAAATTGCACGCTTTGATTAAATTAATGCTCGAACTGGACATTGATGTACGACCCGATATCTACTCTGTCTCTATACTTGCCTTTCAATTGATGGGCAAAGAGTCGCCAGTCGTTAATGTAAATAACAGTACTGTTCCAAAATGGTCGACCCTATCGTTGCCAATGACTGAGTCGGAGGCGCGCGACGCCAAACGTAATGCCAAACATAACAATAATGTGATCAACAATCGAGAAGTGCCTCTTCATAGCAGCACTGGTGGCACAATAACCACTTCTGCTACCATTGAAGGCACAAGTGTTACCCCAAGACAACGACCCAAAGGTGGCACAAGTGGTCAGTTTTAATCATTTTTATAAATTTGAAAATCTGTTTCTGTTATCAATTGAGATAAAGTGATAGTTATGTTAAGCGATAATTAGTTTACACAAATTAAATATTTCAAATTATATTAAACTATTCAGATCTTTATTTTAGTAAAAAAAAATGCAATTTAATCTTAACGTAATACTCAAGTATATGATACTCTATTGATAATAACTTACTGTAATAATTATTTATAACTAAATGTTTAGTAATACTCCGGGTATTTATATATCTAATAAATAATTCAAATATTATTTGTCAATTTTTAGGGCAATTATCGATACCAGTATTAGGTGCTAACCGGGCGACGACACCCATTGAGCATTCAACCACTAAATTAGCTGTCAATCAGTCAATGCCGACTTCGCATAGTTTTACGTCAGCCAACCAATTAGGCTCTCAGTCGCAGTCCGTATCATTATCAGCTCCGACATCCAATCTGGTCTCACCCAACACAAACATTCCGCAGCAGCAAACAGCTGTAGTCACTACCGTAGCGATGAGTAATTTAAATAATCCATTTATTGTTGTCGGGCCAACACAAGGAGGAGTCCGACGAACTCAGACCCCTCCCGGAGCTAAATCTCCAACAGAAGGTATCAGTTTTTATTTACTTTAATATTATAGAGAGTACTAACCGATAATATGATACATTTTAAGGTCATATTTCGTCGCCGCATAATCATTGGTCTCATCGGCGAAATGTTAGCGACACATCCGGCTTCTGCAGCAAAGATTTAGTCCAATTAGTCAACGCCGATAGTACTACTATTCACTCAAGTAATTCATTGTCGTCTAAAACTATCGGTACATACAGTGTCGTCACCAAAGGCTGGAATCCTTTTGAAGAGGAATTTAGACAACCAACTGATCAATCAGTCGATGACCAAACATTTGGACACGAATTCGATAAAATAAGGAAAGGATCACAAAGTAGTAAGTGATATGACTTTAATCGATACAATAAGTGATATAAACTTTTAACTGATGGGATGTTTCTATTGAAAGGCATATCAAACGTGAAGAGTCGGGAAGATCTAGTCATGTCGTCCACACCTGAGGCCGACCCGTTTGGTGCGGCGCCGTTTGATCCGCAAAAGATGCGCAAACATCTGCACAAACAGGAACTCATCAAAAAGCAACACGAGTTAAATGATTTACTTTTAACAACCAATTGTTCATTAAATATTGCAAACAAAGGTAATTATGATTTTTGGATGTAATACAGTATCACAAACTAATATTATCGATATTTTTTTAAGACTCTTACCGATAATGATTTAAGCGAAACTAAAATTTAATTTATCTTTTATTATCAATTTTAAAATATAACGAATTAATTTTCCAAATAATTTTTAATATTTTTAAATATGCTTTTTTATATAAAAAATTGTATTAATTTTGCGTTTTTTTTATAAATAATGAAATAGTCAAATGGTTATATTCCAAAGTTAGTGTAATGTTTATAATATTAATTATATAAAAAATATTATTTTAATATATGATTAATAGCCACTAACTTGTGGAAGAAAATCATTTATATATTTATAGTATTATTTTTTTAATGTCTTGTACTGTTAATTTGTTAATATCACTTTACTAATGTTTATTTTAATGATTTAATTGTTAATTTTTAAAAAAATAAAACATATTTTTAAATGGTTATTGGGTTCTAAGTTATTATTTTATTAATACAATATTTTGTTGCAATTATTAATGATTATTATTTATTTGCATGAAAACTATTATTTTAATTAAATACTTGATTTTCTATCATATGCTTTAAACTTTTTGGCAAAAATTTTTCAATTTGTTAATATAACTGATAAAATATTAATAATTTAGCTTTAATTTCCGTTTTTATGACAAAAACAATATTAATAAATTAATGTGATATGAATATAAAAGGTTAATAATAATAGATATGCAGTATATAAATTAATACATGTGTATTAGAAAATTTTACATTATATTATAATATATTTTATTATAAATTTATGACACAAAATATGGGTTACGGGACATAACATTTGCAAAATTTGTTATCAATAACTGTATGGACACTGTCTTTATCTTTAAGGTCTATCAGTCCCGACAACATATATGCCATTATATTCCTCTGACGCCGAAGACGGCGAAGACATTGTAGCGATTGGCGGAGATAGTCAAGAGATGCGGTCACTGCCACCGGTGTCGTTGCCGATAAGGAATCGCAACAATTCGGAGACATCGACCACAACATCACAGTCGACGATAGCCTCGAATGAGGGATCGGTTGTTCGCAACAATTTTACGAAAGCGCCCGCAGAGGACAGGTCTAAATATGAAAAGTTTTTTGATGCCGACGCCGATGATGATCACGAAGGTATCTATTTTGCAATTTTATTATTTTTATATTTATTTTTATTAATTTAAAATAAAATTAATAAATTTAATTCTATTTACCTCTATATATTAATACAGTTTTAATTATTACTTTTATATTATGTTATTTTTATACACAAAATTTAGTAATTATTTGTAAATTAGTTTTTATTGTATTTTTATCTTAAACTATATTTAGTAAACATTATTTTATAAACACTATATATATACTAAAATTAATTCATATGAATTATAAGTCTTAGTAATAAACAATATATAAATTTAATATCAGGTATTAGTGATAAATAAAATTGTTGAAATAATATTAATATAAATGATTTTGAGTTATTTAATGTAATTATTAGGAAATTTTTTTATATTATTTGATATTTTCATTAACTGCAGTGTCATCAATAAGTTTACTTGTGATGACACCATATAATAATTTATAAAGTTTATTGAATTTATGTCATATTTATTGATAGTTTAACTTAAAACGTCAATATGTGATAAATGACTTTTATATAATCTATATGAAAATGAAGTCATTTAAAATAAATTTATTTAAATACAAAAATTTTAAAGGAAATGATGGCGAAAGAGATTCTATTGGATCAGCTTCTGATCTGAGGGACTCTGAGGAGACTCCCGACGATGGCATTGATGAGGATGACGACGAAGAGGAAGACTTTGCGCAAGAAGTGACGGCAATTGAGATTAAAATGAAAGATTCTTCGCGTCAAATAAAACCAAAGCCAGTTTTGGTAGTCGATGGCGATGACCTACTCATCGGTCATATCGATGGCGATAAACCACTGCTCTGTGATGAAGATGAAGAGTCATCGCCACAGGTGTCACACGTCGACAGTCATCAAATGCCTTCGTTGTCTTCCCTGTCAAACGATGTGTTTGCTTCGGCGCCGTTTAGGAAACCACATTCAAAGTCTAAGAAAAAGAATGATAAGATTAGTATCGAATCGGAAGACATTAAATTAGTTGAAACAACTACTTCTGGCGATGAAATTGATGAAGAAGTGGCACGCAATATGAGGGCACAGGTAGTCAAGGATTCAATAGTTGGTCCCAAAGATTTGTTTGGTTCAAAGCCGTTCAATGAACAACAATTAGTCAATGTATGTGTTGTTTATTTATTTAGTAAATTTATATCAATATATAATTAACAATAGTTTATGTATTTTTTATTTTGTTTAGTGTGACGAACAATTACAAAGTCTTCAAATGCAATACTATGCCGAACAACAATTACAACTTCAACAACAACAACAACAACTTATACAATCACAACCTAACATTCAGCCGCAACAACAAACACCCGAACAATTTCAGCGATTAATTCAACAACAATATCAACAAAAAATAATTGTAAATGAAGTGCAACTTCAGACACGACCAGAACTATCACAACAACAATCTCAAAGGCCATCTCAAGATCTGTTCGGTGCCGTTCCCTTTGCTAGTAATCCAGTGACCAATAAGGTGATCGCACCGATTCCGCCGCCAAATACAGTAGCCCAGCGGCCAATAGTACCGCCAAAGACAAGCAAAGTTTTGTCTGTCGTGAGTTCGACACCCAAAAAGATTACACCAATTATCCATCAAACGGCTACGGCATCAATACCTGGCCAGTCGTCGGAGTTATCGTTATCTCCGCCCGCGTCAACATCAGTTAAAACGAAATCTTTAGTTAAAACTAAGCCAAAGTTGAAAGTGTTGTCAAAAACGGCGAAAAAGTACGAAGTAGACGAAGACGATGACGACATCGATGGACTCATCAGTAATGAGAACGACGACGAAATGATCGACACGAAGAAGAAAAATAAAAAAGATAAAAGAGTAATGATTTTGTTTAATCATATAAATATATGAATAAATATTTATTACGTTTTTTTTGTTTTGTTTTGATTTGTAGGAGAAAACGGATAAAAAGGAGAAGAATAAAGAAAAGGGAGAAAAATCTAAGGATAAGTCCGAAAAAGTGAAAGAAAAAGATAAATCTAAAGACAAGACAAAGAAATCAAAAGACAAGGATAAGTCAAGACATCAGGCCTTTGCCAACATGTCGTTCGAAGACGTGACCGACGATGCGGTTGACTCCCTGAAGACATACCATCAACATCAACAGCACCAGACAATGGCCAAAGTGGGCAAATAGTAGTAGTGATCGACCAGTTTTTAGGGTGTCTGTCGTCTCATTATAATTTAATATTAACACTATATAAATATATTTAAATTAATTCACTCATTAATTAATCTCAAAAATATAAATAAATATATAATTATATATAAATATAAATATTATAATATAAGTGAATAGTATTTTTTTAAATTTTATGAGAATATATTTAATATTTTTTTCTAGTTTTATTTATTATTATAATTTTTTTGAGACCAAAAATTATTATAAACATACATATTGATATATATATATTTTATTTATTAACACAATTATTATTTATGATCAAGTATTTGTTGTCAAGTTTTTTTATTTTGTAATTATATAAATATATATATAAAGTAAATAATGATAAAAAACATTATATTATATAAATTATATTGTATTGTATAACATAGCAAAAGTATAGGAAAGTAATAGAGAGATAATTAAAAAATAACTTTAGGTTTTTAATTGTAATAAGTTTATTGATGTGTTAATTTTTAATGATAAACAACAAAAAAGATTCATGTATTATGATAATGTATATTAAGATACAATACTGTTATTAAATTATGAATTGAATAAAAATTAGACAATTTTAAAAACATTAGAAACAAATTGTTGAATTATTTCCATAAAACTATCAGTAGTACAGTATATACTGTATTTATCTAACTAAATAACATAATAACTAAAACAATCTTAAAATAAGTACAATTTCTTACTGTATTTTGGCATTTATTAGAGGCTTATTTTCAATACGGATTTTTTGCTTAAAATAAATTGTGAAAATCAAAATAAGTATTGATTTTATTTGGCGGTGAGTTTCGTTTGAGGCAAATGTATGGGAAAACATCACTGACTTTGCTATTAGTTTTTTATTATCAATTTATTAAAATAAAGTGAGTGAAGGAGGAATCAGTTAACTATTACAGGAATCGAAGTCATATATAAAATGTTATATTTCTATATATACTGTATATTACGATATATATATTGTATATATACTATATATAAATTATATTGTGTTATTTTCCAAAAATTTCTATGTTTCATATGTTGGTATTAAATATTAAGTATATATCTATTTAAATGTCAGAAAAACATCAGATATTTTGTTGTGATCTCTCTCTCTCTCTCTCTCTCTCTCTCTCTCTCTCTCTCTCTCTCTCTCTCTCTCTCTCTCTTGTTAAGTGATGAATGTTTTATTTGTAAAAATTTACTTCATTTTATAGATACATTTTTATATCTTGTTTTAGTTATTAATAATATCTACATTTGAACACAAAATATTATAGTTATGTTTTATGCCCTCAAAGGTCTGATTCAATATTTAAGTATATCTTTCCTATCGTTCATTATATATAAAGTTTGTTTGTGAGCATACATTTTAAGCAAAAAATAATAATAACTTTATATGAATAGGAAAACGTCTTTTTCCTTTGAATTTATTGAAAAATATAAAATAATTTATTTTTTATGTTCAATAAGTAAGAACTCAGTGAATAATCATTATAAGTAGTAATCATTTATTCATTTTTTATTTAAATGACTACAATCTGTCCTCAGGTTTTCATTCATCAAAAAAGAAAACGATTTCTTAATGAATGAAAATTCTCTCAAAAAACATTAATTAGATTTTAACTATTAATAAATATTAAATCAAAAAAAACAAATTATTAAACATTACCAAATAGTACAGTAATTTTAGTAATTTTTTTCTGTAAACAACAATCTCATTGCTTTGATGTTAATTATATTATATAAGTATTATAACATAGAAATACTTATTTATTTTAATTTTATTAGAAATTTATTCTGAATTTAATTATTATAATATGATTAAAGTTTTCTAAAAATAATAAATAATTTAAAATTAATATATTAATGTATTAATAAAATTCAAGACAATATAGAAAAAGAATTGTTAATCAAAACTATATTATTGGTATAAATATAAAGAATTGAATATTAATAAAAAGATAATCTAAATATCAGTCTCAATAACATCTCATAAAAAATGCCTAAATATTTATATTTGTCTCAAATGTCACCCAAAATAATAATAATGTAAAACTTATGATCAATCAAACATTTCCTATGTCTTAAAATATGTGTGATATAAGTAGAGATGGGCAAATTGAAATTTCCTTAAGAAAATTTCTATAGAAATTTATTATGAAAGCATGAAAGAATATTTAATATAAACTACCAAAATATTTATTTAAGTATTTATTTATAACTTAGAAAACATGTATTTATTGTGGAAATCTTAAAAAAAGTATAAATTTATAGTTTATTTTGCATAGAATTTAAAGTATAATAAATTATTGTAGTAATATTTCAAATTAATATTATCAAAAAATTAATTGTTTATTGTTTAAAATTAATATAAAATATTCATCAGCATAAATAATTTTGAAATTGGTTATCGGATTGATTTATATTTTTTTTTGCAATAACATTTTTATATCAAATTATTTTTACTGTTTGCTAAAATAGTATAACTATAGCAGATATTTTCAATATTTTTATAGATTTTTGAAAATTATTGGATTATATTTAGATAAAATGATAAATATTTAATAAAATATTTTTTCATGCTTTAATTATTATACAATGGTATCCCCATATTTATATCAATTGTAAAACTTAATAAACACTACACTATCATATAAATGGAATGCCTATACAGGTATACAAAATTAATAAATTATGTATAAATTTATATATAGTTTTTGTAAAATTTTATTTAAAATTTATCTATACTTTTAATATAAACTAATTAAAATGATTACATATTTATTTTAAATATTAATTAAAATACTGATAATATATTTTAGTTATTATTTATAATTATGATATATTCTTACAAGATTATAAATACTAAGAGAGATAAAATTAACATGGACATCCCATAAACACAAGTTTCTTTTAGAAACTTTCTAGAAATTTCTCTATTAAATTAAAAATTTCTCTTTTTTGCTAACACTAGATATAAGCCTTAAACTTGAATATATAATATCAACACATTATTAATAATATTATTATCGATTATTCTTTAATGTTAGCATAGGGTTAGCATTAAAGAGCCAAAAATAAGCGTTGATTTATACAGTCATCGGAATAATAACTATATGTTTATTACCTGAATATATAGTATTATGTATGATATATACTGTATAAGTCTTTTTTGAGTTATGTTTTGTTGACCCAAATTGTTATTCATATAACATATATCTATAAGAAAATAATAATAATAAGATTTTGAGTCTCAAAATAATATACTGACATTTCAATCCAATATAATTATGTGGACAGTGAGGATAAACCACAATATATACTGACAAAACTTAATTGTATAAAGTTGTGCATTGAATTCAATATTTTTATATTGTTTTCTATTATTAAATGTTATGTTATACAGTATTTATTATTATTATCACTATAGTTATTATTTTTATTTTATTGTTATGAAATATAATTTAGACTAAATAATATACCCCTATATATAGCTTGTTTTGCATTTATATTACATGATTATCTAATATATTGGAAATATATAATCGTCAATATATTCATCACAGTCTATTAGTGTATGATTTTTAGTCGATATCACAAATTATTAGTTTTGATATCTTATTTTGTAAGATACGATAGAGTTAGAAGAGATAATAATAAAACTATTGATTTTTATGGTCATTACTTGATTGACATCTCTGGCGATAAAATATAAGACAATTTTTTTTGCTGCCGTTTGTTGCTGTTGTTGTCAAAAGCAAAAAACTTTTTTTTTAAAAGCCTGTTTTCCATTCACTTTACAAAACAGATAATAATAAAAAAAAATTGACTTAAAATTGAAATATGTTTGCAAGCAATCAGTTAATACATGTGTGAAATACAATACATGCTATTTATACTGTATATACAATACTGTATAAAACAATACATTTATAAAACCCTTGGGAATCGATTCCTATAATGTAGTGTTTAATCGAATCGTATAATATATAAACTGTTGCATAAAAAATCTCATAAATTTTCAATTTGTTTTCACCAAAAAAATGACAAAATTTATATTAATATTAATAGTAATATAATTATGAAATATTAGTATATAGTTTTTTATAGTTAGTATTATAGAAATATTTTATAAGTTTTTATGTTGCTTTAAAAGATTAGATTTTATTTTGAAATAAATTTGAAATACATACTATAGTGCTTAAAACTTAGTTTAAAACTATGTATTATATAATATTTTAATATTAATAAATTAATATTAAATTTCTACTTTAAAAAATTATTGATAATCTCAACATATCATTTATAAGTAATTTAATGCTTTAGTAATTTATTTTTATTCAATATTTTACATTTTAATAAATTCAATATTTTATAGTATTTATATATAAAAATATTAAACAAGATATAAATTTATGAGTACTAATAAATTATTAATAGTTAGTGAATATACTATATTTTATAATAAAATTTAATTTATTATGTATATACAGTAATAAAACATAATATATAAACTATGTTTTCATAAAACACACATGTTTACATTTTTATTAAATATAAATTAATATAAATTATATGATAACAAAAAATAAATTGAACAAATTGATAATAATTTATTTTGTCAAAATTGAAATTTAAAATCTGTAAGTTTACAACCAAGAAAACATGTTTTATGCTATTTTATCAATTTATATATCAATATAAAAAAGTGAATATATAGAAGTATAAAAAGATAAATTTTTAATATATTTATGGCTAACCCCTCTATTTAAAACAATTTATTATTAAAACCAATAATAAAATTTTAGATTTAAATTAATATAATAAAATTATTTTCATCTATTTGTAAAATAATAAAGTTTTTGTTAAAAAAAATTATTAAGGATAGTACACTATATTCATTAACTTTATCTGTTAACCTCTGATATACGTTATATATATAGTATATACCGTATGTAAATTTATTGCAATTTAATTTATAAATATATTTCAATTGATTGGATTCAAACTAGTTTTATGTTTGTGTTTTAGACCCATAAAAAACTATAGGCTATTGTTAGACTTTAACAAATACTAACCAATCTTAACGCTAATTAACTAAATAATAAATATATAAATTAAATCAAAAGAATTTAGTCTGCAGTTGATATGAATCTTAATTATAATTTTAAAAAATAATGATAAAAATAAATTAAAATTTTACATAATACTAACTATGAATTTTTGCAATAAATATTAATTATTTTAAGTAAACCATTAGTTTGTAAACTATTAGATTATATTTCGTATTTAGTATTAAAGTAATACATCGTATTTAGTTATATTGTTATAATTTTAAATAATTATAATAATAATGAAATACCATATAAAAAGTTAATAAATTGTTTAACTTTTTTATATTAAAACAAACGACTCAATCGAGAATACATTGAGAAAACACTAGTTATGTGTAAATAATATATTAAATGATTTAAAGTGAAAATTGTCAATATATGGCATGTTTTTACAAAAATAAATTATAGTATAAATCATATACTTTTTTAGCGGATATTTTAAAAATAAAATTATTATCAAATATAATCTATTATTTAAATCCTTTTTAACATTACTTAAAAATTGTTTTCTAAGAAACTCATAAATGACTACAATATTTAAAAGTTATTTTTAATGTTTTCGCCGAAATTCATATTAAATTGAGATTTACTAAAAAAATGTTGTTAACAATTGTTATTAAATGATAGCAATTTTGAGAAAACATTTGTTTTTATTTGTTTATTATTGTTATTAAACACATATTATTTAAATATTTAATTTTAAAATCAAATATTTAAATAATATGTGTTCGATAATCAAATTTGGGATAAAAAAAAAATAATTAATCGATTCTATTATAATTACAATTTATCAATAACTATGTAAATAGAGGTTTTCAAATTTTGTTAGATAAGAAAGAAAGAGAGAGAGAGAGAGAGAGAGAGAGAGAGAGAGAGACGCAAACTCAGTTCACCAAAATAAATATAAATCTAAATATTAGACAAAAAAATTCTGTTGAAAATCGATATTTGGGTCGAAAAGTAGTCACAAACACAGCACTGGTTTTACACACAAATCGCATTGAATGACACACTCATTATATATTAGGTGTACATCAAGTGATGCAACACTTTAATATAGAGACAGTTATATGTATATATATTATAAATTATACACAATTGTATAGTAAAACTATTTTATATTTACAGTTAACAAATGTTGTTTTATTGTAATATTAGTAACTAAAAAGCAATATAACATATTTGATAATAACAAATGTAACATCAATCTAAATTATATCTATTTTCTTAATACTTAAAGTATAGGGAAAACTTTAAATACAAACAAAACTTTATTATATAAGATATTTGTTAGACGTGTTTGACTTCACGATAAAACAAATTCAGTTTGTTTTACATAATAATATAAATATATTAATGATTATCCATTGTGTTTATGTGTGATTAAACCGATGGCTTTGGCCAGTTTTCTACGGGAAAGTAAAGGCGAACGCAACCGACCGCCAGAACCGCCGAGGATTTACGCCAGAGATATACCCGAAGACGCGAAACTAACTTTTGTT
This sequence comes from Oppia nitens, assembly GCF_028296485.1. NCBI lineage: Eukaryota > Metazoa > Arthropoda > Arachnida > Sarcoptiformes > Oppiidae > Oppia > Oppia nitens. Next base: position 1,813,063 of record NW_026533252.1, on the reverse strand, counting down.
GATTTTGTGCCTTCAGTTACACACAGAGATAAAAAAGATCGTATTTTTTATCATCCATTCAGGTATATAGTTATATATATATATAATATATTCTCTAATATTTAATAAAATTAATTATTATTTTTCCCGCAAACAATATTTTCTTTTATAAAAAATAATATTCTTTAAGAATATTCTGTCAAAAAATATTTTCATTTTTTGTATGTTTGCTGTTTGTTGTTGTTGTGTCTGAAAGTGTCAGTATTTTTGTCAAAAATCTAATTATTTAATACTATTATTATTATACATAGAAAAAATGTATTCATTTTGTGTGTATTATATGTGTGATGTGTGTGTGTGTGTGTGTGTGTGTACTATAATTTATTCCCATTTTTAAAATATTGTGTCTATATGTGTATGTTTTTATTGATATGTTACACAAAATAACAACAAAAAACAACGAAAAAATTCAATTAGAATAATTGAATTGTAAAGTATAATATTAAAATTTTGACGGCAGAAAAAAATATTAAACAAAATATAAAAAATAATTTTAAGTAAATTTTTGTTTGAAAAAAGATTTAGAATTTTCTTAAATCATAACTTTTACCAAATGTCAAAATTAATAGTATTTTCTCTCTAAAGAATATTTCATCAGAAAAATGTAATTATTTTATTTGTTCACAAAATATGTATGATTCACTAACACACACACAAACAAAAATGTTAATTACATAAATATTATCAATTTTTATAATTATGATTAGTATTAGCAAAAAAATTACAATGAAAACCTAAAGTGATTAACATTCAGTAATATTACAAAAGGCCAACAAATTATATAATATTATAGCAAATATTTGCTTTGATTTCGAGAAATTGCATATTTAGCTGAAAATCTATGACCAGATTATATTCATATCACGTTTCGCTGAAATAGAGATTCACTCAATTAAATGAATAGACATTTAAGATAATCTCTATAACTTTACACACAATTTAATCAACACAATAGACATATTATGGTCTGTATGTATGTGTGTATTATTATTTACGTGTATGTATATATATATACTGTGTGTGTGTGTTTGATTAAATATATAATTTAATGAAGATAATATAAAAATGCTAAAGTATGCTAAATATGTAATAAATAATTTTGTATCAAAACATTTAGTTAATTATTAATTTATTATAAAGCATTAGTTTTTTTTGAGTAAAATATGGTTAAAACATTTTTTAATACAGGTATTATAATAAAATATTAATTAATCATATCATAGAGTAATTGATGTTTTTATAGTGTGTACCAACAAAAAGCTATCTATTGATAATAATACAAAATTTTTAAAAACTTTGAAATATCATAGTAGCTAAAATAATAAGCATTATTGCATATAAAAAACAATTTGGTATTAAATTATTAATGACTTTGTTTCTTTATTAATTTTTTAAATAATAATAATTAGTAGTGACACACAATAAATATACAGTATTTAATAACAATATAATTTATAGATATAGTATATGTTTCTATATCATACATTTATATATAGACTTACAAATTATTATTTTTAATATATGGTTAAATTAATATGTATATAGTTGTCGAATAAAAAACAATTAACTAAAACATATTTAAACTGAAATTTTAAAATACAATAAAAATCTATTGATTGAAACAAATTAAAACTGTAATTAACATCAAAATGTTTGTGTGATATGCGATCAAATGATTTCTATAGTATTGTATAAAAAGCTAATTATTCATTCAAATACATAGAAACTAATGGTAATTCAATATATGAAGTTTGTATTAAATATATAAAGGTTTTATTTATATTATTTGTGTCGTATAGTATAGTATTATATGTATGTGTTAAATGTAATTTCTCGATAATACTATTATTTGTATTAAATGTCAAAACATTGAAAATGCATTGTATTAGTATTGTATTTAGTATTGTCTATCAAAATAGTTTATTTATACATTTGTGTGACACATCAAAGAGAGTCTGCTATTTGTTAATTAATATGAATTAAGTTATTGTAACTCTTTTTTTGACTGAATTTTAGTGAACACTTAGTCCAATACACACACAAACTATATTTTGTTTCATTTTGACTATAATGTAATTAAGCGATTAATTTAGACACTTAATTAAACACAGAATCCTCATAGAAGTGGCCAACAAATGGCTTCAACATAACTATGAGTGGGAAGTCATTAATTGTGAGTCCGTAACACTACTATTTAGACACAATGCCTGCTCTCATGTCTCGCAATGGGATCTCATGCCTAATGTGGCCGCATCTCAGGTGATGGGCCAGGAGGCTGCTATCAAAGCGCTCAGGTATGCTATCAATATTTTTATATTTAAAAAAAATCATATATTATAATTCACAATTACTTTATATATTATTATTATAAATTAAAATAAACTAGACTTAAAATAACAATATAAATTACAATATAAATATTGTATATTAAAATTTAACCAAATGTTATTTAAATGAAAATATTCATTAAATTAAATTAAAAATAATTATCAAAAGATTAATATGATTTTTTAATTAGCAATATATTTTTAATATAAATATAAACATTAACTTAATTTTACTAATAAGTTAATTTTTTATTCATTTTTATTTATCACAAATTTTTTATTATATTAGTTATAATTAAATTTACATTGAAGTTTACAAATTAACTATAATACAAATATTTGTATTGCAAAGAAAAATATTTTTGTCATTTATATAATTACAAACTTTTATTAAAGATTATACTAATTTGTAATTAAATATGTTTTATGTTAACTTATGTTTAATTTAATTTATAATCAATTATAAATTAATATCATAATTTATTTTAATATACTGTACAATATTAATATAATTTATATTAATTAATAAACAAAATTATTTTTAAAAACAAAATGCATAAAAATTCTAAATGTTTTAAGATTTTATAATAAAATTATATAAAATTAATTGATTTTGTATTGACAAATATCAAGGTGAAATATTTTTGTTTTTAGCAATCTTAGTTATAACATGTTAGCTAAACGAAAATTTATTTAATTATATATAACAACGCAAACCTGTATGTGTAGTGAAACAATAGTCATTTAATAAGATTTGATTTATTCAATAGACAAGAAAACCAACCAAAAAAATAACAATAAAATTAATTATTTGTTAAATTAATATTTTTAGTATATATATTAATGATAAACAAAATAAATAAGAAATTTTATTTGTGTCATAAGTCTGATAATTATATTAGACTTATTGTTGTCATATCCTTTTGAATGCTATAAATTTTTGGTAATTTTGACATTATTTGCTATTATTTTCATATGCTATATGTTAAATAATGTATATATACAGTATATATATATATATTTGTGCGTTTGTTTATAATAAACGTTGATTTATATAAATAATATACAGTATTTTAATAATGCATTTCTTATTTATTATTTTGTTGTTGTCTTAAATGAAGCATAAAATAAGTTTTTTTCTCTTATGTTTTGGTTTTTTCTTTTATTTTAATTAATAATAATATAAGCATTACTTATAAACGATATATCAAAAACCGTAAATATAGTAAAAATATAATAGACTCATAACTAACGGTAAATATAATATTATTGCTTCAAACATCACATTATAATTTATTGTATTATGAATGTATATAAATTATTTTAGTATATAAAAGTTGTAATATTGCTTCAAATATAATATTTAATATACCTAAATAGTTATTAAAATTTAATTTGAAATTTATAAATTATCTACATAATACAGATGAAAAATTTTAACAGTAAATATTAGCTAAATTTTATAGTTTTATTTAATATTTTTATAATTTGTTGTTGTTGTCTAAATATCAAGAGTTTATTGCATATATTTATATTCACAATAATCATAAATTAAACCGAAAATAGTTTGCTATACTGTATTGTGTTATGAAATTTAATTACAATACATTGTTGTTTGAATGACATATTATTATTATTATATTAAAATTTAGTTGAAAGTTATTTAATGGAAGTAAACATAATTCAAATTCCAAATAATGTATAAAATGTTTGTGGAATTTATCTAAAAATATATTTATTGAAAACTTTTTTGAAAATTAATTTTTAACTTATATTTATGAAAAATTATATCAATCTATTTTTATAATTAAAATACTAAAATATTTTATTTTCTATGTTGTTTACTTTTAGAAAACAATATAATAAATTATTATTATATAATGTGTTATATAATTATTTATAATTTATAATGCAAAGGTATTAACTTGTTATATAAATAAACAAACATATATTACATAATAAAATATATTAATATATATATAATAATTTTTATTGTTACAAAACTATTTATTTAATATTTTTTTAAGATAACTGAATGATATTATCTTTAAGCTGTTATTTTATTAAATTTTAGGCAATATTTATTATATAATGTACAGTAAATATTTTTAGAAAAAATATATAATATATATAATACAAACATATAATAATTCAATTAAACAAATAATAATTCAATTAAACAAATAATAAAAATATATCAATAATTACTGTATATTACTATTTTTGAATCGTTCACTAGAAATATTATTAAGTTATATAATTTTGACTTTTATGGTAATTGTGTTTACTATTAATATTATTGATTCAAATAAATTTTATATACTAACGGATTGGTATTTGAAAAAAATAATAGTAAAAATACACACAAGAGTTGGATGTATAAGATATTTAACATATTGTAGATTATGTGCACTTTTTTTTATTATTATTTCATTACATTAACTAAAATGACAGACAAACCCACTCATATATTCATTTAAAACTTATATAAAACATTTTTGAAATACAAATTAGTTTATTCACATCATACAAATTAGATTTATTTATTAATTTTTATTTTGAATGTCGACTAAATAATGAATGTAAAAAAATTAGTTAATTTAGATATAGAAGTAATAAATATTATTGTATTATTACTCTTTGAAAATCTATTGTTAAAACCTATACAAAAACACATTGAGATTTCAATGATATCTCTACAAAAAAACTATTAGAAACGTGAGTTTTACTAATTATATTAATAATACAATATAGGTATAGTATCTATATATTAAATGTACATTTTTTCATTTAAAGTTTGGTATACTATGTAGTAGATTATATTACACCTTATAGTGGTATAAATTATATCACTTTAATATAATTTAATATACAGTACTGTACTATATATGATACATAAAACTGCGTTCACATTAAACAAACTTTGCTTACATTGAATACATAGACTTACTTGAGTTGAATTCATACGAGAAGTTAGGAATGCTTTCTAAGTTAGTTTACTCCATAAGGTTTACATTTATACTAAACTAGTAAACACAACAATTTGTTAAAATGCGATAAAATTATTATTGAATAAAATATAAATAATTAGTATTTATTTATCAACTGTTCAAAAATGATTAAATTATAGTTTATAATTAATAAATATTTAATTTAACAACAAAAAATGTTAATATAAAGAGACTGTTTGCTTGAATAACATAGTAAACAAATATTACTTTATATTTAAAAGATTTCTATTGTGAACGTGGCTTAACTTATTGATTTGTTTTTATATACGACTATTAATATTAATTATAAAAAATATAGAAATAATTATATTAATATAACATTAATTTATATTTTAATGTTTTAAAGGCTTTTATACAACTATTATAGTATGATTCAGTCAATTACATAAATAAATTAAATTTAAATGGGATTTCAAAATAAGGTAATAATAATATGATATAAGTTATTATTGTCATTTTTACAACTTAGCCAATTATATAACTATTTTTTACAATTAAAATTATATTCAACTAAATTTTACTATTTGTTTATAATAAAATTTTTTTGGTAATTTAAAAAGCATTATTAATATTTTTAATATTATAATTAAAATAATTATTGATACATATTTAAAACATTTACATACATTGACAAATAATTTAATAAAAATAGTAAATAATTATATTAGATTTACAATTTAACAAATTAGTCTATAATAGTAAATAAGTAATTAAAAACAGTATTCTATAAAATTCTATAAATTTGTTATATAATATAATTTATAAATAAAGTTAAATAGTTATCAATTATTAAAATATTAATTTGAAATTAATTAAAAATGCATACAAAAATTAACACTAATCTAATTTCCAAACATTTGAGTAGTAATTAGAAACATAACAAATATTTGTATTTATTATAATATTCAGTATATATATAAGTAATTTTTTAAATTGAATATTAATGTTGATTTCAAAAAGAATTTATACACTAATTTGAAATAATATGATTATACTATTTATACCATTTATGCCATTTTCATATAACTTAATTAATTTTGTTTAACATAATAAATAATATATTTTTCATGTACACACTATAATAATTTCAGAATATATAATACATAGAATATAATAAATATTTAATTTATTTAAATGAGAAAGTTTTTAAACAACTATTTCTAATAAAATTGAATTTAATTTATAAAAAATATTTAATATAATACTTGTCTAAATAATATCATTATTAAATAGCATTTGTGGCACTTCGTAAATTTATTTAGCAAATAAACATAAATGCATTTTTTGCCTAAAAATGTTACAAATAATTTTGCATTTAAAGATTTGTATAGATTTTTGAAATATATATTATATATAAGATTTGTATTGATAAAAGATAATGCATAAATTTTAAAACCTAAAATATATTTCAAGTAAACAAACATGCATTAAAATATTAGTCAAAATAGGGATCATACAATTTTTTTTAAATCTTTTTTTTTTAAATTTCAATTTCGTATTTTATAAAATATTATTCATAATATTTGAAAATATCAGTTATATATATATATATAAATAAGCAATTTTAAAAATAACAAAAAATTTAGACATTTAAAATATACACGTGATATATGAGAAATTTGAATATGTCATATAATTTTTTATTTATAACATTTTTTTTATTTTCTAGTAACAAGTGATGACAGATATATTAACAAAATAAAATATATTGATTATTTGTTAATGACAACAAAATAATTTATATTACTTTAATAATATAGCAATAGTATAGTAGTCTTTAATAAAATTACATTTAATATTATTCATATTTTTTTTTATTTATTGCAAAATTTGACAATGATATTTAGTGTCTATAGGAAATATTACATGCATTTAAAATATCAGTAAACTTATCTATAATATATATATATAAGTTAATAGATAATATAATATACATAAATAATTGAACACATGTTAGTTTTGCATTTCTATTATTTACAAAACAATTCAATGGTACTGTAATTTATATGCTATGCCATACCCTCTGTCTACACACAACTGTCCTAATCTGTAATGTCATCGATAAGTATTTTCGTAAAGTATTAGCAGAGGAAAGAGTATTTGTTGTTATTGTTATATATATTATTTGCTTTAATACTCTTTTGTACTAAATTTGCTTAAAAAACTTTTAGATAATACCATAGATGAACATTAGTTTTGATGCGATAATAAATATTGTATGCAAAAACTAATAGTCAAATTTTTGGACTTATAGTATTATATTAGTGTCAATATGTCAATATGTGAATGGTCATTTTTCTATTGTGAATATTTTATATTCTACACAAAATCAACTATATTATATTTATAAAATCAATATGATTAATTTATTGAAAAATTATGTTTAACCTATTAGGTTATTAAAAAAAATAACTCAATTTTAGTTAAATTAGTAATTTAATAAAATTTATTATAACATGATTTTTATTTATCAAATTAAATCTTTATTAACATTTCTTCCAACAAAAGCTGATTCAAAAAGAAAACTTTGATAAAATTACTAACAATTAAAAAGTTAAAAATAACATTAAAATATTTAAATAATTGTATCTAACTTATTTAAGCAATCTAATATCATTTTATAGTTATAAATTGTCAAAATCTATATCATTTTTATTCAAGTTTATTTAAAATCTATAATTTGCTAAATTTATAATATAGTTACAAAATAATCATTATTTTTATATTATTTTAAAATTTCACTCAATAAAAGTTTTTTTTTTAAAGTATTTCGATTTTGATAAACACTAAGTGTAGCTGAAAAATAATTAGAGTTTGTTAGGCTATTATTCAAATAAATAAAAAACAACAAACAATACTTTTTATATATAATAATGATTTGAAAATATACGTGATATTAATGTGAATAAGAATAACACCAAATAAAATATTAAATATTTTTAATGAAAGTTTTGGATAAAATCTCTCTCAAAAATACAATATAGATTATATTAAAACAAAATCAAATGTATATATATATAATAATTGCATTTAATGGCAAACACACACACAAACAGAAAGAAAGAAAGAAAGAAAGAAAGAGAGAGAAAAAACAAGTTGAATATTGAATCGGTAATAACAGTGGGTTTTTAGTAATAAATTTTAATGTTTTTCTTTAACAACAAAAAACTTGACGATAACTTACTTTTATTGTATTATTGACTTCAAAACTGCTGTATATAAACTATATAGTATATACAGTAGTTTGTAATATATAGATTCTATATTATAGAATATCTAACATATAGACTACAAACACACACACACACACACACACACACACACACACACACACACACACTCACTCACTCACTCACTCACTCACTCACTCACTCACTCACTCACTCACTCACTCACTCACTCACTCACTCACTCACACAAACTCATTAAATTTAATAGACTAGACTACCGGGTATTTTCAATTTAAAACATTATTATATCCTTTGGCTAATACAGAGTTTGGATTAAACGTCGATCAGATATTGAGCACAAAAAAGATAAGGAAGACATTCCTGTATTGGGTTATCGAGATTTCGCACCCGAACGTAAAGAGGGCGACAAAATTGAAACATTGGATGAAGTGGTCAACAAAATCAATGCCATCATAAGGAACGGCAAATTTGACGGACGCATTGTCTCCGTTGAATGTCTTCCCTGTGAATCCAGTGGTGATCTGCGCTTTGATCCGGAGGTAATCAACATTTTTTGTGTGTTTAGTCAATTCATGTAATAATTTAATCTTAAATATCAATAAATTTATTTAATTTCTCTATCAGTGAAATTTCTAATCTATCAATTAAATCATTTGAGTATTAGGTTTAGTTTACTGAAAAATATACTAATATACAGAAATAAGAAATAGTAAAACAATTTATTATATCATATTTTACTATTAATATATAAGTCATTTAATTAATATACAGTAAATTATTATATGTAATAATAAAATTAAATATACAATAATTTGAATCAAATCTTATGTTATCAATAGCTCATATAATATTATAATATAAAAACATTATTTTATAAATTATTTTTTTTGCAACGATATAAATAGTAATTTATAATTTTAATATTATTTTGGTTAATACATGCTATACCTAATTGAGCACATATTAGACTCACTAATTTGGAAGTATGTATAATATTAGTTTGCAATGATATACCTGTATATTAATTTACATTACAATATGTTAATTAATAGTTAATAAATAAATGTCATACAATCTGTTAATTGTATTTAAATAATATTATATTTTTTATTAATACAATATTAATAAGTTATATACTGTACAGTACTGTAAATAAACTCTATTATATATTAAGAAACAAATTCCGTTAATGAATTTAATTAAATTTAAATTATTCACAACATTATTGTTTGATATATGAAATCATAAATTTAGTGATTAATCACATTTTAGTATATATTTAATATTTTAGTATCTAATTAATCTTAACACCAATATAATATTATATATCACCAATATAATTTTATTATATTAGTAAATTGTTGTGAAAACTATTAAATATTAACCAATAACTATACTTGTCAAGTCTAAATCTGACCTAGTAACATTTAAAAAACATTAATAATAATACAACTAATACCATAATATGAAACCTGAAAGTGATATAATAAAAATCCAAAAATCACAAACACACACATACTGTACTGTACTGTATAATACAGGTATATTTAATTGGGTATAAACTATATAGTGTTAGAATATAATCTATTAATAACTATATACAGTATTATAACTGATATATAATGATTAGTCTCACTCCTAATAACTTTAGTATTATTATTATTATTATTATTATTATTTGTGGAGTAATATAAATCTTTTATAAATCGATTCAATGAATTGATTGTGCGGTTAAAGTACTCAATACTTAAATAGTGATTTATATATCATATAAAGTTTATATCTCTTAAATATATTTGTTGTGTAATTTGTTTGAAAGGCAACACTTCCGGGCTCTTCAGATACGTTTGTGACTATAGTTAGGATATACTATGAGTCTGGTCTGTCCAGTGAAGAGGAAATAGGTATCGCGGACTTCGTACCGGTGCACCTGTCGGGCGGCAGTCTCTTCTCTCGGCCTGAGTTTGAAACCTTTGATAACGTCATGTCTCGCGCCTCCCGTTGGCTGTCAGAGAATCCGGAGATTAATTTCCGGAGCGCTATGTCTATCGATTTCAAACTCAAATCAAGTATGTGTTATAATTCAAATAAAATAATATACAATGTATTAATTTATCGGCTTTTATATATACAGTATATATATATATATTATTAATCATCTCTTATCATATTTATTGATACTGTATATACCCTTTATATTTATCTTTTTTGTGATATATTGCTAATAATATGTATATTACTTGATTTGTGAATTATTATTATTATTTATTTACGTAATAATATTTGAAATAAAATCACAAATATTAAATGTCTCACTCATAAGTTGTATAATTTTATGTTAACATTTTTATTGATTACTATACTATATATGTTTAAACATTTTGTTTGATTATAAATTTTCTGTATCCTATATCAAATATAAAATATCAATAATTGCTTTAATATTTCAGTGATTGATTTGTTTAATCTATTAATAATAAATTAGTTATTTTGCTATCATATTATTATTTTTGTAATTTAATAAACCAAAATTTGTTGTCTAGTTTTATTTGAAATATAATTTGTTATTCTTTAGTACTTAATGTTAATACATTACCCGAGATTTAGCACAAAAAAATATCATGAGATTATAAGACTACAGTATTAAAGTCACAAAAATATTTTTTTGTGATACTAATAGTTTTTATATAACAAAATTTGTCATTATTTATTAGAAATATTGGTTAACTTATACTATATAAACCATAATTTAGAAATTGCGTTATAATAGTCTCAAACATTTGTCAAATTGATTTGTAAAATCAAAATTGTTATATTCATATAATTTAAAATGATTTACTTTGTTGTTATTATAATATTTTACTTTTTTAATATTAAAAAATAATAATAAGATATTTTTAATATTTTCAAACATCTCAATGATTTTATTATAAAGAGAAAAATTGCAATTAAAATTAATTGAGTGGTTTAATATATCTTTTAAATAATTATATATATTTGAAATAATTACTTTAAATGCATTTTTTAGTGACAACTTTAGACACCCGTGTGTTGACACAGACAGACCACGCGGGAGACTTTGTCCGCATATTCCGTATCGCATACACCAAACCGTTTGACGTTAGCGATGATGTCGACCGGTCAGCATGTCTTCCACCCCTTCCACCCATATATCTCTATTCACAGATGTTTTTACTCAAATCGCGAAACTATACGGACCTTAAAAGAGTGATCAGCGATTGGTATACCAATGAAATTGAACGATCCGATAGTAGCAATAACTGTGCAAATAATGACAACAGCTCTGGTAACTGTAGTTCAGCACCGGGCGATTTTGCCAGCATTGGCGAGCCGTCGACTTCCAAGTTAGTACACACGTATGCATATAAACTATTTACAATACCATCATTTAGTTAATTACTAATTATTTGTTGATTTTTGTTGTTTTGATGGTTTAGATCTAAATGTCAAGTATTATCGTGTGAAACACTGTCAGTATTTGCCAAAAACCAAACGGGATTTGAGGAAAGTTTTAACTCCAACCGCGTCGGTGCCCGCAATCGCTGCACTTTCATTGCTGTCCGACTTTATTATGATTCCGGTTATTATATACACAAAGAAAGACAAGGCATCAATACTGTCAACAACAACAACAACTCATTCAACAACAAAACCGACAAAAATTCACACTCTTGTGATATCATGTAATCATATTTAATATATAAATATATAAATATATATATAATTTAATATAAAAATCATCACATTTTTATTATTTTTAAGTTTTAATCATTTGCTAAATCAATTGTCAATTGGTTTGGCAAAATTGATTACTAAACATAAGCACAATTTAATGATAAACACACAAAAACACATTACACTATAAAATATTTTTTTATTTTTAAACACCAATGATATTAATAGTGCATCTGCTAAGTACCGATAATATTGAAATTATTGAATTATATAATCTGTATATAACATCATAAATTAAATTACTATTTTATTATTATTTATTATTAAATGATGTTTTAAATATTCAATTTTTTAGTTATTGTTTATAACAAATTTTTTAAAATAATATTAATTATTATTTTAATTTTATTCAAAAAAAAGTAAATTTACCAATGTATGCCTTAAATTTAGTTATTATTTTACCTTTTTAAAGTTTACTATTTATAGTAAGATATCTAAACTGTTTTAATTAATTTTTTTATGTTTTTATTATTTTTAATTACCAAAATATAGAAAGCATTAATACAATAATTATTAAATACAAAATTAGTAAATTTTAAAACTATAGTTATTATTGTATTGTATTAAACATTAATGAAAATTGTATTATTATTATTGTTGAATAATAATTCAATATACAAATATTTTGTTTGACGATACAAACAATGTACACTTAATTATACAGTATATAATCCAATTAATTAATTAATTAATAACAACAATTTAATGCTAAAAAATTCAATTTAAACTTCATAGTAATTATATTATCTTATAATAATAATAATAATAATAATAATATAAAAAGCCAAATATTTGCTTTAAATTATTTGCATTGCTTTTAATATACTTTTAAAAATTATTTATATAAATTTTTGTTTTGATAGTTATTTTAATTAAATGATATTGTTATTGTAAAAATATTGTATATTAGTTTGTTTTGTTTAATATAATAGTTAAATTTATTTGTATTAATTAATGTTATTGTTGTTTTTTAAATAATTTGTTTGTTAATGAAAATGTTTATATATTTATAAAAATATTTATACAAATATTTGATGAAACAAATTATGCATTTATTATTATAACTATAAATATATTACTATTATTATATTATAACAAAACATTCAATTTACAAAATTTAGGTTATTTAAATTTAATTATCGGTAATTGTTAAAAAATATTTTGCACAAATTTTTGTAACAATTTTTTTTAAAAAAACCTTTTGACAAAAAAATAATTATTGCAATGATTAATAAACTAAACTAAATTTTACTTAAAGTTAAAAATTTTTGTTGCAAACTAATCATTATTTAATGTTAAGAATAATTTCTTAATTTTTGCAAATCTAAATATCGTGTTAGTAATGTACTAATGTATATGTATAATAATAACAATAATAATTATTATCTAATAGATGATAATACTGCATGAAATGATTATATAGTAATACAATTATTTTGTTGGCCATAAACAACAAACATTTGCCTTTAAAAAAGCTATTTATAACATTACATCCAAACTAATATTGTCTGAGAGTGAGTATCACTAAAAATAGTTATGTTGTGGTATTGTATTATATAAGAAAAAAAATAAAAATTGATGAAAAACTTAACAGTAAAAAACAGTTTACACCATTCATACAATAAAATAAACCATCGTTTAAATTGTTATGTTATGTGCAGATCGGCGACAAGTATTTCAACCACAAAAATCATTCATTTATTTTATTTCATTTAGTTTTCAAAAAATAATAAAAATTTCTTTCAATACAAAAATAGTTACTACAGTACAGTCTATCAATAATTACTAAATTAATAAATAAATGTATAATAATTTTTTGTGATAATGTGGTGTTTGAATCGGAACCGTAGTATAAGATTTAAATTAATTAAGACAATTGTAATTATATTGTTTATACTATCGGGCACTCAGTTCTTCAATATGTCTCTCACTTTTACAAGAGGTGTCTGGAGACTGATTCTCGGAGAAGACCGCATCCCTGAGCCGGTGCCGAAAAGAAAGTCATTTTTCGGCATTGATGTAATCAAGTTTGATCGCACCGGTATTTTTTAAGCAACTTTTATTTAAACAATTTAAATATAAACTAAAATTAGTTTATTTTTAATTTTATATTATTTGATAATGTTATATTAAATGTATATAATATATTTACTATGATATATAATATATTTACTATGATATATAATATACTGTATTATACTGTATATATATATTATATTATATTATAAGTAATTTAAACATAATTTAGTTTTAACTTAATTATTTTTTACAAGTTGTATTAACAATTTTAATTAAAAACTTGATTAATATATTTATAATATAATACAGATTATATTTTATAAATCTAATACTATACTAAAACAATTTGCAATTTAAAGGTCCCAACGGTGAGATTCCTAACTATTTGATCCGTTCGGTAATGTCTGGCATTTTGGCCATAGCTTTGTCGGTAATAGGACTGACAGGCATATGTAACGACAGCTTCTTTATGGTCACACTATTCAGTATATCTATGCTAACTGTAGTTATATTGGGCGGAACGTTAGTCATGATTTATGGCACCCGATATGACGCCAATTTACCAATCATTGTTTGCGCCTCCATATCGATCGTTACAATTGTGTTTTCAGTTGTCATAAGAAAAGCCAAACTATTGTCTTATTGATTAACAATTATCTAACATTATAATTGTCTTAATTGCAAATTTTTAAAAATTAAAAATTTTATTAACTACTGTAAAATAATTTAACTAATTGTCTATTTAAAATATTTTGTGAAATAAAATAGATATGTGTTATATACAATATAAATTCATAAATATATAAATACATTAAATTATATTACATAATTATCATATTTCATTATATTATAATTATGATTTATATCTAAATAATTACTACTATTAAAAGCTATTATTATTTTTATAGCTCTGTATCAAAAATATATTTACGTTAAGCATAGATAATAAAAATAATTTGATAGACACTTGAAAATATTAAAAACCGTTTTCCATAAAATATCATTTTAACAATATTATTGATAAACAATTTGTATTACTGCATGCAAAATATCTTTTTACACTTATTACAGTATATTTTCTAAATATAATGCTATAAATAAAAAAAAATAATTACCAAAAAACTGATTAGAAATCACTTAAATTATAATGAATTATAAAAATATTAGTTTCATCTATTTATTAATCAAGAGATGAAAAGTAAAACAAAAAATATTATCAAAGAATTTTTGTTGAGAGATATTGAAATGTAAAAAAATCTAACATTTATGTCAAGAATAAAGATAATTATGTATTCAATGATTAGTGAATGTCTTAACGATTATCTTAAGAAGTATTTGAATGAAAGACTAAGAGTGCAATCGGTCAGCAATAAGAAAGACAACAATAACTGTTCGTTCATTTGACTACTTATGGCATTTGTGGTGTAATAGTAAAGATATGAACCAAACATTTATAATTTATATAAAAAATTATTAGTAAATTCATGAATAAAATGTCCACAATTTAACTTACAATCACATATCATGAGTTACTGTATACCTTCCCATTGATGCCGGTCCTCAACATTGTCTTCAAATGATGTTTATACAGTATTTAATAGTAATTCAATCTAAACTATCATTAGGACAGTGTTATTATATTTCTTACCGTAATTAAAACAACAACTCGAGCAACCACCAGAGCTCATACATACCTGTGCTGCAATGTATAAAATGTTAATATAATTATACACAGACTATCAGTTTGACGATTACATAATTGGGACTTAATTTATTTAAAATATTATCTCAAATACAGAGTACTATATAAAAAAATTAAATAAAAATGTGCCCTCAATTGTGTCACAAATTTTATATTTTTAATATAACATTTTTAGAAATAATTTTTATTTATTAACTTTTATACAATAATTAATTATTTAAATGTAATGCTTTTCATAGTGTATTAGCAAAAAGAGTTCATTTGAGAGATAATTTATGTATAATAATAATAATAATAATAATAATTAATTACTTAGTTTTGCGACCAATCGATTCAATTATCAAAATTTATCGCTTAATCAGACGGTCTTTTCTCTGAAAACTTTTTAGTAAAGTCTTCGGCATTTTTAAAGAACTTTTTCTTATCCTTTGAAAATTCTTCGGCTAAATCGGTTCGCAACGGGTGTTCTGGTTCGGGATCGTTGACTAGAGCTACCAGTGCTTGGATTACTGTATAACAACAATTCATTTGTCAACAAAAAAAAAGATTGTTTTAATGATATACATGTCGTTATAATAACGTATAATACAAACCCTGGTCTGTCTTTGTCGCCGGTTTCCAATTTTCGGCCTGAATTATGGGAAGACAGACCTGTCCCTTCTCGTCAATGTTTGGATGGTATATCTTAGTCCTAAATGTGATCTTCGGCGGCTTAAACGGGTATTCGGCCGGAAAGTTGATCTCAATCCTGAAGGCGCCCTTATTGTACGGCACGTTGTCCTATAAGACACATAAATACAATCAAATATTATTATCAATTCATAGGACAACTAATTGCGATCAATGACTGGTTACTGACGGGAACAATGAGTCCAACCCATGTCAACATATTTTGTTCGTCCACTTGAATGTCGCGAAACGATCGGAGACCAGCCTTACGGATGTCTTGTAATTCCTAATCAAAATTAATTAATTAATCAATAGATAGACAGACAGTCAGACAATATCATCAATTGGTTGTCTAAACAATAAGTGTTCAAACCTTTTGTAATCTTCTTGTGGCAGCCATTTGGTGGTCAATACAATAATGTCTTGCGATTCAAACAAATAATAACAACAATGAGTCTGTCTATCAATCAATTGAGTAATAATACAATTGTATAATAAAAAAAAAAATAAAACTATGAATAATAATAATTATTATAAATTATTAATAATAAAACTAATGAAACAATCGATTAAATGAAATCATATAATAATAATAATAAATGTTTGAAACAATTAAATCAATGAAACAATCAATTGTTTAGTGAAAAGCCATTAAACGCTTTATATTTAACACAAAAACACTAATAAATTGCACTCTTTTTGTAGTCAATTACGAAACTTCCAGACTATGAGTGACACTCACTGTATATTATTATTAATATACACTGTATTCTCACTCATATATGACATAACCGGCAAATACAGTGTAACAGCCATTATTAGCCCCTATATATTGACACACAATTGCTATCAATATATTATATATACAATCATATACTGTATGTAATACTCTTATACTGCATAGTATAGTACAGTTAGGTTTCCGGCAAATTCATTCCCTCGTTTTTATTTCCAAAATTTTCCTATTTCCCTCCTCCATTGTTCCCAGGAATTCCCAGAGAAACAATTTCCTTGTACTATCACATATTGAATTATATAACAAATAATTTTATTGTAAGATTTGAATAACAATTGTTGTATTTACCTGTATTTTGAGTGCTATTGTATCACTAAATTCAATGAATTTAAATTTATTTTTAAATATTTCAATGAAATTTTATGCAAAAAAAAATCTAAGTTTTGGTATTATTTATTGTAGAAATATAAAATATATATTCCTTTCTAACGAGTTAAGGAAAGATAATAAAATATTTCCCTATTTTCCGTGAAAATTGGAGGGATTTTATTAGGGAACTTCCCTCCCTTGTAGAGTTGCCCAAACTCTAAGTACAGTACAGTACCTATAGTTTTGCGTCAATTTTTAATCCAATCATTACATTATGTTTTAAAGATTAAAAAATAAAACATTTATTATATTATATATCAAATTTCAAACATTTCTTTTATATATCTCTATTCATATAACAACAACAAATAGAGATAATTTTTAAAAATTGTTTTATACAAAAATTATTTTATTTAAATAAAAACTTAAAATATAGATAAAGTGATAATTATTAATAGTCCTACACTTTATAAAATTTTTTTATTATTATTATTAATGATAAATTATATAAAAACATTTATATACAGTATATACATAAATAATAATTTAATTATTAATAATTTTTTTTTAAATTACATCAATAATAAATGTACAGTAATTTATAAAATTAATTAAATTTTTAATAATTTAGCATGGTTACATTTTAAAATTTAATCTATAGATGACAGTACTAAATGTTATTGACATGAATATGCTATTGAATGTTAACACCTTAGCACACATAAGCTTAGAATGAGGCGGAGCTTTATATACAATCTATTTTTAGATAATGTGTATATATGTATATATATATGGATATAATCTATGAGTGAAACCGTTCAATGCGTATTAATTGATTAGCAGTGTTAGCATCAATGCCAATAGTAAGCTATGATTGGATTGTTTAACAGCCAATCAAATGTTTGAATAACTGACTGAACAAAGCGTTTAAATGTTTATTCATTTTTGTGTCAATTTTAGTGATGTTTTTAAAAACTCACGAATAGATAGACAAACAAACAGACAGACAGTCGTTAATATCAATTGATTATTGAGTTGTTGTGTCAGTGTTTTTGTGGATCAAATTGAAGTGATTATGTCGGCAATGGTTGGACCACTCAGGCATGCCGTCGATGGCGGTCAGCATCTCTTGAACAGTCCAGTGGCCAACAGTACGGTTGTTCGCGTTATTGATTCAAATGAAGACAATTGTTTAGATTTGGGATATTATTTGCATCGAAACAAACTCGGAGAGGGTTTGTTGTTACCATAAATTGATCCCATTTTTATATATATATAATTTTGTTTATTATTATTCAGGCGGTTTCGGTAAAGTGCGTTTGGCTACTCATCTGAAAACTGGTCACAAAGTGGCCGTTAAGATCATGAATAAACAAAGACTCGGAGTAAGTCATCATATCATAGGACATGTTATGCTGTGATTGATATTGTTAACCAAATTGATCCACTTTTTTACAGTCGGATTTATGTCGAGTACGAGTTGAGATCAACTCATTGAAAGTGTTGAGACACGAAAACATCGCTAAACTTTTACAAGTGATCGAAACTAAAGATGAAATTTATCTCATTCTTGAGGTGCACTTCCGTGTCTTTGATAATCAACAATATATTATCTTTTTTTTTGAATTAAATTTTTGAGTACTAATCGATTGAAATACTTGCAGTACTGCAGCGGTGGTGAACTGTTTGATTATTTAGTAGCGAAATCTCGTCTTTCTGAAAATGAAACCAAAACAATAATGAATGATTTGATCAATGCTTTGGCTTACATTCACAGCAATGGTTTTGCACACAGAGATCTGAAACCGGAAAATATTTTGTTTGATGCCAACCATAAAATAAAATTAATTGATTTCGGACTCGCGGCCAATCAAACAGTATGAGAGACTGTTGTTAATTCAATATTGAAAACATTGAATTAATTTTTAATTACATTATTATAAATTTTTTCTTTTTTAAAGGACAACAACAATTCATTGAATTATTTGAAAACTTGTTGCGGAAGTCCTGCCTATGCAGCGCCCGAACTATTACAGGGACCCAACTATTCGGGTCCAGCGGTCGATGTCTGGTCCGCTGGAGTTCTGTTGTACGCACTTCTTGTCGGAAGATTGCCCTTTGATGACGAAAACATAAGTGCACTCTACAAGAAAATACAGGTTTGTATTCAATTAATTATTAATAAAATTTATATAGATTTTAATTACATAAATAACTATAATAATAGAGTGGTGTGTATCGTATGCCGGATGTACTGTCAGCTGATGCTAAAGATCTGATTCGTTCGATGCTTAAAACAAATCCATTGGAACGGATTACTATTGATAAGATATTATCACATCCATGGCTTAGATCTGAAATGACTTTTAAAACAAGAGTACAAATTATGCGAACAAATTTCGATGAAGAAGTGTTCTTTCAATGCCATCGTTTTTATCCTGAAGTTCCACTCAAAGAGTTGCGGCAAAAAATTATGTCTGGCTTTGGATATTTAACGGCCACTTATTGGCTCTTAAAGATGAACTCAAACACTGTTCAGGTACTTATGGTATATATTAGAAATTTTAAGAATAATTTTTTTAATATAAAATAAAAATGTTTTTTACATAAATAGCAATTACCACCAACTTTAATAACAACTCAAATACAAAAGATAAATATGGGACCAATTCAACGAAGACGTTCAAGAAGTCTTGGTGACTCTCCTATGAATAATGAAAATGGTTTTATTTTATTTTTTCAATTTTTGTTGAAATTTTGTATTAATTTAAATATACAATTATTAAAAAAAATATTTAGATATACGTCCAAAGCTTAAGCGAAAGTTTCCAGCTCCTGATAATGTAGAAAACCAATCGAAACCATCGACTGCTAATCGTCCGAAATTTGTAGTGACGGGAACACCTTATCCGAGTTCACCAATAAATAAGATTCCGGTATTTATAAAAACACCAATTAATGCCACCAATGGCAAAGATGGCCGACAATTGAAAGAAATTAAATCGCCAATGAATTCACCGGTTGTTCCGTCAAAAAAGGCTCGACTTTTTAATGGACACAATGACAGTATTAACGGTAACATTAAAAGTCCACTAAAGAGTCCTTTACAGGAATTATATGTACGAAGAGATTTGCCAAAAACACCGATGAATACCAAAATAGAATGTACTCCTAAAAAGTCTTTATTGAAGCGATTCCTAGAGACGGCTACACCGGCTAAGAGCTTAACTCCCAGAGCTATTACCACATCAACCGCTTCTAAGAACATAACGCTAACAAAATTTACTGAACCTCAACAGTGTATCAACAAATTGGTCGAAACTCTATCCGCTAAAGGCATACAATGTAAACAAAAAGAGTAAGTGTTTTGATAGTTATTGAATGAATGTTTGGAACCAATGGAACTAATTATCGGTAATATATTTCTCCAAATTGTAGTTTTTCTTTAAGATGCGCCCAAACTATTAATAATACAATTATATTGTCATTCAATTTGGAAATTTGTAAGTTTGACAACCAGTGTGTTATACAACGAAAACGACTTAAAGGCGACGCTTGGAATTACAAGAAGGCCTGCGAAGAGATACTTCGCATCAGTAATGAGTAAAACATTTTATCACAAAAATGTCTAATAATCTTATATTTAAATATATATTTAATTTCATATTTTTTTATTCATTCATCTCATATACCGTATGTTTGATATATAATATTTATATATAATTATATTTATACACAATACACGTCAATATCTTAATTTATATATTTTTAAGCATATCTATGACAAACTTCGATATTTTCTATACAAATGAATTTTATTCAAAATATGAAATCATAAAAATATAAATCGATGTAAATATGATATTATATTCAAAATAATTTACCAAATAGTACGCAAATATTTAAAATTAAACACTTATGAGTAAAAAGCATGGATTGGTATGAAAAATATTGTGCTTTTTCAGTGTATATTCCAGACCTCTTCGAAAGCCGAACATATCTTAGTGGCCGCCAATGCCGCTGACAACGGATATTCACTTATGGAAACTGACTCTTCCATGTAATCGGCGTCGACCTAACATTACATATTAATAACAGATATATTGTGACAATTATACATACCATTCCGTGAGCCATAGCACCGATAACTATAGCTACTGGCGAGTCATCACTGGGCACTAATTCCCGCGGATGAATCACTTTGTCGGCCTTAAAACTGGTTCCATACTTTTTACAGCCAACCGGTAAATGTGATGTAATCGGGTTTTTGATCACCTAATATGATATAATGTTTATGAAATTATATCAATTTAAAAGTAAATATTTTAAAACTTGGGATTAAATACTTTAAGCAACTTTTGTGGTCCATTTGATGACCTAATACTCAGTTTATGTAACAATTGAACTAAAAATTAACACAAAAAAAATTGTCAATCAAATTGAATTGCATATAAAATCAATACTATTACCCATAAGATTAGCGAATCGGGTGAATGTCCGCGGAAAGCGTGTTTGTGGACTAATCTCAATCAACACATTACGATCGGTATGCATATAGACCTGCAAAAGGCCGGCCCTATTGAGAGGACTGTCAAACAACATGAGAAGACACTGCAAGTCATATAAAACAATAAATTATTCATTGAATCAATGCATTCATCAACAGACCTGATGGGTAATGTCTGGCCGACAAAAGGCCGGATCCTTCTTGTATTTGCGAATCTGAGACATGTGTTGATCACAGTTCAAGAGCTCAAAGTTTTTGAACGTCTTAACGATCTCCAGATTACACTTCTCTAAGATAACGATCAACCGTTTGGATGAGTCCTTCGAGTTCTTGAATAGTTTGGGTCTAAAGAGTTTGTCTTTCGGTACAACACTTCCTGTCAACGCATCGGGAATGTCGTGCTCTTCATCGGTGTCATCGACCTCTTCATCACTTAATGGCCTCTTTTCACTCATTTTTGTTGTTGTTGTCAATGATTATGATTACCAGCGATACTAATGAGTGATTAAATCAAACAAATAATACAATCAATTAATATAACAATAAAAACACATTTTTTATTCAATGAAGTCGTCTTTCAAATCATATGTTTTATCAAATTTTAACATAAATTACGTCAAAAATTAATTATTTATTTGTATATTAATAATAAAAATTTAATTTTTTTTTAATTGTTATTTAATTGTTATTTAATTGTTTGTTTGAATTTATATGTTTGTGTTTTTCTATAAATAATTTAATAATATTTAAATTCACAATAAATACTATAATTTTTGTTTTGTTTTAAAATATAAAATATTTTTTGATTGCAATAATTAGCAGTAATATTGAAATATTTGTAATAATAATAAATTGCAACAAAAAGTTGCCTCAAATGACGTAATAATTCAATGGATTTTATAATAAAGTGTTTATAAAAAGTGTAAATAAAGAGTCAAACAATTGATTTCAATCATAATATTTGATAACACTTTTACAAAAACAATCAATTATTAGACAAATGTATAATATATTAAGCAATCAATTAATTTAAACGATAAATAATAAATAATTAAATATAAAATAGTTTTGATATATCACTCAATGAACACATGAAATGTCTGATAATGTGATCAAACATTTGGTTCAAAAGTCAAGTCTTAGTCGTCTTTCGACATCATTTAGGAGTCATTGAGAGCGAGTCTCTCAAAGATCCGGATCTACTGATTGAATGACAACAAAAAAGTGATGATTTAGTCATCTTTTTGATATTAATATACATAACATTTCTTATCATATTTTTTAGTCCACAAAAAAGAGATTAATTTTTTCAAATAAAAACTTTGACATTAAAATCAAAAAAGTCTTTTCTTTGGTTGCTTTGATCACAAAAGATCCACTAAAACGATGGCTAAGTTATTATCGGTTTTCAGAGTTATTAATCGTAAGTCTTTTAATAAACTATTTTTATGACCAGTTTTTTATTACAAAATTAATTGAATTGACTTATAATTAGGTTCTTCGCAAAAGACATCGACTCACACTTGGAAACGATTTCAATACAATAGAGTCAAAAGATTTGTGGGAAGTCTTCAATGGTTTCATATACCCATTTCAATGGTCTTCACTTACATTGCTTTCCAACAGTTCCGACGGTATAAAACTAAAGACAGCCAGAAGTCAATAGCTGATGAAAATGTCGGCTCAAAACCTACTTATATTGCATCGGTTTGTTATATCAACTCTTAGTCTATAGTCTTCAGCAATAACTCAGTTTTTTTCTTTTAAAATCAGATATCAATGTATAAAATGCTTCCATTGAGGACAGTGTCCCGGATCTGGGGTTGGATTAACTCCATAGAGTTGCCAGTGATTATGAGAAGTCCTATATTGACATCATATGTTAAAGCTTTTGGTGTCAATTTGGAGGAAGCATTTATCGACGATTTGAGACAATACAAGAATTTAGGCGAATTCTTTAGACGTCCCCTCAAACCTGGTGTCCGTCCCATTGATACGTCCAACGGAATCGTAAGTTTTAATAATTTCATGTTTTCCCAATCCATTAGCAAATAGGTTATACCGGTAATTGTTAACAATAGTGATTGTGTCACCACTTTTTTATGTCACATCATACGATTCATTATCATGGGGTTCAATGTCTAATAAAATACAACTTAACTGATGAATGGTTTGGTAGGGGTAACCAACATGTGTGTGTGTGTGTGTGTGATAATAATGTGTCTAATAATTTATTATATCATTAGTAAATAAATCGGTTGATTATTTAGATTATTTTTAAACCACAAATCTAGTTAAAACAAGTTATAATGTTATAAATTGAGAAATTTTATGAAATATTGATACAATAGTAAAAATACTCAATGACTTGTTTTTTAAACACATACCTCATTGACCCTCAAATTGTTGATATCTTTTTTTAAATAATTAATTTATTGCTTTAATCTTTGTCTATAAATTGATTTACAATATTTATATTTATTATTAATAATTAGTTTTATATTTACTTTATCAAATAACATTAGTTGCAATAATATTACCGGTACTTACTTGATATTAGAGAAGGTTTATTAATAAATTTGATTTAAAATACATTTTGAAATAAAATATACTAAAGTCTAAATTGATTAAACAATATTGAATTATATTTACTATAAATACATTTTTTAAAATACAAGGTTATTGTAAAATATATTTGTTATGATAATTATTTTTTATAATATACTTGTTTGGACAGAATTTATTGATTTTTACATAAAATTTTGTGACATTTATTATTATAAGAGAATTTATTTTTTCTTATTCCGTTCATTAGTAGTGAATAATAATAATTATTAATTTATAATAGCTTTTTAAAAAATTTCATAAATTACAACAAAACTTATTTTTTTAAAAAAATATTTGTAATTATATTATTAGATGGTTTAAGATATTAGTTTTATTGTCGTAATATTTAGCACATAATAACAGGAATGTTATATTTTTTAGGTGAGTCCTTCAGACGGAACTATATTATACTTTGGCAAAGCAACTGATGATACGGTAGAAGAAGTAAAAGGAGTTACGTATTCATTGCCACAATTTTTAGGTCCACAGAATTGGAGTCATAAACATAAAACTAATATTAATAATAATAATAAAGATTATCGAAAGTCATTGTTAATAAATAATAAAAATCAAGATTCAGAACTATATCATTGTGTTATATACTTAGCACCGGGAGATTATCATAGATTTCACTCACCAATTGAGTGGCAAATCAAATATAGGCGACACTTTCCGGGAAAACTTTTAAGTGTGAGACCAACAGTGGTTTCTTGGTTTCCCAATCTGTTTAATCTTAATGAAAGAGTCAGTTATATCGGCAAATGGAAGTACGGCTTCTTCTCGATGACAGCCGTTGGCGCCACTAATGTCGGATCAGTTAAAGTGTATTTTGATGATGTAATTAATAAAAAATTTTATATTATCGCTTAAATACTCTAATAATAATATATTAATATTGAAATTTTTGTTTAGGCATTGGCCACCAACCGAATGTTGGGTCGTATGAGACAACATTTCAATGATTTTAAACTGAAAAAAGCTAAACATCTGGAAAAAGGCGATCCGTTCGGTGAATTCAATTTGGGATCAACTATTGTCCTCGTATTTGAAGCGCCGAAACATATGAAATTTGAGATACAAAGCGGACAAAAGATTAAATACGGACAACTAATTACCCGATGTGATGAACACAATCATAATAAAAGCACATCTAAATGAGCTTAACATTTGTATTGATATTGATTTATAGGGTATGACTTTATAGTCTACTAAATGTGTGATTAGTTATGCCTTGTTTTAATTTTACAATATAAACATTTAAAGCTTATATTTCTAGTACTTATACAGTATATTTTGATGTAAATATTTTGATGTAATTAAATACGTGTAAAGTAATAATAGTGTTATATGTTTGTACTGTAAAGCTCTATAAACAGCTTTTGCTGCCAATATTATTGTAATTTTATCTTTAATGTTATATTAATTAAAATCATTATTTATTTCAAAAATTATAATTTCTCCTAAATTCATAATTATTAATTACAACAACTAAAGAAAATTTCAAATTAGATGATTTTATAACAAATCTATAAATTTCACGAAACTATTATTATTATTATATAACAATCTATTCAACGAATAGGCGAGAATTGATTGGGACTCATCCAACGGGACCTCATCTCAACAATCAATGGCACCGTATAGGCCACACACTCATCCCAACCGGGTTTCCTCCACGCGCTCTCACGGGTCTCCTTACGAGCGAATAGATTCTCATATTCTAAACAATAATTGTATATAAATATAATCAATACATATATATATACTGTATATTGTAAATAATAAAAACACAACAAAATAGTGTAGTTTCGGTGGTTAGCATTACTACTTACTCCAAATATGATGGACAACATATAACTGTCCGATTTGTGAGAAAAATCCGGCCACCGCATCATTTTTACGGTAAGTGACACCACGAGCCCAGTTGTTACCCCATTCAATCATTGTTCCCGGCTATATATATATATTACCCATAATAATTGAAACATTTTTAACTAAACAAACAAAATCTGAAAATATGTACATACCTTAAGAACATAGGATCTCATTTCATACATACTATTGTTGACTTGTGCTTCGGGATGACCCCAAAAGCTAAACGACAGCATAAACTGATTTTGACGACTACGCAGATGTGGTAATAGATCTTTTGATAGTTTTGTTAGATCTGAATCATTCTTAATATAATTCTCCACTTCGGATGCCAATCGCCAACCCTTATAGCGCCAAACGTGAACTATTATAATATATAGTTATTAAAGTTAGTATAAATGATATATAATTTGGTCACAAAAAAGACTGACTGAACTGATCCTGATCTCCGATATCGACACTCCAACTGCCAACCAATTCTGCATTTGAATTCTTCGTTTGCAATTCTTTAGTCCACTTCTCACTGGATTCAGACAAACAAACAAATCAAACAATTAATTAATAAATAAATCAATTGATTATTTTTTTTAAAGGACAACATTATGATTATCATCTGATTTGTACTCACTATAGATTTAAATATGTATCACTACTACTAGGCTTAACATTATGAGCTGCGATAGCCATCGATATATATATGCAATAAGAAATTAATTGTAAGTAATTTAATAAATACAAAGATGTCGTTTAAAACTAACTGTGCATTTCGTAGACAATTTCTGTATCACTTAATAGTCTTGAGTGTGACTCTCTTCCCGGATCAATCTTCCTAACCATCAACAACTTCGACAGCCAGCCCTCACTCTCGCATCGGGTGTCTGTTGTGTGAAGTGCTCTGAAAAATATATACAAAATCTCTTTAATATCATATCAATCGGTAACAGAAGTAACAAAACAAGTGACCAAAACTTACCGTATATTCACTGAATTATTGATACATTTTTGCGACCAATTATTGACATTACATCTCAATATTGGTGTCAAACTAGAGAAACGTTTTATTAATAATGCCATTGATTTTGTTTTATTGTCTTTCAATTTATACACAAAAAAACAAAATGATTATTAATTTAGTTGTTGTAATCAATCAATTAATTATTATTATTATGAGTCGATTCACTCAAACTTTTTTCATTAGACATTCAAATCTATTATTATTTTTTATTTATTTTATTATTGTGTTTATCGCTAATAATATCTCTTTCAATGGCATTGATATTGTATTTGAATGGCATTTAAACTACACATACAGTAAATAATGTCTCACACTATAGGTGTCTATACTGTACTCAATAATGTATTAATATTAATAAGTTGTTACTAATGTTTAATAATGTATTTAAAAATATATATAAGAATATTCTGTTTGTTTTTAGAGATTTGTTTATAAATTTTTAAATAATTAGTATTTAATTAATTATTTTTGTTGCTGTTGTCAATATAAATATCACTTTTATTAATTAAATGAATTTAATTTATCTATTTCTTTATCAATAAAACTTATTTTCATTATAATTATATATCAATATACTGTATATAATTTATACTGCAATGTTGGAAATAATAATAATAACTAATAATCTATTACACTGTAATGTATTATAATTTATTGAAAAATATTTATTAATTTCCTTACAAAGTCTCTCTCTCTCTCTCTCTCTCTCTCTCTCTCTCTCTCTCTCTCTCTCTCTCTCTCTCTCTCTCTATCTATCTCCCTCTCTCTCTCTTATTTAAATTATTATTTTGATTTTATTTGTAATTGAAACAATGAACTAAAATGTTTTAACAATATACTGTATTATATGATATCATAATATCACACAATTTATGTTTCAAAACATTTAATGCATTTTATATATAAATTCAATAAATTTATAATTTAATAATAAATATATCTGAATCATAAATTGTTATTAATAAGTAATAACAAATCAAATTTTAAACCATTTAATTTAATTGCATTTAAGTTCTGTCTTTGAAAACAAACGGAAAAATTTAATAAAATAATAATAAATGCTAAACTATATTAAATATTTTGTTAATAATATATTGAATATTTTATGTTATATTAGTAATTATATTGCTATTGTAAATATTGGTAATTTTGTAGTTTGTAATTATTATTATTATTTTATTAAATTAATAATAAAAACTATTGGGAAATATACATTCAATTTATAAAATAATAAAATATATCCAACAAAAACATTGTAATTAGGTTTGATATTGCATTAAATATATATATATTATTTAATATTGATAACAATACAAAACAAAAGATCGTTAAATATATTTTATTATATAAATAGTATATAATATCAATACTTTTGTTTTAGCATTTTTATAGTTATTTTATGATTCAAATGTTAAAAACAATCAAGATGACTTTGACCTGTTTTGTTTTTTATTGTTTATTTAATTTTATTATTATAATATAATTTTTATAATAAGTTGCATTTATCTTAATGTGTATATAATTTATACTATAAATTACACGATATTGAATAATATGACAATTAAATTACATTAATTAAATGATTAATTAAGTTTTATATAAATTATATTATATTGTGACGGCTGACTTTATATTGATATACTTGTAAAAAATGTAATTTAAAAACATACATTATACAAATGTTAATAAATCTATATTTTAATTTTGAGTGAAATTATATTTTATTATGTTTTTCAATAAAAATTATTTATTCACAATAATTTTAAACTAATTTTTTAATATAAGAAATAAAGTAAAGCAACAGTTTTTTGATAGAAATTTTTACTAAACTAATCTATCAGTATATTCATGATTTATTTTTTGTAAATCTAATAATTAAAATTTTATATTAGTAATTATTTTATCTAATGATATTAATATATTTAATATAAAATTCTTACCATTGAAAAACTTTTATAAATGTACTTTGAATTGTACAGTAATTTATAAATTAATTTCTCAATAAATTGACTTTTAATTTATAATAATTTTATATTATATAAATTAACTTATAATCATATAATATTATTATTATACATAATTATCTACTTGTATTTTAATTAAGCATGCGAGTTTTATCAATAATGTTATTATATCGGCAATAATAACAATAATAATATTATTATTAGTTTACAATATTATTTAATATACATAATAGTTATAAAAATTAAATTATCAAACAAAACAAAAAAAATTAGCAGGCTGCTTTTTGAACATTGTTAATTAGCTAAAATAATAGGGCAATAAAAACCTGATTATGTGCATAAATAACACCTGTAGGTATATATATAGCGTAAAATAAATGTAATTATTTAAAAAAAATTATCTATAAAATAAAAATGTATAGATTTATAATTATTATTATAATTATTATTATATTAATTTCAGATACAATAGTTTGCAAATGTATACCAAAAGATTATGATAACAATAAAACACCGAAATTTTGTAGAAAATCTCGACACATATTATTCAAAGAAAATGAAAAAAGTCAGCGAATGGTTGAAATCGAGATCTTTAACAACACTATTGTCGACTGTTTTCTTTATGGCGACAAACGTATTGCCGATAAAGTGTTGGCAAACAAAGTATGCAAACCAAAGGAACAGTATGTCGATCGACAAGTTCTCACCGATTGGGCCCTCAAGTGCTCGCAATGGTTGTCAGGTCTTCTAAGAAAGGGAACCGTTCCTACATATGGTGACCATTGGTAGGAAAAGTTAAACTAAAAAGTTTACAACAAAAATCATTTAATACAAAATATTATTATTATTTATTAGTTCCGAAAGTGATTCAGATTTTCCTAAAGAGTATAATAATAAAATCGATCGAAACTTTTTTGATGGTATTCTTGTAAGTCATAGAAATAATTACTAATAAAAATTTTAACAATTTTAAAAACAATTTAATATAAATATTATTATTATAAATACATATATTAAAACATGTCATACCTTAGATATATCCGGGAACTAAATGGTGCGGTGCCGGCAATATAGCCGAAGATGACCTCGACTACGGTACTGAACGTGAAACCGGTATATGATTTACTGATATTTAATCAAATTGTTGGTCATTTTATATGATATTAAAACTTAAATATAATTTCATTAGATAAGTGCTGTCAAACTCACGATTATTGTTTTGATAGTATAAACAGTGGCGAAACAAAACATAATTTAACAAATGAAGCAATTTATA
Organism: Oppia nitens; assembly: GCF_028296485.1. Lineage (NCBI taxonomy): Eukaryota > Metazoa > Arthropoda > Arachnida > Sarcoptiformes > Oppiidae > Oppia > Oppia nitens. Next base: position 1,782,003 of record NW_026533252.1, on the reverse strand, counting down.
CAAAGTACAGTACACTATAATATTATAATTTTTTATATAAATTATTTATAAACAAAATAAGTTATATATATTTTTAAAAATTTTTATCAAATTATTTTCACCCAAAGGAGTCATTGTTATTGTGATCAAGAATTTCAAGGATGTCTTCAAACTGTTGATACAAAAACTTCGAAAAGAATCGCAAAATTGTTTTTTAATTTAATTCAAGTCCAATGTTTCAAAAGAGATCATCCGATTGTCAACTGTCTCGAGTATAGGGGGTATACAATATTTATTTCAATTAATATAAATTTAATTATAAAAAAATTTATTGAATATAAAAATTGTTTTTATTTTTATTTTCAATATTAGTATTCCCTTCTTTTGGCAAAGTTGTCAAAAATATGAATTGGATTTCACTAAACCTTTGTTTTATCAATTTTTTGATGCTATGTTTGTCGACTAAATTATTTTTATAATATTTATAAAATATTTATTAATCATAAAACTAAACAAAAATTTTATATAAATATATTGTACAAATGTATTGATCATTTAAAAAAAATTTATATATAAATTATCCGTACTATTTTTTTTACTTATTTGTTTTGTGTCTAAAATTAATATAATTAATTAATTAATTAAATTATTATTAGTGTAAATAATATGTTCATATATTGTATCTATAATTTTAATTCATTTGATAACTTGAAATACCTGTAAAATAGTATGAAATATAGCATTCAATTCAATTAAATGACATTATTATTGTTCAAATGTTATATAATGTGTCACATGTTTTCACTATTAAATACTAACAATTGTAAGGTATTTAAAGTATACACAAAAATTTGAGACAATATTTCATACAAAATATCAAACACATTGCGATATTGATTATTATTATTAATTTATTGATATTAATATAATATATGATATATATAATTTAGTATTATGATTATTATTTATAATGCTAGATAATAGCATGTACAATTAATATTTATAGATATTTTCAATTGTTATAACTAATAAATTACTAATTAGTAGTTATAGTAAAGATATGATAGACTAAAAATTTATCAATCAATTTGAATATTATTATTATTATTACATAATTGACGATAAATTGCTTTATAATGTGATTTAATGCTTGTATTGCATATGATATTTGATATAATCATCACATTTGTGTTAAAACACTTTTTTTGATTTAATTGATTAGTTATTATTTGTATAATATTAGTCTATAATTAATATTCAAATATAAATTAGTCGACAATTTTTATTTGCGGCGAAAATGCTAATCAAAGAGTTGTAAGTATTTATGTTTATATTATTTAAACAATTAATGAGAAAAAAATTGTTTATATAATGATTTGGTTTTTTGCCGGTATTTAAATAAAATGATTTAATTTTATGACTTAAATGTGTTTTTATACATTAATTTCAGTCGTGTTGTACTTCCGCTGACCGTTGAAGAGGTAAGTCATTACACGGTCTATGAGACCATCAATTGTTTGGACACTTTATGATTAATTATTGTGCAATAATTTCTGATGATTTCAGTACCAAATCGGACAGTTATACTCTGTGGCCGAGGCGTCCAAAAATGAGACGGGAGGTGGAGAGGGGGTCGAAGTGCTAAACAATGAACCCTTTGATAATTATCCGCTTTTGGGCGGAAAGTTCAGTAGCGGTCAATACACGAAAAAGATTTACCATTTGGCCAGGTTTGACCACTAATCAATAATCAATTATTACCAATAAATAGTTGTATATATTATTATTGAATTATATATTTAACAGTAAAGTGCCGGCAATGGTAAAGATGTTGGCACCGAAAGGATCACTTGAAGTACACGAAGAGGCGTGGAATGCATATCCCTATTGCAAGACTGTTATCACTGTATGTATTGATTTGTTGTCATCAAATTTGGTCCAAACTTTCAAACAGTTACAGTAGTTTATGTATTTTATTTAATTTAAATTATAGCATTTTTATTATTATTATTATCATTACCGATGATTAAAATATTAATTATATTATTATTAAATGTTGATTCAGAACCCGGATTACATGAAGGATAAGTTCCGCATCACTATTGAGACAATGCATTCACCCGATAGGGGAAACCAAGAGAATGCCCATCAGTTGTCACCCGAGAAACTGAAACAAAGAGAAGTGGTGTTCATTAACATCGCAAATGATAACATTCCGACCAATGTATTGATTATTATTTTTATTTAAAAAAAAATTATCACTTTATTACAAATGTTCATTTGATTTAGGATTATAAAGCATCTGAAGATCCTTCAGTAATTTCGTCTGAGAAGACAGGAAGAGGTCCATTAATTACACCCAATTGGGCGGTAAGAGCCACTAATTTATAGCATTCATATAATGATAAATTTCAATACTTGTATTTAATGTATTTAATAACTTAGGATACAATTGAGCCGGTAATGTGCGCCTATAAGTTAGTGACGGTTGAATTTATTTGGTTTGGACTCCAAACTACTGTCGAGTCATTCATGCAAAAGGTATATATCTTCGTATTCTTCAAAGTCTATACTATAGACTATATATTTAATTGTAAAACATTAATATATTGATGACATCGACAGACTTATAGGGGAATATTTTTGAATTTTCATCGCCAAGTGTTTTGTTGGTTAGACCGATGGCACGGATTAACAATGGCTGACATTAGAGAATTAGAAGAGAAAACGAAACGAGAATTGGATGAGGTTTGCACTCATTTTTATTATTTATTTTAATTATCAAAAAAATTATTAATATTTGTTTTCCGGTATATGTTTATTATAGCAACGAAATCAGGGAACAGTGAGAGGTACACAAAATCAAGATTAAATTTAAATTGATTTATTAATCGGTAATTGATTGAAAAAACATCTAAATTAAAAACATTACTATTTATGTCTTTACAAATAATTTGAATCTCAATTTTTTTTCTACACTTAACTCAATTATCATAATTATATTTGTTAATTATAATTTTATTAAATTATTATAGGCAAAAATAATGTTTTTATTTTTAAGTATATATATATATATGTGTGTTTATATATTTTATATAAATAAATATGATTTTAAAAATTATTAAAAAATCCGGTCGGCATAATGTATAAATTCAAATAACACCTAAATTTGATTAAAAAAAATAATAAAATCAATTACCGAAATATATATCATTATTAGTGTCTAAATATAAGTCAATTGTTTACCTCAACCATAATGAGCACAATTATCATCCATTCGAGTTGAGCTCCGTGTCTATGATTCAGATTATTGGACAACAACTCCATTAACTCAATACAATGATTAAGTTTTTCATTCATAACATTAGTTCTCTTTTTAATATTCAAAAAATAAATTGTATCCAAAAACAACTTCTCTAATTCATGTCTATCCCAATAAAAGTCTGGTGTATCCAACAGGTCTGAGCTTAAATTGATGTGATGTTTCAGATCAAACAGTTCACCGGCTTTCTTAAAAACTTGATCGCGAGTTAGTCTTAATTTGTTACCCGCTTTCATGTCCTTTAATCAATTATAAAGTACTTAAAAATGCATATATTTTTAATTTTTTAAAAAAATTTATACCTGACTAACGAATTCAATGCTCTGTATATATTTATCAAGCATTGCTTCCCAAATCGCAAGTTTAACTAATAATCAAATTTAATCATTTAATTATCGATAATTTTCAAGCTATGCGTTAAAATTAGACATTTAAGTGACTGACCGGACATTGCGATGGCATCGGAAAAGGCATACCTTTCTAGCAATGATTCGTTGCTTTTGTTTGCCAAACATATCAAACCTTTTTGAAGACGCGATTTTGAGCTATTATTTCAAATGATAAAACCAATGGTAAGCCAATAGTAGTGATGACAAAAACATATCATCTAATGGACACTCACTTAACTAACTCGTATGGCATCACTTCTTGTTCTTCTTCAACCAGACTCTTGTCGTATGAGTTGTTCTCAAAATGTTTCAATAGATTGATAATTGCTTCACACTATTTGCCAAATATTATCAATTAAAATATAAAAAATACATTTTTAAATTAATGACAATAACCTCAACAAAAGGCATATTCCAACAAACAATGGTTCCCTCTCTAAGATAAAGACAATACAACAATCACTTGAGATTTGCCACAAATATTCAAATTATTATTTTAAGATCAAAACAAAACCTAAATATAAAGGCTTCTCTTCTGATATTATTTATCTCATATTTGGCGGTTAAATGAAGCACATCCTCGACCTCTTCATTAAAGTGATTCAAATCGTATAAACCCTGTTCTTTGAGACCGTCGGCCAACTCATCCATATTGTATTCATCAGCCGTACTGAAGGCCATAATCGGCAAAAAGCTGTCAGTCGTGTTGACAATAGCTGTCTTTTTTCGTCTCTTCTTAGACTTTGCTGTCTGTTTATCGCTGTTTAGCGCCGATTGTCTTGTAGTTGACATGTCTTTTGTATCACTTCTTGTGGTCGCAAAGTGTTTGATTGTCACCATTGATTGGATACCATTTGATGGCCATAACAGACAATGTTTTGATTTCATGTTATTGTTAACCGAAGTCATCAAACAAATTGGTCGCATCATTGCCGGCGTCCATGTCTTCACTTTGTTGACCACTTCGGTGGACATAAACACTGTTTTCGCGACATTTTTACGGCTATTATATGACAACAATGTAGTCAACAGTCGATTCATAACAAAATCAAATAAAATGTTTAATTGATATTAGTTTTGAAAAACAGTTTTAAAATTAATTGAAATGTTTTTTAATGATTTCATCACAAAATGCTAGTTTAAGGCCTAATAATCATAAATAATGTCTCATATATTGAAAACCCTTTTCGGTGTTATTTTATAGCATTTATAAGTGTTATTATATTATTTATTTATGACATTATTATTAACTTATTTTACTTTAATTCAGTATTAATACTATTAATAATAAGTATTCAGTAATTGTTGTCATATGTATTGACTAAAAAAACTTTAATACAGTAAAAGATATTTGCGTTTATAATATTAATTATTTTTTAAAACTAATTTTATATGCTTTTGATAATCTGATAAAAGATTTATACTTTAGTTAATATTTAAAGTTTATTCATTTTTATATTATAATATTTAAAAATTACATTGTAATTGACCATGTTTGAATTTTACTGTTATTTGATGGTTAACTACATTATTAAAATGTTAAAGTAATGCATTTACACCGATTAAAAAAAATTAGAAAATTTTGCCCTGGTTTAATTATTATTGTGTTATATTATATAACTTATATAATATGATTTAATTATATGATATTAAATTAAGTTAAATATTAATAATCTTAAAAATTTGCTAAATTAACACTAAAGATATAATAATGTAGCATTCATTGTAATCACCAAAATAGTCAATAATTTCTATTTTATAATTATAATAACTAATATTATTATTGTTTGTGTATAATACAGTATATTAACAACAATAATTTTTTTTAATCAAAAATGATAATAGCATATTATTATTTTTATTAATATTTATAAAAAATTAATCCCAAAAATATAGATTAAAATAAAATTAAAAATAATCAATTGGGTAACAAATAAGCTCTTAAAATGAGATATATTTTCTTGGATTTGTTCAAATAATTTGGAGAGTTTTTTTCAAATCAAATCAATATTTAAATAAACATAATATTTAGGATAATTATAATAAATAATAAATTACTAATGATAGCCAATAATATTCACATTTATTAGATGATAATAATTGTTTATATTTAAGTTTATTGTAAAGTTGTTTTTTAATTAAAAGCAGACATACATTAAATAATTTATTTATTTTTTGGATTCATATCTAACTGTTGGTTGATAAGTGTATTCACATTATACTGTAAAAAATATATAAGCATTCATTTATTTATAAAGTTTTATGTAATCGTTAGTTAATTATATCAAAAATAATATATTATATCATATATATAATTTCAGATTTGAATCACAAATTTGAGTTAGATTTGTAGACAACAAACAACTTAGCAATTATTATTTTTTGATTTTTTTAAAAATGGATAGTTTGCAAATTGTGACCTGGATCACATCGTGGACATCACTAATAATTGTATCGATAGTTTCATTATTATTATATTGGTAAAATAATAAATATTATTAATAAAAATTAATCAAAAAATATTATTGTATATATATATATATTGATAATCAAGGTATGTATTGAGTCCATTCAATTATTGGTCTAAACGCGGTATACGAGGCCCGAGACCGTGGCCTGTTGTGGGCAATGCTTTAAGCAATTTTGTTAAGCCTACCGGTTTAATAGAGTTGGAGTGGTATAAGAAATTTGGCAATATTTATGGGTATTTAATAAACTAAATAATAAACTTTTAATTTGTAATTTTTACGAAAAAAAACTATTATAGAATATACAATAGAGATAAGCCTATAATAACAATCGCAAAACCGGAACTCATTAAAACAATATTAGTTAAAGACTTTCATCTATTTGTTGACCGAAAGAGACGACGAGTACAACACAAGATTTTGTCGAAGAATTTATTCTTTTCGACCGGAGATGACTGGAAGAGATTTCGGACTATAACGAGCCCGACATTTACATCGGGAAAGATGAGGAAAATGTATCCAATGATTAGGGAATGTCTTAACGACTATCTAAATGTATTGGACGAGAAAGCCGTAAACAAGAGTCAAATAAATTTGAAGGAACTGAATGGTAACTTCACGATGGATGTGATCGCCACCTGTGCTTTTGCCACCAAAACCAATGCACACAAAGAATCAAATAATCCTTTTATAGTAAACGCCAAAAATGCTTTTGAATTCCCATTTAGCCGTACGTTAGCAATGATAGTACTTCCGGAACAATGGTTAAAATGGTTGGGAATACAGTCGGCCAGCAATGAGAAAGGCAACCAATTCTTTGTCGATTTAACCACTCATGTGGTTAAACAGAGAAAGGCTGAACCAAATAGTCATGAAAAATACAACGATTTTATTCAACTTCTTGTGGACGCACATAATAATGCGGAACAAATTCCTGATGAAAATGATGCCAATGAAGCACATCATGTCAATGATGGTTAAGTCTAAAGATCTAAAATTAATAGTTTTACTAATAAATTCTTTTAGGTGTTGAGGAAAGGGAAGCGGAAAGAAAAGCTTTTTCGGGAAATGTAGTCAATAAACACTTAACAGAATTGGAAATCATGGCTCAGGGATGGATATTCTTTATCGCCGGATATGAGACAACGGCTACCACTTTGTCGTTTTGTATCTACGAATTGGCAGTCAATCCCAAAGTTCAAGAAAAACTTTACGAAGAGATAAAGACAGCAATGGATTCCAACGGAGAAATAAATTATAACGTATTGACTAAATTACCGTTTTTGGATTCAGTACTTTCAGAAACATTACGATATTATCCACCCCTACACAGACTCGACAGAAGAGCTGTAACCGATTATAAGTTGGGCGACACTGGTATCCAATTGTTTGCGGGACAGGAGGTCGAGATACCGGTGTATGCCATACATCATTCCAATGAATTCTACCCGAATGCCCATCAATTTGACCCCGATAGATTTATGCCTGAAAATAGACATAAAATAATACCATACACTTACCTACCCTTTGGTGCCGGTCCTCGTAATTGTATTGGTATGAGATTTGCTTTAATGGAGGCTAAGCTAGCATTAGTCCAAATTGTTAGACGATTTCGCTTTTTTAGATCACAACAGACAGCCGTTCCGATTGAGTTCAGGACTGTTACCCGAATGTGTTCCGCAAAACAATTAGTTGTAGGCATTGAAAAACGGCTGTAAAATCATAAATATAGGATATTTTTTAAAGAAAATATTCTGAATTTTATATTAGTCGATAATATCTACATTTAAATAGTTTTTTTAGCAAATGTTTTACAGTACCACTAGTTTTTTATTTGCATTTTGATAATTAAAAATATAAATTTCTAAAATAAAATGATTTCTTTACTATTTTTTAATTACATTATGTTTATCATAAGTTTTTGTCATTTTGTTTATTTGAATTTGTATTAATCATATTATGAAAAGTATAGCACAGAATAAGAGAAGATTGAGATAATCATTACTTTCAAAGGTTAGATCAGTTATGATAGACTCAAAAATTAAGACATATCTGATTTTTTAATTAAGTTTTTGATAGTTAATATACTATATATATATTTAATATTTTTTAAACTTGTACAATAATAAGTTATAACAATATAATATTAATTTATTAATCACTAGTTATTTTAAAGTAAACAAATTATTTTTAAATTATTACCACAAAGTTAAAAGATAGTCACTTAATATAATTATTAACACATAGTAATGGTTGAATCAAATGCTATCAAACATTTAGTATTTTTTATAATCTTGAGATTTATTGTTAATATTTGTTAGAATTTATATATAATATAATTATAACATTTAATATGTACAGTACTCTTAGTTTATTAACTTATATATAAATATTTTCCTAACGTTTTAATATTTGAATATTAATACTAAGATTAAACAAATATCTGGTGACAAGTCTAGTGGTTACAATTATTACAAAATTAAAGTTTAAACTATTAAACTATTTTTTACTACATTTTTTTACTGAAACTTAAACAAATATTAAAATTTATTTTTAACTATTTAACTACACTATGGATTTTTACATAAGTTATAATTGAATCTAATTGAATATAATTGAAATAAATATTTGTTATTAGTTCTATGATTTAAATAATTATCATTAAACGTTAATTTGATAAAAATAATAGTATTGTAAAAATCAATATTATAAGTAATTATTAGATTTTTACAAAATTTTATATTAAATAATTTTGTTTTCAATTTAATTTAGATATAATCTATTAATCATTTATTAAATAAAATGTTTACTAATGAGTCGAAAAGCATAATTGAATTGCCGATTGAATTGCAATTAATTATTATTAAATTTATTAATTTTTCTGACCTTTTGAATGTAAAACTGGTGTGTAAACTATGGCAAGATTTGGTCCTCAAGATATTTGGTCAACAAAAGCATCTCCTAATACACGACACGCTATACAACTGTCCGTTTGAAAGATGTTATAACTTTAATATATATGGCATTCAACACCAGAAGTCAGTATATATGGCAAAAATACCAAAGATTAGTTGCAATGGTCATCAAGATCTTGACCTATTGGCCTATTATCGGTCACAAGTGTCGATAATTATATCTCAATTTCCCCGACTTGAGACCATCTTTTTGTGCCTCTTATATGGTCCAAAATATATGGATGTTCTGCAATTGATAACCAATTCATGTTTGTCGACACAATTAAGACATGTTTCTGTGATAAGTAGTAAACATCTATTTCTGCAAAATATTGAAACCGAAAAATTTTGCCAAAAGTTTCCCCTAATATCCGTATTTCAGTTTGAGTCGGGAAGTCTGTTTGTCACCGAAATGGTTATCAATAAATTGTTCAAATTGTTACCCCGACTGGAAGTATTGATCTTAATGGATGCCATGCATAGTCATGAAAGGTCTACTCATGTTATCAGTATTGGTGGACAAGAATTACAGTCGTGTTTTGAAAACATGACATCCACTTTATGTATACTAAAAGTATCCGGAGATATGCTTAACAGAAATGCCATCGTCTGTATCGACAAAAGGAGGTCCTATTCATTACAAAATTTACACATCTGTGATGTCGATAGTTTAAGAACTACTGAATTATTTATTGATAAGTTTACAAATTTAAAAAGTTTAACCCTTTCCGACGGATCATTTCAGAGCACTGCTAATGATTGCGATCTATTAGTGGAATCGGTTTCACAATTAAATCAATTACGGAAACTTCATCTCTTCATTGAGAGTGAAGATTGTCTTTTTACGTACCAATCCTTACAGAAATTGAAGAGATGTCGTTTGTTAACAACTCTGCAGATGGAGTCGACAACTCTGACTGGAGAGTGCATTGAATCGATTTGTCGGGCACTTCCATGGCTTCGAAGATTAGATCTAACATATGTCCGATTGGATGACAATCCCGATGCCAGCATTTGTTGGATTCAAATACTTAATCAATTGGAATGTCTGAAAATATCGACAACACCTGATCTGACAGACTGTGGACTTAAAAATATAATTAAAAGGTGTAATCAATTAAGATATTTAGATATCTCTCGATCAGACTTGGCTTCAGCCCAAACATTTCTGGCCTGTGTTTTAGCCGCCATTAGTCGTCCGACTAAACAACTGGTCGTCTATTTTTCACACAAAAATCAGTTGACCATCGATGCCGTCAAAAATGTATTCCTCGAGAATCAATATCCCAATAATTTGGTATTGAAATTCAGGAAAACATATTTTATTAGTTAAACTGTATTTAGTAAATCAAATAATAAATATCATAATTTTATTAATCAATTATATTTATATTATAAAATATTTTTATATTTATAAACAGTGATAGATCTCTTTAAATAGTTATAGATTTTTTAAATAATCAATATACTTTATTTTAGTTTGTTTTTAAATTTTTATGTTTAAATAATGTGATACAAAATGTTAAAACATTTTATAATTATTAAAATTATAATTTCAATTTTTTATAATGTAATAAAACATAAATAGAAAAAACAATTTATATTAATTATTTTACGTTTACTTAATTTTAATATTATATTTATTATTTTTTATATTTTTATAAAATAAGATTTTATGATAAAACACGAAATAACGTGTTTTGAATGTTATATATTTTCTTATTATCGCAATCTTGTTAAACATTATTTAAATTTTATTTGTTATTCAATCGGAGAGAGAGAGAGAGAGAGAGAGAGAGAGAGATAGCTTTATATCACAATAAATATGTCAAAATGCTGTCAAACAAACTAGAAATTGGAGTACAATTGAAACAATTATTATTGTAGAGTACATTACATTACAATATACTGTAGTTTAGTACAAATACGGTAAAAGTTTTTAACTTAAAACTTATGCTCTTTATGTGTTGCCTCTAGTTATCTATAAATGTATAACAAGTGCAATGATCTTCAATTAATAAAATATTGTTATTGTTTTTTATTGTTATTGTCTCATACAGTAATACACGACAAAATTAGCAACTGTTTACTCAGTGAGTATTAATAGTCATTAATTTTAAATGCTATAATTAATTTTGTATAATTAATTGACTATTATAATATTGATAGTTTTATTTTATTATTTTAATTAACAAAAAATAATTAGCCAAACTAAATTGAATTTTTATTTTATTTTTTATAGTTTGATAATATAAATTATAACATGCTATAAATATAAGATTATAAATTTAATCTTTAACCTTTATTGTATAAATTTCAGAATATTGTATAAATAAAAAAATTATATATTTTAAATCGAAAAATTTATTAATATTATCATAAAGTATGAAACTAATTAGATATTATTTATATTTAAATATACAAAAATATATTTATAATTGTTTTAACTTTTAATATTTACTTTAATGATTGTCTTTTTAATTTTTTATAGAAATAAATGTTATTTTATATATTATACATAGTATTACATACACTACTTCAACTAAGACAGTATTTATTTGACATAATTATAGCAATTATTGTATTTATTTGTATAATTATTATCATTGTGAATGAATAGTAATAATTATGATACATAAATCTTTAAAATTAATATAGAAAAAAATTTCACATAAATTTAATAATATTCAACATTAATATTTGACATTTGAAAGTACAGTTTTTAATCACTAATGTTTTTTTTCAAAATAAACTTTTAAAAACTATATTTGTCTGAACGTTATTAGTAATATCTGAATAAAATCTACATTTAGAAAATTATTTTAAATAAATAAGTCGTGATTAATAAACTATTTGCTTAAAAAAATTACTGAATATTTTTTTACAATTGCAATAAAATTATTATATTCTATTTATTTTATTATTGGTATTTTTTGGAAACTACAATATAAAAACTATTAACTTAATCATATTTTTATTATTATTATTATTACTTTATTAATGTATTATTATTAATAACTGAATATTTTTATTAACTTTATTGAATATATAGTACAACTATACAGGTATATGTAATCAACTAAATCCATTATTATACAAATAATCGCTTGAAATACCAAGCCATCAATGAAACTATTATTTTAGTGCCATTAATAGTGCCATATATTATTAAATATCAATTTACAGGTCAATTATGGTAAAAATTGTTTATTTATATATATTTTTTCTCAAAAAAAAATCTTAATGTTTTTATGGGTGCTAATTGCTAGTTTGACAAAACAAAAATACAAACTTTTATGTCATATAAAAATATTTTTAAGGGAAGTCAATAATATATTTTAACATTTTTTGAGGATATCTGTTTTTTCTTATATTTTTCAATATTTTTTTAGACAAAAATATATTGAAATATAATTTATATATAATATAAATTTACAATATTTTACAGATGTGATCATAAACTTTGTAATACAGATGTTACACTCTAAGTATGAATTGAATGCTAAATAATTGTTTAGATAATAAAACAATAATATTTTTTTAATTAAAAAAAATAATTGCTATTTTTATTATTCAATAGATTATCAATTGTTATCAAAAAATAGTAAATTTAGTAAATGACACCACATTTGAGATTCAATTGTATTATAAAATGTGTTTTTTTAAATAATAAAAAAGCATACAACACACTATATATAATACAATGTTTTTTAAAATGTCAATTAATATACAATCATAAATCGTTGGTATTGATAATTTTAAAATAAAATTACTTAAGGCATGTATTGATAGCCTCAAACAATTTTTTTTAATGATATGTGTCACGTAATCTATCTTTTTTCAAAAAAAACTTGTATAACATTACAGAAATATTTTAAAATTTGTAAATTGTTCCTTAATATCATAAAATAGTATTTAAATAAAAATTTTACACATTTAAAGAAACAATTACATACATAGAAAAATAAGTATTAACACAAACAATGCATTTTTATAATAATATTAATAATTATTATAAAAATATTATTATTTTATTATTATTATTATTATTATTATTATTACTTAGCAGTTTTATGGTTTTCTTGAAAATTTTAATGAATTGTGATTTTATGTTAATAATAATATATTTGTTTTTTTTAAAAATTATTTATTATATATACTGTGCTTAAAAACTAATAAAAAATTCAGTATTATTTTAAATATATTTTATATATTTATAAAAAGTTGTTTTATTTACATTTGAAGATATTTATACCACAAGTCTCACAAATTACTACAATAAAAACACTAGTTTTTTAGTACAACATTTAAAGTATTTAGAAAAATATTTATCTTATTTCTGTGAAAAACATGTATACTATTATACATAGAATTATTTGTTGAAATTATTGAAAATTAAAATTTTTAGTTGCAAACTAATAAAAACACTTACATATATTATTCAGATTATTAATAATACCATACAATCATTTTTATATTTACAAATTAAAAATACAAAAAATATAAGCATTGATGTATTAACAATAATCATTTTAAAAATGTATCAATTTTTATTACTATTAAACATGAAATATATTTGGCATTGGTTTTAATGGTATTTAATTTAAACTATTTAAGTATATTTTATTTTATAAACTTAAAAGCAATTTTATATTAAATAAATTATATTCCGTGTAGATGTAAAAGTCGCATAAAAATGCAATTATACAATATTTTATGTATAGATTATATAATCATATAAAATGCTTGGGCTGTATAAGTTTATATACAGTATATATATATATATACTGTATAACACTACTGTATAAGTGATATTTAATAATAAATTATATGATTTCATCCCAACTAATAGTAGCTGTCATGTCTTAAAGTGATGTGTTGGTGATATGTAGTTTTATAAAACCAATAATTTATAGATTTAAATCTACATTAAATATTTATAAATTAAGTAAATCTTTACTTAGACTAAACAGATAGACATATACACAACGAGAGAGAGAGAGAGAGAGAGAGAGAGAGAGAGAGAGAGAGAGAGAGAGAGAGGAGTGCAACAAAAAATCTAATAAAACAGGAAAATGTTCAAAATTATTGCATCTTTTAGTTTACTATATAAACAGTGAAAAACTGGTAGAAAAACAAAACTGATTAGCATTTTCTCTATTACTTTGCATTTTTAAATGCCGACGACTCCTAACTCTTAAGCAAAATAAGAAAAAGTTTTTCCTAACTTGAAATCTAAATGTTTGTGAAAATTTATATTTATGTTTTAAAAATACAAACTAAAAAAATTAAAAACTAATAAAACAGTATTTGTCAATTCAGCTGAAGGGCATATAAATATATATACGATAGACTAGTATTAATACATTTTGGGGGCAATAGTTTAGGTGCAGCCAACACACTGTGTTGTTCAGGTGCTCTCGTCTCTGATCAAAGACGATGATTAAGTCCACATAAATTTGCAAACGAGTTGTAAAATGCAGTTTATATTTAGTCAAAGTTTGTAGTTTGTGTTTGTATTAAAACTTATTTACAAATGTATTGCTTTAAGTAAATTGATTGCAAATATGGATGAGAAAAATGTCTGGTAATTGACTTCATTATTATTAGTACATTATATTTGTGGCAAAACATATTTGAAGTGCTACTCTTGTTTCACAGTTTCTAATTAAAAAACTTTTAGTATGTGTTTGTATGTGTGTCTTATTATACAAAATTAGTGATATATTGCTTTTTATATATATATATATATACAGTATATAATGTTAATTAGTTATAGTTTGTTTTTTATTTTTTAAATAAACTATTGTACTTTTAAAATAAAATGTGTAGTTATTTTTTTAAAATGTGAAGTTTTGAATAATGCGAGGAAAACCTGTTGAGAGATGCATTGAAAACAACAAATACTAAATGAAAAAAAAGAAAAATAAGATTTTTATATTTATTTGCAAAACAAGTCATCGTTTTTATACTTATATATTATTTTATATGTATATAAATCTCTATATTTGAAAATAACTAAATTTCCAGGATTTTAACGCTACTATTTCACGGAGTTTATCCCCCAAAGAGTTCAGTATATATTTAACCACTTGTTTGGAGGAAAGCCATACCAAACATACATACAAACACAATAGGGTTTTACGCCAACGACTCTTATAATTAAAAAGCCAAACAAATGAAGAGGAGTTGTGTATATATGTGTTGTATATGCGATGTGTAATCAACCAAAATGTGAGTTAAGTTTTTTTAAGAGAGAAAAAAACATTGCTTTTAATTACTTGTTTTTCACATATCATTTCCCACTTAAATATAACCAAAATTGGTGTACATATATATACAGTATATATATATTAAACTAAACTTTATAAAAAAAATAAATAAATAGATTTATTGAATAAAATCTATATAAGGAGTTATTTGTATATTTTTTTAATGAAAAACTAAACTTTTAAGTTTTGTTATATATATTTATTGTGTTTATTATCTGAGTAAACATTTACAGTAATTATTAATATTCAGTTTATTTAAAAAATCATAATCAGATTTTTCAAGTAAACGGTTCGTCTATTTTCGTGACAATACAGTTGTGTAACAAAAGTGAGATAACGTTTATAAACAAAAATATAAATAATAATAATTATTATTGTTATCTAAAATTGAATTGAGTTTTTCAAAAGTGTCTTTATCTAAATACAGTAGTAGTATATAAAAATCATTGAATTGTGAATTAAGAAAAAAAAGTCTACCCCCAGAAAAAACCGGTCAAACACTGGTATTTTTTTGGCACAATTATCGACTCGGATAGTGTTGAATATGAATT
This sequence comes from Oppia nitens, assembly GCF_028296485.1. Taxonomy (NCBI): domain Eukaryota; kingdom Metazoa; phylum Arthropoda; class Arachnida; order Sarcoptiformes; family Oppiidae; genus Oppia; species Oppia nitens. Next base: position 1,766,068 of record NW_026533252.1, on the reverse strand, counting down.
TTTTTTTAGATATATAGTTTGTCAAATTGCTGTCAAACTAACTAAGAAACTGTGAATTCAATTGTCTAATTTTAAAGACATACACCTATTGTTTGCCAATTTATTTCAAAAGAGATTTTTTTTGAAAAGATGTTATGTTTTTTTTATTAATATAAAGAAATAACATTTTTATTATTAATAAATAGTGTGCTATAAAATGCTTGATCACTGATCTTAAAGTGACTCTCAAATTGCAGGAACTGCTACCACAAGAATTTCCGTTTAAAATTTTATACTATTATGAAATATTGTATATAATTTATATATATATATACTGTATATACTAATAATTTAATACTTTTTTTTATATATTTTTACTGATGGTTAGTGTTTGTACTCAATATCTAGTGTATATATATATAAATGCTATAAAAATCAATAGTTTTAAAATATTTTATTATTAATAATAATATACAATGTCATGTAATGTAATATTTTGTTTGAAAAAAAATATTTTATTTTATCAAATCATATTAAAATTGAATTTGTCTCAAAAGTCAAATCAATTACTCTATTATACTACAGTAGATTATAATATTTGCTAAATTAATAACTATTAATAAAAAATATGAATAATCACTAAATTACTTGTGTTTATTATTATTGCTAAATATCCTTGAATTAGTCAAAACATTATAAGCACTAGATTTTAAATATTGTCGACAATTTTATAGCATTATAACTGTGTTTAGACAGCGATATGTGATGTCATTGATATCGACATTAATAAATAATTATAATAATAATATTATAATTATTATTTTTGATACCATACTGTGAATTTATCCAAAATCTGTGAATAAAGTAAATTATAACTTAAATTTAATTATATTTTTAAAAATTGAAACCCAATTTTGATTATCAATTGATACCGTGGGAGTACTTCCTATTACATAACAACAAAAATCTGATACAAAATATATTGAATGTGTGTATAATGTGTATATACTATGTCTATATAAGAATATTAAACTTTTAAATAATAAAACAGTTTCAATAAAAATATATTTATATACAATTAATATTTTTTTGCCAATTTAAACAAAACCTAAATAAATATAAAGCTATTTTAATTATTTAAACAAATATTTATCTTTTTCTAACAATAATAATATGATATAATAATAATATTGTAATTTTGTTGAACAGCTTCAACAGTGTTTGGATGTCATACAAGAGTATTAGTGATGAGTTTTGTGATTCAAATTATTTTTAGAGTCAATAATAGACTGTAATAATAGTAATAATAATAATAATGAATATATTATAAGAAGAGTATATCTGGTGTTTGCTCTCTTCGCTGTCGAAGACATCAGTTTTCAATAGTCTATAACAAGAATAGTTGTCATCGAAAGAAAAAAATGTTTTTCACACCCTTTTGGCGATCATTGAAGTCCCGATCGTTGTTTATATTGGTTTCTCTCAGTTGGTTAGCACTTATTATCTTCATATTTACCGTTAGCAGTGTCTACCAGCGGGTGCCCTACGAAACTAGTATTACGCCCGAAGTGGACGCCAAATATATCAAACTAAACGAACGGCTCAATGATGCGAACCAACAAATCGAGACATTGATGTCTCAAAACCGAGAATTGGCTCAAAATCTGAAAAAATTGTCGGAATTTAAGAGTCAAATGAAAAAAGAAATGATTGATAAAAAGTTACGGGAAGTCAATAGAGAGTCATCAATGATAAATGTGACCAAACCTAACACCCAATACGAGTTGGCCTTTCGTCGTATCAGACAAAATACCGACGAGTTGTGGCACTTCTTGAGAAAACGGGTGCCAAACAAATACATGTCTTTCATCGATGAGTTGCGTTATAATATGTATTACGACTTGAATGTGATCGCCGATCGGGACAATCACTGGCGTAGGAATGAGCGCAAGAATCTCAGTGATTACGTGCAAAAAGCCATTTATCGGCTACAGAATCCTCGCGACTGTGATAAGGCTAAGAAGTTGATCTGTGATCTGAACAAGTACTGCGGCTTCGGCTGTCAGATACATCATTTGGCCCATTGTTTTGTGGCCGCAATGGCACTCAACAGAACGTTGATCGCTGAAACGTCCGGTTGGCGGACAGCGTCTGTTAACAAAAATGTCTGGAATAAACTGTTCCAACCGTTTAGCCAAACGTGTTCATCGCCCGATGGCCACAATCGTACCGATTGGGGCAGTGGCGACCAATTGGATACATATCAAGTGCTTTACTATCCCATTATAGACTATATATCCCCGATTCCCGAGTTTCTACCACTAGTTATACCCGAACAGATTGCAGATGTCGTCATCAGACAAAGCGGTGAACCGTTTATTTGGTTCATCGGACAAGTGCTCAATTATATTATGCGTCCATCAAATAAAATGACTGAATATCTACATAAATTTAAACGAGACAATAGCATAGCACATCCCATCGTAGGATTACATGTGCGGAGGACCGACAAGATTGGCACCGAAGCCAAGATGCACTCATTGGACGAATACATGTATTTTGTCGACGACTACTACAACAAACTTGATGTCCGCAATGCGCGAAAAGGAGTCGATAAAAAAGTCGAACGACTCGTCTATTTGGCCACTGATGAACCTGAAGTCTGGAAGAAAGAGATAATGCCTTACAAAGAGAGTGGTTATGTGTTTAAAGGAGATGTCCGACTGTCGGAAACGGCCGATCCGTCACAGAGACATGAGTTCGAGTCTTTGCACAACGTTGTCGTCGATATACTACTTCTAAGTCAATGCGATTTCATTGTCTGCACTTTTAGCTCACAAATATGTCGATTGGCCTTTGAGTTGATGCAAACCAGAGATACAGAACAAGACATGTCTACCGCTTTCTACTCTATAGACGATATCTATTATTTTGGTGGACAGGTATACGAATCATTGAATAATCAATAACTAATTAACTAATCTTATAATCACTTGACAATAGGTATTTCACGGCAAAAAAGCCATAATCAGTCATAAGGCGCACAACTCACAAGAGATCAGTTTCAAAATAGGAGACATATTAGGCATTGCAAACAATCAACACAACGGCTATAATGATGGCGACCACAACCGTACTAAACATAAAGGTCTTTATCCGCGTTTCAAAGTCACTGAATTCATCGAAACGAAACCGTTTGGCGTTTTTTGATTAGTATTTAAATTTTAAAACATTTTTGTTATTTAATTCACAAAATACTAATCATAAGTCCATAAGACGTTCTCATATTTCTAGTGTTTATTGTTAACTAATTTTTAATAAATTATTATATAATTAATTTGTTTATCATTTTTAAATAGGTTTAAATAATTTATTTTTATATTTGTAATCATATATTATTTATTTATTTTTTTGTAATTCATGATATTTATCTGCGAAAATAATATATATAATTTTTAAGACAATAAAAAAATTGACTAGCACCTTTTTTGATAACTATTAATGTCAACCGTTTGAGTAATAAATATATAAACTATATATAAAACTAATGCTACATTTATACTTTAATGATAAATATTACATATTAGATGAAAACAAACACAAAATAACAATAATTATCGATCAAAAAATTACCGGTAATTAGCTTTCTTTCGTTTTGATTTTCTTTGGTAACGAAAAAATTTGGACTCAATTTTATTAATGATTGGTAGCAAATGTTTTGTCTTACACTGAAGTAATAAACAACACAACTTCATGATCACAGTCAACGATTCGGACCATTTGTCTGGATCTTTGTCGACAAACACATATGGTCTGTGAAAAGCCTTTCCGTGATTACAAGACCATACTTTAAGCAATTTGTCTGAAAAATTAACCGACAATTTTTCGGTCAATTCGGGACAATTCATTCGTCTTAAGGCAAATTCTGTGGCAGTAGTTAATGGATACATCGATGGCTCTATTTGATCAACAAATGATACTTCAGTTGAAAACTCTCCGGACACTTCTTGTCGATAGTCATATGATTTATGTTCTAAATATCACCGAAAAAAAACCGGAAACTTATTATTATTCAAATAATTTTAATTCCAATACAAATTAGAAATACCTTTTTGAGAAATAGATGTATAAATCAAATCATTGCGTTTCCTAAAATCACATTTATTTCTTTCCAATAATTGATTGACCATAAGATCTTCATCTTTGACACCACAGAATTCACTGAAACCAATAAAAAATAATAATTTTTTAATTAACACAATATAGTAATTATTACTATATGAGTAAAAAAAATAAATAAAATTACTTTCTATTCAATGGTATATTATATTGTTGGATCACTTTAAGTCGGTGTTGACAATACTGTTCCCATTGGCACCAATTGAAGACATCTGTGACATTGACAGCGTAATGACTCAAACGCATTTCAGACGAATCATTTAACATAAACAACTGTTTGAGTACCACAACAATGATCATCGCAGCCCATCTTTCGTAATGCGGAACTGATGGCAATGGTTTGTCACAAATTTTCAACAATACATTATAATTACGATCCATAACATCAGGGAAATGTTGAAAGAGATCGTAATGTTCTTCAATTATCTCAATCAAATCTGTCGGCAAATTGAGATCTTTAATTAATCGCTCCATTAGTTTTCCGATATCCGGTTTCGGGAAGCATTCGATACCAATATAATCGGCAATTTTACCGGACAACAGATTTATTGTAAAATACGAGGGAATATATCGGGAAGTGAAGGCTTCAAAATCATTCGGAATGAACAGCCAATCATCGGGTAAACAATTCGTACAATTATAGTACGGAATATGTCTTTGTTGAGCCCAACGGATCAAATCAAAACAAAAGATATCGGTTTTCATTAAACGAAGCGTTATATTGATAATGGCCAGTGTTTTTGGTAAAGAAACAAAATCAAGAAAATAATTGGAACTAATATTCCTCGAATTCTTCAGATATGATAATGGAATAAATTTCGAGAACAGTTTAGTCGATTTAGTTAAGTTGTCAATTAATTCTCGATCGAAATCATTAATTTCACATTCATTTTCATCAGTCATCTCTAAAATATTAATCTTTTTTTCTTTATCTTCCAATTCTCTTATAATCTCTTCTTCTTCATCGAAATCTTCATTGACTAACAATGATTCTGTCAATTGTTTTTCGTCCAACAAATCGACGGTTTCATCAAATGATGAGTTGATATCAATCTCAGCCAACATTTTATACAATTCTCGTCGCGTCTCAAGAGATAACTTATGAGATGACTTGTATTTGTAATAATCGCGTGATTTTGTAATATGACGGCCATTGCATTGCATTTCGGGTCGACTCTTGGGTCGAATCAATTCTATCAGTGAATTCAACTGTTCCGCCGTTACGATCACACTGTCGTTGTCTAATCTGTAGTTACTCTTAAAACCCAAATCACTTGATCCGTATTTGAACGGTTTCAATGCGTCTATCACTTTGTTGGTCAGTATCTGATGATCACGATATCTAGTGGCCGGATGCAAGCGTCGGGTAATCACCTCGTCGTCGGCCGACTCGGTGTCAGTGAAGGAGAGCTGAGCTTTACGTAAATATTGAAACCAAACAGTCATTGTCGACCATTTAAAGTCATCCAAATTCATGTCCAGTGCATTGATTTCGTAGACTTTCAACATCTGATTAATGATAATAATATTGAATGCTTCGGTTGAAGTCCAGAGTACACTCGTTCGTGTCCTCTGACGCTCTCTCGGCTTACGAGTAGACTTAATCTCTTTGGCCATAATTTTGGATCTGTCTATAAACGTGACCTCACTTTCCTGTGTGAAACCCTATGTGTGTGTATATCAAGGGATCAGTTATGACATCAAGACATTCATCGATGGTATTGATGTTGTTGTTGTTGTGTACATACCTGTGACTGTGTCTGACATATACAACAATAGAGAAGACCATTTTCTTCCTCGAAATCAGTTGATCCGCACCGTTGACAATGCATTTGATCATTAATATCAACAAATCATTAGTTAATTCACATGTTTTTGTGTTTCAAAATTGATATTTAATTTTCAATAATAATAATAATCTACAAATAACATACAATTATACCTTTTTATAATTACTGACTCTACGCTATTGATATTTTAAATAGGTCCAAATGTTCAAATAGGTTATTCATAATAAACGATATTAACTTTTAAATGTTTTTATAAGTTATTGAAAAATTATTTTATAAATACAGTATTAATATATTTAAATTATAGTTAAAATAATAAAAATTAAAATAAATGATTTAGTGAAATATAAATTTTTAATAAATTAAATCAAATAAATGTGTAATTATTTTTATTATTACCATAAAATGTTGAGTATGTGATAATAATAATAAATAAAATGATTTTTACAAATAACTTACAAATATTAAAATAAATACTAAAAATTTAACAAATTATTACATTTATGTTGAAATAAATTTGTAAAAATTGAACGAAAGGGCGAAAAAATTATATACTCTATAAATACTTATAAATTAAGTGAAAACTTAAATACTAGAAAAAACTTTTAACAAATTTATGGAAATAATTATTTTAATTTTCTATCAGTTGACTGAACTGTTGGTAACCATAGTTGTTGTCGAGGAATGTTAAGTGGATTAGAGATCATCTTCGATGACAACAGTTGTGACCACATTAGCGATGGTATGCCATACGTGTTGTCATTTGAATTTCGTTTATCATTAAACTCATCGCTTCTCTCCAATGGATGTATTAGTGGATCGTCGGCGACAACTAGTTCTTCTTCTTCTTCTTTTAAGAATTTTTCATTTTTCTGTTCAAACAACGGATCACTTTTGATATCGAGTCCATTGTTGTGACCATTGGATGAGTTTTTCTCTGTTTTATAATCACTGACATTAACGCCGATTCCTTTCATAGTTTTCCTATACTTTGCTCGTCTATTCTTAAACCACACCTGAATCCTGGCTTCGGGTAAATGAGTTAACAGTGCTAACCGTTCCCGAGTCGATACATCCGGATATTGGGTTCGACTAAATGTGGACTCGAGTGCCGCCAACTGATTGTGTGTAAATGCTGTACGACTTCGGCGCTGCTTTCGAGCGTCAGATGAGTTGACCACCGAAGCACTCATTATATTAAGTGTCAAATCTTTTTTTTTTTTTTTGTTGAAAAATATATATTTTGAAACAAAATAATTAAAACAAATAATTACTAACCATTTAGATTGGATAATGAGTTTTCATATGAATTGATCCACTGGTTGTTCACACCGACGCCCATATAGTTTTGGTAACCAAATAAAGCAGTATTTCTGTCCAACTGTGGTAATGAACCAAATCTTAAGAGATTATTTGTATTATAGTATGGATTCATTTGTGAGGAAGTGTTGTTAGCATTTGTTGGATGAGCTGTTGACGATATCAACGGCTGATTTACAATCTGATGACTGAAAGCCAAGTCTGGAGTCGACCCCTATATATATGTATGAAAAGATTTGTTAATAAAATTTAAGCGGAAATTAATTTGCGATTTCATTTAATACTAAATAAATACTTACGTGTTGTAGGGCTTGAAGATTGTGACGGTTATGGTTGTCATACATAATCTCCAAGTGTTTGGTTGTCCGTCTCAAAGCAATTAGTGATTCGTTTAAATAAAACAAAAAACTTTGGATAATATAAGAGATCGGATTGTTTTACGCAAAGTAACACTTTTTCTTTCTTTTTTTGTTTGTTTGTTGTCACAGAAAAAGTTAATACTGTTTTGTTTGTTCAGTGTTCAGGTATTGAATAACTTAGAGTAGGTATAGAAATGATATAAAGATTGATTTTAAATGAAATTACGATTATATATCTGATAACTATCTACAACTGTATTACAATCCTATGGTATGGTTCTCATTGAAAGCTTCACAAATGGTATGGTATAGTATGGCTAAACTCCCGGAGCATTGAGAGTGAACTGAGAGATACATAGATTGATATAAAAGATAGGGATGAGATAAGTGAGTGGAGAAGCGTTGATGTCTTTCTCAAAAATAAATGCAAACTTTAGTTGAACTCAAAAAGCATTTTAGATTTGTTGCTATAAATCCTATTATCAGTGAATATAAGGATTTATGTGTGAAAGAGAGTAAATGTATGCGTATTGTTAATGCTATTCATGGGCTATTTACACGGCTATACCAACATTGCTATATATGCTACTGGTGCTCTTCAAATACATATATATGTATAGATAAATATATATATATATATGATATATAGATATATATGTATAGACAAGCTTTTGGATGCACTTAGAAAATAGCGAGAAATGAAAGCCTCTTATGGAGTGAATTGTTGTTTGTTTGTTCATTAAACAAATCGCTTTCACCATCGCTTTGCAATTTTCATTGTACAGCACTACCAGTAGTGTTGCACTGGTAGGTATTGGTCGGTAATGCAAGTGATGATAGGGACTGTGATAGTGTAGTAGTGTTTGCATTTTGGGAAACCTCTCCATAAAATCTATAATATCCTTAATCCTCAAATGAGCGCATTTAATGCACTCAACACTTGTGTGAACGCCTAACCTATTAATGTACTCCACATGTATACCCCCGGTGTGTATATAACTAACTTTGAAACAAGAGACTGGTATCTGTTTGATGGGGTCTGACATCGCCACCTAAATCACCGGTATATTGCTGTATACAAGCAATTCATTACAATTTAATGCATCTGTAAGTATAGTAATGCAATCGAGAGACCGTTGCAATTGATTGCTCCCTTTCGTCACACCTGTTATAACCATTGTTTAGGTATGTCATACTGTATAAGCACACACACACACATACACACACATAGCTAACAATACAAATGATATGTTACCCGTATAACTTACCACTAGTTCTATACGGACACTACATTGTAAAGTATAGTAAATAAAAGTGTGGGTTTACCTCCCATTAAAACTAAATGTTTCTAATCTTAAAATTTGAGTCTTAATATATTTATATAGTATATACTGTATATCACATAAAACTAATAATTGATACCTTAATCTCTTTATTTTTGTCCCCAAAAAAATCTACAGAAATCTTTTAATAAAATCATTTAATACTAATAAGATTTACATGAATTTCCTTAATCCTTATTTTAACGGATTATTCACATTTTTCATATCACAAGTTGTTTCTGATAATTATATTAATTTTTGAAACTTTAGACAAATGTTTCAAATTCTCAAGAAACTGATTTCCAATAAATTAATTTTGAAAATTATTTTAACATTTATTTATAAAATATAAAATTTCTTAAGTAGTATTACTATTAGTTTTATTTAGTTTTAAACAGTTTACAGATTGATTAAAATTATAAGAAATATATTTTAAATTGTGCTAATTTTTGTTTAATAAAATTGAATTTATGCTAAAATTAAAATGATTGACATTTTTAAGAAGGTTTATAACTGCGTTAAAAGTATTGTAGTTTTATATTCTTATACTAAGCAATGATACATACAATGAGAATAAAGTAAAGTAAAGCTAATAAACCAATATTTGATAACTCCTTCAAAACACTTTTTATTTACTCACCTGTGCTTTACTTATGTTTCATATTATTATTAATGTTTGCTTTATATCATATTATACATTTGTACATAATATTAGTTAGACATAAATTTACTCTTATTTTTAAGTTAATTAAAAGATTTTTTAAATATCAAACAAATGATATGTTTGTTATTTTAGGCGAAAAGGTTTAATAATTTTCAAATGAAATTATGCGACAATTTTTATAATTAAACAATATATACATATTGTACTGTATTATACGGTATTTATTTAAATTGTAAACTTGACATAATAAGCTTAAAAAATATTTTTTTATTCATTGTGTAACACAAGATAACTAACCCATACTCTCATCACTTTAAATATAAATACTATGACTGACTATTGAGATGCATATATGATATATAATATGAAAATTAATGAATAAACATATTGTGACCTCATTTATAGGAGTTGTCATCAATATATCTCTCAATTTATTATTTGTTTTCCGTTCCCTTAATTTTTTTGGCTAACATTTCAATTTAATTTCACTTATATTTTTCTGAAAAAAATAAACTATAATTAGATCAAAACGCTGTTTATATGCTTAAGTTTCGCCACTAAGTATTGCGATTAAATGTTTGAAATAAATTGTGTTACTATTAATGAACTTGTATTTTATAAATAAGAAAAGTTAAAATAATCTATAATATTTTTTAAAAATATTTTTTGCATAATAAATTTCGTAACATTTATTTTTCTGTTTCTTTTTAAAAATATAAATAAATTTTAATTGAAATTTCACTTTTAATGTAACTTTAAATAGATTTTGAAGGGTTTAGAAAATAAAAAAGGACTGAAAACTTACAAAATAAGTTTATAGTATATAATAAAAGTATTCAAATATATTAAATATATTTATTTAATATATCTTTATCTTATATTATAATATTTATTATCATATTATGGATGAAAAGCATACAATAAAATAGTTTAATGCGACAAAACTATTATTTTATTTTTTTTAACTTAATTTTATTATCTCTTAAATCGCAAAAATAGATAAAAGCATTTCTTTAAAAATCCATCAGATATTCACACAACAATCCATTGAAATCCTATTTCGCTAAAAATATATACAAAAATAATACATGAAAACAAAAATCCTATCTAGTGTTGCATTTTAACAAAATGCTAGCGATTTAAATATATTTATTTAATATATATATATATCCTAACATTTACCATAATTGTATGGATGTCTATAAATTAAGATTAAGAATATTATGTAATATATGATATACTACTGTATAATATCATATATTTAAAAATTATTAAATCATGTCTTAAAAGTAATACTTGTTGAATAAGAGTTGCCCCCTATAGTTGAAAACTAACAATTTTTTGTCAAATTAATCGGTAATTACTTGATAAATATCAAATTAATAATATGTTTCAATTTATTTTAAGACTATCTTATATTTAATCTACATTTATATTTACTTTACTTATTCGTCTAAGTTATAAACATTTTTAGTGAAAAATGTTTTAAAATAGATAATATAAAAACACTTCAGTTTACATATTAACAAATTAAGCTTTAAAACTATTTATTTAATATTTATCAATATTATTTTATTTATTATTGTGCTAAAAAATAGAACTTGTTTAATTTTATCCGTTTTTATAATGTACTAGTTCATTTTATCGATTATTATGTATAAAGTTTTATGGGATTTATGTTACTTTATAATTAAATTAAGTTTTTTTTTAAATTAAGTTATTCGATAACTTTAAAAAATACATTAAATATGAAAAAAGATTTTCATATCACAATATTTATTTATTAAAAAAAATACTAAAACAATATGTAAACTCTCATTAAAAGTTTTATATTAATTGAGTAAAATGTTTTGTTTTCCAAATAAAATTTCATATATTTTGCATTAAATAGACAAATACTATTAAAAACGATTAAATAAATTTTATAAAAAGATTATTAATTAAAAAATAGCCTGATAAGTTATTATAATAAAAAAGTGATTATAATTAGTTTCTAGACTAATATACTATCATTTTTAGACAAATAAAAAACTTGATCAATATGTTTGAAATTTGATTTATTTTATTAAATCAATTATTTACAATTTAAAGGTTGTTTTATTAAGAATATATTAATCCTGTTATTTTTTAAAATTCAATTTTGATTATAGAGATAGAATTATTTTTTAAAAAAGAAATTCTCTAATTATAATAAATAAAATTTAAATTTGTAATAAGATTTAAATTTGGTCTATGAATAGTGTTTTTTAAATATTTATTTTTATACATTTATTTTTGTCCTAAATGATGATGAAATATATTATATTACTATATTTATTAACTTAAATAAATATATATATATATATATATATATATATATATAACTTATATATATAATTACAGTGTATAGAGTAAATTAAATAAATTAGTTTGGATAATAACATCTAATAATACAATTTTAATATATGTACTGTATAAATATATTTATATATCTATATATATTTAACATTTAATATGAAATAGACAAAAACAAAAACTCAAAAAATACAGCTTTTGATAATTAACAAAAATATAAGCAAACAAACAAACAAATATTTGAAATAATACAAAATAACAAAATATTTCAATAAACAAAACCACAAAAAAACAAATCCAAATCAGACCACTAAACAAATCATCGGAAATTTGAGTTGAAATTTGTTTTAAATTATATTGATGTCAAACAAGATGTCACACAAGATATTTGATCTAAAGAGACAATTGATTTGTTGAATATTCTTGAGATTTAACAATAATATCATTGATTTTTTAACCATCTTTTCGGATGAGAGACGAATTATATTCATGTTTTATTTCTGTCTGAAAAATGAGAATCTTATTTGAGATTAATTTTTTATTTTTTTCTAAGTTATTATTTAGTGTTACATTTATTTTTATTAAAATAGCTTAATATAAATGTTATGTAATTAAGTTTTGTATTTTAACAAAAGCCTACCGAAAAAATATTTGTTTTTAAATAATGTCATTAATAACTCAAATCTTAGATTTGTTGTATGATTTGCTAATTATATTTAATATATAATTTATTTTATTATTTTTATTTATGTTAAACATTAATGCAAACTAAAATTTTTTTAAAGCTATTGTTTTAACTATAATATATTTGTTAATTAACTTCTTAGATGTAGTTTTTTAGATTTATTTACTCAATGACATAAATAATTAATTAAATTATAAATAATCATCATATAACTTTAAAGTATATAATTAAAAACTTAATAATTGTCAAAAAAAACTAAATAAATTATTACTAAAACTACCGCATTCTCTCATATTTCGGGACAATATTTTAACACAATATTTTAATCTATGATTTTATTACAAAATTAAATTATGTATATTTTAAATAAAAGTATGTGTAATATTGATAATATTAAATGGTTTTATATCATAATGAATGACTTTTTTATTAATTGATATTCAAAAAAAATTAATTTAATTACAACTACAATTTCATAAAAATTTAAAACAAATTTTTCATAATAAATAAATATTATAATATATATATAAAAAATTAAGTATTGGCGTAATTTACAGTATTTTTATAGTCAAATTAATTTAATTAAAAAAAAAAATCTTAATTAATTTGCTGTCAATGTTGTTGTTAATTAAGAGATTATGAATGAATGAGTATTAATTAATTAAATTGAATTATATATAAATAATAATAAATTAAATTAATCAAATTATGTTTAATCATATTGTATTTGATCAAACATTACGGTTAGTTTTAAGTAGATGTCCTTACTCTCACATCTCTGACCCACATAGCCATCGGCGCACCTATAGGTTTGAGGAACAAGGAGTTACAACAATTAGTTTTGATATTTATATAATATTTCATATACTGAATAATTTATATATATATATATATATACTATATTTACTATTTTAAATACAAACAAAATAACAAATTTATTATCTGATAATAATTATAAATAAAAAATACTTTTTAAAAGTTTAAATCTAGTCTAAGAAAGATATTTAGAATACTATATATATAATAATTACATTTTAATTACAATTAAATGCATTTTTTATTTTTATAATTTAAACTTTTTAATATACATATTTCTCTTCCTATTTATACTATTTATTATTTATTTATTTATATTTATTTTTAAAAATATATATTATTGCTGCTGTATATATACAGTTTATAAATTAAGTAAATATTTAAAAATATTATTTTTTCAAATTAGAAACATATCATAAAAGTCTAAACTCTAAAAGTTAAAAATAAATGTCTTTTAAAAGAGTGTTGAAGAATAAAAGCAAATATTTCATTGAATCACTCAACGAGAGAGAGAGAGAGAGAGAGAGAAATGTTGTCTAACTTTTTTAGGGATGAGATGGGAAAGGGATGACATTTAAAGATAGAGAAAAAATATAGCGATTGTGTGATTACTTACTGGCAAACGTATTCACCGACTGACTCATACAGAGTACATGTGCCGCCATTCAAACAAAACGATGGTATAGGACACGGACGCACGTGTGGCCACAACGGTCCTCTTGTGGTTGTTGTGGACGTCGATGACGATGAAGACTGCCATTTGCCACTACCCGATGACTCTTTGATTATATAGACACGATGTTTGGCAGTGGATGGATGTCTCGACACGACATTAATGGCACGACATTCATAATATCCGCCATCACTGGGATTAACGCGACGGATCTCAAGGCGAGACGTGTGTCTGGTGTGTGATAAACATAAATAAAAATTTTGTCAGACAATTGTCTATTAAAAAAGTGGTATTTTTTGTCGCTAAATGTCTGATAATATAAAAATCTACAAATATATAGATATATTTAAACACTTATTTTAAGTTATTTTTATTTATTGAAACTCCGTTTGAAACCGAATTTTGATTTTTACTATTTGATGGATATTTCAATAAAAGTTTAGAAACTGTTATATAATAGTTCATAACATTAAAAGATTTGATATATAAATAACTTTTATTTATTTATTTTTATAATAGGCATTTCATAATATATTTTAATAAAATTGATGAAAAAGTAGAGATTATATTAAAAAATGATTGTATAATAAATAAATATAATTATAAAAAATGTTTATTATTTTTCATTTTATTATTATTTTTTTTAAAGTCAGGCTTAAAAATAACCTAAATTTTTATACAATTCTTTGAAATTATTCGGTTCTCAATCTTTGATGTTTTCACTCAATTTTAGCGTTCAATTGATTTTTCAAATAAATGAAATGTTTTGTTTTGTTTAACCACAAGAAACTTTTAAGTTATATTATTTTAAATAAATTTTATTTTATTATTAAATTGAAATAATAATAATAAATTCATGAATTTATTTACCGGAGAGATTGAGAGCATAGAGAGATAAATACAGTTACATTGAATTTATCGTTTTTTTGCAATAAAAATCATCAACAAGTTTGGTATATGTATTGTTATTATTATTATTATAATTATTATTATTATTAAATAGATTTTCACAACTAATTTGCTGTGAAATTCACAATAAATATTATTAACTCATTTTTATAAACTATAATATCATTTCTCTATGGTTTAAATATCTTTCAAGAGATTAACCGTAAGATTTTAGTTGTTATTGTTGTCAACGGGTAAGACATAGGGACGGCATTTATATAATTTATATTCAAAAATGAGTATTTGTATGTAGAGTGTGAGGAAAGGGAGAGAGGAATTGTTTATCTGCTTATTATTGATAGGCGTATACGAAATTGTTGGGCACTTACCGGTGCTCTCTGATGACAGTCCGACCTCTATTTCTAAGTCTCTTTCCATTTCGAAACCATTCAACTCGTGGTAATGGATTGCCGGACACTTTGCACCGTAATCTTAGTGTGCCTTTTGTCGGGATGCGGACGTCACCATTAAGTTGGCGCACAATAGGTGTCTTCGCTGTTATTCATTCATTCATTTGCCATAATAAAAGAAGAGAAGAAGAAAAATATTTATAAATAGAGAGTTAAGAAAATTTTTGGGCGAAAAATGTGTCAAATAGTGTCACTATTGAAGAATGTATTGGAAATATTGGAAAAAGTCTTTGAATAATAACACAACAAATGAAATGTCTTTTCAAATGAAAATGAATGTCACCTCTTCTTATTGAATCCAATATTCAATACCTCTTTAATAGTCTTATAGTATTATTATGACTGAAGCTATACTCCAACTGCTCTCTCTCTCTCTCTCTCTTTCAGTTCATACCACACCTAATGAAAGGAACAGTATTTATAGTAAGCATAACCTAAATTTTATCGATACATTGATAAACTATTATATGAACAATTGTAATAAAGTGTGTCTAATAACTGTCTAATTGCAATAGTAATGATAATTTATTCAATTTATTATAACTGTTAGTTCAATACAGTATAGGAATTGTTATTTAGTCAGACATTTATAAAAGTGTTGTTAAAAAGCCTAAAAAGGTAATGATTTACGAATAGTTGAATACTTGAGCCAATAATATATAGTACGAGCTCTCGTGGATTCACAATCTTTAACAATATATAGCTTTCTGTCAATTGTGTGTTCACTAAATAGGGGGCATTTGTCGCCCCCCATACACAACCCGAAAGTCCCGGGGTTTGTTATGTTAATGGTGGCGGCGCGTGGGGTCAGCAATGAGAGGGGAAGAAACGGTACTAAATTAAGATGTATCTAAACTGTGTATATATATATGTCTATGTGAGAGTCCATTGCCGATGAGAGATGGTTGAGATGGTGGACTAGGCGTTAAAAACAGTAATAGAGAGGAACAATATAGTCAAGCATATAGCGAGGTCAGGCCACACAGATAGTCATGGGAAAGTTCAGGTTTTAAACTACTTGGGCTGAGCACCGCACACACCATCAGCAACAGTAAGTAAGACCAGTCAAACCATATATATAAATATAAGTAATAATGCAACTGTCCTTTTGCATCCTTCACCGAGTTCTCCATACCTTTTATATGCCTCAATCACTTATGGCATACCTTTCCATAAGCTCTGTGGATGGCCCTAACCGCTGGTGCTTTTTAAATGGCAGTGAATTTGTGGCAGAATAAAGCAAAAACTGATAAATTACTTTTTGGACCAACACTAACAACATATCATCCGGTGCTTACACAGTGCTGCGGTATACACAAACACACACAAACAAACACACACACACACACACACACACACATACATACATACATACATACATATATACACACCTCAACGATATATATGATGATAACAATAGGCACTACCTATTTTCAGGCTATTTCGCTAACTTTTTAGTTATTGCAAAAAAATGTTATATTATTTCCCATTCGTCTTATTATTTAACTATAGGTTTGTTGCAGTCATCGGACGTACAAATGCATCACAAAAATGCAATGAAAGGCTTTTTTAGTTTAAATTTTGGGTTTTTGTAAAAATATATAATAATGTTTTGGTGAGAGAAAAGTTTTTAGTGAGTGATGCGGACAATGAATTCAAACCAAAAAATTAATGGCCTTTCCTTTTATGTACAGTATATATATATATATATATATTGTATTGTATTGTTGTGTATTTCATGCAATAATTAGACTTTTATTACATTAGATCCATAACTACATCATAGGCCCGACATATAATGTATATGTTATGCATAAAGAGCTGACTTTTCTTTAAGGAAAAACTCTTTTTTCATAACAAAACAAAAATTATATTAACATTCATAGGATTAATGTTATGGCTTTAATAAATTTAATAGTAAATCAATGTTACAGAGCATACACATACACCGCATACACCACATAGGCAGCTGAGTCAACATTTAAATTGGATAATTTATTTTTACTCATAAATATTATGTTATGTTTTTGGCAAAGAGAGAGAGAGAGAGAGAGAGAGAGAGAGAGCACTGGTCTCTATCATAGACATGCACTTCAATTAACTCATCCAAACAATCGGTCGCCAAAACAGATGATATAAACTTTTGATAATAATAATAATAATTGAATAGAAAATTAAACAAAAATTCACTTTAAAATTAATATATGTTTCTATGAAGTGTGTATATGTTTTGTAAGTTTTATATATTCAATATACAGTATACGGTATATTACTGTATATGAACAGCAATTACAGTACAGTATATCTATGAGTAAAGTTATTATGAGTGCCTTTCCTTTGAGTTGATCCGAAATATATGATGACTAAGTAATGAGCTATGAATTAAAGATAAAGAGAGAGAGAGAGAGAGAGAGAAAAGTGTAGAGTTAGAGTGCATAGAGATCTGGGATTTAGGGATGAAAAAAGGGATGCATACAGAGGTCATAGAGATATCATATAAGGGATGACAACGTATAGATTAGTTGTTTTCACTCATTTCAGTCATCATTATAACAAAAATTTATGCCTAAAAAAGTTTTATCTCACAAAAAAAACAAACTGAGAAAAACGTTAAAAAATTATTATGTTTTATGTGTTAAGTGTTTAAAAAGTGAGAGTTGATACACTCCTCATAATAATAATGTACACCAAAAATGATAACATTTATAGCATTTTGCCATTAAGTCTGGGACTCACTATTATGTATATAAATATATATTACTCTTTATTTTTAGATGAAACTAACAGTTAGAAAGTGAGTGAGTGAGTGAGTGAGTGAGTGAGTGAGTGAGAGAGAGAGAGAGAGAGAGAGAGAGATCATATATAAGATGTATGAAGACACAAGACATGGCAAACACAACACTTACCACATCTCTGACACAACACTTTGCGTACAAGACGTGCGGAGCGCTTGCTGTGTGGCTCTGGAGAGGCATATATACTCAAATTGATGGTCGCATGGAGTGGATGAGCGCCAGTAGAGGAGCCGGTACTGCTGCTGCTGCTACTACTACTAGTACTACTACCGGTGCTGCTATTCAACCGCATCCAATGATTCTGATGATGTTGACTAACATTACTATTGTTGCTATTAATACTATTAAAATAATGCACAGAATTGCTGGTTATGCCATTACTACCAGCACTGGTGGTCGCAGCAAATATTATATATTTTTCCTGTGGCCGCAAACTGTCTATTAATTGATTATCTAAATAAATGGCACAATAGGGTGGTTCCGGTTTCACCGATTTATTTCTAACAAAATATAATGTCACATGACTTGTAATCACCACATTTGATGGCATCAAACTCTGGTTTTTAATTAGTTTCTTCACTTGAAATGTGGCACCAATTCGGCCGCTATAGTCTTCAGTGATTGAGATCAGTTTGCCAGTGAAAACTATGGGCGCTAAGTACGCCTTTGAGGCCACATCTAATAGTGACTTCCACTGGACCGGTGGTCCCGATGGACACCTATCGGTGTTTGGTGTGGACGACACTTGTATAAAGTTTGTATGCATTTGGTCCGTCTTTGTGGAGATTGTCCGAACACTAGTTTCCATATGCCTTGTATTGACAGCACTTATATATAAGTTTGTCACTCCAGCGGACAGGTAGCTGAGTTCTGTGGCCAATAGCGCGCCGGTTATCACCAAAAATACCGTATGGTTTAGATGTTTAAGGTGTTGGCAAAAAAGCATTATATAAAATAATGATTCAGAAATTTTGTTTATTAATAGACACATTTTAACTAAATGATCAATCGTTTCACATAATCAATCATAATTGTTTTGCACGTTTTAACATTATAATTATTTTTTTTAGATAATTTTATTATTAATATTAATACCACAAATATTATACATTAAACATAATATTTAGAATAATAATAATTTACATCTTCTTTAAAAAAAATTAATTGTTCACATTTTTAAAAACAATTATTAATTTTTAAAAAATTAAATCACATTTCAATAATTTTTCTATATATATATATATATAACAAATT
This sequence comes from Oppia nitens, assembly GCF_028296485.1. Classification (NCBI taxonomy): domain Eukaryota; kingdom Metazoa; phylum Arthropoda; class Arachnida; order Sarcoptiformes; family Oppiidae; genus Oppia; species Oppia nitens. Next base: position 1,746,540 of record NW_026533252.1, on the reverse strand, counting down.
ATAATTAATATAAAACAAACAAACAAACAAAAAATCACTAAAAAGTTTTTTATTCATATAACTGATGTTTTGTGTAGAAAATAAAAATTGAATTTTAAAAATTTTGTCGAAGAGTTTTTGAAAAATTATTAAAAGATGTGATACGAGTGTAACTGTGTGTATGAGTGTGTAGAGTATGTATACTATCAATAGAGTGTTGTAAATAGTGTTTGCTTTTTGCCATAATTAAGTTTGTCTAAAACCCAACTGAGCAATATCTATGGTCTATATTGAGATTAGCAAAAGCAGTTATAGTATATATACAGTACATACACTATAGATACCATATACACACACACACACACACACACACACACACACACACACACACACCGCACTCACTCATACAACATAATCTATTTTCAAATACAAACTCTCCAAACACTTAGATAATCATCGCATATGAGTTCAAAATCTTTATAATTAGCAATCACTGGCTTTTGAGATCTGATTTACACACTTTTTAAAAAAATTATTATTATTATTATCGTATTATATTTATTAAAACATATTTTAGTTTAATTATGAATTTTACATAAATTTAATAATTTAAATTATTATAAAATTTTAAAAACTAGTGTGTATTTCGCAATCAATTTATTATGAATTTTACAAAATAATAATAATAATAACAGCGTAATAATTGTTATATAACAAAAAATTATGCTAAATAAATACAAAACAATAAATAACACAAAAAATATAAATAAATATAAAACTTTAATCCTCTAATCGATGAATGGCTTATTATTTTTTCTCCAATTGTTTAAACTTGGATTCTGCAAAAAAATAACAAAAAAAATTGTTATAAAAACTATTTTCACTAAAACACATCAATCAATCAAATTAACGATTAAACTGATATTAAAAAGTTGCAAAACATTATCCACAAAAAAATTAAAATTTAATTTTTTCGGTCAACAACTTAATAGTTATCAAATTAAGTAATATTTTTTGGTAATAACCGCAGCGGTCGTGGCCTCGACCGAAGTGGCCATTAGTAGTAAGTCATAGGCGGACCCCCGGTGTCTGCGCCGCCGCCCATTCACTGTCAATGTATATCAGCAACAAACACAAGAGGGAGTCATAGAAATACAATAATACAGTAAATTTAAGTATTTATTGTTATATTTCTGTTAAAATGTTGTAAATATAAAACTTTTTTGTTATTTTTTATTATAAATAAATGCTAAATACTGTTAAATTATAATGGATTGCTATATATTGTAAATAAAAGACAAAAAATTAAAATTCAGGGAAATTCTTAATTAAAAATATATATAATTTATATATTTCATGAATTTTTGTTCTCATATTTTTCTATATTTGTTTATATTTTTATTATACAAAGCAATTCTAATATAAAAATACAAATCTTTAGATAAATTCAGTCTCAAAATGCATAAAAATATATACTGTACTTATTATGACAAGATTTTGCAAAAAAATGTGAGAGATAATGGTAATAATAAAAATGAGAATAATAATAAAGTTAACAATAGAGAGTGAGTGAGTGAGTGTGTGTGTGAGTGAGAGAGAGAGAGAGAGAGAGAGAGAGAGAGAGAGAGACCTACGAGAAAGTCGATCCTTAATATCAGTCAAACACTCCTTTCAATAAAAGTGTTTCAAAGAAAAGGCTCTTAATATTGAATGAGATGCCACTCCAATATACAACAGTTCACCGCACATACCTATCCCTCACATTATTTGTCACTTTATCGGCTATTTTAGTAAAATCTAAATAGCTTTAAGTTTTATATATATAGCGCTTTTCTCTGTATTTTATCGACCAATTTTGTGTCAATTGAAGGTAAATCATGTGTACAATAATATTACTAGTTAATAATAATTTAACAAGCTAATTTTATACAAATCAAACCATCATGGTCAATTATATTTGTATTAATTCTAAATAAAGTAAAGCATTATTTAATGTCGTGTAAAATTCATGAACAAATATATCATCTAATTTTTCACAAGAAATTTCAATACAAGTTATGTATTGATATTAGATTTTAATGTAAATAACTGACAGACAGTTGTTTTCCTTATTGTTAAGCACTTCAAGTGTTTGTCGCCACAAGTCTTCACCAAAAAAGTGATAAAACATTTTCTGTTAAATCTTTCTTTTAGTCACAGCTTTTTCGCTTACAGTTTATGTTTGTCAGCAAACACTTGGTTTAACATGTTTTGTAATACACACTCAATGTATTTAATAATAATAATAATACTATAGTGTATAGTCTATACACATATTTACAAAACTGATTTTCTTTTGAAACTTTCGCTTTAGTTTTAATTCTCCTTTTTTGTCGACATTTAAGAGTTTATTCAAAATATATTTAACTGAAGTAAACACTTAATTCCTACTTAGACTAAACATTTAGCAATCATATGTAATAACAATTGCTGACATTTTTTAAACTATAATAATTAATTAATTTTATTGTTATAACTTTCAATTTAAATATAGACTTAGAAACAAATATATAATAGAATATTTGTCTCAAAAATCACAATAAATTCATTTCATAAAGTGATGCTTACAAATGAGGATTTTTATATAGCATAATTGAAACATTTTTTTAATTACATATATTAATAGGGGTATTACATATATAGGGTATATTATTATATTATATCATATTATAATTGTCCAAGATAACTTTTTTTTATTTATTATTGCAAAGGCATATGCTAAAATTAGCATATGTTAAATCCAGGGTTAGCTATTTTAACAACATATTGTTTATAAGTTACTAAATAAATAAACAATTAGCTTGGGCAAATATTATTTTGTAGTATTAGTATTGTATATAATATATAGTAAATATAGTATATATTGAATAGAAACAAAATAAAGTTTCCTTTTTGTTGAACACGACTTTTAAGTGTTACACTTATCCAGAATTTCATGATTAATAAACTATTGATTTTCGTTGAGTTTAATTCAATAGAAAATTTTACTAAATTTATAACTCATATTTACTATAATTAAATGCGATAAATATACTTTTAAATATAAAAAATATTTACTTATTATATACACAAAAAAATTAAATTAACTAAGTTAAAATTTAACACTTAGTATATAATGTTGTTTTAATCAATGTGTTGTCTCTAAAATTTAAAATAGTTTATATTAAATTTTTTTAAATTGATTAAAAAATTACATCATTTTACATCATATTAACAAATAATAATAATAAAATAATATTATTATTACTTAATTTTTATAAAATGCTAAAATTTAATACTCTCTATCATAAAGGCCGACAAGTTTCTTGTTTATCGTTTAATAAGTAATTACTACCAAAATGTTTATATAAGCTTAAAGTGAAGATCAAACGATAAGTCAAACTATAAATCTTTTTTTTTTTGAGGCAATAAATAAATCAAAAATTTTATATAAACTATCTTAAAGTTTTCATCATTTGACTTAAAATTGTTTGACTATGAATCCAAATCTTAAATTGATTTTTTTATTTGTCTTATAAAATTGTTTTTGATTATTGGTCAATATCTATAAAAATTTATATAGTTTTATAGTGATCGATATTTGATTAGATAAAATGATAAATGGTAATTTTTAATCTTATAAAAAATGTACAGGTATAAACAAAATTTTCTAAAATAAATACTGTAAATAAAAATGCTATATATAAAAGATATCCATTTATATAACTATAAGTCATACTACAGTATAAAGTAATAACAAATATTTTGTAAAAAACAAATCAATAGCAAATACTGTGGTAAAGTTATCCTACGGTAAGCTAAGTTAAAATTTTTACAACAAATTTTTAAATATAGCTTAATTTTACTAAAGCAAATAGTAAATCATAAGATTATAAGTAACTATTTTATAGTTTAATAATAAAGTATAATTTGTATTAATATTATTGATATAAAAAATATTTGGTTCATTATTTTCAGTTAAAGAAAATTATGTCTTACTATAAGTTAAATATAATATTAAACTATAAATATTATATAAAAACTATTAAATAGTATATAATTTAAGTATTAAAACAAGTATTTTCTATTTAATTTAATTTCAATAAAAATGAATGCAAAACAAAATTAATAACAATATATGAAAGAGAAAAGTGAAAATGATTTAATGATTACAATACCCAATCGTTTAGAGTAGGCATCGATAGCGTAGGCCATGTCCTCCAGTTTCTGCACCTTTTGTTCAATAGTGTCAATCAAAGATAGGTTTGGCAATAATGTCTTATATTTGTCGTTCATCTGATCCACTGTTTTGGCCAACTTTTCCGTCGCCGTTGTCATCTCTTTGTACTTATTAGTCGTCGCATTATTCATTTGCTCCAAAAGTTTATAGTCATCCAAAGTCACTGATGAAAATAAGTAATTGTTAGATAAGTATCACTGAAATTGGTCACCGATGGTCATCAACCAATTGATTGTCAGATTTACTTACAGTCGAGCTCTGCCTTCAGATAATCGCTAGTTTTGTCAAACATAACGTCTGATTTGGCTTTCAGTGCCATTTCATCCCGATTGGGATCAGTTGGTGAAGACATTGTTGTCGTTGTTGACGATAAAAAAGACAATTGTTTTGACAGTAATTGTTTGAATCAAACGTTTGTTTTGATCGACAAATGTGTTGATTGGTTGCCAACGGATACCGAAAACAAATTGATTGCAAACTGTTTATCAAAAATGGTTTGTTTTAAGCGCTGCTTTCAAACACTAATTTAAATGCAAAACATTTGATTATTAAATAATTTTTACAAACTCTAAAGTTTAGAGTTTGTAAAAAATTATTTAATAATTAAAGGTTTTGCATTTGAATTAAAGTCTAAACAAACTTTCAACTTATTTATTCAACATTATTGTACATTATATTAATTATATTAAACTATATATATATTAAAACTTAATCTAATAATTATAAATATTTAATAAATTAATTGTTCGGTGAGTCAATAAAATTGATTGAAATGATAATATTATAAATAATACATTTATATTATCAATTATATAATTTAGTTATCAGAAATTTTTTAAAATATGAAAATAATATTGTATTTTGATGTAGTTTTTTATATAATGTACAAAAATGTTGACTACAGAGTAAAGCTATGGAAAGTACAGATGTTTAATAGCAATTAATTTATATAATAATCAAATAAATAAATTAATAAAACAATTTTCTTATTTAATTTATTTCGATGATATCGATGACTAACAATCATTTACATAAAATTTGTTACTTTCAGCTAAAACATGTATTAATTAAATATATAAAAATAAAAGTATAATAGACTTGAGTTGTGACTAATATTATGAATTTTGACATTTATATAACAAATTAATAGACTTTGCGTCCATAGCTGTAAGTCCCGGCTTATCGAAGACCTCTTTCATGACAAACCCGGTATGTTTTGGTTCCATTGTTGTGGACATACCATCCTTACTGAAGGAATGGGGTCCGTATAACATAATGGAGTTATAGTCAAATGGTGTCAGTATTTTATTCTCCCATTCCTTCAATTTGGTGAACTCGTCCTTATAATGTTCGTCGATATTCTCCCAATTGATAACCAAAAAACTGATACATTATTTTGAAATAAAGTTAAATTAGTAAAATTAATTTTATTTGTTAATTATATATAAATTATTTTATCATATATACTATACATACTCATCTCTATCTGATCGATTTTGTTCGTGATAATATCCTGGATCAAATTTAAAAAAATTTAGTAGTGATTTTAAAATTTATTTAAAAAAATAATTTTATTTACAGACATACCTACTGTATGCATAAGCTCGTGGACTATAGTACCGGGAAAATAACAGCCCTCTCCTAGAGATATGATCTCAGGGTTATCGTCATCCTTACCAATGGATGCGTAACAACTTATAAAGTATATTGAAAAAAGTTATTTAATTTTTTAGAAACTAATATTTATTAAAAAATAATATATATATATATCTATATATTTATTAACAAATATTTGAATACCCAACTCCTTTGAATATCCTAACGTAATCAGTGTCAGTAGATTTCCTTTCTCTGAATCTCACACATGTATGTTGTCTGAACTGATCCATGGCTTCCAATATCAGTGATTTTTGTTTATCTTTAATATATATTATACAAACATTTTTAATTCAAAAAATATCTTCCTCCTAATCCTTATCCAAATTTTTATCTAATATTATTTCAATTTTTTTACCTAACGATGGGTCGATAATGTATGGTATCTCACGGTTAGGCCAAAGCCAGTAGTCATATGGGACGGCATTGAATGTGTTTTTTAAATACTAAATGTTAATATTGTAATTTAATTAGTTATAATTTAAATATATATAAACTTATATATAAACTTACGCCTATTTTCGGATATCTTATAATATCTCCGCTATATAAAAGTGGATTATGAAGAGCTCTCAATGGTTTTGAATATGGATCCCTGTGCTGGCTTCTCATGTATTTCGATGTTCGACCTCTTTTTGCTTTATACCGTATAATATACCACAAAAAACAGGAATCAATTTATGTTAAAATTTAACTAACAAAAATATTTACAATAATTTGACAAAAATATAATAATTTGATTTACCAGGTCTTGCATCTGAAAAGTGCATAATAAATGCAATCAAAATTATAAAAATTATAATTGTTTTTATGTACAACATTTTGTTGTTTTACATTAAAAAATACACTAACACTTTAAAATATTGTGAATTTTTATGTAACAAATAAATAAAATAAAAACTGTGATTTCGATAACAATAAAATGCTATTTAACTGCAATATCTGAAATATTCAAGTATTTTATATTAAGTCTAATGGTTTTTGATTATATATTTATGATGAGAGTGGAGGCCGTTATGCAAAAAGATTATCTAATCATTAGAAGTATAACCATTGTTATCATATAATACAATAATAAAAAATAGTATAACACATAAAATAGTTCAAATATTTATATACTTATATTTATAATATTTAATAAATATTATTTTCTAATTTACTGTATACAAGCTATCTATACTATTACCGATTTACCGAAATATGCTACATATAAATATAATTATATTGTCATGAATATTATATTATTAAATAATTAACATTTAGCATAACTATGATTGCAATAAATATAAGCAATAAAATGTATGTTAATATGGATTAAATAATTATCTGATGCTATCTATTAATTTATATTACATTGTATACACTAATTATCAGTTGCTGTCATATTTAAGCTGACATTAAACAATAAACAACTAAATTACTCATTTTATTGTCATTTAATCAGTAAAATTGATGTTCAAACTTCCGACTCATTATTAAACTATTATTTATTAATAAAAAATGTTTACAAATATTATTAACAAATGAACAGATTTTAAAAAAGATTATAATTTATTTAATAATATATTTAAAATAGTAAAAATTGATTATAAATATTTGAAAAAATATTATAACAATTAGTTAGATATATATTATAAGAATAACTAAAATTAATAAGAGTAAAAATACCTATATATTTATATAATTGTTAATTTGTATTTACACTATTTTACTTATGATATTAATGTATATTTTTAATATTATAACAATAATAATATGTTATTTTTTAAAGATATTTTATATGTATAATAAAAATGATATAACATCTTAATTTTAAAACAATTAATGACATAACAATTTTTATAATGTATTTTTCTAAATTTGTTATACTTATGTAATTTGTAATATATATATGATTTAAATTTAATAATAATAATAATTTACATACAAATATGTTTATAAACATTATATTAAAATGGATTAATACTATAATAACAATACAATACTGTATTAATATATGACTTAATGTATAACAAAATCACAGTTGGTTTCATCAGATGTTGCACTCGCCGTCCGGCTCATCCTTTTCATCCAATTGATCGCCACTTTTCATGGGAACTAAAAACGATATCATCGATGATATTATCAGAAGAATTCCGGCGACACAAAAGGTTATCGGATATGAGTCGGTGCTGTCAAAGATCATACCTAACAAATTGGATAATAAATTTTCATTTAAATTACACTAAAATATAATTAAACTCAAGGAAGGCATACCAGCCAATGGCGGTCCAAGCATTGAGGCGATACCTCTGAACAAACTTAAGAGACCAAAAGCATTGGTAAGTCTATCGATACCCAATAAGTCAACCAAAATGATTGAAGTTAAACATATATAAGCGGCTGTCAAACAAACAAAAATCATAAAATATTATAATTATTGCATTTAATTTTCATAAACTTTATAATTTTCAAAATCTTTAAAAATATTATAACTTACAAACAAAAAATCCAAATAAAACACTGGACACCAATACTGTTGTGTATGTTACACAATAGGGCATTATTATCACACTGAGCCCGCAAAAAACCAGACAAATATTATTAATGGTGAGCGCCGTTATCCGGATTCCTCCAATCGTACCGTTCCTGTTGATGATGTCGCTCATTATACCGAAACACAAACGGCCGACAGTATTGGAAATACCGATTACCGATATTAATAGTGCGGCGCTATCGGCTTTGACTAACTCATCACCATCTAATTTTAAGATCATATATTTATAATTTTGATTAATAATTTATTGATAATAAAAATATCATAATTAAATATTTTGAAAATACCGTAGACATGTGAGACAGCAAATTGAGTGATATAGACATACGGCACATAAAACCCCATCATTCCGAAGATATTGGACACAGAGAGCAATGTAAAAGCCATACTCTCTTTGACGAGAGAAAAGTCGAGCATCTCTTTCAGTATACTCTTCATCGACGGCGGAATCTTAATGTGAAGACAACCGTTTTTATTAGCGGCAAACTCCGAGTCCACGACTTCAGTGTCTTTGTTTTTGAGCTTAAGAAATGTGAGGATTTTGTCGCAAATGTTTGGTTCGTACGTATCGTCGTTGGCATCTTTGTCGCCGTCGTCATCCATTTGTGCCAATTGTTGTTGAACTTTGTTAATGATATCTCGTGCGGGAATCGAGACCACACTTTGACCGATATTAGCACCAACTACTCCTTGGGATTCAGCAATTTGTTGGAGAGATGAATTGGGCGGAAGTGTCAAAGTTGATCCCGAATAGAAGATATCTCTTTTATAAATGGGTCGAACAGGTATTGCTTGGTTTTTTGTGTTGGCCGTCGTATGAGTGGGGGTTCCTGACGTTAGGATTACTTGGAGTGGTTGCTGTGATGAGGGAGCAGCTACTGCTGTTGCTGCCGATGTCGAAGAGTCAGACATTGCCCGCAAACTGGCCTGTCGTCGGGCTCGGGCTTCGCGCAAGTGGGCGCTGCCAGACATACGTGATGTTGTCTCATGTGTTGGCGATTGTGCTATTGTGGTACTCGAAGGAAATGTTAGTTCTCCTGATAAAAAAATGGCAGAATCTTGTAATTGGATTTCGGGATCTGATTGGTAAATGCGGGCATAAAAAATTGCATTGAAAACAATTAGTGTCTTTAAAAGCCAAATGAAAGCATTTCAATCTCTATATTATTATATTAATGTGCATACAATGACTGCTATAAAAAGTATAATAAAATTTTCAATACCCTTCTCTTCGACGGGAGAACCCGGATCAGATGAGCGAGGACTTGGACTCTCTGAACTGACCACTTTTCGCTCCATTATCGGTGACAATTGTGGCTGAGGTTGTTGTGACTGTGATTGTGTGGAGAACAGCTGATCCAAGTAAAGTGTGGAATGGACTCCCGGTTCAGTATTGAAAAGTCGGGACTTGAGTTCATCATATTGTTGATCATCTTTGGATTCATTGTTATTTTGAAGCATTAATAGGATTTGTGAGTTTGAATGCGACAAAAGTCGTCGCCGTTTTTCTTCTGCTATCCTCTGGAGCAGAGGTTTGCGCGATGAACTTCTTGTATTGGTGTCATCAACGATGACAGCCTCCGCGTGCACATTGAGTGGTCTCATGAGTGCCCCGAACACTGAACAGTGGAGGGCCAGTGCGGCTAAAATCATTAAAGTGTTTTTCCAGTCCATTTGAGTCAACAAATACTGAGTAAAAGGGGCGAACAGGAAGGCGCCGACACCTGAACCGCAAACTGCCAAACCAGTAGCCAATGCGCGCTTAGTTGTGAAATAATAGCCAACTGATACAATTGCTGGCAAATAAATACAGCCGAAACCAATTCCTCCTATAGATTGATAACAAAAATTGTTAATATTATTTGTTTTCATTTACTATTTTCAAAGAACTTACCCATTACTCCATAGGTTAACATTAGGACCTCAACATTGGGCGCAACTGTTGACAAAAGCAATGCCACAAACGCTATAATACTTCCTAAAATTGTGACAAAACGACAGCCAAATTTGTTGGCCAATGCACTGACTACAGGACCTGTTAAGATATAACTATAAATTTATGAAATTACAGGTATATATATAACTATGCAAACCTGCAGCCAAATAAAATCCATTGAGTAATGACCCGCAAAGGGCGACCTTGCCTTTGGTTGTACCGAAATACTCAACAAACTCTTGGAAAAATAGACCAAACGTATAGGCAATGCCATCAACAATAAGGTTGCAGAGAAATGATGCGATAACAATGACCCAACCATAGCCACCATCCGGTGCCGGATCTGTAATGAGGATATGTGGTTCAGTGTCATCGTCGTCATCGATGATTTCCTCCGGTGGTTCATATGTTTCGATTAGCTCGTGATCCTCTGGGATGGCAGACAACTGTTGAACTGATGTGTGCTGTAATGAGATCTTGGAGTCACCACTGATCGACAAAAGCAATTGATGGGCGGGTAGTTGATTGGTACCTGAAATGATAATAATATATTTAATTATAATTTATTACAATTTAATGAAATTAATTTATAACATATAAAGTATATTTTTAATATATATAAATATATATATATATAATAATAAGAATATAAATTTTAATTGCAATATAATTTTCCAAAATGCAGAATTAATTTTAATTTTTTCATATGATAGAGAATAAAACATTTATCACAACACATAAAATACATGTATTGTATAATACAATTTGTATACTGTATAACAAATAATACCAGAGTTTAACGAAACCCGTCTAAAAAGTTCATTATTATTATTATTATTTATTTGTTTAATAAAGCCATCAGTAATGCGATTATTATAAGCATAAGCCGGTAAACTCTGCCTCCTTTGTCTGACTTTTGCAAAATTATACATTTTTACAACAAAAAAAACTAAATAAATATTATTAATTACAATTTAATTAATAGTTTACTTATTACTATGAAGGCATTTTAATGAAACTTTTAATTATTTGTTAAAAATATTTTATAATATCAAATTGTTTATAATAAATAATAATACAATTGCAAAAATGGTCATCATATAATATACGTGATAATTATTAAATTTTTTATTAATTAAATTAAACGTTTAATTATTAATTATATAAATAAATTGCTTAACTATGGAAAAACGATAATGTTTGATAAAAATAACTCTTTAAATTATTACAAATATAATACTTGTTTTTAAAAGTTACAGTAGTTTTATGAGAAAACTAATTGAAAATACACTTATATTACAACTATTATTTAAAGATTATACTAAATATTTTATCTAATAATTATTTACCAATAGATATTATATCCATATTTATCATGAAAGGCTTTTCTGAAATACTAATATTAATAATTATTATACTAATAATAAAATAACAAGCAATGCGTGTTTTATATAGATTTGATATCACATATAATAGCCAAACATCTTTAGAAAAACATTTTTAGCAAATGTTACTTTTTTATACTGTATATTATAAAAACTTAATTTTATTGTTTATATATATTATATAATAATATGTATTATATTTTAGATTATATATTTAATAATATGAATTATTATTAACTTAGTGGTCATCTAATGGGAACGCCTTTTAGATTTAGTTTAATTGACTTATAGTCCATTAAAAGTTTTTGACAAACATTATATTTGATGATAATAATAAAAATGAAGTATTTTATTAATAAAAAAATGTTATTGATAATACATTTGTAAACTATTATTGAACAAACAAACAAATAAATATATACTGCATGACAATATTGACTATAATTTTGTTAAATAAATATCCAGTAGTTTTATATTATAAACTTTTATCGAAGTTCATACAATAGATCAGTATTATTATTATTATTACTGTATCTGCATTAAGATATCCCAATTTAATTATTAATAATAATAAAATTATATTTATATCATATTAATTGGATTTTTTAAATTCAAATAATAACAAAATATTTTTGAATTATTTAAATCTTAGAATTTAAAAAATATCATATGATTTACTGATTTCTGATTATTTATTAAAATATTTGTTATATAATAAAATATATTATGAGTATATGTGCAATTAAATAAAAATTATTGGTAATGTTTTATTTATATTAATAAATTACAAAATATATCAGTATTGAAGCTATACCTTAGTAACAAATATATTATGACATGAAATACCTTCAATAAACATTTAAAATGACAAAACAGTTTCATTCATTAATTAATATTATATTGTATTTGTTTCAATAGACTATTAAAAAAAATAATATATTATATGCAACTCATTAAAAGCTGACGTTTGACTTTTGCTAATGGCCTTTGAGGTCAAACTCAATAACAATTTTTATTTTAAAAATGCTTAAATGATGTTTTTTTTTATTTTAACTATGTTTATATTTATTATAATATAAAAATAATATATACTGTATATATATAATTTATAAATGCTACAATATTTTAAACAAGTAATAAAATTGAAAACCCTGTAAATTGATGTATTGCAATTTGCAAATAACTTATATTAATATCAATCTATTGAATCAATTTAATTTAGCAATATAGATTAAAATATATCATTAATGATTCAAAAATAATTTATTTAATTAAATGGTAGCATTGCATTTTAATCATCAATTTGTATAAACCATTATTAGCATAAAACACGTTGACATTTAGGAAAAATATCAAACTAATTAAGGAAATAATTTAAATTTTATAATAAAAGTTATATGATATCACTAAATTTAATATTTAAGTATTGGTAATACGATTTTTATGCATATAATGACTATTGAAGTACTATTATTATTATTATTTAATTAATGAAATTTTTATGCAAATGTTAAAATAAATATACTTTTACTATAAATAAATATCACAGTAAAATTAGGATAATTACTTTGAATTACATTGAATTTTTTTGTATTTTTATATATAATTGTAATCAAAATAAAATATACGACATTTTTGAGACGGTTATTGTCTTAATTTAATATATTATATGCATTTATATAATTTAGTAATTATTATTATGAAAGACACTATCACTGGCTGCAATCCAATTGGCATTAGGCATAAAATAAATATTAGTATAAATGCTATGTTTAGAAATTTTTTTTAATGTTAAATATTGTATATAATTATATATATAATTAACACAAAAAAAATCTTTCTTTATAATTTATAGTTTACAAAAACGTGATTATAGATTTATGATATAACCTGTTTGAATGTAAGTCTACATTTTATTGCAAATCATTAATAACATCGACATCAATAAAAAAAATCATCTCATTATATACTAAATAATTTGATTCACCCATGGTCATTTATATAAAATAATGTGATGTGCAGTTTCTATATAATTCATTGAAAAATTTTAACTGCTATTTAAAAAATATTATGATATAATATAGATAATAACCATTTTAAGTTTTTTATAATTTTAAATATTTATAAACTTATTTTTTAATTCTTAAATAATCTAAATTTTTGTTAATAGTAAATATATATATATGATGTAGATTTTATAGATCTATAATTTAATAAAATATATTTATATATATTATGACAATAAATACTATACTGTAATGTATATTTGAATAAATATCGGTATTTAATATCAATTAAATAAACACTTATAGTATATGTTATATAATCATAATTTATTTAAATGATCATGTTCACATTTTAAACGCAGTATGTTATGCAATCATATAATTGAAATAATATTATTTAAAATCAGAAATAGCTAAGTTGCTATTTAAATGCTTTTAAGTAATTTTAATCATTTATTTGTTTATATAGAAATCAATTGAATAATATTAAAATTTAATGCATACTAATTATAAAATTGATCATAAGTAGCATTTATAAAGTTTGTTGTATATGACAATATAATGGCACTTATACTTAAATATAACATTTAAAAATACTTTATTTATGAGTCATACGATTTTTTTCATTAAAAATACATTATACGTAAAATTCCTTTTTTTAAATAAAACTATATTTAATATTTTATTTAAATATTACCGGTAATTGTTTACACAATATATCAACAATAATAAAATAACAAAAATATAATGTCTATATATTACAATATATAGTTATATACATAATATTTCGATTTCTTTTAGTTTTTTTGTTTAGTCAGACTTATAATAAATTAAAGAAAAAATGCATTAAAAGTAAAATATAATATTTTGTTACCAAGAAGTCTATCACTAAATATTATATATAGTAAAGTACATAATTAAATATATACATTAAATTAAATATTTATAGATAATTGTTGTTAAAAATAAAGTATCGTTTAAATTATAAACATGTTTATGATGTTTATATGATAAATAAATATCATATGAATAAAAAATACAAGAATTTATACTAATATACTGTTATGAAGTGTAGTTACAGTAAAAAATTAGTTCCCCTGTAAATCATGTTTTCCAGTTTGACATTAATTAAATCTAGAATTTTTCAATGTTTTGTTTGTTTGCCGAATAATACACTCATTATAATAGTTATGATAACCTAATGTCATAAATATATTTTTATTTAAATTTAATTTAAATGACATTACATTTCCAATATTTCAATACAACTTTCAAGACATTTGAAAAAAGCATTACATAAACAAATTTGGATTATACTGGTTGTTGTGCTATACTATATGTAACTCTAGATATTATATATATGAGGAATTGAGAGTCAAAATAGTGGTATTCATGTGCAAAGTGTATGTAACCTACAGTATAGTCTATATGACACACACTCGCACTGCTAGTATGCTATATACAGCACACACACACACATACAGAATATGTGTTGTGATGTAAACTACAAGCGCTATCGAGAACCGGTTGGAAGCGGTTGTGTAGTGCATTCAATACTGTGTGTGTGTGTGTGCTATACATACACACATATAATATATACAAACACATACACACATACACACTGTTCATTATCTATGACCTTAAATATGATAAGTTAATAATTATTTAAAAAATCAATGCCTAATAAAACAATATATTATAATATTAATATTATAATTTAAATCAACTTACTATTACTGGGTGTAAGTAAGGGTGGCATTGTTGTTGTAGTTGACTGCCGGGTACACCCGATACTAGAGGTTCGGGTAAATTACAACAACAAATCAGAAGTGAAAACAAATTCTTGTATTCAAAATTCTTGTATCAAATTCTTGCTGTTAAGCGATCTCTAAATTGATGGCAGTTTTGGCGATAACCCTAATTTAAAGGGAACTACCTATTGGTTTGACAACAAAACAAAAATAACAAGAAATAATTTTTAATAGAATTTTATTTCATAAATATTTATGACAACAAAATCATTCATACATTATTTAATTGGAGTTATTATACGACAACAATAATAACTACTTTTTTCGCCATAAGAAATATTACTCAAACATAAAAAATATCAGACAAGTAGTGGTAATTGTGGACAACATATATATATATATATATATATATATAACATTGAAAAAACAGACTGTCTGTCCCTCTAAGTTGACTGTCTTTTCATCGATGGTTTGTAATACTAGACAAACGCAAGAATAATGTTGGCTGAAGAAGAAACAGCTGATTATATGTCAGACTCTCTCTCCTATCATACGATATATATATACAGAGAGACTGTTTTTTTTGTATACACTTATGCGCAAAACTAATAGTTATAATAATAATAATAATAATAATTATAGTTTTTTATAGTACATCACATATAAATATGTAGAGTATATAAACCACAACTTAATGCAACAGTTCGTTCACATTATTATTAGATCACTCAATGGAAAAACCATATATTGAATTGTCATTTAAAAAATTAATTGTTTAACTAATTTTTATCATATTTTCGACTTTATATGTAAATATATAAATCTGTCGAGACTTATCAAAACTCTATATTATTACACAGATAACAGTTAATTGAAATAATGAAAATTTTTGGGAAACCCTAAATATTTCAATCAAAACTTCTAACATATATTGTATATAAAAAATATTACATTACTTTTACAGTAGATTAGAGGAGAAACTGAAATCGTTTGTATTGTGTATATACTGTACAGTACAGTATATATCGATATATTGAATGAGGAATATATTGTACACAACAAAGCAGTTTTTCAGTGCAATTGCAATATATTGAAACCAAATTCAGTGATCATATTCAGAGAATATGCGCAAACAAATTGACATCACTATTGATTTGTCTGATGTAATATAACTTACTATTAGAGTTACTAAAAGTTTTTTTAAATAAAAAGAAATAATCGAATAATTTAAAAATATTATTAGAAATTTATATTTATTGATATTTATTCAATTATTATTAATAATAAAAAATCTAAGTAAATTAAAATTATAATTTAAAATTGATTTGTATCAAATTGTGATTGTTTCAATTAGATACTGCAGTTTTTTTAAATACATATATTAAACAATACAATATATTGACCTAGATTTATTTATTTTTTGTTGTTGTCGTCTATTTTGGACAATGACATAATTTTGTCAACAAATTATTATAGAAATTAATAGATTATTATTCAAACAAAATTGTCATGGCTAACACTGAATATTTGACTTTTCTACTTACAATCTTATAGATGACATATGTTTTATTTAGTTTCATATTTTATGCCAAAGTTTAATATTTTATTTTTAAAAAATTATATATATTATATTAATTGTTTTTATACAGAATATATAGTGTATTATGAGATGTGTAATAAAAATTATTGATTAGAGAAAATTACTGAAAAATTACTAAAGGAATAATTCAATTGGAAATCTTTTATAATCTCAAGAATCATATATCAATATGAAAAGCGTGTGAAAACTATTTGTGTGTTATTTATGCCAATATAAATGAAATATAAATCTTAGAAAAATAAATATATATTTTCAAAATTGTTACAACGTTATTGTAATTTAAAACATTTCAATAGTAGTAAAGTATTTTACTAACAAATTAATATTTACTTTATAATCAAATATTTGATAATAACAAATAATAATCAACATTGGCAAATTTATATTTTTTATAAATATGACTTATGTAATTTCATATACTGTATAATAAGTATATATTTTCTTAAAACATTGTCCAATTAAAATATCCATAATTAACTTTTGTGATTTATAACAAATATTAATTTATATATAATATAATTAGTTTATTTTCAAAAATAAACTCAATTTTATCGTCTAATATAATAAAATACGATACAAAAACAGTGTTAAAATATTAATAACAGGATATCTTATATTATTTATATCGATATCAAACTTACAATTACAATAAAAAAAACAAATAAAATTTGTGAACAATAATGTTTTATATATTGTATATGTATTACAGTATATGTAATATTGTAATGACATAAGTTATTGGTAAATTCATAATAATTATTAAATCTACTAATAAAAAACAAAATAAATAATTATAATCACTATACTGTCATTTGTATTGACAATAAGTTATATATTAAAAAAAAAGTTTTCCTAAATTATGTTTCAGCTCCGCGGCAGTAGTCAACCAACTCTACTATTTTGATGGAATTGATGTTAGACTTTGATACAGCTTTTTATGCTCAACTGCTAGGGTCTGGTAGATGAAAAGCTAACTGAGCTGAAAGTTTGTTGCTAAGGCATAAACACATATACAAAAAGACATACACACCGTTGACTTCAAAATATTCAATACCAATTCATTGCCACCACCTTAACATCATTACAGTGGATATTAAATGCATTATAATTGTATTAATAGAAAAAATTGTAATTATATTTTTCCATAATCTAGTCATTAAACTAAAATTTAAGACTCACTGATAATATCACATTTTGATAATAGTATACTGTATGTAGTTTTTTAGTCATTTTTATGCCAAAAAATCGTTAATTCAATTCAAACCTTTGTGTGATTTTCTAATTTTGTTAAACAACCCTTTTTGATGACATTATATACAATATATAACATAATAATAATACAATAAGTAGATTTTGAATAAAACAAAGTAACCAAACTATGGTTATTATTTAGTATATAATTTTCTAAAATTATGAATTAAGTTATTTCATTTTATTTATTAACTTATATTTAATTCATGTTAACAATCATATATAATATATTACTAATAATTATTCTATATTTAAAACAAATTTAATTTAGTTTATATAATTAAACTGAATTAAACTAAAAATATGAGAGACATTTTGTTGAATATTTCATTAAAAATTAAAATTCGTTGGAAATTTCATCGGAATATTTCCCAGAATTACAGAATTAGCCGATAGATTGAAAAAACTATATCAATACCAGAATAAACCGGTTTCTTATTTAGTCGTATTATATAAGAGTGTTATATAATAGCGATCAGCAAATGCTTTATAACAAACACACGAAAGGCATTCAAAAAATATTATTGCATTTTATTTATTATTAATACCATTAATAATAATTTTTATTTTATTACAATAAGTTAGTTGCCGTTATTTTTGATTATCTAATTATAAAATATATATTATTTATTAAACAGTCATATTTTTCTAGAGCAAACTATATGTCATTTACAATTAGTAACAAAATATGTTTGTTACTGTATTATCCTATATCGTATTAAATATAAATTATGTAAATTATAACTGTGTATTAAATTATTTTATTTGTTTTATTATACAGTAGTATTTATGTAGTTTTTAAAAAAAAATTAGGTTAATGTAATAATGATATTGCAATTTTTCAAAACTACTGCTTTTTAAATTAATCAAATTCAATGGCAGTTTATAAAGAGATAAGCAAATTGTGATTTATTTCATAATAAACATATCTTATATAATTAACAAAATTCATTAATTATCCAAAAAAATCTATAATAATTTATTTGTAATATTATATTGTAAGTTATAATATAAATTATAACATAATATTCGTTAAAAAATCGCTAAAACGATAAAATAAAATGAGATTAAAAATACATATTAGATATAAATTAAAGGCTAAAATATTGGACAAAATCATCAGTGATTTAGTGGTTAAACCCGTTGATCATTAGTAGAGATCAAAGCTATCAATCGGTTATTGAGTCTAACATTTTGTTCATCCAATTCAGCGATTTCTTTGTCAAATAAATCCAAAACTCGTTGATTGTTTTCCATCTGTGACTTCAATAGAGACTTATTTTTGCCAACACTTTCGTTGCATGTCTTCAGTGCCGCCGAGTTATCCATTAATTGATTAAAACAGTGGAAAGCCTTTTGAATTTGATTTAAATCAGTTGTCATAAACTTTTTGTTTCGTTTGAATACGTAATTGGCTTTTATTTGTAAACGATTGCATTTTTCAATCAATTTCATCATATTATCATCAAATATATTAGTGGTAATTATATTATTAGCTATGAGTTCGTGCAGATAATCCTTTTCGACCGCCAACTCTGACAACTTATTGGACAACTGTTCCCTCAAAGTCCTGATCTTCAGATCAATCGATTCCGACGATTGTAAGTTCATTATAATGATAATCCTATACAACAAACAAATAACTAAAATAATTAACGGAAATTTTTTTTAAAAAAAAGTTTAATCCATTGCTAGAGTTGTAATAAAAATCTACTAAAAGTTATTAAAAAAAAAGTTTGATTTAATTTCAAAATTCATAATACAGTTTGTATTAGATTTTGTATACTTTATTACTAAAGCGCTTCTACAGCACACAAATGCAATGCCCTCTCTATTGTTGATTGAGAGGTAAGGCCTACAAAAAACACACACAAACACTGTGGATATCCGTATCCCATATAACTATATCGCCATTTGAATGGATTGCCACTCAATGTGTGTTATAAATAGTGATATTAATAATACATATAATTTTTTCATATAATAATACAGTTGTTGTAATTGACTATTGAGTTGACAACACGTATTCATTAATCTATATATATTTAAATCATATTTTTATCATTTGATTGTCACTAAACATTAAATTAAATGACCGACTATTACCACAACATGACTGAGATGTCAGCGGCTAATGGCTTCAATAAGCCTAACGATAAGGACAGGTATGTTATAATAATGAATAGACTATTACTAAAAAGTGCCGCATATTTAATCCCAAACCGTGTTTACAAAAAAATAACATTAATATCATTTACACTTTTATATAATACCTTATGTTTAATGATAATTATTTGTTTATATATATAATTTAAAATTAATTATAAATTAATATAAATATTGTTATAATTGTAAAAAAATTGATTGAGTTTGAGTTGAATATTAATAATGATTATTACATAAGCGGTTACATAACATACAGTATATATATATATATATGATTATAGTTATGTAGGATATCGTATCAAACCATATGATATACAATTTAATTGCAAATTAATTGATTGATTTTTAATGATTTGTTACCTAAAAATTTTGGATCAATTGTTGGTAATTTGTAATTGTTTTTATTTCTGCTGCCATTGTTTGCCAACCAGTTTTTTGCCGCTATTTTTTATATTAGATGATATCATATATCTTAATCAATTGGGCGACAATTTTTTATTTACTGATGACAACATCACTGTATCTGATAATAATAATAAAGATTTATCTTAAGACTCGAAACTCAAACAAGTTTTTATTAATTATACAGTATTTGTTTTTTTTTAAAATTAAATAAATTTATTGTAATGATTAATGTAACTATATTTAAGCATCATTTGAAAAATTATTGAATATTGGTTTTTATAATACATTTTACAATTTTTTTAATAAAAATAATAAATATATAGTTTTAAATTGAATGGTAAGGTGTGACACACGTGTATGTGTCTTGAGGTTTACCACTCCAACAGCTCTCTCACAATCCATCAATTGAATGGATATTTTGAACCAAACCGTTAAACACATTATAAAACAATTGACTCCTTTTGCAGTGTTATCTCTGTCTCCTCTTTGTCTGTCTATTGTTTGCCTGTCTTGAGTGTCGCCGCAAATAATAAGCTGACGATTGTTGAGGTCATCACTAGTGAGACCACGGATTTGTGATAAACACTGGAGACAAATGGTATTGAAAAAAGACGTCTCATATCATAATAAATGACAGTTTATTTTATTTGTTTTTTTATGATTTTATGTTTATTAAATGATGCTAAATATGTTTTATAATAATCATTATTTTAATGTTTGTTTATATATTAATATATTAATAGCTTTAATTAATTTGTTATATTATATATAATTTAAAACATTTTATTTTTAAACAATAATACAGAAAGCTTTTCATCGGTGGTCTCAGTTGGGATACGGAAGAGAGTAAGTGTCCATTTTTATAGACATTTGGCATTGAAAACTAATTTAATTAATATTTGTATTATTAGAGGATCTAAGGGACTACTTCTCCAAATACGGACAGGTGGTCGACGCCAGTATTAAATACGATGCGGTGTCTGGCAATCCCAGAGGATTCGGTTTCATCACATTTGCTTTTGAAGGATCAATTGATGAGGTAATTATCATCTATTGATATGAATGTCTTAATTAATAACTAAATGAAAATGTCTGATAAATCAGGTTTTGAGAGTGACGTCACACGTGATCCGCAATAAGCCGGTGGACCCGAAAAGAGTAAACACTCGACCAATCTGTAAGAAGATTTTTGTCGGTGGAATTGATTCCAATATGGGAGAGGAAGACATCAAACTATATTTCTCTCAATTTGGAAATGTATTTATTGTTTATCACAACAAATCAATTGATACTATAGTTGTTTTGTTTTTATGAAAATCAGGTAAAAGGTATTGAATTGCCATTCGATAGACAGCGTAACCGTCGGCGCGAGTTTTGTTTCATTCTTTTTGACACTGAAGAGGCTGTGGACGCTGCGGTCAAAGATCCCAAACAGACGATCGGCAACAAAGAGTGCGACATAAAGAAGGCCAAACCACAGCCGGTATCTCAACACAAGCGAATGCAACACCAGAGTCCGGGTTATAATGGCTACGAGAGTAATGGCGGCAACAGGAGGGCGGGAGGAAGCGGTAGTAGCTATCGGCGCAACCAAAATGACTACCAAAGTACAAGCGGTTGGAATGGATATAGCGGTGCCGTTTCGCAAACCTATTACAGCAACTATTATGGCAATCATTATCCAAATGCCTAAACCAACAACAACTTCCCTTTTATCTTATTATATAATAATATGTGTTATAAATTTACACATAAATATTATTTAAAAAGCAGTCAATAGACATTAATTAAATATATTTAGAAATTGTATATATATTTTTTTGGTCTATTGGCTTAATTTACTGTCGGTTTAATTATAATTAATATTAATCACATCAACCAGTTTTATATATATTATAATATTTGTTTGTTTTTAATTTCCAATAATATTTGCCTTTAAAATATATAATGTATTTTTTAATTATAATTTATCATAATATTAATTTTATTATTATTAATAATAAGTTATAATTTATTATAATCATTTATAGTACAGTATAATAATTTTATTTACGGTATAAATTATTATTATAAAAATATAAGAATAAATCTTGCTTTTTTATTTCAATTATTAATATTTGATGTAATACTATATATAATGAAACATTAATAATAAATACAATATTCATTTCATATAATTTTTTTTAAAAAAAAATATGATTTTTAATTTTTTTTGTTATACATTCAATTTACAAAACGTATAATGTTATAAAAATGTTAATTATATCAACAATTTTGTAATTTAATTAATTTATCATGGTAGAATATTACTTTAAAAAAAACAATAATTAGACTAGTTCATTTAATAAAATATCGGTAATTAAAATTTAGTCCACCATCATTGTTATGTAATAGAGTTAAAATTGTATGTACAGTACAGTACATTATAGTGCTATAGAGTACAATGTACCGGTACATTTACTGTACATAATATATATATATATATATATATATATACACTATACTTATTTGAATGATTATCTAAATTGTTTATTACAATTAGCATGCTATTTTTAAAAAATATTATTATTATTAAATTGTATGTAATTATTATTATTATTATATATAATATAGTATAATGTGTTTTCTGATTATTGATTTTGATTGTATTTTTCATTCAATAAAACCAAATCATTTGAATACTAAAGTACTATAAAAAATCTTTTGTTTAAAAATATGGTTATAAAAGTCATATACTATTTGAATGAATAGAACACATACTATATGTGTGACTCTCTCTTATGTTTGACAAACAATTGAGTGTTTTTTTGTGGCAAACATTCGCCATATTTTATATGAGTTTTTATATATACATTGATTATACTGTTTAGTAGTCAATGACTGTCAATGAGTTAAAGGCATTCAATAGATAGACAAACACAACAAGTGATTGACAAACAAAATCAAATACACAGACTATCACCTCAAGTGAATCCAATCGATTTATCCATAATTTTCTTTTCAATCACTGATTGACACCATCGCCAGTGATGTCAGACTTTGCTGACGATTCAAACATCAGTCTTAACGCTTTTGATGAACTAAAAGCCGACAGAGAACTCAATGGAAACAATGGTAAGACTTATATCTTGAAAGTATTTTCTTGATTTGACCATTGATTTTGACGATTGGATTGTGTGTCAAAAAAACAGACGCTAACAATGAGTCGGACGAGAAGGCAGATCTCGACGAGTTGGACACACAGGAGACCGGCTATAGTGATGGTCGCGATGTCATTGCCAACAACCGGGTGACCACCACTTCCGGCAACAAAACCAATGACGACGAAGACAGGTATCGGAATCAATGCAATTGCTTTTCGGACACTATTTGCCTCATATTATAAGATCTCACTATTGATATCTTTTATTTATTTATTTATTACCACTGATGACAACCACTGATCTCTTAACAATAACTTCTTTCTATATTTAATTACAATGAGAGTATCATTTAGTTAATTATTTTTTAAAATTAATATTTAATATAAAATATTAGTGCAATATTTTATTTAATTGTTTTAAATACTCATTTTATTTTTAAACAATTTTTTTTATTGATTTAATTATTGATTATTTTTATTATTTTTAGTTTTGAGGTGATTTAAGATATCATAAGTGTAAATATCGATAGCACTTGTTTTTTAATATATAATTATAACTTTAAAAAGTCATTTAGTTTTATTGTCAGTTAAATTTATAATACATATGCATTGAAGCATATATTTTTTAATTGAATGCAAATTGTTTATTTGTTAAGTATTTCATTAATTATATTTATTGAAGACATTAAGCCATAAATTGCTAACAAAGTCTTTTGCAGATCTCATCTATTTTTTAAATTATTTATATGAAATAACTTTTTTAAAATGATTTTAATTTTTTTTTGTCATTAAGTATATAACAATTATTATACAATACTATGTTTCAATATTTTTAATTGTATAATTTATTAGATTTAAGTATTTTTATTTTAATTGATCAATACTTTTTTTTAAATCTAATTTACTATATATATAATAATTATAATGTAAACTGTTGTAAATTAACTGAATATTTATATTTAAAATGATATCTATATTTGCTCAGAACTAATGATAAATATGAAATTTTGTGATATTTTTATTTATACACATATAATATATATATAGAATATATAAAACTTATTTTAAAGCATCATTTGTTTGCAATAACTATATTAATTTAATTACTATAATATATTTTCATACGATAGGAGATAATTATGTGATTATTTTTGTGTAACAAAACTTGTTTATATTATATAATTGTTAATTAATTGATGAATGAAATATAAAAGTAGTATATTAGTTAAATAATTAAAGAGTTGTTTATAAATATCAAAATTGCGACCAAATTATCACCGAAAATGTTGCTTTGGTTTTGATGTATTGGCGCCCAAATTGGTTTCCTGAGAACAGCCAATGCCTGACCAACATATCGGTCAACTTAGCCTTCAATTGTGTTAAAACGATTGATCACTAAGTGTTCGCACACTATTTGATCCCAAAATAAACAAATGGATTGATAAACACAAATCCACTCCTTTTTGCAGCCATTCCTCTCTTCCAAAGCCGCGGCGACCGAGACCTCAGTCTCCACACGGATATTGACTGAAGTTTTATGAGACAAACGCTCAGACAAATGGTACAGAAAAATATATAAAAACATATATAAATTGATAAAATTTTTAGATAATATCTCATAATATTATATATATTAAAAGCGTTTTATTATACGCATAGATAATATACATATTTTTAAATGATGCTTAATATGTTTATATATTTATTAATATATTAATTATTTAATTAATAATTATGGCATTTCTTTTTTCTGTTTTAAAGGTTTTTTAAAAATATTTGATTAATTATTGATATTGATTTGACACGTTTTTTAGAGAGTATATCAAATGACATAAAAATGACTCGTTTTAAAAATATAAGACCTGTATTAAAAATAACGCTTTCATATAATAGTAATTTACAGGAGATTTACTTATATTATATTGTTTTTGTTAATACAATTGTCTAAAATATGTTACTTTACTCATCACAGAAAACTATTTGTTGGAGGACTCAGTTGGGAGACACAGGAAAGTAAGTATCGATTAATATTTTATAATTATTTTTTAAAAATATTGAATTTATTAATGGTTTAAATTTATTATTTCTGCTATTTTAGAGGATCTAAGAGAATACTTCACCAAATACGGCTCTGTCACCGATGTTAGCATCAAATACGATGCCGTTTCGGGTAATCCAAGAGGTTTTGGTTTTATCACATTTGCTTCCGAAGAGTCTATCGATGATGTATTTATTAATTTATAATTAACTAAAAATATATATATTTTTAATAATTGTTTTTTTATAACTACAATAGGTTTTAAAGATTAGTACACATATGATTAATAATAAGACAGTTGATCCCAAGAGAGCAAAGTCGAGGCCAATCTGTAAAAAGATATTTGTTGGTGGAATCGACTCTAATATGACTGAGGATGAGATCAAAAAATATTTCTCCAAATATGGAAATGTATGACTTAGACTAGCGATGGATTTAAATGAAATTTATTGCTATTGTTTGTTGATCTCAATAGGTTGAAGGTATAGAATTGCCATTTGATAGGCAACGCAATCGTCGCCGAGAATTTTGTTTCATTATATTCGATACTGAAGAGGCTGCTGAAGAAGCTGTCAAAGAGGCAAAACAAACGATTGGCAACAAAGAATGTGACATTAAGAAAGCACAGCCACAACCTGTGGCACAACAACAGAAGCGTATGCAACACAATCACGGCTACGAAAATGGTGGCAACAGAAGGGGTGGTGGCACTGGCAATGGTAGTGCTGGTGGTGGTAGTAGTAGTAGTACTGGTGGTGGCAGTCGTCGTAATCAATCAGATCAATATCAAAATCAGAACGCTTGGAGTGGGTATAATGGTTTGGCACAAAATTATTACGGCAACTATTACGGCACTCAATATCCCAATGCGTACGGCTATGCCAACCAAAACTATGATTATTATAGTCAATACGGTTACAATTATCAAGACTATTGGTCCAATTATTATGGATACGGCGATCAAAGTGGCGCTGTAGCCGGTGATTACACACAGTCTACAACAGCTGATACTACTACTGGTTATGGAGCCGTAGCCTCTCAATCGACCACACCGTCAGCTACGCACTCACATTCGCACCACAACTCTCAGTCGGGAAGTACTTCGGCCGGCAAAATGGTCCGTAAGTCGGCCTCGTCGTCGTCGTCCGCTAATTATCATCCGTACCGAAGCTCTTCGCAACATTAGATCCCCACTTAACAGTTCACACAATTACATCACAACTATTCAACAAAAAAACATTTGAGAGAAACTCTTGAGATTTCACATACACTTCCCAAACATTTGTTATAATTAAAGCGTGTTTAAGGATTTAGTTTTTTTTATTATTTTTCTCCAAAATCGATATTAGTTTGCATTAATTTATACGAATTTTGTTAATTTAGTATTAATAATAATAATAATAATAATAAATATAACCATTGATAATAAAAATAAATAAATCTTTTATAAAAATCTAAATAATTACAAAACTGTAATATTTATTAAAATAATAATAATTAAAAAAACTGATTAAAATTTTATGATGTAATTATAAATTGTTTTATATTTATTACTTGAAAATAATGTCCAAAAATCAACTGAACATAGAGTTATGTAACTCTTGAAGAGTGGTCTCTCTTCTCATTTTCTCGCGTTTGTTTCGTTCGTACTCTTCATCATCGGTGGGAAACTCTGTGCGACAAACGGGACACGAGTTGTTAAGCCGAAGCCATTCAGTAATACACAAGCGATGATATCGGTGACCACAACCCACGCGTACCGTTTGGTCGACAGTAAACTCTTTTAGACAAACACAGCATTTGTCGTCTTTGCCGAAGTCATTAACTTTCGGCAAATTTTCGATGAAATGCTTGGAAGCCGGCGGTCGTCGTTCACCGCTATGGCCGTTGAGCGCCGCGTCCACCGCATCGAAGCCCAGATCGTGAAGCATTCGGGCCAACGATAGGTACAGATTATTGGTCTCCTGTTCGGGTGTCCGGTCGGGACATTCGTGTTCATCATAATAGCTGGACATCACTGGCACTGAAAGTCAGACAGTCTTTGACACCGTTTTTGACAATAATTTTGATTTTTGACGAGTAATGCAATACTAATTGTCCGCAAATAACGTTACAATTATTCAATAAAATCAGATACCCTTTAATGGCAATCAATTTGTCTCATAATTATTCAATAAGTTTTATATAATATTATTGTGTATCAAATCATTTATGAGATTACAGTATATATGAATTGTTTGTTTAAAAAACTTTGGATTTAAATTAAATTAAATTAAAATAATTATAAAAATAATTATTTAATATTTTGTTATCATTTAATTATTTTCATAACTAATTACTAATTATTATTCAAATTTCAATAAAATTATTATTATTTTTATCAATAGAAATGTTATTTTCTAAATAATTATATAAAAGTTGTTTCAATTTGTGGCAAACATTAACCACAGAATCAAATATTCAATCAATCAATTGACAGACAATAAAGAGTTTAGTCATTTGATCCAAAAAAAAGATGAATAATCTTAACCTACGGTAAGATATTGATTGTCGACAAACAGTGTCAACGATTCAACTCTACAGAAGAAGTGTCATTCATTCAATCGATTGCTTAGTACTCCCTCTTTGGGATCAAATGGTGAGCTCAACAACACGTCATTTAATCGACGATAAGAAAGTTTACATTAGATTTCATTGACATTCATATAATATGAGGAAAATTGTCGAAGAAATTGCTTTTTAGGTAATATATACTGACATTGAATGCCAATCATCGCTCAAATCGTCATCGACTTCGGTGGTCATCACTGATACTCAAACATGTCGTCTTTGGCGCGCAATGTTGTGGACCCGGAGTGCGGAACCGCTAATCCTTTGGTTGGACTCTCCAAGCATTACATCAATGATAATGCTTTCATCCAAAGCAAGCAAACGGCCAACACCTCCGTCACCAACACTTCGGTTATGTTTCCCGATGTCGATAATGTCCAACAATTTGTCAATGAGTTCATCACCGATAAGAAGGCCACCAGCAGTGAACAGAGCTTCCGAATGGATGCACTTTTGCGGGAAATTCAACGACTTGACAGTAATCAGCCTTCAATTGATCACTCGTTTGTTGCCATTGACCAAAAGTCTCAGCAATGGACACAAGAGTTTAATGGCAAAGAACTGCTCACAACTAACGACATATTAATTGGAAGACATGATGTTGTGTCGCCCGAGTTAGCTCAGGCCAAGTGGGCCGACGAATATTTGGCTGAAACTGAACGCCATTTGGACAGTAGTGTCGTCATCACTGATACCACTCAATGGCAACAGGAGTTTGCAAATGAAGATCTGTTGTATTTGACCGCAGAAACCAACAAATTGATCGAAATTGAAACGGAAGAGCAATTACTCGATACAAACAAACATTTTACTGATTTTGTCAAAAAGGTTGGCAACACTGACATGAAATTACCGGAGAGTTCAGTGACAGCTGACGTGTGGTCACTAGATTTTGCTGAAACTGTTGACAATGAGGCGGATAAATGGGTGCAACAAATGACTGAAGAGCTTACAGAACAACAGAAGTCTTCTGAAGAGGAACAGCAGTACGGCGACGACGACACACAGTTTTGGACTAATTTGGCTAAAGAATGGAAGGAAATGGGATTAGTAGACGAAAACTCGGAAACAGCGGACAATTGGGTTTCAGATTTTGGAAAAACAGAAATGAAAGATGAATACAAATTTAACGAAGAGAATCCACTCAAAGATCATCCAAATGCTTTCGAAGAAGGACTCAAAAAGCTTAAAGAGGGAGATATTCCTTCTGCTGTCCTCTTGTTTGAGACTGCCGTCCAAAGGGATCCAAATAATTCACTGATTTGGCAATACTTGGGTACGTCTCAGGCCGAGAACGAACACGACTACGCGGCCATTGCAGCACTCAATAAGTGTGTGACACTCGACCCGAACAACTTAAAGGCGTTGATGGCGTTGGCCGTCAGCTACACAAATGAATCGATGCAAACTCAGGCTTGTAGTACATTGAAAGATTGGATCCGACGAAACCCGAAATACCTCAACTTTTTACCGCCGGATAGCAACAGTTCAGAAAAGTTGAAATCACGTCTTCCGTGGGCCGTGTCGTCGATTATTACTTCGGGTTTGCATAAAGAAGTGAAAGATTTGTTTATAGAGGCCGCTCGTCAATCGCCCACCGATGCTGATCCTGATGTCCAGTGCGGACTTGGCGTGTTGTTTAACCTATCGGGAGAGTACGACAGGGCAGCCGACTGTTTTCAAGCGGCACTACAAGTGCGACCAAGCGATAGTTTACTGTGGAACCGATTGGGAGCCACTTTGGCTAATGGCAGTCAATCAGAGGAAGCGATTAACGCCTATCGCGAAGCACTAGCTATAAGTCCCGGTTTTATTCGTTCCCGTTTTAATTTGGGTATCAGTTGTATAAATCTCGGCACTTATCGTGAGGCCGCCGAACATTTTCTCACTGTTCTCAACCTTCAAGCCTCGGGTCGCGGTCCAGTTGGCAGTCGTCCGTTGATGTCGACCAATGTTTGGTCAACACTGCGAATGGTTATGACTTTAATGAATCGATCGGATTTGTTAGACTTTGTCGACAATCGAGATTTAAATAGACTTAATAGTGAATTTCAAATGAATGACCCAAACACTTGACCACAACCCGAGTGTTATAGCTATTATCAATTATGCCGTTACAGTCATTGGTATGCGAGTGCCGTATCGCTATGGTATTCAATGCAAACTAATTGATGAAATTGTTTTTATATATAATTAACTATATTATTATTACAGTGATTTTTATTGATTTTTTAATGAGTTTTCAAATTGTTTTATTATATTTAGTTTCAACAACAAAAATATATTAAAACAATTTGCAAAGCTATATAAAAAAACAATAGTAAAATACTGTATTATTATTATTTGCTATAATATTTCAATTTATATTATGAGTAAACTTTATACAAATATAACAATTTTAATAATTGCAATAATTTTTGAAAAAATAAAAAAAAAATGTTTGTTCATTTAATATTTATAATATCAAGTTTATGGTATATTTCAAGTGGTAATTTACCGATTTTAAGTCGATAATGTAATTTTACTGGGAATATATATATGTATTTAATATTATTGTATTACTGAAATATCCTAATTATATATACTGTAGTACTGTAATAGATATTAATAAAGTTGATATAATTATTAAAAAAAACACATAAAGAATTTACTTAATATTAGGAATACTTTAAAATACATTTAAATATTTTATTGACAAACAAATTAATGGTTACTCAAAATACGAAATTTTTTATTTGTTTTTAAACTTTTTTATATTCAAAAATTGTATGAAAATTTAATTATTAAAAAAAAAGATATGACAATTTATTAATAATTTATATGTTTTATATTTGTAGTTACAATAAACAAACAGTTTAATTAGTACCAAAAAATTGATTATCTTATAATTTTTAGTATAGTTTTTTTGTTTATTTATTTAAAGCATTTTTGTTTACTAAGTCACAGCACGTAATATCATTAGTGGATCCAAAAAAAGTTTGGACGAGTTTTGAATTTAAAAAATATTATATAAAACATAAAATAATAAATATATTCTTAATTTAGGTTTCATTTGGCCTCTATTAGCCATACTTATGACATTAATGATAATATTTTTATAACATAACAGAATTTTATAAAATTATATATATATAAATTTAATATCCCATTTAAGTTATTAATCTAATAAAACAAATACTAATAACAATAAAAAAGTTTTGAAAACATGAAATTTTTAAGTTTCAAAATTATATTTATTATCTATTTGTCTATTATTTTAATTAATTGTCAAAAACGTTTAAATCAAAAGTCAAAGAAATCCAGAACTTTGTCAAAAGTATTGGATACCAATAAATAATTATTTAGAAAAAATAATGATTTTAATTTTTTGAATTTATATTACAGAATGTGGTTAAAAAAGAGATACCAATTATCCAAAAGTTTTACACCAAAACTTTAGGTCAAATAAAATTTGATCGCATAAAAGGTCGGACACCTACTAAAGGATCATCTCTTGACTGTGTTGTCAAATGTTCCGCCACTTATGGCTGTCATTGTCTTCGGTATACTTTTTTTTAAACATAAAAATCAGTAAATTTTGAATTAAAAATTTGTTAATTATATTTAATTAGAGTTAATATTGAGACCAACGAATGTAATATATTTGTCTCAACCATTGATGATCCAAATGCAGAGACAAATGCATCGATTTTAGAGAAATATATTTATTATACAAATCATGGCAACAAAGAGGGAACGGGAGGTTAATGAACAATCATTTTGTTTACAATTATTTTATTTATTTATTAAAAAATTTTGTTAGAAAATTTGGCAATCGGTAAGAAATTGACTCAAAGCTCGACATATAATCAATTTAAGGCTCAAAAAGCCATTGATAATAATAGCCGTACGGCAAGTAAGACAAGTGACGGCAAAGTTAATACCAAAAAAGTGTTGCCGTGGCTTCAGATTGACCTCAAAGATGAGTACGTAATCACTGGAGTTATGTTACAATCAAATGATGGTAATTATGGTTAAATTAATAAGAGTTAGACTACAGTATATTATTGTTTAATGAAAATACTAGTATTTAATTTTGTTAGTTATATAATAATTATGCAATTGATTGTCATATATTATAATTTTATTTGAATAATAAAATATATTATATGATAGTTTATTAAAAATAAATTATATATTTTTTATATCATATTATATATACTTTATATACTGTACTTATTTTACATTATAATTTAGAAATTGACATTTACAGTACAGTACTAATAGTAAATATTTAAACTGAACAATAGTCATAAATATTTATTACATTTTTATTATATCTAAAGATTGAACTTCAAAGTTATGAACAATAATTTAAATTTTATTTATTAGAGGAATCACTACATGACTTTGATATACGTGTCGGCAATCGTTTGATCACTAAATTAGAAAAAGGGACTCATTTTAAGGATAACCCATTATGTTATGAATATGTGGGCAACAAATTCCTCGAGACTAACCATTCAAGAGTTGTGAAATGCGAGGTTTATTATCAATTTTTTATTACTTATGATTTTTATTATAAATATAGGAATAATTAAGATTATTCTATATATATATATCTAAATTTGAATCTTTATAGCCCTGTCCACTGATGGGAAAGTATGTAACGATTCAGATAATAAATAATTGTACCAATTGTTCGAATCCCGGCAACAATTATCTTAATTTGGCTGAAATAGCTGTTTATGGATATAATCCTAAATGACAAAACAAATTAATGTTGAGGTTATCATTATATACATACAGTATATAAATTAATTCATAAGATTTTATGACTAATTTTTATTTTCATTAAATATTGAAACAGTTTATTTGTTATTTATTAAGTTATAACTATTATAATGTACTTTAGAGATATCTTATCAATAATCTAATAAAAAAATATATCAAAAATTACAACCCCTTTTAATGTGTTATTAAAATATTTTCCGTATTTTCTTAACTAATTAATTATCTGTGAATTAATTGCTAAATAAATATTTTTAGTTAAAAGGCAATTAAGTAAAAAAATCTTACATTATTGTAAATGAAATAAATTGATTACACATTTTGTATAATAAATATGTGTAATAAGTTTGTAAAACTTTTTAAAATGCTATAATTTAAATTATTATATGAAATAACTTATGATTTATTTAATATTATTTGAGTTTCAAATGAAAAGAAATTGTAATTATAGAAAACAGTGATTTACCTGAAAATATATTATCAATAATATGAATAATAATATAAAAATGAAAACACTTGACATAAGAAACAAGAAAAGCAATGAAACGGAATTTTCTTCACTGTCTTCAACTCAACAAGAAGTTGGTCATCGAAGTCGACGAAAATATATTGCAGACAATTATGACAATCCTATCT
Organism: Oppia nitens; assembly: GCF_028296485.1. Taxonomy (NCBI): domain Eukaryota; kingdom Metazoa; phylum Arthropoda; class Arachnida; order Sarcoptiformes; family Oppiidae; genus Oppia; species Oppia nitens. The sequence goes on along the minus strand of NW_026533252.1, from coordinate 1,712,415 downwards.
TTACTTTGGATGAATCCGATAGTGAAGATGTTAATCTCGATTCAGATCATAATTTAGGAGATCGGATAAAATCAGCTAATAATGGGTAATATTAGCCAGAGATCAGTGCTTTTATTTGTGAAGTCTATAAATATATATATAATTTAGTGAACATCGAAATTCTCAAACATCTTTACCATCAAAAACATGGGATTCATTCGTAACGATTCCGCCAGAAGATGAAGACAAGACATTGAGCACCGAATGGATGAACAGTTTTATCGAATTTTCCAAACTATTAGTCTATATCTTGACATTTATTTTGATTTTATTTTGTGCCACAATATCAATGTCTACATTATTGTTGATGACATCAATGATACGAAACAATCATCGAGTTTTCTTATGCAGCGAAACCTATGAAAAAGTATTGATTCCCGGAAGAAGTTATGTAGCAATTATTAAAGACAATGATTTAGAACGGATCGGTTGGATCTGGTCTTTGTATATCGTTATGATTGCTCCCATATTTCTCACATTATATCGATGTCTTAAATATTGTTTATTTAAACAATATGATAGACCAAAGCTATTAACATTTATCACTGTAAGTCAATTATTATCTATTATTTGTTATTTTAAAATTTTATATTTAAAAAAATGATTTGCAGTTAATTTAATTATTTGAAATTATAAGGTCTTTATTAGTGAAACAATAACTACAATAGTAATGTCACTTTTAGTGATTATGATATTACCCGAGATTGACGCCAATAGGGGTCCAATGTTGGCCCACTCTATATCATTAATACCGGCGATTATAAGTTGTATTTCACGATTTTATGCCAACACTTGGGAATATCATAAAACACTCAAATATGTTGATATAATGGCAATTGTATTACAAATTGTTTGTATCGCCGGTTGGACGACAATCGGCTATTTGGAAGATATCAGAAACTATTGGATATTTCCGATTGTATTGTGCTTTATGTCTATCAACTGTTGGGATAACTATTTGATTATCAAACGAACGAAGTTTTTGAACAAATTTATTGCATATTTCTGTGATATTAAAGAGGACCTCAACTCAAATAATAGTCGATATTTTACATATTTATTGATATCTATTTGGAAAATTGGATTAATATTGATCACAATTTTAGTTTATTTTGCAATTAATGACTATATAAACGAAACAAATGTAACTAAGAATTTGTTCACTTCCTTTGAGATGGCATTTTCAAAGCATCCGATACTTACAAATAGACGCGAAATAACTGTCACTACTGAAGATCCGTTGTATATTGAGTCCAATCCATTGAACTATTTGTGGTTAATTGCCATTCAGATTGTTTCATCATTTATATGCTATTATTTGGCCAAATTTGTGTGCAAAATACAAATCCAGATCTTCAGCTTTACATTTCCTCTGACAATAGCTACACCGTTAACCATAGTATTAATCACTGTTTTATGTCGACTACATTTGCGATATACCGACAGTTGTGGACTAATCCATACATTTAAATTGGATTATATCTTCTGGCACACGACTGCCGATCTGAACGATGAATTAACAGTTCTTAGTTATGTTGAATCAGTTGTTTGGTTTCTTAGCTTATTATCTCAAATGTGGACAACACTACACATTTGGTACCCAAAATCGGAACGTATGGCTAAAGTGGAAAACCTTTTTACAAGACCTGAATATAGTTGTTGTTTTGTCGATCAGTCGCTGGTATTAAATCGCAGAATTGTCAGCGAATTCAATAGTGATTTAGATATTAAGAAAATGAGTGTCGAAGAGCTGGTCAAGAGTAACGAAGAGACGATCCGTATCTATATGTGCGCCACGATGTGGCACGAGAGCAGTGATGAGATGATACAGATGTTGAAATCGGTATTTCGGATGGATGTCGACCAGAGTGCCAGAAAACAGGCCATGAAATGGTTGAACGTCAAGTCTGCCGATTATTATGAGATCCAAAGTATAGTCAAAAACAAAGTTTTTAACTGAACTTTAATAACTGTTTTATTAATATCCAATTATTAGCACATATTTTGTTTGATGACGCGTTTGAAACAAGAAATTCCTGTCGAGAGGTCAACAGTTTTGTTAAACAATTCATTGAAGTGATTGGTGTGGCGGCCAATCACGTCCACGAATGTCAAATACCATTGAAGTTACCAAATGTTATCACTACTCCATACGGCGGACAACTTATTTGGATACTTCCCGGTCATAACAAACTATACGTTCATCTGAAAGACAAAGATCTAATCAGACATAAGAAGCGCTGGAGTCAGGTATTAACACATATTTCTTTGTATCTAAGCTAACAATCTAACTAAACATTTTATCTCAGGTAATGTATATGTATTACTTACTGGGCTTTTATACCAAAGATATGGATGAAGAAAAACGCGACAAAATGGCCGCAAACACATTCATCTTAGCTCTGGACGGCGACATCAACTTCAGGCCCAAAGCTGTAAGACTTTTAGTCGATTTGATGATTAAACACAAGAATTTGGGCGCCGCCTGCGGTCGCATTCATCCAATAGGCAGCGGACCGATGGTTTGGTATCAGAAATTTGAGTACGCAATCGGCCATTGGCTTCAAAAAGCTAGCGAACATGTGTTCGGGTGTGTCCTCTGCAGTCCCGGTTGTTTCTCATTATTTAGGGGTAAGGCTCTTATGTCTCCCAATGTTATGCACAAGTATACGACTAAGGCTTCGGAGGCCATACAATATGTTCAGTACGATCAGGGAGAGGACCGTTGGCTTTGCACACTCCTATTGCAACAGGTCTGTCAGCTTTCGATTAAATTTATCTAATTATTGTATTAATCTTTTCTGATATATTTAAGGGATGGCGTATAGAGTATTGTGCCGCCAGTGACTCATACACTCACGCACCGGAAGGTTTTGGTGAGTTTTATACACAACGACGTCGATGGGCGCCATCGACTTTGTTCAACATATGGGATCTTCTACAAGAATCCAAGAACACTGTTCAAGTAAACGATAATATATCCATGTTATACATCATATACCAGTTCGCATTGATGATAGGAACGGTATTCAGTCCGGGAACTATATTTTTGATGATTGTGGGCGCTATGAATACCACATTAAGCTTATCGAGCGACTTATGTCTTCTCATAAGTGGTGGTCCGATACTTGTGTTCATATTTGTGTGTTTTCTCTGCAAAAGTGATACACAAATACAAGTATCACTTGTGTTGAGTATAGCTTACGCGCTGTTGATGTTAGCCGTAATGGTCAGCACTGTTATCGAGATAATAGAGGAAGGGTTGTGGCAACCGTCGGCCCTATTCTTCATAAGCATGTGTCTCAGTTTCCTTATAGCAGCGCTCATACATCCCACTGAAATCATGTGTTTTCTACCATTCCTTTTATATATGTTAAGCATACCATCAATGTATCTGTTGCTTACCATTTATTCAATGACTAATCTACATGTGGTCTCTTGGGGTACAAGAGAAGTGGTATCCGCGTCAGACAACGATAAACCGTCTGAAAAAGATGACAAAAAAGATAATGGTTTACTTAAATATATAAATGTCAAAAAATTGTTTACTAATGGAAATGATAGAAATAATTCAAAATTTATAAGTTGTATGTGTTGTTCAAACACTGATCCCAATGAAGACAAAGAAATGTTGAAAGAAATTACTGAAATGAAAGATCATTTAAATGATATGAAAACAATAATACAGACAAACGACAGATTTAGTTCCCACACAACAATTAATCCATTGTTTAACGATAACTTGAATCCATTACAAAGACTTAGCAGTTCCCGTTTGTCGGATATTGATGAAGATGAGGTCATGACCACCGATGACTTGACTTTAAGACATAATAGAACATTTAGTGGTGATATATCTGACATTTCAAAAGATAGAAACGTTTTTATTAAGACAATTTGGACACAAGACAAATGTTTCGAAAAGTTTATTCAACAAGAATTGGATGCCGAAGAACAAGAGTTTTGGCGACAATTAATTGATTTATATCTTAAACCACTCGAGAAAAACTCGGTTCACGAAAAAAAGGTTGAGTTTGAGCTGAAAGAGCTTCGCATGAAAATCGCCTCCGCTTTTGGTCTCTTGAATTCATTGTTTATTTTGTTGGTTTTGTTGCTTCAAATGCATAAAAACGTATTTGAATGGAAAATCAATATCGGAAATAGTATATAAAACTGATTTATTTGTTTAACAAATTTAATAATCACTTAATTATTGGTTTAGATGTCATCAGAATAGATGTAATTGGTTTCAGTTTAGTGATATTCTTTGGCATCATTTTAGTGATTCAATTCATGGGAATGCTTTTGCATCGATTCAATACATTTTCATTACTTCTCTCTGTATCCGAGTTTAATGTCTTTAAACGCAAGAATGATGGGGAAAATGCTCAACAAGTGGTCAGTGAAAATGCTGTCAATATTGTCAAACAGTTGCAAAAACTTAATAGCAATGACATCAATAAGGATACAAAAAAGACATTAAAGAGACCCAATAGACCCGAAACACAGCGAATAGTTAGAAAAAGTGATAATAAGGCAGAGTTTGTGGAACTGGAACAGGCGTTCCTCAATAGGTGTCTCGGATTAAAGGATAACTTCGATAGTAATAGAGTTTATTATATAAAAATAAAACATATTTTTAAAATCTATTTATCGCTTATTTTACAGATGAAGACATACTTCCCGAGTCCCGACTATCAAGACGTGGCAAAAACCTGACAGTTCGCGGACGAGATGTCCGCAAATCGGTGTACGAAAGTGTGCGGAAAACTATTACCCGAGAATATAGTGCACATTGTTGACCAGTTATTTGAATTATCTATTAAAATCAGTTAATACAGTAATATATTGTAAAAATATAATTTTCTATATTTATTTTAATTGATATTTATTTTTTAAAAATGTATATAAAATTTTAATGAATAAGTGATTATAATAAAAATGTATTAAATAATTCTAAGTAATGTATTTTATAAATAGTTTTACATTTATTTATGTTATAGAAAAATATTCAATTAAGTTTATAAAATAATATGAATTAATTAACAACAACAACAAAAATATAAGATTTAAATGAATTATTATTTAAAGTTAGCGCAAACTAAATGGCATTGAATTATGTGATGAAATGCAATGTTTTGTTTGCTCTTAAATTTAATGGCAAATAATGTAAAGTATAGAAATCATACGCAGATTTTCAAAAATAAATTGATCAAGTACTTTTATTTGATTACAAAATTAAATATATTTAAATAATTAATCGTCTATTATAATTGATTATAGGTACTAAACAATTACTTTTAAAAAAATTATTGTGTTGCCATAGTTTACTGTATGATATTTATACTTTCATATAAAGTTATGAAATAAAGTTTTAAGTTATGAATTGTAAGTTATGATATATCATAATTTATAACACATATATAAATTATATAATCTCATAATTATATCATAAATATATATATATTTTGTCGTAAAATATCATATGATTAGTTGTGCTAATTATGATAATTACATTTACATCAAAATTTTCCTATTTTTTAGTTCAACTTATTTTTGTAAATTCGCGTTTAATTACATTTTAAAGATAAAAATGAATTTGGATTTAAAAAAAATAAAATCTCAAATAATTTTTTTGTGTACCGAAACACTAAATAGTTGTCTAAAATATTAAATTTATTATTCATCTATGGGTTGACTAAACAATTATCACAAAACTGTATGATTAATGATTATATTGAATGTACGGTCAGTTTGTAATCTAGTGATTGATTGATAACTACAAACATATATCACATATCGGATGTAATCTAATATGATATGCCATTAATTTGTAATCAATTGTGATATAAATTAATGATAATTGACTGACTGATCCAAACAACTGATGGCCCGATTATCAGCTAAACAAGTGTCGACACTTACAGGGAGTTGTTTGTTGCACCTAATGATAGGATCGGGCGGTACTTTCGCTAACCTAAACACATATATGACATCCTATTTACGACAAAACAGCTCACGAGATGCCAACTACGGGCAAAGTGTATGGTTTACTGCCGTAAGTGTGACCACTTTCACTACAATTACAATAATTAGCGGTTGTATTGGCAACAAATTGGGCACAAGAGTCACCTGTTTTATAGCGACACTCATATTTTGGTATTAAAAATAATAATCACTTAATTAAAGACTAAAATATTTGAATTTTGTTTCATTTGAATTGTAAAATTAGTGCTGCAATTGCTGTCACAGCGGTAACCATAAAGTCATCACTTTTGATGGTTTTGTTAAGCTTTTCATTTGCCCAGAATGTCGGCAACGGATTAATCTATTCAACAGTTATCGTAAATGCCATCAAATGGTTTCCCCGCCATAAAGGACTGGTTTCGGGTCTGATTACGGGATCCAATGCCTTCAGTTCATTCATATTCATTCAAATGCAAACATTTTATTTGAATCCCAACAATATTACACCAAACAGTGACGGGTATTGTCATTAAAATGTTTTTTTTAAACAAATTATTGAATACTAAATTATTATTTATCAAATGTACAGATATTTTGATGAAACAGAGTTATTGTCAAAAGTGCCGAAACTCTTTACACTTCTTAGTCTAGTCTATGGTTTCATTGGTTTTCTTGGTGTTTGTCTTATCTTTAATTCTGATGATAATTACAGCGAACGCCAATCAAACCAAACAATTGATGTTATCAATGTCAATGATAGTTGTGATAATGATGTCTACTCATCGACGACGACGACCACCAATAACGGAGACAATGAAAATCTTATGAATCAGTCAATTGAATCAAATGAAGTGAATTATAGTTTAAGATATGCCATCAAAACGCCATTATTTACTATACTATTGATAACCTTTGCTTTAAGCACACAAACCACTTATTTAATGAATTCAATGATCAAAGCATTTGGTCAGAGCTATATCAGTGATGACCACTATTTGTCGGTAATTGTTTCGCTATCTTTTATTATCAATGGTATGGGAGGTCTCTTTTGGGGAAAAGTTATGGATCACTTGAAATTTCGGGTATTTTATCTAATAATTGAATTTATAATTAATTTATTTACTAATAATATACCATAAAATTGATAATTTAAAGGATACTTTAATAACGATTAATGCCATTCTTGCTGTGACCACATTTACATTGAAAATAACCGGTTATTACTACCAGAAGATAATGTTTGCCATTTGGGACTTTTCTTTGTTCTTCACAACTGTCGGTGTTTTCTCTTGTTTTCTACCAGAAGTGGTTCGCAAGTTTGGACATCAAAACTCAATAACAATCTATGGTCTCATTCATACGGGACCAGTAAGTATTAAAAACATTAAATATCTACAATTATTTTGCAAATAAATATTTTAATTTTAGGCGATTTTAAATGTAATAATGAGTCCATTATTGGAGTGGAGTCTCAATAGGATCGGATGGTTTGCCGATTTCTGTATTGTCGCCTCACTTAATGCTATTAGTATGTTATCAAACAAATTGTTTTTAATTTTTATTAATTATTAACATAACTAATTGTATATAAAAATAGGTATGATTGTTATTATGGTTTCTTATTCACGCATCAAATGATGGTACAAGTTATCCAGTGATTATCCGGTTTAAAATTTTTAAACATGGTTATTTTTATATTAATAAAATTAATTTATTAGTAACTAAATTATATTTAATATAAAGGTATTATAGTCTTATTTTATTGTATTTTGTACATAACTTTATATATAACAAAAATTATATATAGATTTATTTAGGCAATAATATTATTATAGCATCTGTGATATGAAATATATTATAATTATCATACAGGTATATTATAATAAAATAATTATCTATTTTATTCTTATTTACATAATATTTATATTCAAAATTTCATAACAATTTGTTGATTATGTTTACTAAATTTGAAATATTTTTATTAAGTTATTCAATAGTATATATATTTATCTTTATAAAGAATTTTTAAAAATATTTTATACCGGAATATAATAATTAAAGTTTTATATATTATAGCTACAGATAACTTATAAAATATAACTTATATCTACCTTAGTATTTACAATTGTATAATTTCAAAAAACTCAAAAATATTTCAAAAGTAATTTCAATTGATCTAGATAAAATAACAAAAATATTTATAGTTTATTAGATTACTGACAATTCTGAGTATTATCTATGAAAATTTATAAATAAATACAATTACCGGTAATACTTATTTTTTTAATGAAATAGTTTTTAATTGTTTTTGTGGTTTATTAAAATTGGGTTATTTTAATAAATTTTTAAAAATGATAAAATACTGAATAATATAGTCTACTATTGAGCAGATAATACAAATAATTTTTTATTAATACACAAATAGCAAAAATTATTTAAAATTTAAATTGTGATATTTTGCTAGTCTAAAACTAATTTTTAAAAAATCATTTATAAAAAAAATGAAGACATTTGATAAACATACTGAAACTCAACAATAAATAAAATTAATTATCATTTTGTTTTTTAAATTAATCTTAATTTTAAATATAATATTTATATTTTATATAAATTTAACAATTTTTTGCAATAATTTAAATGATACAAACTTTTCATATATAAATTTTTTTAAAAAATGTAAAATTGTAAGTGACGTAAAAATGTAAAGACTAAATTGTAAAATTATTTTAAATAATTTTTTTTAATTAACTTAAATTACCTAGATAATTTACAAAATAGATCCAAACCATCATCTATGGCACAATTAAATTAGGCAACAAAAAAATGTTATTAATATTAAAATAATAATTTATTTTGCAAATAAACTAAACTTTTAACATTACTGGTGCTCTTTATTTTTAGAAATGTTTTTAATTAACATTTTTAAATACATTTATTATATGTATTTATTAAATACATGTATTAATTATACATATGTTTTAAAAAATTATTTTATAATAAATTAAAGTTTTATTTTTTCTATAATAAACAAAATTTTTATGTATTATTAAATAATTTTTAATTATAACGAAATCAATGAATGACTCAAAAGTCATGTGTTATTGTTGTTGTCATACAAACCATGAGATGATTATCACTTGAATTGGCTTTCATTGGTCTTAATGGTGTTTAATCACCAATTGATCCCAAGTTATCTCATGTTCAATACGTGTAACGCATTCGCCAGAGTATTGCCACTGAAGACATTACCGGTTAAGACTGTTTGCAATGTCTTAAGGTGTTTGTCAAACGCGACTTCAAATCGGGATCAGCTATCTGTGACCACCAATGTCTACACATCATATTTGGACTCAAATAGTCAACAAACGTTGGATTTGATTAAAGACTCATTTAAAGTGATCGACGATTTCGTCACCGAAGATGAAGAACAAAGTTTGTTCAAAGAGATCGAGCCGTACGTCAAGAGATTGAGGTATGAGACCAGTCATTGGGACGACGCTATCCATGAGTACAGAGAAACAGAGAGAAGTAAATGGACTCAAGAAAATCAACGTATTATCGATAGAGTCCGCAATACTGCGTTTCCCGCGGGAGTGGCGCCCATCCGGTCAGTGCATGTCCTCGATTTGGCCAAAACGGGTGTCATTAAAGCGCATGTCGATGCTGTCAGAGTAGGTCCATATTATTATTATGACAAACTAAGACACTAAGACCACTAATGGTAGTGTATATCCATTTGAATCGGTTATTAGTTCTGCGGCGATACCATTGCCGGTATATCACTGTTGTCTTCGTCGGTCATGAGATTAGCGGATGAAACAGATAATACAGTCTTCGTCGACGCACTTATTAAGCGGAGATCACTCTATATTATGTCGTGAGATTTGATCGAAATTTTGTTTTCATACTAATTGTTGACTAAATTTATCATTTTTTAGAGGTATTGCTAGATATAAGTTTACTCACGAAATACTTGGCCAACAAATGTCGGTATTCAAGGGTCAAGCGATTCCAAGAGATAGACGTATTTCAGTGATTTGTCGCAATCAACCCGATTATAGTCAACGAGAAGATATGAATGACAATAATTATCAGATTAGATAATATTATAAACTTTTTAATAATGAATCTATTTATCAAACATATGTTATTTAAAGTTTATTATTATAAAAGTTTGAATTACATAAATATTACAATTGCTATTTTGATAGTCATTTTACTTAATTAATTATTATTAAATTGTTTGTTATAAATGATGTGAATATAAATTCATGTTATTGCTAAAAATAAGAGTTACTATAAAATTAATTTATTTTAATAAATATGTGAAATTATTTATTTTAGTTTATATTATAATAAACGCACGCGAATTGCAATTAAAATAAGTGTTAATTTCTATTAAATGTGTTGAGACAACAAAACAGTATAGTATGTGTTGTTAATTGTTATCAATGAATGGGCGCGCGATTCATGTGTTTTCAGAATATTCTGAATTTTGAATATAGATTTCGATTGTTTTATTGGTATTGAAAATAAATCCATCGAATTGTTATTATTTAGACAAACTTTACACACAATTATAGAAATTGATATTTTTTTTTATTTAGGATTAGTTTTTTTGTCGATGATATACAATGGCAGATCCCAAACGATATGAATCTAATTTAATGATTGAAAAACTTCTTAATTATGCAGCGGTTGGTGATCTAAAAAACGTCAAGACTATGATTGAAGTCAGTGTTGTATTTAATGATTTACTGATTTTAAATACAGATTATTATTGGTTTTTTGCATTTTTTAGGACATGAAAGTAGACATCAACTCTTCGAGACATAACATGACAGCTTTGAGTGTTTGCGCCGCAAAATCGGGATCGGCTGAAGTGATCAAATATTTGATCGAAAGGGGCGCTAATATTCGCGATTCGTTTTTTCATGCGATCAAAGCGGGAAATGTGGACACAGTTGAGGTTTTGCTTCCCATATTGAAAGCCAAAAACTGGGAAAAACTTCCGACCAAAGAATCGGCTGTTTTTCCACCATATATGACACCAATAATGTTGGCCGCTATCTGTGGCCATCGAGTTCTTGTAGAGCTGCTTATGTATAGGGGACATACCATACCATTGCCGCATATGCCTGACTGTGAGTGCGATGACTGCAATGTTTCGTCGACTTCTTTAGCCACACCATCGCATCGAAATCTGGACATCTATAGAGCACTGTGTAATCCATCGTACATTGGACTCAACTCTGAAGATCCGATAAGCAAAGTCTTTTCTCTTGAGAGAGAGTATCGCACTATTATAGAAAACAGTCATTTTTCGCACCAATATTACGATATATCCAAACAAATGGAAAACTATATCACAGAAGTGTTTGATGTGACGCGCGATGCACTTGAAGTGAATGTATTGGTCCAACAAAAAGGAGTGAATCCACGACCCAATGCTTTCATCAAATATCTGGTTCTTCAGAACGCAGTCGACAGCAATTGGGTTGACTTTATAGCCTCGAAACGCATCGAAAGTCTGAGAGCCTATCTCTGGTTGGGACAAAACAGGGTGTGGTTTGACTCTGGCTTCGTTGGTCTGACCAAAAAGTTTTTCCGAAGTTTACGTATAATTATCTGCCAACCGATGAGCAGCATATTGTTTGCCGTCCGATATAACAAACATATCACCGCTCAGTCACGCTATTTATGTCGGCTCTTCAATGAGTCGGTGTTTGTCTCGTTTTTGGTCTACTCTATCAATCATAACGTAATATTATGCGAAAAATCTTTTGGACATTACATGTTCACTGCCTTAACGATTGTCTGGACAGTTGGCAATATTGTCAATATTACCAAAAAGTGTGCTATTTTTGGTTTGAAAAAAATCTGGAGATTTTATGGACACGTCTTTGAATTGATACTCACAAATATACTGTTCATTATTGTCGTCTTAGATATTCTGTGCTTATATAAGTCGTCAAATGACCGGATCAATGATAACAGACGTAATCAGCAAGAAGTAAACGCTTATAAAAACAAAGTCCAGACATCCGATTGTATTAAATTTACTTATGTATTGATCAAACTATTGGTGACATTAATATACATCCGAATTGGTATCTTATCGACACTTCGAGCGTACAAAGGTTTGGGCGAAGACAGGATTATTCGCATTATTCTTCTGTCGTTTTGCTTAATCGGTATATTATATCCATTTATCAGTCACTCAATGGCCAGTCATTACAATTTAAGGTAATATTAATTACCGGTTTATAAATTCAAAACATATACCGTAATAATTAAAAAAATACTCTTACAGTAGTTTTGGTGTCAACTTACCGATATTTGGTTCATTAGATCCAATTATTGTATTTATTATTATCAACTTTCTTATTGGATTAGGTTTTGAGATATTTAGGGGGCCAGAGGTATGGGTTTTTTCATTTTCAAATTTTTACAAAAATTATAATTCATTTACCATTTCGACTGCCATTTATAGAAAATTCAGGACAAGTCGTGGTGTTTCCATTGGACGGCTCGACTCATCCATGAAATACACGGCGCCTGTGAACTGGCCGTACCGTTCAATTTGTTGGAAGTGTTTAGTGTGGCCTATATTCTGTTCAAACGGGTTGGCTTTAAGGAGAAAGTCCAACAAAAAGATGTCAAACAATATCATCGGATCAAAGATCTCGTATATTCCAGGTATGAGTGCACCAAATACTTGGAGTCAAAACCCTATTCAAGAGTTCATTTCGAGTTTATTGTAAACGATTCCCAATCCCATAGTAAAGACACTGATAATAATAATTCAGACACAACTCCACCGAAAACTAAGCCAAACTCAACTAACGTCTCACATAAAACTAAAAGTTCATAAATTATTAGTTTATAGTATAAACTTTATACTATTTTTTATACATAATTTGTATTATCTTTAAACTGTAAAATATTGTATTTTAAAAATTAAACCATTAATTCAAAACAATATTTAATATTAAATATAAGTTTATTTATAATACAGTCGATAATTTTTTTTTGTGATAACGTTATAATTATCAACAAATTGAAAATCACTGAACAGATGAAAGCGACTGATCGATAGTCTTTTGCATCCAATCGGGAACTGTTTGACCAATTTTTTCAATGATATTATTTACTTGAAAGCACAGACTTTCAATTTGCTTATCAAAAGTTGGCAAAACATTACGGGTCTCAAAGTGGACAATACCAGCGATTTGATCAATGAAACCATTCATTCTTCCCTCGGTTATCATTTGCGAAGCAATTTTTTCTGCTTTTGTCGAATCAATCTCAAGAAGTGCTCCCAATTCGTTAAACGTTATGTTATTATAGAGTTTAGAAGCGGACAACAAATTGTGTTCAATAACAGCTCTGTCCAGAATTGTTGATCCCACAGATGTGGTTGCCTTTTGGTGCGGTTGTAACAGTGCCGAGAAGTCATCCAATTCGGACCTTTTGATGATTCTGTCCAAATACATCTTTTCCATTATGTTATAAACAGGCAATTGTTGACATCTCTCATCTTTGAATAGTGTGGCCAACATTCTGGACCGTTGTTGACCTGCAAAGTCATAACATTTATAAAATGAGTACAAAAGCAAACATATGATTGCTGTCATACCGGCCGACGCAAGTATTGTACAAATGAGAGCGTTCTTCAGTGCAGTCATGCGTTCGTCTTCATGAATGATAGTTCTGTATGAAAGCTCGTTATATCGTTGAGCGGCTTCAATGAACTTTCGCCGGTAATCGAGAACCCGAGCGTAACACACTTTATGCATCACTTGAAGAGATTCATTAGTGGTCTCGGCCTGCAATAGTGAGGCCCGATTGATGTAAGCCTCGGCCTGTATCGGATCGTCATCCTCGAGATACAGGCGTGCAATCTTCAGATATGTCTCCAATTTATAGTCAACTGAATACTGTTTTTGACCCGTTTCGAGAGGTATGCCAACCAACACTTGTGCCGCCTCTTTCCAGTTTTGCTGATTCTCATATATTAAGGCCAGGTTTTGCCTGATTGCAGACACCTGTTCCTCAAACGACACAACTCTTGGCTGAACTTTTTCTAAGGTAAAGTGAGAGATATTGCGCGAAACCGTTGCGGTCAATGATGGTAAGTGTTGCGCAACTTCTGTCAACAATTGTCGTGAGATTACAAGCGATACGTTTTCGTTAACAACTATTTCGGTCAATAAATACTGAATTAATTAAATGGTCACAAAACAAGACATTAGTTTAGAAATACTTGTCTCTATAAATATCTTAAGCGTTTCCTCCAGTTCTTCAGTTGGCAGCTTAAAAATGGTCTCCAAATATGAACGATAACTACAAGAAAACAATATTATCAACAATAAAAAAGTGGTCATTAAATATGGCCGATAATCAATGGCCGCACTTACCGATCGGTTTGTTCTTTAGGAGTTCCGCCCAATTGTGCCAATTGTTGGAGTGTTTGCCGGTGTTTGTCAATACCAGACATTGTTGTCTGTTTTGATTCAATTGAATCAATTAAATGATTAAAAGAGATATATATATGAATGCAAATCAAATCAATTGATTTTAACAACAATTATATCTGAAATTCAATTAAAAAAATAAATAATGCATTCATTAGTCACTCCTAATCACACTCTCATTGGTCACTATTATCTCATGTATTGCCGCAATCATACATATATAACGTAACAAATATTTGCATTATATCTAATCCCTCTCTAATACCAAATTGAATAAACAATAAAATACACATTAAATTGTTACCAAATAGTTGAATGCGTTATGATATATATGAAAGATTGAGATTATTACATAAATAACGTCATAATTTACATTTAATTCCCATTATTAAATAAATATGTAAATGTGTTAAATGTTTTTTGGGGGCAATTATAGTCGTAATTAATGTTTTCGAGTCGTGAATAGACATAGATTAGTGTTTAATGCATTTGAAAGCATAGAAACATACATATAGTGTACACACAGTGTGTATATGTGTTGTAGTGTTGGACTATTGGCCGCTATTTTCAATTGTCATCAATTGATTGCTTGTAAACATTACAACAACTGTGCGCTCACTTCAACACAACTAATAGTAATACAACCATCACTACAATGGCTTTACTAAATCAAAGATCAGGTATGTGTTGACCAAAAAAAGGACAGTCCCGTAGATTACGGCTACAAAACAATACTAAATATATATATAACAGTAGTTTGGGTTAAAATAAAGTTAAATTTGGTTTATGTTTAGGCGTTGCCATTGATTAGATGTTGTGGTCAAACATATATGAAATGTTTGTTTTGGTTTTAGTTATAATGATTGCAATTGTTTTTGTTTGAATTGTTTGTTTAGTTTTAATTTATAAATAAGTCATTTGTATTGTCGTATCAATTGATATATCAAAAGACAAAATGTTTAGTTAGTCTCTCTCTCTCTCAGTGTTTGAATAATTCCGCGACAAAAATGGCAATCAATTGACGCACTATAAGGGCTATGTGTTTGTTGAGTACAGTTGTGCGCAAACTATTGTAGACTCTTATCGTTGTAAATGCATTGCAAATGACTGCAACCCTTAGTTGTGGAGCGCTATTCGTATTGAGATTTGACTCGCGTTTGGCCCTCAATATAGCCATCAAATTATATGAACTGTTTGTTGTCAACAAATCTAATGTTTTTTTTAATTATTATTATTATTGAATGAATTATATTATTAAAAAAATATTTGTTGTCATAATTTCATTATATTATTATTTAATTATTTGTTTTAACTAATCAGTAGTTATTTTTTTCTAATTATTATTATTTGAAAAATAATTATTTTAATTAACCCATTGATTGCTTATCAATATTTATGTGTAAAATCTTTTAACATTTAATATCTATTTTATATATCATATATTTTTCGGTTTATAATTATAGTATTTTTCTGAAAAGTCATTAAACATTTTTATGTATTTTATATATATATTTTATATGTATATTAATATATAGTTTTATATGAATACATACTATATTGTATGATAGTTGAGATAAAATAAAATGTTTATTGATTAACAAAAATTTATATAAAATTTTCAAAACAATAATGAATAAATGCAATTTAATTGAGCTAGATTATTTGACATAATTTTAAATAATAATTTATACAAGTAATATATTAGTATTTTTGTTTTTTAAAATGTATATTTTAATGACCCAAATTAAATAGCCGGCAAATTTGCATTGAATATTAGTTAATGATTTTTAAAATAGTTTTTTTTAATAGACATATAGCGACAATATTTTAAAAAATAATTTGTAAAAATGTATAATTAATATCGTATTTTCAATATGTTTTGTTAATTAAATTTTTATAGTGTTTTTAATTGTTTCATAACTTATTGACATTTTTATAAATGATAAAAAAATAAAATGAGTAAAATATTGATAACAAATCAAAATCATTGTAAAAGTGAGTGTTTTTTGTTATAATTGTAATAATGGGTTCACATGAAGACACAAATTGATTAATATTTTTTGTGGTTAATTCAGGTCAAAGTTCGTCAACAACAGCGGCCGACAATGACTTGGCCTTTACATCGCAAGACTTGAGCGATTTGGCCGCAAGAATTGGTGCCGACTTTACACTTCCCGAAGAGCATAATCTTGTCGATGAGTTTGTTAATAACGATATACTGGTAAATGTAGACCAAAGTCAAGTGATTGACGACAAGAGTGGCAATAATAATAATGCCAACGATGTCGATATGGACACAATTGTGATCGAAACGATCAATGATGTCGATATGAACGATGCAATTGTCTTCGACAATGTTGGCAATGAAGTGAGCATTTCATCGACCAATCAATTCTCCGACAGACAGTGTATGAATGCGTTAAATTAATTTAGTAATTAATGAAATATATATATAGAGAGTAATATATATTGTGTTTATTTTACAGATCCTGCGACTGCTGTTATGACCAAATCCGTAACAGCCTCTCGGGGCCGAAGAGGAACTGGAGGACAGGCAAAGATTCGCCCACCAAATCCACAACAAATAATACCCATATCTCAGGCGACTTCACAATTCGTAAAATTGAGTGCTTCATCTCAACCACAAATTATACCCTTAAATGCTCTGAGTTTGAGTCAATTAAGCACTTCTCAAGTGTTGACTACTACCTCACCAATTAAACTCCAATCCGCTAAAAACAAAGCCAAGAAAGTGACAAATGTGACCACAGTTTCAAGCAATCAAATATCAAACGACACATCGACTGTGAAAGTGATTTATACATCACAGGGACAACAGATTGTTTTTTCGCCATCAAAACAGACTCAGTCGTTAAGTTCTGTTATGTCAATGCCGACCACCACCGGCGTTGCTCCGCCCGGAAAGGTTCTGCTCAGACCTATTGGACAGGCATTCTCTAAGACCGGTGTCAATACAAATCAAAATCAACCGCAACAAGTGATAATCCTCTCACCAGTGAAAACATCGACGACAGGTGTAACAACTATAGCACCAGCAGGCGGCAAAATATTGCCCGTTAAATCTGGACAACAATTTATTGCGGCTAAATCGCCGCAACGCATTTTGGCTCCGGCACCCACGCAGCCCAAGATTGCTATAAGTAAAGCGTCAAATGATGCCAAACCAGTACAACTCATTCGTGTGGTTCCCATATCATCAGCACAATCACCTCAATTTACATCAATTTCATCTAATAAATTGGTTCCATTGAGATCAATTGCACCCAACACTAGTGTTCGAGCTATCGCTCCCATAACACAATCACCTGCCACTAAACTCATTGTTCCGACCAGTGGTGTTAAAGTGACCTCTGGTTCACTTGTAGTAAGCACTGCGGCATCAACTGTATCCCAAACTGCGTACATAACAACACCGGGCACTTCAAATTCAGGACAGGTATTCATGTTACCAAATCCATCACTTTTAAAGATGACTCCGACCACAACCATTACTACAACGACACCTACATCAGCAAAGTCGGTAACATTTGCCACATCTGCCACTCAGAGGACAAATTATGTGCCGATTGCGCCGTCACCGATGACCACTACATCAACTGTCAATTCATTAACGGCGGCACAAATTGGTTCATTGAAGATCTCTAACGGGTAATTCATTTGAATGATTATAATTTGATTTATTACTTATTAACTATAATATATCCTACAGAAGCACAAAACCGGCTGAAGACCCGAACCAACGAAAACCATGCAATTGTACTAAATCTCAATGTCTTAAACTGTATTGCGATTGTTTTGCAAACGGAGAGTTTTGCAGTTCTTGTAATTGCATCAGTTGTCACAATAACTTGGACCACGAAGAGGACCGACAGAAAGCTATTCGTCAATGTCTTGAACGAAATCCACACGCTTTTCATCCAAAGATTGGTAAGGGAAGAGCTGGTGATACCGAACGTAGACATACAAAGGGATGTAATTGTCGACGAAGTGGTTGTCTAAAGAATTATTGCGAGTGTTATGAGGCAAAGATTCTATGCTCTGGTCTTTGCAAATGTGTCGGCTGTAAGAACTTTGAGGAAAGCTTTGAACGCAAAACACTCATGCATTTGGCCGACGCGGCTGAAGTGCGGTCAGCCCAACAAAACGCTGCCACCAAAAACAGACTCTGGAGCTCTGATTTCAAACCAAAACTTCCCATTAGAGTTGATGGGGACAGGTATGAGACACTAATGTTTAGTCTGAAAATATAATTGAATGTATTGACTGTATTATTGTTTTATTATTAGGCTTCCCTGTAGTTTTATAACAGCCGAAGTTGTTGAGGCCACGTGTCAGTGCCTATTAGCTCAGGCAGAGCACGGAGAACGAGTTGGACTCGATATCAAACATATCGAGAAATTGGTGATCGAAGAGTTTGGCAGATGTTTGACACAGATTATTGATTGCGCCGCCAAAACCAGAAAGTAAGCCATTTATTCATTCACTCATTCATTCATTGCTTGATTTCATTAATTATTTATTTGTTTACTAATTATATAATTTACACTTATTTTTAGCGCAAAATTTAAGACAGAAATAGTTTAGAGAAACATTTCATTGAAATGTCTCAAGAATTTCATATTTATTTTAATTGTATTTTTATGTTTTTTTTTTTGATGAGTCGTTATTTATTTTGAATTTGAAAAATTTTAATTTGATATATTAATCTAGAGATGTATTGTAATTTTTAAATTATATTTGTTATTAACTATATATTTAAGTTGTTTTTTGTTTGTTTTCATGTTTTTTATAAAAAAAAAGTACAGCACATAGTTGTATACAATTATTGCTTGAACGACATGTATAAACTTATAAAAACATATACAGTATATATATAATAATTTTGTGTAAATTATATACTATGTATATATAAATATTAGCATCCATATGACTTGAATTTATTATAAATTTCATAAATTAAAAAAATATAAAGTTAATTATTAGTTTATTATACAATATGTATATATTATTATTATATTATATTCGAAAATTATTAATAAAATTTTCAAATTGAATATTATTGTAATTAGAAAGTTATTTAATAATAGCATATCTATTGAATTTTGCTGATAATTATTGTCAATATGAACTGACCTATGCTTATAATCGCAAATTACTCTATAATAATAATATAACATAAGGTAAGCATTTTTATTGCAATGTTTTTCAAAAACTAAGACATAAAAAACAATAGTAAATAACTGCAACATATATACAGTATGTGTTGTTCACTTAATTTGCTGATCTGGTGTTCATTTGGCATCAAACTGAACCACTGGTATAATACCTTAATATTGTTTATATATCACACAAGTAGTAGAGTTATACAGTATTTTCTATACTTAAATTGGAAAAGCTATACATTATATTTTGCCACTAAATGCACAAACGAAAAGTAAACTAACAATTGTTTAAAGAGATCGACAAAGAGATCATAAGATAAGAGACATTTACAGTATATTCAATAAATTTAGACACAAATCCTATGGTGAAGATATATATATATATATATATATATATAAAGTACAATAACACACACAACATAAATGTTATTATTATTTCGGGTGTTTTTTTGGCGATAATTGTTTCTGTAGTGACACAAGAAATACACGACTGACTGACAAAGACTCATAAGAATTGGATCCGAATAGAGATTTACCAACAGATATATACCCACCGTTTGTTTGGGGAGTATGTGTTGTACAGTAAGTGTGGGCTCATTAAGTGAACCCGAAAAAGTCAAATCAGCGAAAAAAACTTGTCTATTATTAGTACAAAAAAAAATATTTTTTGAAAAAAAACTATATAATATCTTCATTTTGTTTGTTTTTTTTATTAAAGGCACAATTTTTCTTATCAATTTAATACAATATAATATAAATTGTGCTCAAATTTTTGTGTATAAAATAATACCGCAGGTATAAAACTTTTTTTTATTGACATTTATAATATGATATAATCATACAGTAAATTGTAGATACTAAAATTATTTAATAATATAATAATAATAGTACAGTATGTATGAAATTGGAAATTAATATTAAGATATCAATTATTAGTATTTTTTTTATAAAATATTTATTTAAAAATTTATATAAAATTTGGTTATTATTTAATAATACTATCGATTGACTATATAAAAGACTATAAGACCAGTGATTAAAGTGAATGTTGATAAGGACAGGGATGCCGTACTATCGCACTGTTTGGATCCGTATTCATATCCATCGCAGTTCTTGGCCAAGACGTTCTCGTGTTCAGACGAGTATATCTTCATATTGGATATCTGTTTGGCAGCTTTGGTATCACATTTATCTTTAGCCATATCTGCCACACAGTTTCTTAGTGACCAAAATCCACAGCACATGGCCTTTCTATACTCTGGTGATGTCATTTCGTGACCCTTGTCCACCACATCAGTCATACGTTTAGTGTACTGCGATTTGCATGCGTCGACATCCGGATGAATGGTTAATATACATCCGATTCCACCCGTATTCTTAAGGTTGACAATCTGGTCTAACTGGAGGTCATTTGCTACAACAACAACCACTGACTCTTGAATGGTCATTAAAAAAATGATGACCAGTGATAGCCAATATTGATGCCAATGTAATGTCTGTATTAACATTATATTATTGGGTTAAATCACACCCCAATCACTATTACAAATCCCAAATGGTTTGCTAAACACTATAATAATAGTGTGTATAAATATTTCACGTTTTTTTCGAGAGAAAAAGGTATTTATTATGGGCTGTTAATTGTCGTCTAATTTAATTAATACACACAATAGTATTGGTTTTAAATAAATAAAATTTATAACAAAAAATAGTGTGATTTCTTGTTGTTAAGACATTATGAGCTAAATAAAAGAAGAAAAAAAGGTCGAGATTTAGATTTATTATTTGGGTTTTAGTATTAAATTGGTTTCAATATCTTTTCTACACTAAAAATGGTACACAAAATAACATAAAGCAATGATAAGATTGTGTCGTTTAGGCGATGAAATGTTTTTTTTGTCGATAAAATGCCGATAATATGTATTGCAATTTTACTGCCTTATTATTTGCTACTATATTATTATTATTATTATTATTATCACAACTTGTTTGTTGTCACTAGATTTTGTCTGTGTGTGTGTGAAAACATTTACTATAATATAACGATTTTAACAACAACACCAACAACAGTGAGAATAATCGCAAAAACAAATTTTCAAACAAACAAATTCATTGAAAGACATAGTTTTATGCACCGATAAAAAACTTTTACTTTTACTGACGATACGACTTTCCTCACAATTCATACCAATTATTTGCCAGAAAACCTAATTCTCTATACTCTGTATATGAGTTTTGATGAGTTGTTACACAACAGTTGCACACAGTTTTTGGTCCCCAAAAAAATGTGTTGATTCCGACACATTGCTCATCCACTTCTCAAACGGTGTGTGTCTTCTACTTCTTCTACTTGTTCTTCTACTAAATGATTTCAGACATCCTTAAAGGCACCAACAGTTTTCGTCTAACGGTGCCAACTGTGCGAATACTACCAGTGCTCTGGCGTTTGAAAGTCTATTTCAAGTTAATTATAAAACTTTTTCTCTTTTTTTTTGTGAATAATCATAAATATATTTAGAGTGCAGAGTGTGTACTGTATTTGCGCCCATTGGATAACATTTTCCTAAACATATACACTGTACTGGATTTGTGTGTCTCTCAAACTTATTTGTAACACTTAGTGTTATATAACATTTTTTTTGTTTGTTTCACTATAATCTATGGGATGTCTTGTTTTTTAAGTATATGTACCGCTTTTAAAAACCTCACACTTACACACACAGGAAATCATCCAATAAAATATATACTAATATAACACTAATCGCTTTGACATTTATTATACATAACTCTGTAATATACTGGGATTTTGTTTCACTAAAAAAATTATAAATATATTTAAAGTTAATAAAAATGCAACTTTTATTTACAGTGAGAATATTAACACAAATATTATTAGCCAACAAAAAATATATTTGTTATACATTTTTGCATCATTTATCACAAATGTATAGTAAAAAAACCTAATTTACTTTTCTCATATTTATATTTATTTTTATTGCCATATATACACACATGTATTGGTAAATATACAAAATATTATATTATATATAGTACTGTGTATATAAATATAAGTATTGATGGCTATATAGTAAAAGTGTTTGTCATTAATGAATTGGGTCTCCAAAAAAAATACCACAACATTATGATGTTGTTATAGTAGTGCCACAAATACAATATATAGCCTATTGTTTGATGTATAAGATATATAAAAGAGTGAAATGAAATGAAAATATGAATTATTCAATGCAGCGATTGGTTGAGTAAATGTTTGGTCAATGAATTGGTTGCTAAATCTGGAAAAATGAAAGCAATTATTATTTCACTCTTTATTTATTAATTGATAGATTCACTGCTCTCTCTCTCTCTCTCTCTCTCTCTCTTTTGTAAAGTGCTATTAAATTTTGTATTTTATAGTACTTTCCAGTACCTCATTTAGCTATCATTAAATAGCAAAATATTGCACTCACACCCTCACCCACTCACCCACACTTAGTTGTTAATATATTTGTTAATTTATTATATATGTGTGTGTAGTGTAAGTGCATACGGTATTGTGGTTTATTCACAATTTACAGTTTAATTTATATGGTTTTTAAATTTTTGTATTAATCTTAATTATTACTAATTATTTTTATTATACAATTAAAATAAATTACAAAAACTTATATATAAACAGTTTAGACTAATAAATTTATAAGCTCTCAAAGTTTTGTCACATTTATGACAAATTTTGTGATAAGCAGTCAAAAAATCAACAAAAAATTTATGTCTCATTTTCTATCGCTCTCTAAAATACAACTTAATTAATAATGATATATTGGTTTCTATTTTATAATTTTGTTTTGCATTTAAACTAATTTACTATTAATGAAAATGAGATAAAAATATTTGAATTTTTTGAAGATAATATATACAAATCATAAAAAAGTTGGAGCTTAATAAGATATTATGTAATTTTATAATTATAATTTATATATAGAAAAATAAATACTGTATATGTATATATTTAAATAGTTATTTATATATAAAAAACTAAATAAATAACAAAAAAATAAATTCATCAAAAAACATTAGTATAAATTAAAATCTCTTAACTACACGTATATATATATATCCCAACATAATCTCAAACTAAACAATTTGCATCACTATTTCACAGTTAAAATAATATATTTATAGTATTGAATCCCATTGCTTGTAGTGCAAGGATTTTAATACTGAATTTGTCAAAAATTATTTCCTTAAAACAATATTTATTTTGAAAGCAGTTTTTATAATCTAATATTTTGGGCTTTAAAACTATGCAAAAAACTCATGAAAACTTATTTTTTAGTTTATTTTGACTAAAAATTTGTTTTTTAATTTATAAGAAAATAAATAATTTTTTGTTGTATTTTATTTTGTAATTAAACTACAGAACTGCACAATATTACACACTGTATATACAATAGTAGTATATGTCTTAAATTGAAATAAAAATAAATATAAATCATTAATTTAATTATATTGTTGATAATATTTGAATATAACATTTTGTTGACATATAGTAGTGACAAATAATTTTAAATAATAAAATTTTCAAAAAGTTAAATTTTGACAATTATTTCATGGTGTGTTTACTCTATAAAATTTGTTTTTTTTTTAAATAATATTATTATTGCTATCATTGGAGGAAACAGGAAATCTAAAATATTATGCAAACATATTAATAGAAAAATATTATTTACATAAATAATATTTAAATATATTAAAATTTATTAA
Source organism: Oppia nitens (assembly GCF_028296485.1). NCBI lineage: Eukaryota > Metazoa > Arthropoda > Arachnida > Sarcoptiformes > Oppiidae > Oppia > Oppia nitens. Next base: position 1,687,988 of record NW_026533252.1, on the reverse strand, counting down.
AATTAATAAATTATATATAGATTATGTTAAAATAAAATTTTACCAAATAAAATATATACTGTATGAAATTTCAATAGAAAATAATAATTTTAAAAAATTTACAATATATTAAATTTTAATTAAAAATAAATTTAACATAAAACATAAGTTTAATCACAAAACACGTGTATAACAATAATTTTTTATACAAATTAATAATAATAACATACTGTTGTAAATTAAATCTTATATTTATCAGTGAAAATTCAATTTAATAATTTAATCCTAATTTATTGACAAATTAGTCGATAATTAGAGAATTGTTTTAACCTGTTTTGACAAAATTAATATTTATAATTTAATGAACAACTATTAATGAATATTGAAAATCAGTTTAATGTTACATATTTTCCTTATATTTGGTCACTATATAATATATAAAGTAAATATTAAACTAAACTTAATATAAATAAATAAATCATCATGTACATTGTACAGTATATAATATATATATATATGTATGAATAAATAATAGGTAATGATGTCAAAAGTACTGTATATTTATAAAATGTAAATTGTTTTTCCGTTTTCATGTGCTTTTACTACAGTATAGTATAATAATTTTGAAACTTTTCAGTTACGTAACATTATATAAATATTTATACAAAATTATTTTTAATAAAAAATAATTTTCTTTGAATTAACAAATTTATAATTAAAAATATACAGTTTGTAAATCAATATTTGGTTTTGCATCACACATAAAGAGAATTTGATTATCAAATTTTGATAAGAATAAGTATAAGAATAGTAAAAGTATTTGATAATTATGTTTATATTTAATAAATTAATAATTATATTAAATATTTATTATATATCTACATAAACAATATATAATTATCATTAATAAATAATAATAATATTTAAAGTGATTATAATTTATGTTACTATCATTACCTGTAATTATCTGAATAAATGTTTGTATGTTTAGGTTAACCACAAACGAGTTAGTTGTGTGAGTGATTGAAATTGTGGTTTAAATTTAGTCAAAAAAGTCAATAATATTATTCAATCAAATAGTTAGTATTTACAGTTTGTTTCATATTCAGTGTATTTTAAATAAATTATTTGATAAATTAAGAAATAATTGTATAAAGCAATTGAAAAAGCATTAAAATTGTTTAAACTATGTTAAGTTAATTATATTTATTTAAATATTATTTAATTTTTGCTCAATAAATGCATTATTATTTGTTTATTTTATTATAAACTATATAAATATTAACTAAAATACAAATATAGATTTATAATGTGTAAGACTATAAGTGTTTAATAAATTGATGTAAACTAAAAATAAAAGATATTAAACATATAACATCATCTGTTATTTAATATGAATATTAATTAATATAAATAATTTAGTTTTATTAATTTAAATTTAACTGTCGATGTATATGTATAATATAATTTATAATATAATTTATAATATAGAGTATAATTTTTATATATATTATATACTATAAATGTTATTAATAAATATTTAATATAATAAAAAACAAATATTAATTTTTTTTTGGAATCAGAAGTTTGATTTGTTGTCATAAAAATAGGGTATTTTGTTATTTGTAAATACAATTATAGTAACAAATTTGCACTTAAAATAAAATAATTTATTATATTTATAGTAATGTATTAGTGATGACATGTCCGATATTTAATTTGGACAAACATTTTTTTGACAAATAATTTGAGTATAAAAAACTATAATTTTGTTATGAGTACAGTTAGGATAATGAAATTATCATTTTTATTTTGATATTTTTCTTTGTATTTAATAATATATGTATTTATTGTTTTCTGACAATTATTTATTAAATTTCTTCTAAATGTTGTATGCATTGTATATAAGAATAAAAATTATGATATTAAGCAAAAAATTAATATTAAATTAATTTGATTGACAATAGGGAGTGACAGAAAAATTATTACATTATTTGGTAAATTGTTTGTATATATGAAAATTCATCTAATATTTTGTGCAACAAATTTCAATACGTTTTTATTAGTAGAAATATATATATATATAAACTGTATATATGTTTATTTAGATATTTTAAATGTATGTAACTTTTTTTTGTGACAAATTATTTTATTATATATATATATATTAGCAATATAAAGCACAAATTGTACATGACACAAATATTTAGAAAGATAGCCAACAAATATTGTGCAAACATTGTAATCTTATATTAATAGGAATTGCATGTTATCTCTCTCTCTCTCTCTCTCTCTCTCTCTCTCTCTCTCTCTCTCTTTCTTTCTTTCTTTCTTTCTCTGATTTGTCATAATATATTGATTATATTACTATACATGTATGGCAACTGTATTAGATGTATATATATATATAAATATAATAGATTCACTTTTTGTTGCTTTTTATAAATATGTAGCAATTTTTTTGCTTAAATATCATGACATATATTATCAATGGCTCAATTATTTTTGTCATATATTTGTGTGAATGTTATTTTAACAAACGAAATATAATAAAAGAAATATTTTTTCTCTCAATATTTAATTTTGTCAAACATTTTAGTTTTTCTTTTTTGATTAGTTGAGTGCAAATATATTCAGTGATTTTTATCTAATTATCTCAACATTTGTTTATTTGAGTCACTGTTTAGACAGGCGTTTGCTATCTATTTATAGATTGTAATGTTTGGAAAGGATTTTCTTTAAAAAATAGTTTAAATCAAATAATTTTGAATATAAAGTTATATACCATTTTTGTAAACTAAAAAACATCAATCAAGTGATGTCTTTTGCTTAGTTTATTTTAAAACGATTTCATTTAAATGATTAGTAAAAGAAATAACTTATACAATAAATTGAATCACTAATTAATTCATTTAAAAAACAATTTGGTTTAAATTGTATACAAAGAAAAAATATAAAGATTTTTTGTACAAAAATAATAAATTCTCTAACATTAGGATTGTTTTAAAAAAATTTTAAAATCTATATTAAAAAATATATTTTTAGTTTCATAAGTAACTCCTTTAACTGTTTAGTGTGTTTAGACCGTTGGTCAGTGCATTAGATATATAAAAAAATTGTTTGTGACTTAAGCATCAAATTTGTTGAGTAATCACGATTTGAAATCTCTGTTTTTATTACAATTTATGACATCTTTAAACCTTAAATCTGTTATTTTGTGTAACTTTTTTCTGTGTCTCTCTGTTTCTGTGCTTTTCTTCAATATATAGTTTTTTATTTCTTATAGTTAAAAACATCCATTAATTAAAAACTTTACTTTTTTTTGTTGTTCACTGTCTTTCACTTTCTGTTTTTATATGACATCAAAGTTGACACCAATTTAGTGATATAAACCATAACTTATAGTATATACTATATATATATATATTGTCTCCTATTATATATGTTATTAAATTGATCCAATTTAGACAATCTTTTTTTTGTTGTAGTTGAGATTAAATTTCAAATTTATTTTTTTAATAATATTGTAGATATGTTGATGTATGTTATATTAGATCTATAAAAATATAATATTATAGATAATTGCTATAAAAATTTACTGTATAAGTTAAAATATAATTTTTTTACAATAGTTTAATAATTATTAATTGTTTAATTTAATAAATAAACAAAAAAATAGATATTTTATTAACATTTATAGTGATTGAAAATGTTAATTAAATAGTTAACATGGTAAAAATTTAAATTATACCATAATTAATTCAATCGATTTTTATGTTTTAATCAATATTCACATCAACAAAACATTTTCACACATTTAAGTGTTTTTATTTATATAGTCTCTCATTTTGAACATAAAATAAGTTTAAAAAAAATAAATAGTCAGTGAAATGGTTGGGCTTTATAGTGACAATTATCTCAATAACTGGACATTCATTTCAATTGAACAAAAAATCATTAACTCAGAAGAAATAGAGAAAATCGTGAACTGAATTAATACAAAAAAAGCTCATTATTTATAACAAAAAATTATATTTAAGAAAAAATAGATTTGCATTACTTTTCTTTATTTTTAAATAAATAGCATTAAAATAAATGTCTTAAAACGTTATGTCTTTATTCATCCAATTGTTTGTCCAATTGATGACTGTTTTACTCATGAGATCACTAATGACAGCCATTTGTCGAGCAATTCGTTTGTTTTACTAATGAATTTGTTTTTTGTTTTCTTGTTTTCACTATTTTTTTGTTCAAAAGATAACGATTTTAGTAGTAGTTGTTGTTATCAAAGGAAATACAATTTTATATAACGTGTTTAAGTTTAGGCTAAGATATAAAAATGTTTTTTTTTTGAACAGCAAATATTGACAATTAATTAGATTTGCCTATTAATTAAACTCATTAAACTAATTCAATATTAAAATATTTGATAATAATTAAAAAAGTTTTTTTTTTGTAATTAAAAAAAATACTGTCAGCTTAATTTTGTATTAATATATTAAAGCAACAACAAAAAAGATGACATCTAATAAAATAAATTTATTAATTAATTAGATAAGATTTTTTTAAAAAGTCAATCAATTAATATATTCTTTACATTAGTGTAGATGTCATGTAATCCCCATATCATGTGTCATAAAATTTTCTCTCACATCTCTAATAATATAATACATTGAAAAACATTTGCTGTCAAAATATGTTTAAGTTTATCATTAATTATATATTTTTTAAACGTTCACTGAATGATAATAAGTTTTTAGTCAATTTATCTGAATATGTATTGGGTTTATAGTATATTTTTTGACCAAAATTTTCTATATAATTTTTGAAAAAAATAATTATATATAAACTTTATATTTCCTATATATTATAAGTTAAATGATAACATTTTTTTGTCTCAAACATTTATAGATCGATTTTGAGACATATGAACAATAATGTAAAATATTAGAAATTTATTATGCAATATTTTTTTAAATTTGAACAAAAAACTATATATTTCAATATTTGTTTGTTTATTTTTAATTGAAAAATTTGTTTATAAAATTTTCACTCATCATTTAACTTTGCATGTGTTGGCATTAAACCAAAAAGTTTGTGTATGTCTTGCACTTGTATGTCATTTATAATGGTCGCCCTTTTTTCATAAATTATAAATTTAAAAACTGAGGTATTTTTGCTGATAAAATTATATATGTTTTTAATAAAAAAATAATATCTATATAAATTTTCATTGATAATAATTAAAATTACCAAATTAATTTTTTATTTTCAGTCAATTTAAATAACTGTTAGTTTATATACTTTAGATTCATTCAAAAAAAACTAAATTAAATATATGTCATAAAAATTATAGTAAAATTTAATAGTTTTGATGTCAGTTGTATGTTAGGCATTATGAACACACACCGAGAGAGAGAGAGAGAGAGAGAGAGAGAGAGAGAGATTTGTTTAAATAGTGGATCAGTTGGCGATTTAAGAGTTTTGTGAAGTAATGCTGACAACAGACAAAAACAAAGACACAGTGGATATGGAGAGAGACCTTAAAGATTGAGTCCAATCGCCAGATGTGCTCACAATTTACTCACATCTATCTAAATGGCAGTAAATATAATACACTGTCTGTCTGTTATTGTCTCTTATTTTTTTTATTTAAACAAAATTTGTGTCAAATATTATGTATATATACTGTAAATTGTATTCTACAGTACAGTATGTATACAATCACATTATTTTTATATGCGAGACATTCAATTCAAACATTATAATAATATTATTAATTATTGAGTGACAACTTAACAGACACATTGTGTTTGTTTCCATATATTATGTATTTTATCCAATAAAATATATTCAAATTAAATATTTAAGAAAAAAATGAGATAAAATGTTTTTTTTCTATTTGTTTGTCTTTTATTTTAATCCATGGATTTTGTTTCGTGTATTTTTGTAGAATTAATAAAAAATTAATAATAGTTTTTTGGATAAAAAAAATCTTTTGTTTTGTTTTGTCTATTGTGTTGTTTTTTGTTGACCTAAACATAATATGAATACACAACAGAAGTTTTAAACAGATTTTTGAACACATTTAATGCCATTGTATTGAATATAAAAGGGAGAGAAAAACGACATAAAAGATAAAAGACTTGGATATGAATTGGAAGAAATTGAAAATACACTGAATATATACAAAATATATGAATATATGAGCTAACTATATATGTATATATGTTTGATATGTATATACATTATAATGTTATGTCGAATCTCAATAAAAATATTTTTCTTTTTTTTTTGGTTAACAGAAAAAAATAAAATCGATTTGAAAGAACAAACGCTTTTTACTTATATGTACTATACTTTCCATACATATATTGACAACAATAGTACATAATATTCTCTATAATATTATTCAATTTTCAGAGAGAATATTCCCATTTGGTCTTAGTTTGTGAATAGGAAAAGCAAAATCAAAGTTCAGTAACGTTAGTGTTAATAAAAAAAAGAGTAAATATTCAGTGAGTAGGAGAAAGAGAGAAAGAAAGAGAGCAAAAATATTGTAAAAATATTTATAATTAAATTAGAAATTTGCCAAAAAAAGTCAATCATCTGATTAGGTTATATATATGTATAGCGTGCCAAATATGTGTGCATTCATAACATTTAAAATCTAAATATATGTAAATATTGTCACAATAAATATAACAATAGAAAACACACATATCTTTTCTATATCATATAAATATATAATTTATGAGTTTTTTTACATAAAGTTTGATATTATAAAATTATAATAAAAAATTGAATTGAGTATTTTTGAACTTTATAAAATCAAATATTAAAATATAAAAATATTAATCAACTAGAATAATATTAGGAATATCAAATTATTGACTAAATTAATAATAATATACAAAATTATTTTTGAATTAATATATCACAAAATAGATTATTATATAATATTAATTAATGTTATTTAATAATATACTTTCAATTAATGCTGTAACTATTATATATAAATTATGCAGTACAGTATAGTAAAGTATTTATTGTAAATATAATATTGTATTACAATATATATTCTGTATATAACCTGCAAAATAATATGTTAAGATTTTACTTTTGATATAATTTTTTATAATAAACAACAAAAAATGTGAAAATTGTATGTTTAAAAAATGATTTTTTTAAATTAATGAATTGCATATTCAATAATGTAAATTAATGATACAGAAATAAAAAAAAATGATAGTAAATAAACATATAGTTTAAATGAAAAAGTTTTATAAAATTATTTAACAATTTAATAAATTTTTTGATAAAATTTATTTATATATAATTTTTATATATAATCTGTAATGGACATAAGGCATATATATAATAAAATAGTTAAACACCATATTTTTGTGGCGATAACACCACACAAAAAACCAAATGAAAAAAATGGCAATCATTTTTATATACTGTACAATATATATATATAGAGATTAATTTTCATGAATTATATCTTTGGGTACTATTAATTGTCTAACAAAAAACATATCGTTAAAGTAATAAATCTTTGCAAACCATTTGAAGACTTTTATTGAGACTCTAATCGCTTCAAACACTTTCACTTTACTATAAAATATATGCCAAACGCTTTTTGAAATAAATTACTTTACTCTATATGTATTGTGTCTATATATCTATATACTGTATATATATAAAAAAATGGACTCAACATAAATAAAGTTAGATTACAATAAAAGGCTTTCACTTATTTCCAGTTTAAAAGGGTATATAAATAGATGAACCACACAATAGGGGGTTTTAATCTTTATATAAATTATATCAAATAATTATATAAATGAAATTAAATGTCAAATATTAGTTCAAATTGCTTTTTTATTTATAAGTGTGAAACGTATCACATATTTATTATTATTATTATATTTCTTATAAATTTTTGAAAGTAGTATAATATTTGTAAATAATTTTTTCTTAATCATATTTATAAGATTTATATGTTCTAAAATTAATTAAATATAAACGGTATAATTATAAATATAATTAAAATGATGATTTATTTTATTTTATTTAGTAAACTATTTATATAAATAAATAAAGTTTAAGCTAAACTAAAGTTAAAGTACGCAAAAATTATTAAATTATTTGGTAATATATGATAAAACACAAACATTTTTCTTAATATAAAAACTAATTCATGAGAATCGATGGCTGAATGCGACTGATATGAATGGGTTGATAATATTGTATAATATCGTTGACCAATATATTGGTAAAAAAATGTTATGAAAAAGCTATGATTTGATGGTTAATGTATAAAATTGAGTACTGGGGTCTTTGGAGGCCATATTAACACTAATTTATTTTATTTTTATTTCATCTGCAAAACAATTGCTCCCAAAACTCTGAAGCAATGAAATAGATTTCACAAATAGCTGACAGAGAAAGTAGTAAAGAGAGAGAGAGAGAGAGAGAGAGAGAGAGAGAGAGAGAGAGAGAGTTTGACTATTATATTATGATTAATATTATCATTGAATTTAATATAAGAGATTATGCTTTGAAAATGTGCAGACTTTTAGTGCATTGAATCGCATGCAATCAAATGTGTTTGAATTGATGTGACGGACAGCCATCACAACCACACACTCACACAATACACGCATTACATATCAAATAAATTTTTACACGTCTTAAGCATTGGTCATATAGTATGATATAAACATTTTTATGCAAAAAGCTATATATGTTTGATATATAAATTGTATTTTCAGTTTTTTCAAAAATACATCAAGCATTATGTTATATGTATACATATTTTTGGGGATACTTTTTAAATAACATTTTATCAGATTTTGCTAAACACACAGAGAAATTGTTATGATTTTTAAAACATTCAAAATTCAATAAAATATTTTTATATGCATCACAATAAATATTGTTGAAAAATATCAACCATATGGATGTCATTTTATTGAATATTAAAATGTATTTTATGATTTTACATTTTTTTTATTTATACCATTACAATGCTTTTCAGTATTATATTATTATTATTTTTTTTTATTTGTTTTATTTTTTAAAATGATTAATTATACAACAATAGTTATATATAGTATATATATAAAATACAATTAATATTATAGAGAATATATTTTCAAACACTTATAGACACCAATTAAGTGTTTATTTGGATGATTGCACTGATATATGCAGCAAATCTAGTGTTAGGGCGTCGGCAATAACTCTTTGAAAGCTCCGGGCTTTCAAAGGGCTAAATGTCATAATTAAATCCTAACAAAATATTCTTTATATACAGTATGTACTGTATATATATACCGATCCATTTTTATAAATGTGTGTATTATATAATAACAGATCTTTAATAAAAATTATAGTTCAATGACTTGGAATGCAAGCATTGGTACTTTTACTTACATTATAGCCATTGACTTACAGATTATTAATTGTTATAAAAATAGCTTTCATTGAGATGTCATTCACACATAAAATTAATCGCAAAAATTTTTCACAAACAACAAAAAAATTGTGATCACAAAGACTATAGTGTGTGACGAATAAGTCAAACAAATATTAATCATAAAATAGTCTAACGGAATGTTACCAATTGATTAACAAATTATATATTAATTTTTCATAATTTAATTTACAATTATTTCAACGGTTGGATTAGAGAGAGAGAGAGAGAGAGAGAGAGAGAGAGAGAGAGAGAGAGAGAGAGAGAGAGAGAGAGAGAGAGAGAGAGAGAGAGAGAGAGAGTTCACAAAATAATATATTATATGTCACATAATTAATTGACCTGGACATAAATTCTAAGCAAGTGAAAACTAGTATTTATATATTTTTATTTTTTAATTAAAAAAAATATATTTGATTTTATCAAATAGTTATTATGTATCGATGCTATCTAAAAACAATAAGGACTAATAAACAAAGTTATATTGTCAATTTATTAAAAATATTTTTAATAATATATAATATTAAAAATATTTTTAATAATATATAATATTAAAATCAATTTATAAATAAATAAATTTTTTCAAGTGATAAATAGATGCAATTTTATGAAATTACTTTTGATACTCAATAATAATAAATAATAATATTTATTATTTTGAACGACAAAAGTCTAGACGAGTCGATTACGTCTCTATTAAATATCTAATTAATAAGTGTTATAATAATAATATAAGATATCTTTTAGGAAATTGACTATAATATTAAATAATAACATAAATGTCTGTAATTAGTTAACGTATATATCATACAGTTTTTCGATAGTTTGACGAAATATTGAAAATTATTGATTTAAATAAGATTAGATTTTTAAAAATATATATTCATAAATGTAAATTAAGAATATTTTATTAATCCATAAGATATATTAATGTTTGTTAGATTATATAAGTATGATATATAACTTTTCATACCATAAAACAATTGTTTAATGGAAACTTTCAATCACTTTTTTGAGACACCCAATGACATCCTCAAAATCCAAGTGCAAACAGAGCACTGGTAGTACTTTGGGAACTCATAGATTGACAGGAAATGAAAGGCAATTCTTCAACACTTAAATCAAACATTTGGTGATCCTTTAAGAGGATGTCTGTCTCTGTTCTCTTATTTTTCATATACTCATGTGTTGTGTTTCTCTTATTAATTCATTTATTTGATATTATTATTATTATTATTATTACTCTTATTGTGGTATATATTTGTCATACCTGTGTGACCCGTATTAATAAACTGTAGTAACTGTACTGTCAGTTCTGTATTGATATTTATATATATTTTATCATAAGCTTTATACCTGCAATTTCAATGATAGTTCTCTAATATTATTTTAGACACTGTATTTGTTTCAACTTTTATTAAAACAACACAATATTTATCAATAAAAATAGAGACAACATTTTCACACAGGGCTCCAGTATTAAATTTAATATAATATAAATACATATACTGTATTTTATTTGATAAAATGAGAGAGAGAGAGAAAGAAAGAAAGAGAGAGAGAGAAAGAAAGAGAGAGAGAAAGAAAGAGAGAGAGAGAAAGAGAGAGAGAGAGAAAGAAAGAGAGAGAGAGAGAAAAAGAGAGAGAGAAAGAGAAAGAGAGAGAGAGAGAGATAAATTCAATAAAACCCGCATTTCTATACAAATATGATCTCAAGCTTTCTATTTATTATATTTTTTCTTAAAAACAATTAATAACTAATTTTATGAGAAATCAATGAAATTTAGTGAAGCATTCATACATTTAATAAGATTTTATATATAAGAGAGAAAACTTATATATTCTCTCTATATTTTAGTAATTTTTTATTTATTGCAATATATAGAGAGACGACAACCTAAACGGATATTACAACTAATATATATATATATATATCTAGTCTAGTATATTGTTAAGTCATATCATATCAATGATTATTAATAAAATAGTTTCTTTATACAGTATATATAGCATTGAAAAAATATTAATGCTATTAAATCTGCAATTTTTATGCATTACATAATTTTGTTGACAATAAAATGAAAACCGCAAAAATGAATTATTTTAGGATAAATTTTTAAACAATAAATACTATTGAGTGATATTTTTGTTAGCTTAAAGATTTTCTATAAATTATAAATACAGTTTTATTGAAATAAAAAAAATATGCATATATTATTATTATTATTATTATCTAAATGTTTTCATTAAAATAGTCTTAATTAATATGGAATTATTCATTAAATCTGTTTCACTTATTTTGAGACAATTAATTAATATCAGATTATCTACTTTTAATTGTACGTAAAATCAATATGTATTACTTAAGTTTTTAAAAAGCATTGTCGTAATAGTAATTTTGTAAAGATATATATTGTCTCATTGTAATAATAAATGCAACATTTAGTTTTAAATATATTAAAGTAAAATTGAGTAACTAAAATAATATTCCTTAATAACAATAACGATTTCAGCAAATAATAATTAAAAAAATGTCACTAAAATAACTTTAATAAATTTTTGTTTACCACGATAACTAAAAATAATGTATATTGGACACGTGTTTTGGAAATAAATATTATTTTCCATAATATAAGAAATATTATTGTGTATTTGTTGAGTAAATTAATAATTTTTTTTGAAATATATATATATATATATATATATATATATATATATATATATAGTTATAAATATACAATTAATCTAAACAAGTACATTAAACTTATATACAATATATGAAACAAAGACAATTTATTTATATTTAGTTTGTTTTTGACTTATATTTTAAAAATGGGCAATTTATTTATGAATATTGATAATTAAAATTATATATATATATATTTGATTATATTTTAAATTTTATTAATAGATTGATTCTTATATATTAATACTATATTAAATATTTAGTAATTTATTTGATTTAACTTTATTCAATTAAAATATATATTCCGACAAACCTTTATATTACTTTTTTAATTATGACTATTGATAAAAGTTAGTTTATTTTAAACTATTATCTGTTTTATATACAGTAATTTGTTAAGCTTTGAATATAATATATAATTTATATTTTGAACTCTTAGACAATTTAATGTAATAATTAAATTCTTGTAATACATAAAAATGTAATTTAATGTAATATATGTTAGTTTTATACAATTATGTTATATAATAATTTAAAAATGTTTATAAATAATTATTGTATATAATATTAATATATAGATTCATAAACTAAAATATATATTTTTGCAATTTTTAAAAAAATAAATATTTATTTCATTTATTTATTATTTTAAAAATTTGACGTGATTGTATTAACAATAATTTATTTAATTTATAAATTTAATTTAAAATTTATTTTAGAAAAAATTACTATAAAATTAGATTTAAAATAGTAATAATCTTAAAATTGAAATAATAATAATAATATAAAAAACCAATTTTTTAACACTTAAGAGTTGAACACAAATATAAAACTGATAGTTATATGTATGAAAAAACAATTTAATGTGCAATAAAAAAGATGCAATAAAATTAAATAAATTATATATTTATATATATATATATTTGAAAACAAATTATTATAAAATGAATATATTTGTATTTAACTTGAAAACCCCGTTATTAAAATCATTAAAATGGATTAAAAGCAATCGATTTTTGTTTTTTATATTTTAGTTTTATTTTAAACAATATTTTTATGCGTTTACATATAAACCATAAGCAGTTCACTACCATATAATGTGTTAAACTATTTTTATTTTGCTTTACAAATGTCTGGGCAATTGAATAAAAATAAAATTACGCTTTTCATATAAAATTATTATATAAATTTTATAATATGTATGTCTTTTATATTAAAAAACAAATGAAAATTAATCTTAAGTATAGGATATGTACTGTTGTGTGTGTGTTGTCTATAATATGCAATAGTATTTGAGCAGATGTTAAGTTTTTTATATATTATTTTTATATATATATATAATATGTATATATATTTTACAAATGAATTCCCATAAGAGATACACAACAATAAAGAGAAGAATATAACTTATAATACGATGAACTGTTTTCAGACTCTTTAGATTCAATCAAAATGAGAGAAACTGTTATTTTTTGTGCCGCGATATCACATCTGAATCCATGTATAATCTATTCAAATGAAAATTTTATATATATTATGTGTGACTTGTATTATATATTTGTGTGCTTTTAAAACTTCATTTTCTCTTTTTTTTATTATCCCTATCTCTCTCTCTCTCTCTCTCTCTCTCTCTCTCTCTCTCTCTCTCTCTCTCTTTCTCTCTCTCTTTCTCTCTCTTTTTCTTTCTCTCTTTCTCTTTCTTTCTTTCTCTCTCTCTCTCTCTCTCTCTCTCTCTCTCTCTTCTCATATATACAGTATATATATATAAAGTTATATATATATATATATATATATATATCTACACATCTCCCATATCTGCCATTGGTTTTGTCTCATAAAATTGAGACTAAAATTATTGGAAACCTATTGTTTTTACATATGAATTTCATTTCTCTTTTTCCAAACACAACGCGAGTTAAGAAAACTAAAATAAAAAGACAGAAAAAAACAAAAGAAGAATTGTTTCCTAAGAATTGTAAAAATTGTTAACAAAAAACAATGTAAAGTAGAAAAAAATTTAAAATAAAAACAAAAATCGATTTTTAATAAATGATTTTATATTTTTCTATTCGGGAACAAAAAATACTGGTAAAGGATTGATGAGCTGTCAGTTTGTCTTATATTTTAGTGAAAAAATTCATATATTGTGTGTGTATTTTAAAATATATTAAATTAAAATATTTGACGCCAAATGATGCCAATGATCTGCTTTTTAAAGAGAAATTTAGTCTAAATATATTATATCATAATCTACAGTACGCTCACAATACATGTCTAATATAATATGTAATAGTTTAAGTAAATCAATATTTAAATTGTTTTAAAAAAGAAAAACAATTTTTGTTTTCATGTTTATAATTTAACAATAAACAGAATTAAAGAAAAATTTTAAACAAAAAATTTAGTTGCTTATTTTGTATTTACAAATTGTTAATTTAGTATTTTAAATATATATATATATAGTATACCGATATTATGTGTTTTTAATACAATGTATATTAAGGTCTGTTTAATATAAAAACAATTTAAAAATATTTAATAACATTAAAACAATATTTATTTGCGAAGTTTTTATTATTAATTAGTAGAGTACTTATCACAAAGTGATTCCTCAAAACGTAAACTCAAGTATCATATAATATATAATACATTTTAATAGCTTTTTAGTGCCATTTGTTAAGTTTTATGCATTACTTAAATAAGTAATTAATAAGAAGACTATATTATTACAAAAAACTGTAATTAATAATAATTATTTTTATATAACTTAATTAATTGTTATAATTAATAGTAATTTATAATTTGGTTGAAAAATAAAATATACTGTATTTATATAAATTTATTGTAAATGATAATAGAGGGCGATATTAATATGATTATAGAATATTCTGTAAACTCTTAAAACATTTAATATATTTAATCTAATGATAAAAGTTTGTTTTTTAAAATTAAAAATTGAAAATGTTTTACTTAAACTTGACAATCAAACGACATATTTATTAATTATTAGTAAATAAAAATAAATTTTATAAGTAGTGAAGTGTAATTCAAATTAAAATATTAAAATATTCTTCAAAATTGGCCTAAAAATTTATTAATAAATAATATGGTCAATAAAAATATTTGCTAAGTTAGCATAATTTTTTTAGCATAATAAACATTTATATATTTAATATTTATTATTATTATTAAATAACACACTGGAAAAAGGCATAAAATTATTTATCTTAATCTTAATGAGATTAATCCAAAAATTGTATACACAATACTAGACATAAATGTTTCAAACAATAAATTTATAGCACATATCGTTTGCCATAATTCATAAGCATATTAAAAGAAATCGGTGCTAACATTAAATCATAGCTTATGATTCATAAGCACACCAATGCTTATATATGTCTATGTATTACATAGTATGTAAGTGTGTGTGTATTATGTGTATGCGTGTGTTTATATGTTTATGTATGTATGTGTTTGTATGTATTGTGTAACAGTGCTTTCCAAATGCAATAGATTATTGTATGCAAAGAGGATATTGACCTCAACTATATGCCAACCAAATGAACGCCTAAGTATTTGTAGACTTTAAAAAAATCGTTGCATTATTATTCAAATAAATATTTCAAATGTATGATATATATATATATATATATATATATATATATATATACAGTTTATTCAATTGACTATAATTAAACGATTGCTTTTTAACTATATTGTTTTACTAAAATAATGTAAAATATTTAATATTATATAGTATTTATAAAACATATGGTATATACTGTAGTATAACTAATTAAAGCACTTTTTTGTGTGTGTGTTTGTCTATAGACTATAATGCATACAAAATGCATAATATATTTATCTGTTGGCTTTTTGGTGATAAAAATTCATTGAATTAACTGTTAAAACATATGATCTTTTGTCAGAACCGTTATTGTGGTGTTAATCAGTATTATATGATTTTATGTGTGTGTCTATGATTTGTATGTGTATTATATTATATATAGTTTTGTATTTTTTGTTGTTTTCTCTTTAATAGTTAACTTCACGCAATCATATCATTAAGTTTTTATTTTGTTGATAACAACACTTAATTAATTGACTAATATTTCTTGTATTTCTACTTTAATTATACTAATAATTCCTCATATTCAAATATAATAATAAATATATGGCAATGAATTAATAAAATTGATGCAAAATTTAATGATTATTTTACATTATCAAAATTATATTTGACAATTTTTTAAATGCAATTTTGTTAAAAATAAAAATTATTCAATATATAGAATACTGTATATATATATTATGATTATTAAAATTAAAAAAAATTGTATAGAATAAATTTCATATAAAATTAATTGTTTAAATTGTTATGTTGATATATTATTAATGTATGCCATAAATAATAAATAAAGATAAAGAAAATTAGTTTATTGTTATCTCGATTTAATGACATATTTGTGTGTTGAATGAAAAAACTTATTTAAATTAAGTGAAAACACCAATTGAATGGACGCGACGGGTGGGCCCCACTCTAGCCATTTGTTTGATTCATTTATTTTGCTTATAATATATATATATTGCATAATGAATGCCTAAATTGGTTTTGATTATAAATACTTTATATATTTTATATGAATATATTTGCCATTAAATAGCTTTATTATTATGATCCGGTACTGTTTTATTGTATGGTGTATTAATGTACTTTATATACTGTACTGTATAGCATGTCAATAATTGCCTTATGTATATTAATATAACATAAATTTATATACAGAATATTACATATAATATAGTTAAATGTATATAAAAAAATCTATAAATTTTATCCATAATTATTATTTCTCAACCGTTTGTAAGTAAACAATGCATTTAATGTGTGACTAATGTTGTGCTAAAATTTCAATAACATTTTAGTTTATATCACACACACACACACACACACACACACACACACACACACACACACACACACACACACACACACACACACACACACACACACACACACACACACACACACACACACACACACACACACACACACACACACACACACACACACACAATATATATATATATATAGAATATAATGTACAATACTATTTATATACACAATATATCTATATATACATTATATTTACAGAAAATATCTCCATTTGATTTCTGATGCTTTTCAGAGGATATACTGTATATTATTGTCTATTGGACTGAAACGGAGTGTCAGAAACTGCATTTGTTGTATGGGACGGACGGTCGATATGTTGTGCAATAATCGATAGCTCTCTACTTATATAGTATATTGTATATATGTATTGTATATATTTATATACAGTATATATATATATATATATATATATATATATAAACCCGAGTGAATGTCTAATAATTATTTCCTCTAAATATACTCCCTCTTATTGCTATCATTTTAAATTGCACTGTTATTACAATAAAGTATTATTTTTATTATATTTTATTTTAGATTTGAAACACACAATTTTGTTTTACTGTATTATTGCAATATTATATAATTCATGTTAATTTAAGTAAAATTAATTTAAAAGATATAAATAGATATATTGTTATATAGCTTTAATATATGTATTGTATATACATATAGTACTGTATATATATATGATAACATTAACGATCGTTAAATGGCATTATTTAATAGACATAATAATGAAAAATTTTTGTTATTTTTTCTTTAAGCAGTAATAAAATTCAATGAATTTTTGTGGAAAGTGTTATATAAAGAGGGAAACAAATCATTGTATTGTATTTAAAGACATCTTTTATGTCTATTTTCATTCTTTTTCTTTTATAAACCGATTGATAGAAAAAAGAGAAAAAGTGAAAAATTTTTGTTAGAAATTGGAATCCAATTCAATACTATTATATATCTTGTTATATATTAAATAACATATATATATATATAGAGTATATATATATATAAATATATATAAATGTAATGAATGGTACACTTGTATTGAATTAAGGGATCAGATAATTGTTTCCTAAGCTATCGACAAGTTTTCTTTAAAAAGGCCTTTCCTTTTAATAGTGAAATGTCTGCTCCAATGCTTAACCTTTTACTCTCTTTTATTTGTCTCAATCTCGGTATCCTCAGTATGCCATTCCTGATTTGATGGTCGACCCGTTTTATCTCTCAAACATATCTAACCAAAATAATTTTAAAGCAATGACTAAATGGAAAATTTTTGTATAGACTACTATAAAAACATTGTATAAGTTTTTTGTTTTGTTGTGTTGTAAAAAAAATTAAGTGAACCATAAGTGAATCTAACCATTTAACTAATAGTTAGCTAACTGTCTCACAATGTGACTAATCCTATCAGCACAATGTTTTAGTATTTTGTTTAGAAAATATATTATATTTTTATAAATTTTTAAGGAAAAACATAACCATTTCCTTACACTTTGGGTTTATTTAGCGCTTAAATCTGTCAAAAATTATTTGTATTTTCTAAAATTGTTATTTTTTAAATTACTATAAATCTTATTATTCTTTTGTCAATCAATAACTTATGACATTAATTCTTATAAATCACAAAAAAAATATTAATAAAAATTGATACATGATTTTGAATAAGAATTATTTGACTATAATTTAAATTGTTTTAGTATATATTTTTAATTTTTAAATGTTAAATGTACCAAATATTTGTAATATATATTTAATCATTTAATTCTAAGTATTTGATTAAAATAAAATTATTTTATTGATAAACTAAATATAAAAATAAATGTTAATAAATTAAATCTATATATTTTAAAAATGCATTTACAGTGCATTTTTATACCGTATATGAAAAGAAAAATGTTTATAAAAGCTTAATATTTTATTATGAAAAGTAAGTACAAATAGATATAAAATAGTTTGATTGACCTTTTTTGAGCATTATATACAGTGTATACATATATAATATATTGTATTTATGTATGTATGTGTGTTTATTTATGTGTTGTGCAATACATTTTGAAAATTTTATTATTGTATTTAAATGATTAATTTTTTTATTTGCAGTACAATAGAGAAGACTATTTTTAAATTTCAATTTATTATAATTTAATGTATTATAAAAAATATTGAATTATTTGTAATATTTTTTAGCAAATAAAAAAATTTATTTACAGATCTTTAAAAATGTACTTATATAAAATAGTAATTGCATTAAAAATGTAAAACTAATTATAAAATATTTTATATTCTGTAATTGATTTAATAAATTAACAAAATATAGAATTATAAAAATAATTATTAAATATGAATACTTTAGGGTTTATTTACGATATTTTTAATATTTCAGACATTATTTAGATAAGATTCTAATGTAATAAATATATAGTCAATAGATTAAAATGTTAATGTTTTGTCTTTGACCTATAATATAAGTCAACTTAAATTATTTATTATAATAAATAACAAACAGTAGACAAACAATAAGACAATCGTAGTTATTATCAACTAAACTGTATATAATGTATAGTTCTCAGTGTTGTCAGAGACAAAATGTTTATATTATATAAAACGTATTATACAGTATTATATAATATAATACATGGCCAATTTTGCATACAAACTAAATTTAGCAAATATAACAAAAGTCAACTATGTTTTATAATAAATATAAATTTAATATTAATTTTTCAAATTAAATTTCTATTTTATTTTATTTTTGTTATTTAAAAAAACAACTATTATTATAGCAGTAATGCATTTTTTAGCAATTATATTTTTACTAAATATTTTAAATAAAATTTTAAACATAGTATATATTAGTTTTAAAAATTGTATAATACATTTTGTATTTTTCCAACTCTGATATTTATACAAAACTAAGTTTAGACTAATTTTAGTATATCTAATGTTATAGACGTTTATAAATAAATGAATGTTTTGTAAGTCATTAGTTTAAACTTTAAAGTGTTAAAAAATACAAATATGATTTGATTTTATCATTTATAATACAAAGTTTTTATTCTTGAATTATTAGTTATTAAATTATTAATACGTGTAGTTCATACAGTATAATATACTAGTAATATTATAGACCCATAATTTTATTAAGTATTTCCACAATAATGATAACAATTTGTTTGCATCCATAGCATTGATATTTATTTGAATTCATTCAGTTAAATGAAAGAAAACAGGTTTCGCTATTAGACAACAAAAGTAAAGCTCAATCCCTAACTTACATATCTCTCTCTCTCTCTTTCTCTCTCTCTCTCTCTCTCTCTCTCTCTCTCTCTCTTCTCTCTGCAAATGAGCTACTCATGCATCACAAGTACTGCACACTTATTACTACTGGAAGGCTATCAAAAAAGTACCAAAACGTATAGCTCATAAAAATAACATATAAATATATATATCTATATAATAATATGCTTTTATTTCTTTATGTTAACAATTCTATAAAATTGTATGTATTTTTTAGTAATAAAATTACTTTTTTGATGAATAAGTGGGAGAGAGAGATAGATAGATAGATAGATAGATAGATAGAGAGAGAGAGAGAGAGAGAGAAAGAGAGAATCATTTGAGAGTTAGGATCATAAACATAATAATATTAAATATGAAATATAAATTTCAAGTATTTTTCAAGTATTTCAAAATTGAAATAAAAATGAATATTTTTGAGTTTATTGATGCAATTTTGTCTAAAAATTAATTATAACAAATAATTTACAATTGTATGTATTATTGTTTTTGATCAAAAAACACAGATATAGATAAAACTAAATCAATTGTTTACCAATAATAATAAAATGTTTTGCTTTCAAAATGTTTTTATCGTCCAAAAACTTATCTATGGATTCACTTAAAGGCAAATCGATTTTCATTAATCGATTGCATGCTATTAAACGATTATTTATATATATAGTATATATATGTAGTTATACATTGTATACAAATACATAGTATATTTCACTTTGATATATGATTGAGTCGGGAATTGAATTTTGGGGAACTATAGGATTGCATTAAAACCATATATTTGTTGAATTGATATGAAGAGAAAAAAGGGAGAGAAAGAGAGAGAGAGAGAGAGAGAGAGAGAGAGAGAGAAAGTGAAAAAATTGATCTTCAGTTCAGTTCATTTCATTGACACTCGACTTTGATGTCACTCACAAATAGATAGTTATCATGAATTGAATTTTTCGTCATTATTTCTATTATATAACATTTCAAATTACAATCCTTTTGGTCCAATTGTTAATGGTTTGGATAATTCACAGTCATTTATATTATTATTATTATTATACTAATAGTAATAATAATAATAATCATAAATAGTTATAATAGTAATAATAATAATGTAAGTTAATAAAATAATTAATAATAATAATAATTTATGATAAGATTTTTTTGTTGAATTTTTTATTTTGTTTTATTTTATATAATCTCCAAAAAAGCTTTCGCATTAATTATTAGCAATAATTACTATAGACTAGACAGTGGTATATTAAATATTTATATAGATTCATTAATTATTTATATAACAGCATGAAATATAGTATATATATTATATAAGTTAATTTAAATGAAATACACTTTATTTGTTTATTTATATATGTGTCTCAATTATTAATATAAAAAAATGAATTTGTATAAACTCCCAGTAGAATTGCTTTAATTATATTGTATACAATATAAATTATATGTAGTTTTTAAATATAAATATCATAATTTGATAAATTACTGGATAAAAAAAGAGCATCAGTAGAAATAAGCTATATAAAACATAAAAACATAAACATAAATGATATGTTATGTCCAGTTTGTTACTTTAATATATAATAGCATCGATATATAGTTATATTTTATTAATGATATCGCATTTTATGGTTTGTCTGTACAATATTTTTTAAAATTAGTTTTACTGAACATAAAATATATGTATTTATTTATCAAAAAATTTTCTGTCGACAATTTCTCATTGAGTCTCTTAAAAATGGTTTACAATATATTTTAGTTAGAGAAAAAATAAAGTTAATTTGAAAGCAATTTATAAAATTAAAGTAAGAAAACAATAAATAGAAATAATAAGTTTAAGAGATGAGAGTCAATGAATTCTCTCTCTTTCTCTCTCTCCCACTCACTCACTCACTCACTCACTCACTCACTCTAAATTATATATATTTCTGTGTGTGTGTGTGCATAAAACGATAGATAGATAGATAAAAAAGAGAAAGAAAGAAAGAGAGAGAGAGAGAGACTAAAAAGATATATCAGTATATTATATATTATATTTAAGACAACTTTTTCTACTCTTATGTTTTAATATATAGTTTTGTAGTTATATTTTTAACTGAGAAATATAAAAAGCTAAGCCTTGAAAGTTAAAATAAATCCAATCTCTAATCAAAGTTTCTTATATTTTTTCACAAATGTTTTTTGTATTGGTTTTTGTTTTTATAAATGAATAAAAATACAATTGAATGCACACATCATAAGTATATGTTTTAAAATAGTTGTATACAATTGAGTTTAGATATTAAGATATAGGAGACAATGGGACAACATTTTTATTGATCGATAACATACTTTTTAAAACATAGTTTTCTGCAAACAATAATAGGTTGTAAAGATATGTCGATTTTTAAAACTTTTTTGTTTATTATTAATAGATTTTTAATGTTAGCTATTTGTCTATTAATATGTTATGAATTTAATTACTTTTTATTGTTTGGCTTCAAAATAATATTTTTTGTTAAAATTGATGAAAATATTGATTGATGTTTATTATAGAGATAATGAAATGAAGTTTTATTTATACAGTACTATAACTTAAGATTTAATAATAATATTGAATGTTTTCTAGAAACAGTTGTATAAGACATTATATTAATATATTTTAATATGTATTTTGTGTGTATAATCATTGAATTATTTAGTATTATATTATAATGCAATCTAAATGTTGTACACAATTATTTGATGATGTTTTTTAATTTAATTTGATTTGATTGCATACTTTGTTTCAAGTGTTTGAAGCATTGTTTGCTTCAATGCAATTGCAATGCATTTACAATTGAATGGCAAAAATGGTATTTTGAGAGAACTGACGGGAGAGGGGTGTCGACTGATTTTGTTATATTGAAAAACGTGACGATCGCAGTATGTGTGCAATACATGAGATGTGCCATCAATTTCGGTATACCAGTGCTCACAGTCTGTCTTGTCTTTTACTTTTGCTCTCCATATAAGTGACTCTCAATGGGAGTGAAGACATTGAATACAGTGTGTGAATACAAACTAAAAGAGATGGTTGTGTTTGGTTTGTGTGCATCAAATCAATGGTCATCAGAGCACAGTTGTGGGCCTTCTTAAAGCCATTCAACTCTCACTGTATGGTTGACTATCATTGAGTACCGTTTGTTTAGGACTGAACAACCAGTGAAAGGTAGAAGTGATTTATGATGCAAACGATGACTACCCAACTCTCACTCTCTATTGTGTTGAGAGTGTATCTCATCTTCAAAACTACTTGTGACTGCTTGTGACGGACCGTGACTTTAGGATAAACTTTTGCTAAATGATTGTACAGACTATCTATATATGGTATATATGGCTATCAATGAAATAAATGACTGCATGTATTGCCAAAACCCGTTTTATTGGCCATCACATGGACTTTAGTAGACAAATATAATATGGATTTGCAAAAATAGAGGCAAATACAGAAACACAATAAGTGGATGCTATAAGAGGAAAGGGATCTAACTGTTAGAAAGAGAGAAATAAGAAAATATATATCAGAAATTGATTATATGGTAGTCGTGACACTGGAATACCATTTACAATACAAGTGCCGGGTATTAGGTTTCACATCAAATTCAGACTAGACTTTTGAGACCAATATATCCATTAAATTCCTTCACATCTCTCATATATAATATACAGTATATATAGCTTATAATATATGCACTCTATTGGTGTACTTTCAATAAATTATATTCAATGCCTATACTATCTATGATATAATATATAGTATAATACAACACATTATATTTATAATAATATACACCGAGAGAATTGAAAAACAATTTATTATAAAAAGTTTGCCATTATTTATATATATATATATATATACACAGTATATAAGTAAATATAAAAAATAGCAAAAATACAACCAGTTTTGAAAGTGAATTAACTATAAATTAATTTCTTCTATTGTAACCAAGATTTATATTTTTTATAACATAAAAATACTCTGATTTAAAAATTTTATTTGTTAATAATAGGTGCCATAAATTTATATTGAGTACATTTTGAAAAATATAACTAATTGTTGACATATCACTGCTGTATAGTGTACTAACAACATCAACAACACTAGTACACAACAATGCAATATATCAAATAATATACAGTATAAACAATATATTATATTTTTATACGTATATATATATACAGTATAATAGACTCGGTATGGATTTTTTTAGAAGTTTACAACTATAACACAAATATATTTATATAATGTATGAAATTGTTGTTGTATTGTATGTAAAGCATGCTCTGAGAGAACTAATGCAAACCAAATGAATTGTTTGGCAAAAAAAATAAAACACTTAGTACTCAATAAAGATGCAAAACAATGGGCAACAATATGGGAAAATGGTATCACTGGAGGAATGGTATCTATTATAAAAGTCAGAGAAAAAGATAGGGATCGACAATAATAATGAGGACATCTTTCTCTCTCTCTCTCTCTTTTTTTCTATGTACTGCACCATCACATCATCACTATTACCTATACAGTAGAATATAGTCTATAAGTCTTTAGTAATAACAATGATTCAGTGATACACCACTCCTAATCCGAAATAATAATATACATATATTTATATGTACAGTATATATAGTACGTATGTATTTGTGTACTTATATAAGTTTATATATATATGATTTAAGTCTATATAAAGAAACTATTGTTATGATTGTCTCATACTGTCTCACACTTAATGTTGATACTGTTGTTATAGATTTTTGGTATTTACTGCTTAAAGTAAAAGCAGTTTTAAGGCTTAAAATAAAAGCAAATTAATTAAAGAAATGCTTATAAGTAGTGATAATAAACTCGAATGAAGAGATTATAAGTTATTCATAAAAAACGCAACTATTGACACGTTTATCCATTTAATAATATAAAATGTTTTTAATTATTTTATTTTAATTATTAAGTATTTAAAAATAATTTGTATATAAAATAATAGTAAAGATTTTTTAGTCAAATGTTAAAGACAAATAATTAATTTTTTTGGTAAAAAGATAAATGTTTACTATATATACTGTAAACTTTAAATTAGTATACTTTGAAGTTTTACTTAATATCTTAGTAATGGTTTTTTTGTTAGAAATATTTTTTCTATAAAATTGTTATTTGATTATGTATTTAATAAACACCTTAATTTAGTCAATAATTTTTATAGTGTAAAACAATATATTGGAAACTTATTTTAAATTTATTAGATTATACAGTATTTGCAATAATATGATATAATTTTAAATATTTACAAAAATCTAGAAAATCAAATAAGTTAAAAATGAATTTACTGTATTAAAAATTTAAATTTTTGTTTAGTTAATATATATTATTTAAATACCTTATGTTTCATATTTTTGCTGCTATTTTCTAATTTATTTTTTGTGCAAATAAATTATCTGTTAAATAGACGTTTATTTTTTAGACAATTTACAACAACAACAGCAAAATGATAATAAGTTTAGTGTTTATTAATAGTACTTTTAAAAAAGTATGTATTTTGTCGGCTTTTTGTACATATATTTATACAGTATATATAATGTCCATAATTTGATACATATAGTAGATTATCTCTCTAAATGAAAAGTAGACTAAATTAAATACAGGACATTAGTGTCAGTGAAAACAACAAATTTGTTTTACAAATTTCCAAATTTATTGTTATAGCTTATTGTGTTTTATGTAATAAAAAATATGATTGCTTTAATTTGAAGTTACTTATAATATTTGAGACAAATTTTTTCGTGTCAATCTATCTTTGCTCTCTCTCTCTCTCTCTCTCTCTCTCTCTCTCTCTCTCTCTCTCTCTCTCTCTCTCTCTCTCTCTCTCATTTAACATCAAGTATCGTTTTAATGTTATTAGTTTAAACACTTATTTTAGTCGTTATTTTGTTTTTTCAATCAACATTTTATGGACATAAATAAGTTAACTCTTAAGACTTATTGCCAACAAATACTATAAATTTAGTTAAGATTTTTGTCATTTATTTTTTGTTGTTTGTATTTGTAGTAGTAGTAGTAGTAGTAGTAGTAGTAGTAGTAGTAGTAGTAGTGGTAGAAGTATTTGTATATTACTTTTTTTATATAACTCTAAAACTGTTTTTTGTCGTTTTGATGGTCGCCTCAAATGGTAGTGTTTAGAGAGAATCAATAATAATAATAATAACAACAAAAATAGTATTTTACGCGTGACTTAAAATGTTATCTCTTTTACGGTTAAGTTGTGTAAAGCATTTGAAACAAAACGAGAAAAAAACTGAGAGTCAAGAAACTGTCTCATGAATTGTGAGTTCATTTCGTGTCCTTATTAGGTCAGAGGTTGCCATTCAAGAAGTTATTGTCGTTGTTGTTGAAGTATTAGTAGTTATAGTTATGTTCATTAATGAAACTCATTTCCAAAATATCTTATATTATTTTTTTGTTTTATCATATTATATGCAGTCATCACATACACTGTTGTGAATATCCAGTTATAAATTTAGTACAGTATATCTATTACTACTACTATTACAATACTAGTACTACTTTATGGTGTCTATACTTTAAACATCAGTTATGACAGAATGTATTGTGAAACCCATAGTTTGGATTTATATAGAAAAGAGAAAAAAAATTATTACAATTTTATGGCAAATCTTGTATTTGATTCACGAAGAGAAACATCACAACTACTTCACATGCGATGCCAAAGCTTTTATACTGAGATTATTGAAGATTTATTATAGGGTTTTCGGATAACATATACCAATCGATACATATTATGCTGTCTATAAAATTATACACTTAAAGGCAATGCTTTTCAAATGCAAGCACTTGGGTTATGATGGTAGTGGTGGTGATGTGTGTGTGTGTGTGTGTGTGTGTGTGTGTGTGTGTGTGTGTGTGTGTGTGTGTGTGTGTAATATGAGTCCATATGAAGTACAGGAATATGCTTTTTGATAACCGGAATCATTGAAGTCAACCACTATTTGTAGAGCAAATTCTGTTACATTATATAGACATATATTTTATATTATATATGTTATATAAGTTTAAATAAAGAATATGATAAAAGGATTTTCAACCTTTTAATATAATAAAACTATTAAACATATAAAACGTTATTAAATGCTTTTGACATAAAACTTGGGAATTCACTCTTCAATAACAGTCAAATAGATTATAACAATGAGTGGAAAAAATCAAAATTGAGCCCAAAGTTAGATTACAAACTGTTAACAACCAAATATATATATATATATATATATATATCAATGTCTATATATATATATATATAAAGTTATATATAAATTTATATATCTATTCCCGTCTTTTTTGTATCATTTTTAATCAAAAATTTTCCCACAAAAGGCAACATAAAAACTACATGTCTTTGACTTACATACTGTCATCCCTGCAATCTTTTCCCCGCAATTTTACCTCTTTTTTATAAAAAAAAATTATCTTCAAAACTAATAAAAAGATTTGCTGAACATCTTATCATCAAAAGTTGTGATGACTCGCTCTTTAAGACTTACATAAAAATACTAATATATTGATTTTATTTCATTTTTAAAGTATTTATCACTATTTTTGATATAATTTATTAAAAAACAAAATTGTATGATATTTTACAATGTATTATAGATATCGATGGATTCTTTTAAAAAATTACAAAATAATATATTTGACTTAATTTACAATATTAAATATAAATTGTATAATATAGTCATTGAGTTCATGTAATTTTATTCATAGATATACATTACTATACAAGTTATTTAGTTAATTGTAAATAAAATATGAGTTGAATTGCATAACAATTACTTAGTTGTTGATTAGGTTTATGAAGTTTTTCGCTTTCAAAACAACAAAACTTATATATTTGGGGTAAATCCCTGTCCACACCAAATCTCCGGTGTGTCCAATCCATCTATCCATCCATCCATTTATTGCCTGAATAGTGTGTATATGTGTTTGTCTATTGAGAGCAGTGGGCTTTCGATTAGATGACATCTCATATAAACGTTTGAAACCGTCTTATCAAAGAAAAAAAAAATCTTCAATGATATCAATGATTGCAACCTTTGAAAAGATATAAAAGTTTTATCTTTTTTTTTTGTAAATGTATTGGAGTTCTCATAGTAAATGTCTGTCATTTGGTGACAGATTAAGAAAAGGTCGGCTTTTTATTGAGGGTTGTATGACATGCACGTGACAAACACATACACATACACACACAGACACACACACACATCAGTTTATATTTATACTCTTGAGTAGCCAATCCATAGATCACTATTTCTCTCTCTCTCTCTCTCTCTCTCTCTCTTCTCTGTCATTTAACTCTCTTTGTTCGCTAATATATAGCGATCCTTTGGGCTCTTAAATGATAAATTGATTTTAAAAAATATGTTAAGACATGAGGGAATTAAATGGTCTTTCAGTCCGTTCAAAATAAATAATTTCAGTTCACGTTTTAGGTGAAAGTCAATGATGGAAACGGAAGGAACATTGTGTTGGTGTCGGTATGTGTGTGTGTCTGTGTCTATGAACATACAGTATATATGATATATACTGTATTTATGTTGAAAATTAAGGATTGCGTTTTGTCATAAAAGATATAACAAATGACATGTAGTTGAATGAGTGAATGAATGTATGAATTAATGTTTGAATTGAGTGACTGCTGAAGTGAGACTATAAGTCATAAATACAATATAACAACAAAAAGCATATGAATCCACAAAACAGTGTCTACAGAATAAATGAAAGACAGACAGACAGTTGGAAAGAAAAAAAATTGTCACAAAAATTGAGAATAAAAACTTAGACAAGAATTTGGTACTCTATTTGTGACACCAATTCATAGCACAGTAAGAGAGAGAGAGAGAGAGAGAGAGAGAGAGAGAGAGAGAGAGAGAGCGAGAGAGAGCGAGAGAGAGAAAGTTTGTATGTATGCTATAAATGAAAGTACAGTATAGCTATGGAAAGGCAAGAAAAAGAATGGATATCTCAAGAGTTGGTCACATCCTGTGCTAATCAATCAATGTTTGAGTCCTATCAATGAGTCGACTAAATCAAGTTTTGTACAGAGAGTGTGTGTGTGTGTGTGTTGGGAACCATTGGAAATGTTGGGTCACTTGATGTGTAATACTTTAGAGGCATTTCACACATCCATCACATAAACTATTGACGCTTTGAAGACATTTAATGAGTTAAATATCAAGTGTCAGTCATAGCTGTTCTGCGATTATTAGTATAACTGTGTCATTGATTGACTTTCAAAATGAATGAATAAGAAAAGCCTCAAAAATGAAACCCAATTTGATTCACAAGATTTGCAATAAATTTGTCTATTATATACTCAATATCTAATATCCAATATTTTGTGGGAGACTATCATCTATTGATGGCTAACAATACAAGTTTCGGTCAATCAACTGATAAAAAAAGAAAAGTCGTGTAATGCACTAAAAATGCTTATTATTGAATGTTGTCATCAGTTTGTCATCCAAATCGACAAATAGTAAATTATTACTAATGAATATCAATTATAATAATAACTAATCTATTAAATTACAAACAAACAAAAAATATGAGTAAACATTGAAAATAAATAGATGTATGAAAAAGAAATTGCATTTAGTTTATTAGACATTTTATATATTGATATATATTATATAAATCTCATATTTATTACAAATAACATGTAAAATATGGCATCGATTTTTGTTAGTACAGTATATGATAGTGTATGTGTGCCCCTAAAAAATATATTCATAACATTTGAGATAAACTATATTTATGTTGATTGCCATCCAATATGTGAGTGCAATAAGAAACTGGATATTATAACAACAATTTGCTGAAGCAATGATAAACAGTTTGCCAAATATCATACTGTATATGACTATATATATATATATATATATATATATATATATATATATATATGTATATAAATATATAAAATAATGTATATTTATGTATATTTATAAAGATATATACTGTATATATGATATTTCATAAAATATATTCAATGAATAAAATATTAACCAAAAGCTCATTATTTGGTGTTAACGTTGAAAGTGTTATTTAAAGGCTAACATTAAAATTAAAGTCAACAAAAAAATATTGTTGTTGTCGATAGAAAGGGACGTGTAATTTGAGGAATAAGGCGGTGACTATTTGCAGTCACTATACATACAGTTCCCGTATAATTCATAACAGAGTACATGGGGTATGGTATGGTGTTTGTGAGGCCTGTCATAGATGTCTTGCATCAAAGTTTGTTGCAGTGAATTGTGTGGTTGTTTGATATTTATCATATAAATAATAGCTTATAATAACATTATTGTTAGTAGTTTGCCATTACTCGCATAATATCGTTGTCGTTGTTGTCGTTATAATGTATATTTGGTATATAAAAAAAAGACAGACAAAAGCAGAGCTCAAAAGAGATACTGAAGAGATGGTGATGTGTTCGGAGGCACAGACAGTGCCAGACCTTTGCCATTGTGTTTGTCAGCGCTCAAGACGTTCAACCCATACATACAGTCAGAGAAAAACCATCATTTTGTGTCACATAAGCCAAAGACACAACGTTTCCATTATATTATATCTTTTCCTTTATATAATATATAACGTTATTATTATTACTATTTTGTATTTTGTATTTGCCTTTTTGTCACACATTTCAATTCATTATGCATTACATTATACGATATATATTATTATATAATCTCTGTGTCTCGCATTCATTTGCCTATTCAAACATAAATACATATAATATATTTATGACACTAACACATTGTGACACACACACACACACACACACACACACACACACACACACACACACACACACACACACACACACACACACACACACATAACATACATACACAGCATAACACAAAATATGAGATTAGATCATAAGATTTAAGACTAAAATTTATGAGAAAACTACACAAAAAGTATTGAAATGAGCGGTGAATTGAGTGAAACATAAAAACATATTTATTTCATACAATATTATAATTTATGTTTGCCTTTATTTTCTGTGTTGCATAAGTTTTTCTTTGATATAAAATCATTTATTTTTTTGCAAATATTGACCATATATTTTAGTTGTCAGTTAGTAGTTAACAGACAAAAAAAATTTTGTTTAAAAATTGATAAGAAGTTTAAAGAAATTTTAAATGTTATATTTTATATAGAAATATAACGTTAGTATATATCACATATTTATAATAAAAATTAAGTTATGTTTTGAGTCTTTATTTGCATTAAATAAATAAATATATATATATATATATATATATATATATATATATATATATATAGTATATACAGTATATCACAATACAAAATTACAATATTATTAAATATTTGTATAATATTAATAATTTAATTGTCAATAATAAAATTAAACACTAGAATTAAATTTAATAATTTATAATTTTGTTAAAAATGGCAATCAAAACTTTTATAAAGAATAAATTTAATAAATAAAATAAAATTAATTATACAATTTATAATAATTTTACTGAAAAAAATCAATTTTATTTTAATATAATTTAATTAATAGATGAAGAAGTTGCAAATCTTATGATATTTAAAACGTTAATTTTATTAAACTTGATATATATATATATAGAATAATATTATATAAAATTAAAATAATAATAAAAATTGTCAATAAAATTAGCAGTTTGTTTAATAAAAATAAATAAATATTAAATTAAGTTTATATAAAATTGGTTTCAATCATTCAATTTTTTATTATTAATTGTAAAAACTAAAAAATAAATATTCCAATAGTAGTGATAATTATTGGATTCATAAAAAATTAAATTAAAAATTTTAAAAAGCATAATTATTTTTATGCTCATTATTAAAAATCCAAAACTACTTATAATTTTAATTAGATTTTACTAATGATTTTGAATAAAACAACATTTAAAAGATTAGTTTTTATATGTATTGAAAATACGGTAACAATCACATTAAAAAAATCAATAATTTTTTGTGAATAATTTTGCTTAACTTATTTAGCATTCAAAAAAATTATTTAAAATAAATGCCAAAAATTAATGTTTTAAAATACTGTCTGTTGTATTTTTAATAATATATATTTAATATAATGTGAGAATGTTGTAGAAGTTATACATATAAGTAAACTAATAATTATATTTTTTATGATTTTTATCATAAAATATTATTAACATTAGTTAAATAGATGTACAAATATTAAAATATCAAAATCAAATGTGCATTACATTTATTTTTTAAAAAATAGTTAAAAATATTTTTTATATCTTTTGTTAAATAAAAACCTGCGAATCATTAATTTTTGTGAAATAAAAAAAATAGATACAAAATTTAATATATATATATATATCATATATAGTATATACAGTATAAAATTAGAACAAAATGTAGAAAAAAGTTTATAAAATAAAATTCATTGTACAATAATATGTAAAAAAAATAATTTTGAATAGACAAAAATTAGCGACAATTGCATTAATAATTAGAGCTAAAGCAATGAGTTTTATATTATATACACATAAAAATATATTTCATATATAAAGCCCAATGGGAACGGATGTCTTAAACTATATCATTAAGTATTGCAATAAAAATTGAATAATTTAAGGATTAGTAGATAATGTCATTCCATTAACTTAATAACAAATGGCTTTAAAACTAAAAACAACACAAAATTGTTTTAAAATGACTTTTTCGCAGAAAAAACTCTTCACGATTTGGATATATATTTAGTGAAGAGAGAGAGAAAGAGAGAGAGAAAGAGAGAGAGAGAGAAAGAGAGAGAGAAAGAGAGCGAGAGAGAGAGAGAGAGAGAACTACAAATGATATTTAAAACAATTGAAATCTCATATATAATTTGTCAAAATTTTAATTTTAGTTTTTTTGTTGTTGTTTCTCAATCTTCAGAAAATTTAATTAAATTTTCTTCTAAATAATTGATTGATTATATTGTGAAAAGACTGTATAAATTAGATAAAAATAAAATTTTATATGCATTTTAATAGTGCATCTAAAAAAAATATAATATTTATGTAGATAAGTATTAAAAAAACAATAGAATTGGCACAAAAATAGTTTCAGTTTTATAATCAACAAACAAAAAACATTGAAATTATATAAAAATCTTTTTATTGTTATTTTAAATTAAAAAAAGAAATTTAATTATTTTTAGACAATAGAGTAATTTAACTCACTTTAAAATTAATTTTATGTAAAGTATTGTGAAACACATATACACATACATTCAAGTGATTAGATTAGATTTAATTAGAGAAATATATAGAAAAATCACAAAATGCACTCTTGAATTGTCTCTCATTAGTGATAAAAAACATTTTGGAGTGTCTTCTCATTTATTTTAAAAACAAAATGAATTAAATTTGAAAATAGTTTTTTTTGTAGTATAAAACAAAAAAATATCTCATTTTCGAAAATACATTGCTTTAAATGAGATTTTTATGTACAATTAAAACAATATTTATGTTCACAGAAAAAAAACTATTTGTTGATTTAATTTTAGTTGAAAAATTGAAAGACAAATTCATTCAATTGTACTGTATTTTTAAAAGTTTGTTAAGTAGTTTAAATAATCATTCATTTTACTATAATTGACAAAATTTAAGAACAAATACACTCAAAAATAGATTAACTCAAAAATAATTTATTTATAAATAAAAACAATAGTAGTTTTTTATTATTTTGAATATTTAATTTTCAACTATGTAAATACAATATACTGTACATATATTTTATCTATACTTTACATTTGGGAATAATTTGATTCAATAGAAAATAGTAAAAATAATAAAAATATATTTAAAGCCCGGGATTGACATAAACAGTGCAATAAATACTTTTCTCGATTATCAATAATATAATACATTTGATATTCATGTCAATGTTTTGTATAAAATTACTGTTTACTGTCCATTGTTTGTCTATATTATGAAAACTCTATTATTTTTGTAAAAAAATTATTTTTCTATTTATACATTAAAAAATCTTTTATCTGTATATAAATATAAACAGTATATTTTTTATGTATATACTGTATATATACTGTATATATTATGTATACTTAATGTACATATGATTGTTTTTTATGTGACACAACAAAATCATAAAATTGCAATAAAAATATAAAAAACAACATTTTTTTGTTGCTTAAAGTTGTTGATATACTTTATGAATATATTAATAAATGAAGGAAAGTGTCATTTGAGGAGTAAAGGCATAACAATTGTAGAATAGATGGAAGTGCTTAACCATAACATAGTATATAAATTTACAGTACTTTATATACAGTGTACACACTATTGTTTATTATAATATAATATATAAAATAAATATTAAGCAAAACATTAGTATCGGAACCACTGGAATAAAGGGCTTTCCGATGGAGTCAATGGTCAAGAATTGCATTTTGTGCTCAATTTATTAACTCATAGAATAATTTATAGCCGACAACAATGTTATATATAAATATATATATATTTCTAGCATTTATGATATACAAAACATATAGAAAATATATATTTTTAGATGTTTTGTCACTTAAATCAAATTTCTTAATAATCATATTTTCTATTATTATTAAGAGTTGGCACTTAAAACTATGTGTTTTGAATTTTGTTGTTTGTTGTAAATGTTATTGTAATGTATGAAATTGTATTGTATTATACAGTACTGTACACCAAATGAGTTTTAGTTTTTAGTGTCTGTCCAGTCAAGTCAATTGTGATGGCCATACAGTTAAGTGGAGTCACCAATTTTGTAGTGAACAACATTTAATAAATTATATCAAAATTTTAACTCTACATTTCACTAATGTATTGCCACCACTAGAAACATAACAATATAAATAAAGTAGTTATTGCTTTAAATTCCATGTTTTGTTATATATATACTATTTGTGTTATTTAAGTGAAGTCGGTATTGAGTTAAAATACAGTCTAATTGTACTCTACTATAGAAATCAATTCAATAATTAAAGACAAGTATCTATCTATCTATTCAATAGATGATTGTGTGTTGTCTGGAAAATTGCATTTAAAAATAATCAAATTATTTGGAAAAATACTTAGCAATTGGTTTTGTGTCCAATCATTCAAAACAATTATCTTTCAATCGGTTTGCTTTTACAAATCATTAGTTTATAGCCCACAAAACTTCTCATAACTAAAGCATTAATAAAATTATTTTATTGTATTTTTATAAAAATAAAAATATACGACAAACATATCAATATAAATATATTTATTTTAATAATATTATTGTAATATTATACAGCATATAAATAATATTGAATTTTGCTCACATACTAGTTAATGTTTTTTGGTATTAATATACTGTATATTTTAATATATTATAAATTTAATAATAATAAATTTATAATAAATATATATTATTTACTAAATAGTTTTACAAAATTATACAATTGTTTTGAAATTAATTTTTCTCTTATTTTTTTACTTTATTTAAAAAATATACTTTAGAAATTACATTGAATGTATTGATATTTATATAAGTTATTATATTATATAATATAATAGCTAAAAGATGATGAAATAGTGAGAGATGTCTAAATTAATGTTAAACAAAAATTTTTAGGCAAAAAAACTTTAAGTTTGCGAAACAAATACTGCTATAAGTACTTGCAATGTATTTCAATTTGATAATGCATTGCACTTATCAGACAACCCGTGTTAGCTGTCAATTGTTGTTAGTATTGAACAGTGCTTTTTAGTGGCGGCAACTGTAATGTCATGTAAGTGTGTGTGTGTGTGTGTGTGTGTGTGTGTGTTTGAGTGTGTATTTGTGTATTTTGTTTAAATAAAGGTAGCATATATTATATTAAAAAGAAAAATTTCAATTACAAAAAATTATTATCTTTTAAATAAATTTAAAAATACTATATTATTATTTCAATATTTACTATATGTTTAATAATAGTAATAGTTATGATAATGTTAATCATAATAATAATAATGATAGCAAACCAAAGATGAGGTGATAAAAAGGCAAATATATATAAATGGATGAATGAATTTGAGAAAAATACGTTAAAAATAGTGTTTATATGAATTACATAAATAAAGCATTGAATTGTATTGAAGAGAAGAGAAGATGGAAAGAAAGAAAGAAAGAAAGAGAGAAAGAGAGAGAGAGAGAGAGAGAGAGAGAGAGAGAGAGAGAGAGRGAGAGAGCGGCTGAAAGAATAAACGAGTAAAAGGCGTCTCAAATGTCTTACGAGTCATACAAACGACCGAAAGATGTGCTGAAGATATCAAAGTCAGAGAATGGCTTAAATGAGGCGAACCAGTAGTACAACCGTTTGGATCGGAAATATGGATATTGTATTGTATTGTCTGAGCACTGCCTTAGTTGTCGGTGTCGTTGCCTTTTAATACGTATAAGTCTTCTCTCAAATTGTCTCTCAAATGATCAATGAATGCAGTGATGGCACTGATATTAGACGACAATATTTCCATTTGATTCACTTCACGAGTGCTTTTTGTGTAGATGTGTGTGTGTGTGTGTGTGTGTGTGTGTGTGTGTGTGTGTGTGTGTGTGTGTGTGTATGACAATAACGACTTTAAAAACTGTATACTAAAAGTTTCCTCTAAATCGACTTTTTAAGTATTATTTTCCGATTTATTTCTTTTTAAATATTAAACCTCAAGAATATTCTTTAGTCTTCTACTGTATTGTTCTTCATTGCAAAAAGAGATTATCAATAGTCGTGTAATACATTTGGAAAATGACGATCAATGCTATTGTTTATATTTATTGTATGTTTAGTATAAAATTATTTGATAAAAGATGGGTTCAATCAACTATAGAAAAAATCAAAATTTTATGGAAATTTTGTTTTTTATTGCAATCCAATCCAAAAATATATTAGACGATCAAATCATTAATTTATTTTATATTTATTTTTTGGTTAGTTTTTACAAATATATTTTAGTGTTTTATTTGTTTCTTGATTTATCAGTTGAAGAATTCAAAGACCACATGATTTGCTGGCACTGGTAGTCGCTCTGGTAGTCATTCGTCAGTAATATAATCTTCAAATCCGTTGAATTTTAATGTCTTTTCATTTTCATTGCTATTCTGTAATTCTAAGCACATATTTATAGAGAAACATTTGGTCCAAAAAATAGGATACCATTTCTCTCTCAATGATGCCATCCATTGAATTAAGTGATGCCTTTAATAACAGTCCAATTCAGTCAACAATATATTCTAATAGATATGAGAAAACTTTTCTCTCTCTATGATCTCATGAATCGTAGATTCAAATTTTAAATGTAAACTTTGAATAAGTTTATCATTACAATAATATTATCATTTATGGTATACAAAAATATATTTTTAAGAAAAAACACACAAATAAATAACAATAAAGTAAATTGAAAGTCATCTCAATATTCCTACTCAACTATTTTGTGCTTATTTTTTGTTAAGCATTAAATTATATTCAAATCGATATTATAAGAAAATACACAAAACACACATAAAACAAAAAATAAATAAAAAAAATGAAAGTAAAGATCACTATAAAATACATTAAAAACAATAAAACCAATGGGAATGATATTCAATATATTAAACTATAGAGTGATTGAGCTCACTATAGGACGGGTCATACATAATAGGAGTATTTATATGTTGTGGAGAATACCCGACGGAATACATGTCCTTTAGATTGGGTGAACTGGTATTTGCTAACCGTTAATATTATTGAATCAATTTGTATTTTTACTGTCAAATGCTTGAATAAAACTGGTTTTGTTTTCATGTAAAAAAAGGATTAAACTCATGGATTGTTTGATTATTTCGTTGTTTAAACTGCATATTCAATGCAGGGCTTAACAAAAATAAATTTTGTTTCATTTTAAGTAAACAAATGTTTTCAAAAAATACATGAATGAATAATAACAAAAATTAATAACAATTTTTTAACATACAGTATATGTTGTCGTCGACATAGATTTTGAAATATTTTAAATCCATTTATTTTTCATTAAAAAAAGATAATATTAATTTAAAAATAATATTGAAATTTTAAATTCATTTGAGAATACTGTACATATAGAATAAGCAAGTAGATTTTATTTGCAGCAAATTAAGTGCAACGTTTTGATAATTTAAAAATAGTGAGAAATGTTAAAATGTGTAAAATGTGTAAAATGTACTTAAACATGTTTTAACATTGGGAATTGATATACAATATATTATCATATCATGGGAATTGTTAACCAATGGTCAGTTTAACATAAGCTTAGTTACATTAAAAATGATAGTGTGTTTGTGTAGTGTATCTTAAATATGTGATTAATTGCAGATCAAATTGTTGTATATTAAACAAGTCATGTGTTTTATTTAGTATGTGTATATAACTTTCAAATTGATAAACTTAATAATATATTATTATTATTATTATTATTATTATTATTAAATTTGTTACTTATAATGTTTTTACGTTTTCTAAGCAATTAGTGTTGCTATCAAAAAAGTCAGTCAAAGATACCAAAAGTCATTCTCTTATAGTTTATAAGTTATAGACATTTGTGATAATTAGATAGTAATATTGTGTACATTGAATATAAAGTTGAATATAATATCATATATACATTTGTTGTGTTGAATAAATATGTTAGTTAAGCTAATGGCAACTGTATTATTATTATTATTATTATTATTATGAAAGAGAAGAGAGAGAGAGAGAGAGAGAGAGAGAGAGAGAGAGATGAAAGCCAATAGAGGTCTGATTCACTCATTTCAGTTCATTAACGTTTACAATACAATAGATTTGTTGAGCAGTTGTGCCGATACTGACTATTATTACAAACAGTATATATTGTATATATAACTTTATATATATATATATATTTGTGCATATACTGAGCTTATATATACTATATATATATATTGAATAGTTACAGAGAAAATGACCAAACAATTGTATTTCATGTTAATGTTGTTGTATATTATAATAAAGATCAAGAGTTGATCCGCAAAACAATAGGTTTCATTACACTCAAGAAATCTATGGGTGGATTCATTTATATATATAACAATTGTATAGTCAATACCTAAATTGCAATCCATTGCCTCAAACATTGCTTAGATATCTACAGATATATATATATATATATATATATATTTATTACAAACATATAATATTATATATATATATATAATCATTAACAAAATCCTGTGATTTTATTTTTTGTATATAACTTTCAATATAATTAATTAATAGAATATATTGATAAATATTGTTCATTAAATATA
The DNA here is from genome assembly GCF_028296485.1 of Oppia nitens. NCBI lineage: Eukaryota > Metazoa > Arthropoda > Arachnida > Sarcoptiformes > Oppiidae > Oppia > Oppia nitens. The sequence continues at coordinate 1,648,198 of NW_026533252.1, read as the reverse complement.
TTAATTAATTTAATTAATGCTGTCAGAATATACAAAAAACACTTAAATTATAAATTATTGATATATTATACTAGAAATATAATAATTTTTGAAATACATAACTATCCTGAACTAGTACTGTATCTACAATTTATCTACAAATGTTATTTTAAATTATACATTATTCTATTTTTTATGTAAATATCAGTTTCATAAAATCTTATTAGCAAAAAACTGATTCAAGAGTTTTGGTTACTGATTATATTGATATATTATATACAGTATATATATTATATTGTATATAATTTACAGTATATTTATGCATTAGCTCAGCAAAGTACCAGTCCTCTGACCATTTGATAAACAAATAAATATAAACCTAAATCTAATAGTTTTTATGTGCGTTACTATTGTTGATGAAAAAAGATAATAACAGAGAGATGATGTCAGTATTGAACAATTCAATGATAATGAGTTGTGCAATGATTTTGGCTCTTATTTATTGCATTTACTATTATATCATCTCAAATAAAATATGCTATTTTCTATTTACCCGTATATCTATAGATTAGTGTTATCATATTTTATATATAAATTATATAAAGTATTAAACAGTTTGCATAAAATTTTGTTGTGTAAAAACTATTGTGTTATTTGAAACTATAATATTCAATACAAAATATGATTTAATATATTTAAATTATGTGATCTACTTATAGATTTAATAATTACATTATAGAATATTTGATAATAGTTTTGATGATATATTTTGTTAAGTAACAAAAAAATGTTTTAACGCTCAATGATTAAAAATTTAACAAAAGTTTTTTCAAGTGTGTTAAACATTAATATCATTTTTAGGGTCCAAATGATATTGTAATTGTGGGTTATTATGTAAATGTGTAAAATAAAAATTGAATATAATCACAGACTAGTAGTTGTCATCATTTAATATCAATCATATGTAATATCGCTAAAAATTTAGCTCTCATTTATGAATAAAATAGCAAAAAATCTATACTAATAATAAAATACAATCAATTCCTTATTTATATAAAAGGTTTAATTAATAAAACATTTATCATTTTATATAGCAATCAGATATAGATTATCGAAACAATTTGTTATTAGAGAGAGTTTATATAGTATATTACTTTTTACTTATATGTCAATTAATTGATTTAATAAAATCAATATAATGATTTTATTTAAAAATGTTATTTATAGACTTGTGAGAGTAATATTATTAATAACAATAACAGTTTATTTATTTAGTCCCTAATGTTAGATAAATCAATTTGTTTTTATTATAAACATTAATTAAAATGATATTTTTACAGCAGCTTAATCAAATAATATTATAATAATAACATATTAAATAAATGTATATAATATAAATATATATTAAATAAATGTTTTTAATCAATAAAATTGCAATACAACTAAATTCAGATCAAATGAAAAACATTAATGTTTTAGTTTGTCGATCAAAATGTGTCTTCAAAAAAAAATAAGTAGACCTCAGGCCAAGTGATTGCCATTTATTTTAAGGTGTATTGGCGTTTGAGGGCCAATATATACCATTACACATACCATCTCTCACTTTCTCACAAAATATTTTGATTGATTGATAATAAGAGCCAATATTACCAAAAAAAAACTCAATAATTAAGCTTAAGCTATGGGATACTGAGCCATATGGTTGAGTCAAAAATCAATTGACAACAAAGTTTTTACGATACTTATTGAATGAATCGATCAACAAATTAGTCAAAAAATAAGATAACATTTTAAGAGTTACAACAACACTGACTTTCTTAAACTGATACAAACAAAATGTTATTATAAATTAATGTTTTTAGAAAATACATTTTTAATTATAATTATTTAAATAATTGTAAAATATTACTTTTATATTATATTTAATCTAAACCATTCAAGTTTTCTTTGTTAATAATATTGAACTTTTAAAATTAAATATTAGTTTTTGAAAAATTTCTAGATATCCATTATAGAAAATTACATTACCTAAATATTATATATACAATATATATATATAATATATATATAATATTATATTTTACATAGTGTTGGCAAAAAAGAGAAATTTATAAAACAATAAAGAAATTTCTATGTATGTGATATCCATGTTATTTTTGTTGTAATAAAACATTAAAAATTATTATTAGTATTTTAATTATTAATTATTAATTAAAGTAAAAAATTAATTAATTAAATTATATTAAACTATGATATATATAATAATATGATGAATAAAATTTTACAAAACTGATTATTATTAAATAATTATAATTATTTCATAAATAGGTATCCGATTTGTATAATACTGTATTACATTATATAGTATAATATATATGTATAGTATTATGTCTTATTAATATAGTATTGCAATAACTATAGATATGGGGATCACATTGTTTAACAATAAAGTTAGATTTCTATAGAAACTTTCTAGAAACTTTTTCAGATAAATTTATTAGAAACTTTCTATTTGCCCATCTCTAATTGTACATTGATATAGACTATCATATATACAGTGTATATACTGTATATACTTTTATTTTTAAACACACTTATAAAGTATAATATATGGTTATATATTTTATGTAATGTCATCCCCTGAAGGGATTTATTTAGAAAAAAGGGTAGAATAAGTATAGAGTCAGTCAGTCAGTCAGTTATCCCAATGCTGGCCATCATATTGAGTGTATGTTTCAAAAATGGATTTCATATATATTTTGTTTTTGATGTAGTCATTCAAAATATAGTGCAATCTAATAAAATGTAGTTTTTTTTGAATGAGAAAATAGTCGATAGCTTTTTTCAAATAGTAATTTAATGCATTTTACTTGAAATGAACTCAATGTGCAAATAATGTTATATGGAAAGAGTCAGTATAGTCTAACGGTGCTCTCCAATGGCACAGAGATCTGCAGTTTTGATGTTTTTTATATTCAATAATATAATACCATTACAATTGCCAATACACGATAGATACATCTATTGTATAACTGAATGTATGAAAAATTACTTACAAAAAAATAACTTATCTAACTTTAGGGATAATCTTTATAACCGACTCTTCACACAAATAGTCAAAAGGGGTTTCGATTTTTTTTTGTTTTTGTTTGAAAGATTGTTTCAGACTCTAATTTCAATGATAGACAGAGAGAGAGAGAGAGAGAGAGAGAGAGAGAGAGAGAGAGAGAGAGAGAGAGAGAGAGAGAGAGTAAGTGTGTATAAGACATTATATTATATAAAATTTATATTATATATATGATATTTGTAGATATATGTAGAGATGCAGTTAGAAAATGTTTTGATAGTATTGGTCGCACAGGAATTGTATGGCTATTCAATCCTCGAGTGAATCGTCACTTTATATACTGTATTATATATGTAGTAAATTTTTGGCCCAAAACGATGACACATATCCTGAAACATATAAACATTATATTTATATATATATATATCTGTAATACTATAATAGTGGTAATTCATGCATTGCATGTACTGTACAATGTATTGTATATAATGTTTTATAACATTAAGTGACTTAGGATGACATCATACAATGATTAGGTTTGGTCTATAATTATAAATAAAAATTTTGTTGTTCATAAGTATAATCATAATCAAACATTACATTGATATATAGGTTCTCTAACTCATTACTGTAAACCACCAAAAAATAATATAATAAATAAGATTTTCTTATTTTTTGACAAATAAAAAATGTGAGAAATGATTACAAGAATTTTGTGGTATAATGACCTAAAAATTGAGTGTTCATTAATATATGAAATATACTATTATATAACGTTGATAATACATTACGTAATTATATACTATTATATATTATATTATAAATGAATTCTTGAAGTTACACTTATTTTATATTAATTGTGCACTTATTTTAAACTCAAGGAAATGGGAGTAAAAATGTTGTAAAATAACAAAAGACAGAGAGATTTCAGGCATATTGTCTGCTAATATACTGTATAAGTATCTTATAATTTAATCTAATAATTAACTTAATTTTATCTAAAAATTATTATGTGTTAAAAAATTTTAAAATCATAATTTCACACACACACACATACATTTGTTTAATAAAATTAATAATTTTTATATAATAATATACAGTACTGTTATAATGTTATGCTTGCAATATTTAAGGAAAATTTTTAAAAACTGATATAAATATTATATTATAAGAAACCAATAGTTTAGATAAATTTACTTTTTGATAATCTGAAATATGATAACATTTATTTACTAATTTTAGCAACAATATTGGTATCCATTTGCATAATTATATTGAAAAAAATACTCAAATAATACAGTATATTAAACAAAATACTGTATAAACTATAGGTATATTACAAATTTTCCTAAAATCAATAGTTTATTAAAAATGAAAAACAAAATTTATAAGTTATAAATTATACCAATAAATTTATCTAAAAATATATTTTAAATTAAAATTAAGTCACAATATATCAAGAAATTTTTATGTTTTTGCTAACTGTACTTAATATTGTACTAAATATAAAGCTCATTTAAGCTATAAATTGATAAAAATTATGCATTTAATTATATTAATGTTTGACTGTGCGGATGTAAAACACATTTGCATTAAATCATTTGCTTATAATAATGTTTAATATTTGAAAACATATGTGGTGAATGCAAGTATTTATGTGTGTATGTGTGTGTGTATGTATATATGTGTGTGTATGCATGTGTATACTGTATGTATGTGTGTTTGCACTTAGCGTTTAATCTCAATTAATAGTTAGCAGATTATAAAGTTAGTGCTAAGCTATCAATCAATATGTCATATATGTCTTTCCACATGCATTAGCTAAGCCTAAGATTATTTATCGATATTTTATGAATGATTAGAATTGAAGTTTTATATCATATATTGAAAGCCGACTTTCAGTTTAAGTTTAACTTTCAACTTATTATTTGATTCACTGTTAAGTCATAGCATTTTTTCACAAACATTTATAGACCTTATGCTAAAATAACTTTCTTCTAAACTATAAGTTATAGTCTATAATAACCCATCCCTTTTAAAAGTCTAAATTAAAATGTGATATTTTAGTAGATATACGTGAACAATAAAAATTTAATTTGCAACTATAATTTTTTTGTTCAGAATTAAATTGTAAGGGCACTCAACTTAAGTGGTTTATATGGACACACCGTTTATAAGCCAAGCACCTGGGGGTTAGATATCTATGCGCAGAGAAACTATATTTCAAATTTGATAAAAGTTTGCTATTAGACTCAATAAAATATATACAGTATGTATAGTATACTATATATTTGTCAGAGTTGGCAGAGACAAAATGTTTGTATAACACAAAGTCTATTTATATACAAACAAAATTTAGCGCCAACTAGTGTTAAAAGCAAAGTAAACCAAGTTTTATAATAAATATAGATTTAATATTAAGTTTTTATTGAATTTCTATTTTATAATTTAAAGTATTTTATTTTTGTTATTTAAAAATAACGATTATTATATAAATAATGCAAAAACAAATTTCTAGCCATTATATTTTTACTAAATATTTTAACATAATATATTATGTTACTTAGTATATATTAGTTTTTAAAATTGTATACTACAAGCAGTACATTGTATTATACAAATTCAAAATTCAAAACCTTGTATTTTTCCAACACTGATATTTATACCTATAAGATAATATTGTAATTGTAAATGATTTTTGGATTAAATAATAATAATAATAATAACAGTAAATTACAAAAACTTAACTTTTGCGAGTTTAAGTTTAAATATATTTTGACAATTGGTCTATAAATAAAATGGAAAAATTTAAATTATAAAATAGATAAACATATTTTTGGACACAATAAACTATAAAAGTAATATAATCATTGTTAAGCATTGTGTTTTAAATTATTCAGAATATTTATTTTGCATAAATTATATATAATTTATATTAGATTTTAAACAAATATGTAATTTTTAAGCTTTATAAATTTGCTTATATGGCAATCTTGTTTTATTGCATAATATATATATATATATAGTATATACAGTATATTCGTATTTTATTCAATTAAAGAATATTCTATATTATAATCTTTATGATTATTTTGTATAACTTATAATATCTAATACATAAATTTAAAGTATTTTTAAATATAATATTTAGTGTTATATTATAGCTTTCAGAATTGGTGTGTATGTGTATGTGAAATGACTATAATATAATCATAATATAATGCAAGCAATAAATGTGATTTAAGTATACAAATTGATTTACATATTATGACATCCAATAGCACTGAGAGATCTGTTAGCACTTAAAAACTATTTTATTTCTATGATTACATTAAATTAGATATCATTTAGACATTGCAAACAAAACTGGCGATTTCAATGATAGAGATTTAAATGATTAAATTGGATGCAATTGCCTGTTGTTATGCTACAGTACTTAACCGATTGCTATATTATTATTATTATTATTATTATTATTATTGAGACAACAAGAGCAACTCAGGGTAATAGCGCACCGTTGGCTTTAAGTATAATACTATAGTCTATAAGAGTAGCATAAATAAGTTTAATCAAATGATTGACTTAAATGTTTGTATAACACTGAAGTCAAGTCATACTATTACTGCCTATTACTACATATATACCGGTATATATATATATACAGTATATATATAATGCATCGACACCTTTAAGGGTAGAGACAATAAAATTAGATTTTATATACTCTACGGCTCATAACATACGGTAGAAAAACTTAAAGACCAAATGAAACTGTTATGAAAAGTACAGATCTTATGTATTGAAATGTATTAGATTACTATAATATTACTATATTTGTTAGGAAATAATGAAAACTATAATAATAATAATAATAATAATAATGAGCACAAAATAGTATGAGATTAATGAATGAGTTGAAGATGAATGAGACGGGTATTGAAGGCAATTAAGCGTTCAAATGGGCTCTCAATCTATGATAGCATACTATTTATAGATTAGTAGTGAAACTATTTTACATAAAAACATATAATAGTTGTGAATATATAGATAATTGAATTGAAGAGCAAAACACAACTCAAATAAATCAATCGTTTGCTTTGTGTTGTGAACTAAAAAAAGAAATTTACATTAAAATAGTTATACCATTAAACTTATGCTTTCAATTCACATATAATTAAAGTATTTTCTTATTATTATTTTTTTCTCTATCTATCTTTTAACACAATTTTATACAAAACAAGTATTCTATTACATCGACTATTTTTTCAGTGAATATATAATAATAATCTCTATTATATATATATATTGTGTGCCCAAAAATTTGCATTAAATTCATTAATTGGCTCTTTTTATAATATCATATTATATTTTAGATTATATAACATGAACACACAATGATCTTTCATAAAATTTATATAATGTATGTGTGTGTCGATATATAACATATAGTGTAAATTATAAGAAAAATTTATATTTAATATATATAACAATATATATATATATATATATTGTGAAATGCATCACTTTGATTAAAAAAAATTAATTATAATTTAATGACAAACTAATGTGTCCAATGATTAATTCATTATACAAACTTGTGTGCATTATTTACAATTATAGTATTATTTAAAATTTAAATGATAATGCCTCCGAGGCTTAACTATATAATAATAATATATGTTGTATTAAATCACATCATAATAATATGCAAAGTTATTTTTTGTAGATAAAATTGTTACAATTTTTTAGCATAAAAATCTACTATATTTTATATTAATGTAAAGTTTTTTTTGTGCGATTCAATACATATTAATACCGTCAAAAAAACTTATAATGTTGTCAAACCTTAATTCTATAAAGTTTTTTAGCGAAAAAATCATATTTTTTTATTATATTTAGAAATTAAAGTTTGTTGAGTGATATTTTGTATATAATTTATATGTATTATTATAAAAGTAAAGAATAATTAGAAATAATTAGCTCAAAATATTAAAATAATACGATATATTGCATGAATAATATTATATAAGTTAATAGAGTGTGTTTATTATCTTTTAGTGTTAACTATACGTATATATCAATATATGATATAAAATGTATAATAATATAATGAAAATATAGGACAAACCATTTAAATGAGAAATTTAACTAATTTTTCAAATACTAATTAATAAAAGTAATCAAAATATGAGACTCACGAGAGGCACACAAAGCTTTTAATGCAAAATATACTGTATTTTAATACATATCAGTTGTATTTATGTATATACAGTATGTGTGTGTGTGTGTGTGTGTGTGTGTAATTATTATACAAAATTATATTTTATAAATTAGAAAATATTATATTGAATTATAAATCACAGTATAAAATATTATATTATATATTTTTATTATGTTTATGATCGATAAAATTTAATGATTACTTTAAATGGCAACATTTGTGTCCCAATCAAGACTCGTGTTGTGAGACAATAAGTTTTTCATTTTTATTATAATATATTATAATAGCTTTAAATGTTTATTATTAACAATATTAATTATAATCATTAAATACGTGAAATTATCAAAAACTAAAATAAATTACTGATATATCTATATTAAATATTTTAGATAATTGATACTTGATTAAAGATAGACTAATGTTATCAATTTTATAAAATATTAAAATTTAAAAATTAATTGATAAAAGTTTATTAAAAACTCGGAGTATATTTTAAATTAAATTTATATATTTGTAAAATTTATTTTTATAATATTGGCTATTAAATTAATTACATGTGTTATAAATTAATAAATTATGAAATGAATGTACATATCATAAAATTATTACTACTGTTATAATGACAACTTTTTTTTGTTACTTTTTGAAAATTTATGAAATTTTTGTAAAATCATCAATTCTTTTAGTAATATAATAGATTATTATTAAAGTTACGATATTTTATAAATATATAATTTTACAAAATATGTAGCTTATCATATAAATTGGCTAATTATTAATATAATTTTCTACAAAAGTAGTGTATATTACGGATATTTTATTTACATTTAGCTATCATATCTAATATTCAATCACACATATCCAATGTGTATGTATGGCATATATTATAAATAATAATGCATTTTCTAATTAAATTTATGTCAACTGTTAAAATAATTTATGTTATAAATTAATTTGAACACATCATAAATAAGCGTATATACTGTATATATTCAATATCATATTATATTACACTGCTATCATAATACATATTAAAACTGTAATACAATAATGTAAATGTGTGTCGTTATTAGTAATAAATTTTAAAAAGATATTACAATATTACGAAAACAATTTTACTACATATAATACAATAATTTTAATTGTTTTAAAATTTTATATTTATTATATTTATATAAACATAAATGCTAAACGTTTTTAATAGTATAACGATTTTAAATAGATAGTCAAACATTTTAAATAACATATTTCTTTTAATTGTGAGTTTAATGCAAGTAAAACGTAATATAATTTATTTTTATAATATAATTTTTTTTATAATAAAATGTAACAAATATAATCTATCAATATATTGACCAATTTTCATTTTAAAATAACTTAAAAATTTTAATAATGTATGATCATTGGATGCTGTAAAAATAACAAATTATCATCATCATCTGGACAAATATATTGTGTGAAATATTGATTTATGATTCACGAAAAAAAGTTAGAATCAATTTTATGAAAAATAGAATATTCCGATGTTTGGGAATTCAAAAAAAAATTTGCGAAACTTTTTTTTTATTGTATTCAATAAATATAAAAAATAATATTTTTCAAAGATATTTTTCAATTATCCAACAGTTTTGAAATTGTTATATATATCTGTGTGTATGTATGTATGTGTGTGTGTGTGTGTGTGTGTGTGTGTGTGTGTGCACCGTATGAATAGTTAGTGACCATTAGCGAGAAGCCTAGCGTTTTGCTACAAATATTTTTTTCAATGTATGAAAGGCATGGATGAACTAAACGGAAAATGTTTGGATGAAAATTGTATTAAAAAATTTGTTGTAAATATAATACAAAGATTACTTTTTTATAATGAAGTTTAATATATTAACTGTAAATAAAAACTATATATTTATTTATATATAATAGTAATATATAAAAAAAACGTCGTATAAATATATGACACAAACACTCATTTAAAGCAAATGATATTTTTCATAAAATATATTTTGTTATATTTTTTATATGTGTATTCACTTTAATATTCAATTGCCATTCAAAGACTCTAACAGTAATAAAAGTGATCTCTATTTACTGTTAGCTCGTTATCTATCCGAGCGTTCATCATATACAGTATATACTGTATATGTAGTAAATACTGTATATAAAATACAATAATATATATACTGTATATATAAAGTAGAAATCTACATTTATAATATACTATATTTTATTTATATTTATAATAAGAGTTTTAGTTCATTTTGAACACAAGGCACATACAGTACACACTCACTCATACATATATATATTGTACTTTATATATATCAATATATAATATATATATATATACGGTATATGTTGTGAATATATCTATTATTGGACAACTCATTAAATGCCCTCAAGTTATGGTCACAAATTTGATAGTTATAGTGTCCTTTCCGTGCGATTATAATATGAATTCATGCTATATTTGATCAAAATCTTATAAAATATGTTTTTATGTCGACTAATGTTTACAAAAAAGTGTATATCATTAAATAAAAATTTAATCAAATTTCAACCATATATATATTAATATACTGTATATTTGAATATTATGTGTAAACTTACTATATGTATATATATATATATATATGAAAAAGTAGACACAAAAAAAAGTTTTATATAACTTTTAAACTTAGTTACAAATTAGTTTATATCATATGAATTATTTATTTAGTTCAGCAAAAAGTTTTCATTAACTTTACTTATTCTAGAAGTGTTTGTTGCCATGAAATGTAGGCATAAAATTATTTTTGAAAACTAATTAATTACTAATTACTTCAAAACAGCACTATTTTTTGTTATTTTCTTAAGTTAAGTTTGTCTGATTATTCAATTAAAATAAGCAATGAATTATTGATTAGATTTTATTATTTTTATCGATATTATTATTAAAATTAAATTAAAATCTAGATATAAACAATTTTAATTATATTCATACTATAAAATGATAAAAAATGACAGCAAAACATTGTAATAGATTTTAGTAAAAAACACACACACAGACACACACATACTGTATAATATACAGTGTATATATATATATATATATAAACAAACTTAATAATTGAAATGTATAGAAACTTTGTGGTTAACGTTTAACAATTAGTATACTTAATGATAACATGGTTTCGTTAGTTTAAGTAATTTATTACAATTTCAATGTTATTTATCTATGTCAATCAAATACAAAAACTAATTTATCAATCAATTTGTTTTTACAGTAGATAATGATCTAATGATAGTTTTATACAAAATTCAATTTTATTTTTATGTTTTAATTTATTATTACTAAATATATTGATATTTTTTTTATTACATTTTATTATAAATAATTTATAAAATAATAATTTTGAAGAAATAGATACAATTTATTTATAAAAATTAAATATAATGAGAATACAGTAAAATCTAAAAGTACTGTAAATTATATACTGTACTATAAATGTTACTAATTTAGTGTATTGTATATACCCGTATTGTCCCGTCTAGAGATGGGCAAATAGAAAGTTTCTAATAAATTTCCCTTAGAAAGTTTCTAGAAAGTTTCTCAGGAATAAATTTCTATAGAAATTTAACTTTTTTGTTATACTATGGGATCCCCATATCTATAGATATTGTAAAACTATAAATATATTAATGAGACACTACTATACATATAATATTATACTATATAATGTAGATTACTGTATAATACTATATTATACAAATGGGATACCTATATAAATAATTATAATTATTTAATAATAATCAGTTTTGTAAAATTTTATTCACCATTTTATTATATCATAGTTTAATATAATTAAATAAATAAATTTTTTACTTTAATTAATAATTAAAATACTAATACTAATATTTAAATATTACTTATAAAAACAATGTTAAAGAAAACAAATTAACCATGGGGATCCCATAAATAGAAATTTCTCTATTATTTTATAAATTTCTCTTTTTTGCCAACACTAGTCCCGTCTTGATCTTAGCTAATGCCAATACACGACAAGATCTTGTAAAAGCAAAATCTTGTTTTACATCACTACTGTATATGAATTACGTGAACAATCATTTTAAATCAAATCCCATATAAAGATAAAGAAAATAAATGTAATAAGAGATTGATTGCTGTGAAAAATGACTCATAAAAAATAGCAAATGAATTATTTTTTAAAAATAAAATAAGAAATACTTTATTGAAAACTTGAAAATACATTAAATCTATTTTGGATAACACTATACTGTTATGTATACTGTAGTGGCTTTTAACTAGACCTCAATTTTTATATATCTTTATTTTTATTTTCTAGTAATTCAATTGAATTAAATGACATAACGTATAATATATATCAATGCAATATTTTTGCTAACTTGGCATAAGTGGATAATGTTGAATGTAAACTCTAATTTAAGGGACTGTTTGATAACATTTTATTAAATATATTGATTTTCAACAAACAACACACACAAGAGTTTTGTGTCACTATATTTTAAGTTATAATTTTTGCTCATTTGGCAAAATCATTTGGTTTTAGTTGCAAATAATAAATTTTGTTTTGTTATTATTATTAGTATTAAGTGAAGACAATTGTCATTTTGTGTTTACATTATTTAATTTTTTTTTGGCAACCAATATACACAATAAACATAAAGTCAATTAATGAGAATATTCTTTTAAATTTTATAATAGACTATGACTGAAATTATAATAAATATTATTTTTAATTATTAATATATGATAAATAGCATATTTATTTTTTTTAGTAAACTAGATGATGATGATAAATTGTTTTTAGTGATAGTGCTATGTGTAGTGTTTTTGCATTTAGTGTAAATAGTTTTAATAACAATAACAACAACAACATCGTGGATGAGTTTAGTTTAGTTTAGCTCGTTATACTGTAGTTGTTTCTACAGTATATATATAATAAATATATATATACTGTATATATATATTGAATATATATATATATATATACTTTATATATAAGATTGAGGGAACAAATATTACTAATTCTTAGCGAAACTTGAGTTGAGTATAAATGAAGACTCATTAGTTTCATTACAATCAATGCATTTCTTGTATGCCATCAAACGTAAGATATAAGGAAAATATAGTAAAAGAGAGAAAGAGAAAGACAGACACAGACAGACATACAGTACACTGTCTTAACTATAAACCTAAGCTAAAGGTGCGCAATGTTTTAGAGATGGATTGGGCTTTCAAATTGTGTGTTAAAGGAATTGAGTTAAGGATTGAGAGACAGTGAGAGAGAGACAGTGAGAGAGAGAGAGAGAGAGAGAGAGAGAGAGATTGTGATCGATTGGTTGCCAACAAAATAACATAAACTTTTGGGTCTCGAAAAGTATTGCTTTGATATCATTAAATTAGCTTCAATTAGCTCATCGGAGAGAGGAATCATTCCTTAATTAAAATTCATACGAAAAGCTCTCAATTAAATTAGTTATTATAGTAAATCAAATTTCTCATTATTTTGAACTCTCACTTATATAAGACTGGAATTAAACCCATTCTGTTAATCATTGGAAACAGTAATACAGTAATGTTATTGTTTAATCTGAAGGTATACTATATAAATATAGATATATATATATATATATATATATATATATATATATATATAAATAAATTTTTTAATTAAATTTTTTTTAATTCATCAATATGTTGTTGTGTGATATAAACTTTATAATCAATTTATATAATTTAATATTTTAACCAATTTTATCCCTGGTTTTATGTGTAAAGTAAAAATTATGTCCAAAATAGCAAAATAGCGTGAGATGTGTGTATTATAAATGTATTCATTAACTATAAATTTTTATTTACTTATTTGTTATATATACTGTATTTCTACATAACTAATATAAATACTATGTATAAGTTATTATATAGTAAAAATGTAGTATAAAAAAAATTATGAAAAATTGTTAATTTTAGTTTCAAAATTTGTTTAGCATTTCACGCAAACTGAATTTTTATAAATAATTTCTTTTAAATTAAATAAATATCAAATTTAATCAATAATTCAAGTCACATTATTTATATTTTTAATATATTTTTTAAAATTTTGTATTATCAACACTTTAAAAATATTATTTTATTTGATAAATACTTGTTAAACAAAACTTGCATTCAAATTAGATATACTGTACATTTATTTTTATTTAAAAAAAAATTGTGTATTTATATTTAGTGTATATTTCTTAAATTTACAGTATATAAGATAGTCTCAAATAATAATCTTTAAAAAATTAATAATAGAGATATTTTATTTAAATTTTAATTATTACAAAAAATTACATCTAAATTACGAGAGAGAAAGAAAGAAAGAAAGAAAGAAAGAGAGAGAGAGAGAGAGAGAGAGAGTTATTATAAATGTTGTTTGCATTATAATATGATTACATGAATAACTGCTATAAAAAAATGTTAGCGTAAGTCATGCAAAGCGGTATTCAATTAATTATTGCATCGTTAGGTTTTAACACTTGCCATACCATTCACATACAAAACACACCGAGTTTTCAGCACATATTTATCACATTTATTATAATATAATCTCATTACTAGAAAAAAGAGTGTATTTTTAAAGGTTTAGTTAATGCAGTATTCAATGGGACTAAAATGAACCAACAATTTTGTTATATTATTTTTAATTTTTATCTAATAACGATATGGATGAACTTAAAATATTTTCAGGATTATCCATAATATCCATATTATCCAATTTATATGGCTAAATTATAACATTAAATATTGATATTCACACATTTTATTTACTGTACAAAACTATATTATGATTTGAATTTGCATTAATAGATATTTGTACCCACATTAAAATAATTACTAATTCATAACAGTGTTAAATGAAACATTTAAATGTATTAAAACAATCATTTATTAGTTTTATTAACTAATTATATCCAATTAAATACTATTAACAAATTTGAGTCTAATATTTAAAACTTCAAATAATATATACTGTTTATGAACAAAATGTATATATTATAGTTAGATTGTTTGTAGTTTATAGGTTATTTTTATTATAGTAGAAAATTTTAATTTGTTTGTTGTTAATAATTATAGATATTATATTTGTCAAATTTATATATATGATTTAATAGAAAAATACAATTATTAGTATTGTTTAATGATTGCAAATGTTTGTTTATTGAATTTAAGTTTTAATAATTTAAAGTGCTATAACTTGTACAGTCAGTTATGACTTTAATACATGAAAAAATATACAAAAGTAACACTTGAAAAACATTATTGGCACCTATAGATTATAGAGTATCTGTATTTTTATTAAATTATGTTAAACTTATGATAATAATGTACTTAATAATTAAAGTAAATTTTAGATAAATGATTCTAAACTATAGTTATTTACTGTAAATTTAATATGCAGTATAACATCAAAAATATATTATTAGTTTATTAAGTTAAAATATTTTTTTTTGTAATCCAAATAAAATACCATTTATATTAAATATGAAAAATATTTATTTTAATAAACAAATTTATTTGTACAAAATTACATAAAATTTGATCTCAATTTCACTTTAAGATATTATTATAATCCATGAGATATGATATGAAACTTTTGTAATATAATGTGGTTATTATCAGATAATAATAAACAATAACTTATAAGCTATATTAAGAAAATTGAAACATTATTTTTTATTAATAATATTTTTGTTGGTTAAATAAAACGAGTTTTTATTACTTTTACGCTGCATAAACAAGATGTATAAAATTTATTTAAAATAATATTTTTATTAATAATATAATAATTTAGACAAAAAATAATAAAAAAACAAAATAAAGTCAAATATTTGTAAAGAAAGTAATTTTTTCAGTATTTATATAATATTTTTTTATATTTTATATTATATAAATCTCATTAACTTTATTGTCTAATATAACTAATATAGTAATATAAAGTGTATTATATATATTTTTTACTTTAATATTATGCTATAAATATATAATTAAATTATTTGATTTATTTATTTATTTTTATTTTAGTGCAATTATAGTGCGCTTAAAGAGAAAGAAAGAAATGGAGAGAAAGTTAAAGTAAGTGTTATGAAGTAATTTCCTTGTTTTATAAATATGATAAAAACGTGATTTAGTTTAATACTGCAAAAAAAACATAAAAATCTAATTCATTTTGACTATTATTTTAACAAAATTAATTATATAATAAATAATAAATGCTTTAGTATTTATCAATTGCTTTTTAAAGAAAATATTATTTAGCATATGTTTTAATTATAAAGACTAAATAAATAAAATGAATGAATTTATAAAGATTAATAGTTTGTAAATTATTAACTAAGTTTAAGTTTAACTAACTTAGCTAGTTAGAATTAGTTTATTTTTTAAATAAAAATGTTATTTTAATTATAATTATTTATGTAAAATTCTTTATAATAGAAATTTATAAATTATTAATTAGCTATTTTTTAATAACTTCTTTTATTTCCTATAAATTATTTTTATGTAAACTAGAGATGGGAAGATAGAAATTTCTAATAAATTTCTCTGAGAAAATTTTTAGTAACTTTCTCAGAAATAAGTTTCTATATACAAAATTTCTCTATTATTTTATAAATTTTTATTGTTTGACAACTCTATGTCATACACTGCTAATAATTATTATTTTGATTTAAATTGATTAAAATAGCAAGCTAATAATATAAATGCAAAAAATAAAATAAACTTGCACATCTAAATTATTAAATATGATAAATATAGTTATCTACTTATTAATTAAATGCTAATACTAGTATGAATAGTCAAATTAAATTTTTAAAATTTCAATTAATGTAATGTTTGATATGATTAATGCAATACATATTAATATTATATTAAACTACTGAATATTTTGTTTAAATTTTTAAATCATATCATTTCATCAAAAGACTTGAAAGAACCACAAATTAAATTTTATATATTTAATATATAATATAATAATTTAATTTATAAATACTGTATTTCTGTAATATATATATTAAATAATGTTTATATTTATTTTAATAAAATTTATAACTTATATTCAAATAGATAAAGAAAACATTTTTAAATTAAAATAGTATTATCAATATTCTAAACTTTTTTATCAATATCTAATATAATTAATATAATGAAATCTCTAAGAAATATTATACTTTTATAAGTTTCTTATATTATTTTTTATTTTATTAAGAAATAGATAAATTAATATTATTAAAAATATTATTGTATCATATCATTAATAAAATAATTTTATAATTTTTCAATTACGGTTTGGGAACTGATATATTCTAGAACTGTAAAAAATTATTTGAAATTTATTAAAAAACAATAATAATAAAAAAATTTTAATTTACAAGAAAAACATAAAATATTAAATTATAGAAAATATGTGAGTTTAAAAAAGTAAAACAATTTGTCTGTAAATACAATATATACAGTATTTAACTGTTATACTGTATGCTATAAACTGTATATATTGTTTAAATAGATATTTGGCAACAAAA
Organism: Oppia nitens; assembly: GCF_028296485.1. Classification (NCBI taxonomy): domain Eukaryota; kingdom Metazoa; phylum Arthropoda; class Arachnida; order Sarcoptiformes; family Oppiidae; genus Oppia; species Oppia nitens. The sequence goes on along the minus strand of NW_026533252.1, from coordinate 1,630,352 downwards.
CGCTTTATAAAACTTAAAGTTTATAGACAGTAGAGTAAATGGGATTAAAAGTATTGCTTTATTTTATGGCCATTTATGTGTTGTGTATTTGTTTCAAACGATAACATAAGTTATCTACAAATTTCTAAATATTTTAAAAATCTTGTTTTCCTTTTGTTTGTTCGCACAGTTATTCTGGCCGTTAAAGGAATAAATAGGAAAATAATAAATTTAATGTTTAAAAACAAGTTATCACTTCAATTTTATTCCTCAAAAATATATATATATATATATAATAATAATTTTTTGCTGATTTTTCTTCTTTTTTTCTTTTAGTTTCTAAAAACGTAATACATATCACAAAAGTTAGAGAAATTATTATTACAAAAAAGAGAAAAAATATTTCCAAATGTTATATATATATATGCACTGTTAGTTTAGAGTGAATTATATTATTAAGTGAAACTAAAAATAATTTTTTAAATTGTATTTCTGTATATAGTATTATATATTTAAATTTATATATATATATATATATATATATATATATATATATATACCTGTAGTATATAAATTTATATAAACTTTATAAATTTATTGCTTTTAGTTGTTTGCGTTATTGTATATACCGTCCAGTGATTGAAAGCTAATTCAGTAAATTATGTCTAGTTTTATGGTTTTCATGTTTAATACATAAAATCATATTTTCTCTGTTTGTTTGTTTATTTGTCTTTCTCTTTATATTCACTTTTCATTTGTTTATTTTTATGTCACTAACGATTGCTAAACTAGTATACAATATTGTCAAATGTCATATTTACCGCCCAATAATTTATTATTAATGCTATAAATATGAGAATTTTTTAAATTACTTACAAAAACTATTTTGACATTTGTATTAAATCTGAAATAAATTGTTTATTTTGTTTTGGATTATATTTTAAATAACTAATATTAAAGATGTTAATTTAATTTTGATAAAAATTGTTGTAAATATTATTTTAAATAATTATATTTTATTTTTATAATCATTTTACTGTCTAACTTCTAGACTTTATTTAAAAATAATTATAATATTTGATTAATTGAATTTTTTTTAAATAAACTTAATTAACTGTTATAAATAGATATTAATGATACTATTAGCTATCAATATAGTTTAAATATGTTACAATATATTTATATATTGACAAAACATGCATTAATTTTCACTGAATGACAATTATATGACTCCTCTGCACACAAACACTCACAATATATGGGGTTTTTATATAATTTTTTAAGACAAGAAACAAACGCATAAATTGTTGGTATATTTAAGTTAATACATTCATGAAGTCATTTGTCTATTTTATTGTCGACAATCTTACAACTTATATGTTGTGTGTGTTGAGTGACTTTCATACACAAAAAACCACAGTATTTATTCACAAACCAAAAGACTCACTGTTTTTATTTATATACTGTTTGTTACATATATTTAATATATAGAATATTATTAAATAAATTATGTGTATATTTATTATTATAATACAAATAATACCCAATAATCATACTGAATGCTAAATTAATCTTTTAGTAATGAGTTTGAAGCAAATACATAAAATGCAAATATATTTCTATATGTATTAGTAATATAATTTACTAGTATATGAATATTATTTCTTATAACTTATTAACATGTATTTTACAAACATTTTTGTTTTATATGCAAAACACAATAGTATATGTAATTAAATTTTAACAAAAATTTAATGGTCAAAATTAATACTGTGCACATAATGTAGTTTTTGTAAAAATATATTATTAAAAGTTAAATATATTGAATAAATATCATTTTTTAAAAACTTTTACCAATTAAAGATATTAAATCTTAAGTTTAATTAAATATCACACAAAAAAATTTAATATTCAAAATTATTATAAAATTTTACTAATAAAATAAAAATCTTAATAATTATTTAAAAGATAAACACAAGAAATCATTACAAACACATACACATATATAATGAGTAAGCAAAATGTATGCTAAAAATGTTTATAAGTTATATTAGTTTACAATTTGTATTACATTTTAAAACTCATCTTTTAGTGCTATGAAGTGTCCTTTCAGTTGACTTATTGATTGACTAATTATATATTCAATGCAAAGAATAGTTATATTATGTTTATATTGACTGGTGTTATGATATGTGTATTTATATTATGTTAGATATTATATCACAAATGTTTTTAATGACAATAAAAATAATAGTCTTCAATATTATAGAGTAAATATAAGGTATGGTAAGCATCCCTATAATAATAAATATAGATATAATTATAAATAGTGGTAAAACTTGTTTCGTTATTCAAAGTTTTTTTAAGGCAATTATTAAAATCGATTTAAATGTTATGAGAGTGTGTATAGCTGTATGTAATGGTATGGTTTTGTATGCCTTGTAATGCCGGACCCAATCCGCCACTGCTCTGTAGGCATATCGACACCATTGTCGTCATCGGGTTGTGGTGTGTGTTTGACTGACGACTGCGCGGTCGGTGTGGCGCCGATTTATTGAACGGTATGTGTGGCCGCTGTAGTGTTTGGGAACGGTATGTGTTGGTGTTGGCGTTTGTGAAGCAGTAGGGCTCGGAATGCTTGGCGGATCGGGCGATACTGTTTGATGCGAGAACTGGTATTGTTTGTTAAAAAGTATTGGTGTTGATAATGCTATGTAGAGCACAGAAAGATAGACCTACCATACCATATACTGTTTCATACATACATTTTATACACACTATGCTCTATGGCTTATAATGTCATAGATATATAGTGTATGTGTTGGCTGTTATAGTGTTGTTGTTGTTGTTGTTGTGTTTGACTCGCAAGAAATGCCATGTTCTTAGTGCTCTCTATCCACTAAAATATATCTAACGGTGCTCTACACCACTATCACCGCCACACCACTAACCAACTGTTTTACAATCAATGTTTATAGTCTTAAAATAATCTTGTTCATTTTGCTATTGTTTTTTATAACTAAATATTCATAGTTATATATATATATTATATGCGCATATCGGTGCATAAGTTGGTCAAAAGCCATCTAATAAATATATACCAAAATATATATACAAGTAAATCAAATGTGTATATAATTTACTAAAAACTAATACCGACTTTAATCAATTGTTTTATACGTCAATTTTATTTATATGTATAATATTAAAGCAACCAATTAATTGCTATAATAAGTAATAGTAAAATAAAAATTTGATACCAAAGGAATATAATAATATTATTTGAATAGTTTTTCTCAACAAAAAGGACGCCTAAAGAGATGAAAGAGTGCGCCACTAATGGACTGTTGGTTCACATTTACCAACACTTAAATCATCACTCACTTCAATGACCAGAATCTATGGCTAGAATTATATATACAATACATAAGATTCTTGATGTCTCTCATTGAATAAATAAATACATATACAAGTCATTAATAATCGTTTCATCAAAAAATATCAGTTAATAAGTTGATCATTCATTTATTTATATATATATATACAGTATATTCAGTCATTCATTTTGGTTCATAATATATATATACTCCGCTCTCTCATCTGTTTTTCATAACATTTCACGAGCAAAAAAAAGGTATTAATTTTTCAAATATGTTAATAGTATTAAATTTAGCAAACATTTATCACTTTGTTTAATAAGTCATTCATTTATTTATATAAATATATATATATATATATATATATTCCTGGGAATTGTATGAATGTGTTGTTTTGTGTGGCGATTAATTTATTAGTATTTAGTTTAATATTATTATTATTATAATGAATTATTATTGTTTTATAGTCTAATACACGGCTTTATAAATATGTACACATTATGCGTTTAAATTAAGTGAGTCATAGAAAATAACAATTAATTTTAAAAATATTTTATTCTTAATAATCTAATTTATTATCTGTTGACAATATTTATTTGATTATACCATTTAATTATATATATATTTGATATATATAAACAATATAAAATAGATATTTAATTTATAAATATACAAAATATATCAAACATATCAAATATAGCAATCTATTATATATATATATATTATAAAAAAAGCATTTCCTTGTTCATATATAATTTAAATCAAAGTTAAAACCATATAAATCTAATTTTGCTATTACTTAGATTTTTTAGTATACTTAGCTATTTGTGTTATATATAAAGGCTATATTTTATAAAATAAATATAAAAATAATATTAGATTATTTTTGAAACACAACAATATAAAATTTAATAAATTGATAATAACATACATACAAACGTGTATATAGCAAATAAAAATGTGTTTTAATTTTAGCACAATAAAAAATATTTATATATTCACTATTTCATCATGCTTATTTTATATATCATATTTATATATAAATTTATCTTTTTATAGAAATTTTTATTTAAGAATCAAACTGTTATTCTAATGGGATTTCAAATATATTTCATAAGCCTTTTACTAAGCTATATATACAGTATTTATAGTTATCTATAAAAGTCTAAATATATTTAGAAGATATATAATAATATACAATATATATATATATATATATATATTGTATATTAAAATAGTTTATATAAATTGAATGTTTTGATTAGACTTTGTGTTTATTTTGGGCGTTATATAATAGCTTTTATAAAAATAAATAAATAATTTAATCATTTTCTTGTGAAATATCCTCTTTTTTCTCGCTTTTAAAATTATGTTTAATATAAATAATAAAATAAAAATACTGTTATTTTTTATGTTTAAAAAATAAAATATATATTATATATGTTGTATATAAAATAAATTTTTTAAACACACCAAAAACATACAACACATTTACAAAACACAAAACGAGTGAATGATTTATATATTCATTTATTTGATTTGGTTTATATTTTTGCTTTAAAAATGCATATATATATATATATTTTTAACTAAAGTAAGTATATAAAATGGGTGTTTAAAATATAGTAAAATTATATAAATATACTGTATAATGAATATATTGTACAATACAAATAATTTACAAAATTATAACATAATAATATTAATCATTTTTGAATTAAAAATTTAAACAATTAGCTTAATTAAAATTTATCAAAAATTATGAAAACAAAATTTTAGTTTATTTGTTGAGTTGAAACTAAAATAATACTAATTTATAAATTATTTTTAATTTAATCGATTAAGCTTTTATTGATTACTAGAAAATATTGAAATAATTTAACTAACATTGATTTTTTATGACAGATTTTCTGCAAAAAAATGTACTCAAAAAAATTATTATTTTACTTTAACTATATTTATGGAAATTTATTAAAAAAATTGTATTGATTATTTCAAATGTGATATTTTTAATTTTTATTTTTATTAAATGAATAATCCATAACATAAAACTAAATATCTTTTTTAGCATTATATTTTTCTTACTATGAATTATATTATAGGGTATATACAGAAACTTGTATTTATTAATATATGATACTATATGTTATTATTACGGTTGTATATCATTAAAAATATATACACTTTTTAAGGCCGTTTTTATGTTATAGATTTGTAAAAAATGGCTTATTTTTTATTTTAACAAACAAATGTCAAATATAAGAGACATTTCACCAAAAATACTACATTAAGCCAAAGTTGTGTTTGATATACAATATAAAGAACATTGTGTTTTAAAATTTAAATTATTAATGAATAGTTGTATTGTGATTAAAGTTTTCATATTTAATGCGATAAGTTTCCTTTTTTTGTTTATTTTTTACATCAAAAGCTATATATATATGATATATATGTATATATCATACAGTATATATATATATATATATATATATATATATATGTATATATATTTAAGTTATATATATATATTTATTGATTTGTTTTTTTGTGTTTTGTTTTTTATTTGTAGATTTATTTTGGAAGTCTATTAATAAATGAATAAAAATGTAATTATATATATTATAACTTACAAAAAAAATTATATAAGTAAGCTATTGATATATAATTTTAATTTTGTTTTTTATATTACACAACACGCTGTTTAACATTAAGTCGTTAGTGTATAATATATTATTTAATATATACTGTATTTAAAAAATAGAGAAAAAATAAATAAAATTGAAGTCAAAAGAGGCTCTTTTCCAATAAATAAATCACACAATTTATGACATTTTTTCTGATCAAAAAAATTTTTCTAATATATTATTAGCCAAAAAAAGCCTTAAGATTTGAGTCATAAATATCTGCAATAAAGAGAAGTGAATTATTTAATAGAAAGAAAAAAAAGAAGAAAAAAGTCTTACAATTTAGTAAACATTTATCAGTTCTACAAAAAGTTTGGATCCAATCGTAGTAAAGGAGTCGGTATATAAAATATATACAACTATTTCTACAACTTAATACTACAGTATTTATATAAGTGTAATATATATATAAAGAGAGAAAGAAAGAAAGAAAGAGAGAAAGAGAGAGAGAGAGAGACAGAGAGAGATAGAGAGAGAGAGAGAGAAAGTATATATATATATTGAATCAATTCATTAGTTCACAAAACGACTGACTTTTACACACAACACACATATACACACCGGTCGCTTGAGAATTGGTTTGGGGTTGTGTTTTAGAGATTTGATGCCCAAACCAAACTGAACCCAAAAATTTTGGTTTACTTTTATTTTTTTTTAATTTTTGCACTACTATTGGTAACTCATTTGTACATATAATACAAAACACATCCTTTTTTTATAAGTTTTTCACATAATATTTTCTCTATATATTATGTTATGTATGTATTTCATACAGTTTTAATGTCTATTTCTTTTTGCTTTTCAAAAAGCTCTGATGTGTTCTCAGTTTTCCTATAATACGATATAAATAAGGAACCAGTATTTGAGATCTGCTTATTAAATGTTTGTGCCGTTTGTTGGAGTCATTTATTTTCAATATAGTCATTACAACTGTAGTCCAAAAAGATGTGTTGTTGTGTTTTTCAGGACTTATGTGAAAGACTTGATTTCATTTCATTTTACTTTTCACGTCCTTTTCATTTAATTTTTTGCCATTTTTTTGTTGTGTTTTGTCTTAACTATCATTACATCCGAGTGCTTATCCTATGAGATGAAAGGCAGAGTCGGATGATATTAGCAGATATAAGAACAGGACTGAGGAGGAGTAGTGAATACATAGATAACAGTAAATTGTTGGCATATAATATATTTTAGACAACACACACACACACAATGTTGTATATATATAAATTTGTGTGTGTGTGTGTGTGTGTGTGTGTGTGTATGTGTGTGTATGTGTGTGTGTGTGTGTGTGTGTATTTGTATGTATTTTTGAAATATCATAATCACAATATTTAGAAAAATCAAAATGTTAAACAAACAAAACTTAAATATAAATTAAAGCAAAAATAAAAATAAAATAGTTTAAATTACAATTTATTCTAAGCCATGTTATTCATTATTAAAAAAATCAATTTTAAATAATTTATAACAATGTTTTTGCAAGTTTTTGATTAAAATGGAAATATTATTACTTATTATGAATATTATATAGTGTTACGTTATTTATTTAAATAGTTAAAATATCAAACAGTATAAATTTAATCTTATCTGTACTATTAAAATATAGTAATTGTTACTAAATAGCACAACAATTTCTATACACAGTTTTGTATTATAATTAAATATAAGTTTAATAGTTTATAAATATAATAGAATGACTGTACATATAATACAATATGTTGTAAATGAATATTAACATTGATAACAGTATACAGAAATTTTATTTAAAATTTTATTGTGTTTCTAGAAAAATATATACAAATCTACTTATTAGACAATAATAACTTATTTTTTAAATTATTTAAATATATTTAGAGACGAGAGTTTAAAAAAATAAAAACAAAAGATAAATTAATGTTTTGTTTAAATACATTTTTTGAACAGAAATCTACTTACAGACAGCTATGCCATATGTTTTAGCAAATATGATGGACAGCCAGTGATGAGTTGTATAATTACGTGTAAGTTGTCTGATAAATAAACCGTTGATTTGCTAAACAAACAAACAAATGAAAAGATAGCATTGCATGCAATGCTTGTTTAGATTGAATGCATAAATATAATAAACAAATATTATAGCAAACAATGAATGTATTGAATAAAACATAAATGCATTGCTTTTAAGGCCAGAAATTTATTTAATTTTAGATTTTTATCAATAACTATAAGTTTATTTATAACAGTCTTAAATTAAATACGATAGAAGCGATAAAATATAAGAGTAATAGCAATGTTTAAATATATGCTTAAAATCAAAATAAATAAATAAAACTAAAATAAAAGTATGAAAAATAGTATAAATGCAATATCCGAAAGTCTAGTCTATGATATAAAAGGGTATTATTTGAAGTCCATCTGTGAGTTGATATTTATATTGATATATTTGAGATTTAGTGATATGATGTTTAATATTAATAAAAATACTAATAAAGTCAATCATCAGACACATACACAATAATAATAATAATAATAATAATATAACTTATATAAGTCTCAGTCAGACTTATACTAATAAAGTTGTCTCACATTTCTCTTTATATTATAAAAGTGTTAATAAAATTCTTGTGTTTAGTGAAAATGATTGCAACGATTCTCTACAGTTGATACAGAATTCTCTCCTTTTTAAATGTTTTTTCTTCATATATTTTATGTTATTTTTTTGTATTTTTCTATCAACTATTTTTGTTGGTACACACACACACACACACACACACACACACACACACACACAAACACAAACACACTTTACTAGTATAGTGTTATGAGAATTAATCGATATATAAAACAAAACATTAGAAATAATAAAAGAAATAAATTATAGTTACATATATATACAGTATAAAGATAATAGTCTATATATTTTATATACTATATTACTTATTGGTAGTGCCAGCAGTAGTGATGCTGGTAGTAGTTATTGTGTAGTATATATATATATATTGAATATATTGATATATAAAGTATATACAGTATTAATATAACTATGGTATATAACGTATATATAAATATACTGTATATTTAATAATAAAAGGAAGTTAAGAATAAAGGGGTCATTTTATTTTTAGTCATTGGTTAATCTATTATAAATACAATATTTTTATGTCCATATCGAACATGCGTGTTCCCTACCGGTGCTATCGATAATGTCACTCCTTATGACTTGTGATACTATTTTTATACTATTAGTCTCTGTATGCCATTGCCTTAACATAGCAATACATTGCCACCATTGTGTGTGTATTTTTATATTATGTATATACAGTATATATCTATATATAAATATATATATATATATATATATATATATATATATCTACGTGTGTTTAATATTTGTTTCATAATATAATGCTTACACATACACATACACATACACATACACATACACATACACATACACATACACATACACATACACATACACATACACATACACATACACATACACATACACATACACATACACATACACATACACATACACATACACATACACATACACATACACATACACATACACATACACATACACATACATACACATACACATACACATACACATACACATACACATACACATACACATATATACTAGAAGCTATACTTTAATGTTATATTGCTTTAGATTTGTGAGCTCTAACTATCAAATAATACTAGAAATGGCATTAAGGATACACAATGCCGGCGCTTTGTGTTGTTGTTGGATATAGCAAAAGGATATGCATTATTGCATACTCTCTCTCTCTCTCTCTCTCTCTCTCATTCTGTGTCGTAAACGCTATGTTATATTATGCTATGATATGCAATGGTATGACCTATTTTGCAATGGCTTTACGACACATCTAACAAATCGTAACTTTTACACACATAAAGACACACAAAAAGCTAACTCTCGTTTTGATCTCTCATTTATTTAAATTTTAATTAATTTCTTTATCGTCTGTAACCCCGTGTTATTAGAGAAACGATTTACATGTAATTGCAATTTATGTATATATATATATATATATATATAATATTTTATCTACATCAATTATATTTACATTTAATATTATATTAATATTTATAAAAATTTGTGTAAAATTATTTTTAAAATAAGTCAAAATACCCAAATATATTATATATTAATATTTGCACAATTATTTTGATACCGTTTATTTTAGATAAAATATTTGTATGCTTATCGTTAATAATATGACACTACTTATTATTGCCGAATCTATTGATCTATTATTAAATTTTCAATGGATTTGGATTCTTATAAATTTTATGAAAACATTATTCAACACATAAAAAGATAGTGAAATTGCGTTTGAATTATTTGGTCAGTAATATTGAATATTATGCACTGACACAGCATTTATCTACTGTATTGGCCTTTTGATAGCAAATCTAAACACAAAATTTCATTCCCTTTAGTTTTTGATTCACTGGATTTGCTTTTATATATTTATTAGATATTACTGTACAAGAAATGTATTTCTCTTTCTATCTTTTATCTAATATATACAACTTATATATTAGATATATATTATATATATGACTATCTTATAAGTGCATCGTATGATTTTTTAGGCACAAATATCTTTAAAAGTGAGTTACTGTATGTTATGATCAGTTTTATGCTAGTTTGATGTAAGGGATAGAGAGATGCCAAACACTGGTGTGCTATCAATCAGATAAATCAGATTTAATCAAAACAATAAAAGTCTTGTAAAATTAAATACATATCGATCAGCGATGCACAGCACTAAACAATATTAGCTATACTTATATACTATATATAAAAGGGAAGGGCATTGAAATACACCGATGCAATGAATATATATTAGTGGCAATCGAGTAGAGCTAAACAAAAACAAAACCTCAAACTTAGACACCAATCCTCTAGAGGTTCCATCCAATAGACCTATTAATGGTAAAACCACTGTAATCTTACAATTTTATGTATATTATATATATTACATTTAAAACCATTTGCACATATGATGTATATTTATGTGTATATAATAGATAATGTATAGATATATAAACATATATTATATATATATATTACATGATATATAAACAATAATTAACAATATATCTAACAACAAAAAATGCGTCCAAAAAAACAAAACCATAACTAAAACTAAAAGCTATAATTAGTAAGTGTATTGCAGTGAAGTAGTCTTACGGGTGCATAAGTTAACTATTCGTACAGCAATACAAATACTATAAGAAAACAACAAATTGTTATTTCCTATGATTTTCAGGAAAATATATTAATATATATAAAACAAAAACTGAAAAACCAAACGTTATTTTCAATTTTAACGGTATTTTTTTACTTTTTATTATTGCTATACTATTGTATTGTGTTTTTTGTTTTGTTTTGTTGTTGACGAATATATTAATAGCATTTTATATAAAATTCAATGATATATATTTGTCGAAGTCATACACCAAATAAGCCAAAATGTTTTTTACTTTAGTTAAACGGAAACCACAAGCAAAGGCCTCAAAACGAAATGCACATAAATAACAATATTTAAGAGTAACTACTATTAGATACACAAACTATAAGACTTTGTTTTCATAGCAAATGGCCGCTAATATTTGAGTTGAATTATGTTTTTAATTTTTACTATTTTCTAGACTAATTGATTTTGAAAAATAAATGTAAACATTTTGATAAGATTATTAATTTTGTTTTTTTCAATATATATACAGTATATTACAGTATATTAATTCACAAAATTGTAACTATCAATATTTATGTGCATATTGTATATTTAACTTTATAGAAATATATAGTTAGATCAATAGATAGATAAATAGGTAGACAAATAGATAGACAGTGAAAGTAATAAAAAATAGTTATAACTATTGATTTGTAAGTATAATATTGTATAACATAAATATTATGGTTCATTTAATGTAATGTAAACCACATTAAATTATATATACATGTATATTACACGCTAGTAATTATGCAAAAAATATATTTATATTTAATAATAGATTAGTTTGTTTTATTATATACAAGAATATTTTTCAATAAATTTATTACATTTATTTTTATACGTTTAATAGACAAATAGATTTTCTTCTGTTATATATTGTGAAAAATAAAAGTGTGTATATTTAATACATATTTATTGATATATTTATTGGCAACATTACAAAAACAAATATATAGAAAAATGGTGTCAAATATATTGTCTAACGTTTAATGGCATATCATTTATCATAGCATTACTGATGACTTATTTTTATGAATACTATATATAAATATTTCACATCACACACAGAGTCGACAATAATATTGATATACATACAGTGACTTTATTTGTATTTTAAATAACAAAACATTACTTACAAAAACAGAGACTACAATCATATATCTCGTTTGAATTTTTTATTTAAATTTAACTGTTTTGTATATATTAATGTCATTGAATTATGCAAAACCTAATGAAAATTGCAAAAATATATATATATAGAAATATATAACTTTTATTAGATAAGTTACTTTATAAAACATATATAATAAATAAAATTGTAAACAATCTATTGGCATTATACCTTATCATACTTTATATATATACATAATTTGTTTAAATATATTAACTTAAATTTTTATTTATATTAGCAATATTCGTAGTTTATATCCAAATATATTATTTTAAACTTTTATGCAATATTTATGAATTTTAGAAATAATATATAGACTGCATTTATATTTATTATAAAGAATAATATATAAATTTATTTATATATAAATATATTATAACAAATTGGTAATAAAAATATATATTTGTATATTATTCAATTTTAGTTTTATATACAGTTTGAATTTACATATAATCTTATAAATAGTGCTTAAAATATAAAAATGGATATAAATTACATACTTATAAAAATGTTTTTTAAACAAAATTATTAAATCTATACATACCTTAATAAGTAGCATTATTTTTAAAAATACGTAAATTTATCAGTCAAACAACTATTTTATTTAGATTATTATACTTATAATTTTAATTTTTTGAAATAAATGTTTAAATTAATTATTTATTTATTTAAAATAACTACATGTTTATAAAAATTGATATTAAATTAATTTTTTATACTAACAGATTTTTTTATTGATTTTTCATAACAGTAATTATATTTGTATTTTTAGATTATAAAAATACAGTTTTTATTGAATTTCCAATTTATATTTGTTTAAGCAATTATCATAGTTTTATGTAAATAATTTATATAAACAATTAGCGATTATATTTTCCAATAAATATTTATACAATTAAATTAAAATTCGTATATAAATATTGAATATTATTGAATAAAAACAATGTTTAAAATTTGTTTTTTTAAATATAAAAAATGCCGAAAACAGATGTTACACAACACGTTGTATGTGTAATGAGTTTTATTTTAATTGTTTTTTCAGCATTAAATGTCATTGTTTTAAAGGCAAGATTTTTAAAGGATTTTTTATTTAAATAATATTTAATGCATAATATATTTAATACCAAGTTTTAATAAACGTTATATGAATTTTAAAATTATATTAAATTAAATATGTAATGCATTTAACATAGTAAGTAATTTTTACTTTATATTTGTTTAATAGCTTAACGAGTATTTTTGTGATATTTATTTTTTAATTTATTTATATGTTTAATGCTATAATAGATATTAAATATTAAAAATAAACAAGATATATTTTATTTATGCATAATGTATAAATATATATTTATTCTAATTTATTAATAAAACATGTAATAAATATACTAATGATTATTAAATCATGATAACATTTTGAATTTATAATAAAATAAATCAACTAACTATTTATAATAAAAATATTAATTTATTAATATTATTAAATATTATACATTTTCAAAGAAAATTAGTAAAATCTTTGATAACATTTAGATAATTCAATAAATCAATAAATGTGAAAATAAATTATTATATTTTTAAGAGATAAAACTTAAAAACATTTTTTGTTATTAATCTATAATTTACATAAATTTTACGCTATATGTAAAAACTACATATTTTAATAACTAAATGTTTTCATTAATCAAATGTATATATTAAATATAAATATGATAAAATAACTACATAAACATCATTATGATACTGTATTTATATATAAACTAAACAATATTTATAGAATAGGTTAATCAATCTTTGAAAAAAACATTGTTTATTTTTAATGAAATAGATTGCATCAAATAATTATATAATATTATACAGTAAAGTGATATTATTATAAGAGACCAATGAGTATAGTGCCCCTACCAGTCCTCATATCTAAATTAGATTATAGTTGCATATCATCTCTGGGTTTTTATCATAAGATTACATTAAGTTTCTTATACTCGTATATATGATATGTATAAAATTTTTATTATATATCTATATCTATATATATATATATATATATATATATATATACTGTATATATATATATATTAATGAAAAGTTTGCATTTGTGTTAATACTATGAATACATAGATTACGTGATTCACATATAAATGTAATGTAAAAGGCTTTTATGTGGTATATAATATAATGTATAAAATAACTCAACTATCACTACTATCAATATAAAATATAGATATACAATACTTTATAATACTGTATAGCTGTATACTCAATATATACCGTATATATATATATATATATATATATATATATATATATATACTGTATATGAAACACACAAAAAGTGATAATCGCCAACAATAAATGCGATTATTATTTGAATTTTAAATTTATATATTGATTCTGGATTTTAATTTAGACAAATAAACTAAACTAAAGTAAAAACAATTTAAATTCAATTTTATAAATTCATGTCTCGTTTTTTCATATATGGAATAATAAATTTAATAAATTAAATAAATATTTTATTCTGTGTACATATAAGAATTAAAATATAAATATATGGATTTTTATTTTTAAACAATTTTTATTTTTTCAATAACAAAACAATTTTTTCAAAAAATTTAACAAAGTTTTCCCAACTGAATAATATAGCTTTACTTATTTGCTTAAATCTCATTGTCTATCTATCTATCTATCTATCTGTCTATCTATCCATCCATCCATTTATTACTGAATATAACAGTATAATATTAATAATATCTTAGTTTTATTTTCTAGTTATTTAAATTAAATTTACTTTAACAGGCAATGAATTTCTATATATAAAAAATAAGCTTATTTTCAAATTGGATTTTTGTGTAAACAAGAAATATATATATATTTATATATAAATCTAATAACATTTTAAAGTTTTAAGATTTAAATATATGCTATTTTATGAATTTTTGTTGTTTATTATCGCAATGATTGCAATAATAAAAACTGCAATCAAAGCAAAATTCATATGCGATATAAAAATGTGTGATATTTTTTAATATTATAGTTTATTAAAGTGCTAAAAATATAATCCACATTGAATATTTTTAATTATTTATTTAAAGCATTTTATTTTGTTGGTTATAAATATATATATTCATTATAAAAAGTAAATAAATAGTGTGCAGAAATTAAATTTTAATAATTTAAACATTAAATAATAGAAAACTTTATCTTATAAAGTGCTCTAAGTTTTCAGTCATGTTAGTTGAATTGAATTAAATTGAAACACACAACTAGTTTATTAAATATTAAAGTCTATATCCATTTCTATAATTGATTGCTTAAGTGTGATATTCTGGTTAATATAAGATAATAATATTTAACATCAAAATAAAATAGTAAAAAAAACAATTGAAATTTAAAGTAAATAAATAATTTTCAGTTTTTATAGTAGAAAATTAAAATTTTTATTAGTTTTTAGTAATTAAATTATTTACAACTAATCTATTTTTATTAATAGTTAACAAGATATTTATTACATTGGTTTTCAATAAAAAACAAAATAATAGTTCCATATATTATAAAGTATAGATTAAATCGATAATAATATTTTTTTTATCTAATTAATATGTATGTATGTGTTTTGCATTATCAAAATACTGTAACAATTGCCTTATTATAGTATTAGTCTTAATGATTAGTCTAACGCAATATATATAAAAAACATATCACTGTCTTTTAGATTTATTTATTACAAAATATTAATGCCATTATATAATAAAGATTTTTTTTGTATAACAATAATATAATAATAACAATACTAATAATAATAATAAAGAGTAGTTTGAAAAATTGTGTGAATAGCAAAACAAAATCTATAAAGATTTGGATTTTTATTTGTAAATTATGTGCAACGAGTCTATTCATGCAATGCCGCCGCTTATCTCAAAGTAGTATACAATATGATTATATAATAGAGATGTGAATTTCACAGAATATTTGGGTCACTAACCCCTTGTCCTAAGAATCACATACAATGATATCATATATAATATTATATATATGAAGGAATGGTATGAGAACAACGACAACAAAACATTGAGACTATTAGTTTGGTTGTGAAGTCTAACAAAAACTATACAATTGTGTTGTAATGCTTTTCAAACTTCACATCCATTCTTCACTTATTCAAGCTCTTAGTCTCACTTACTGAGAGAGTGAACAGTCTCTCTCTCTCTCTCTCTCTCTCTCTCTCTCTCTCTCTCTCTCTGTTTTTTTTAACAATCACTTATTATATGGATCTCAAATAAATAGTAAGCATTAGATATATATATATTTTTAGCGACCCATCAGTACTACTATCTCTCAATGTGTTGTTGTTGTGATATATAGATTGTATGAAAGCATTTGCGTGAGAATAGCCGTCACTATATCTATGTGTATGTCTTACAAAAAAGTCACCAAATAGAGAGAGATCAATAAAAATATCAAAAATATGTGTTTTAAAAAATAATGTTTTGCCAAATACTACTATATCTATATAACAAATACATTGTAAAGACATTGGCAGTGGTCATAACATGTCATCTCTCTCTCTCTCTCTCTCTCTCTCTCTCTCTCTCTCTCTCTCTCTCTCTCTCTCTCTCTCTCTCAGTGTTTCATTTTATTTGACTCTAATCTAATACATAGTCTTTGTGAAAAAATAGGAATTTATTTTTTTAGAGAAAATCTCAATTTTTGAATCTTGTTTTTGAATCAAATCTTGTTTTTCACTACAATATTGTTGTATCCCTTATCTGTAAAGAGAGAGAGAGAGAGAGAGAGAGAGAGAGAGAGAGAGTAAGTGAGTAAAGTCTCAACTCTTGCACATCCAATGCCTTTGGCTTAAAGTAAAAATGAATTTTTAAAAATCACTCAAATAATATGTATGTATGTATGTATGTATGTATGTATGTGTGTGTGTGTGTGTGTGTGTGTGTGTGTGTGTGTGTGTGTGTGTGTGTGTGTGTGTGTGTGTGTGTGTGTGTGTGTGTGTGTGTGTGTATGTATGTGTGCCAATGATGCTAGTATTAGTCTTAATGGTATTGTACATCGAGCGCACATATAATATAAACTCACTTTCTTTTTTTAATGTTAAATATTTGGATCTATTTTTAGCATTCAAAATGCTTTATATAGTTTTTAGTTATATATATATATATATATATGTTTGTATATATAAAATTTATATATTATATATCCAACAGAGACTGAGTGCAAAATAACATAAGCTTTTGATAGGAATTTATCAAGACTTGACTCTTATATATTATGATTAAGTTTGCAAACAACTAACTCAACTGCGATTAAAATCAATATTTTATTTCTTTTTTGTTGTTATTTTATTACTTTAATTAATTGGTCGCAAAAAACACATAAATATTAAATATAAATTAATTTGCAAACGATTTTTTTGTTTAATAAATTTAAACCTAAGTCTAGATTAATTAGATAAACAAATTTAACAAAAAAAAGTTTATAAATGTTCTATAGATATATAAATATAATATAAACACAAATATAAGCACAAATAGTTTCTACTTTTTTTATTAATAAATTACTATTGTCTCTATAATATAGTTAATAGACAATTCAATAAAAATTCTACTATAATATTAGATAAATTTTAGCAATAATTAAAATTTTGAATATAAAAACAAAATTATATAATAAGTTACTATAAAAAATGAAAACAATGCTTTTATTATTATATAATATAACACAATATTTAATAAAATAGTTTATATATTAGTTCATAGTTCATGAATATAAATATTTTTTATTGCAAAGATTATTAATAAAAATTAGAGCATATAATGTATTTTTGCTGAATAAACTCAATAATCTATTGTATTGTTATATAATGTATTATTTTTTGAATTGAGTATTAACTATACAGTATATTTATTAAAATACATTTCTAATAGATATATATTAATTACTGTATCACATGGGATACAAATAATTTTTAATGAAAATTATGACTTTTATTAATCAGATATTTAATAAAATGACAAAATCTCTCGGTTTTATTGATTACATTTATAATCGTTGCTGTGATTTATTCATCTTTATTTTTTTATATTCATTTTTCTTAAAGTTATTTATATATATATATATATATATATAATACTTATATTGGTATAATGTAGATTTACTTAATTTTTAACTCAATTTTATGTTTTCTAAGTAAAGCTTAAAAAATAACAATACTATACTCTCATATGTATTATAAATTGTAATTTACAACTCATATTATAATGTAAAATAATACAATTTATAATTTAATGCTCTCATAAAAAGTGGTAATACTATTTTCCCTTTAATACACGTAGATTTTAATTTGTATTTGTGGGACAAAATAGAGGTCAATATAATTCAATAGCAAAACTAATGGCTTGATATTGTTGTTAAAAAGACTTAGCGTTTACTGGCACTGATGTTAGTGGACATACATTTAATTTTAAAGACCTAAATGTAATGGTTTGACATTAATTCGGCCAAAGAGTTGTATCATTCAATGAGAGAAAGAGAGATAGAGATAGAGATCCGCAGTTCAATTGGTTTTCATTGCAATATTTGTTTCATACAAATTAAGGCAAACTATTATTGGTAACAAAACAATAATAATAATTATTATTATTATCACTATTGCTATAAGGTTTTAGTATTGCTAATTGTATGCCTATACTAGTTGTATATTACCATCACTTCAATTGTCACTAATCTGACAAACTTTGTCTCTCAATTAACTCCATATAACTGTACAGTATATATATATACCCATAAAAATCAATACCCGTGTAATAACAATAATAAATATTTCACATAAAAGAGGAGACATATTATATATGATAATTTGTGTAATGATTTAATAAAAGAGTGATTTGGAAATAATTACTAAAATAAATCATTAGATATATATATATATATAATTTATATATAATATTTTATTTATTATTAATGATATTATACTTATAAGCGCCTATCATATTTAATGACCAAATATTATTGATATATTTATTGATATATAATATGTTATTAATTTCAGTATTGAAACTCCAATTGTCATCTAAAACGGCTGTCGACTGCCAACAGATGAGATAAAACTTAATAATAAGTGAAGACGAAGATTGTCTGCCCTTTTGGTGACTATTTGACTGTCTTATTGAAGGACAGCTGGTGTTTGGTATATATATATATTGTATATATCGAGAGGAATCAGTGGTGTTCAGTGAACAATAAGCAACAAATCTGTAATATCACCGATGCATAGATGCTTAAGATTGAGAGGCCATGAATGCATTTGCACACCATTTCCATCATCTCTCAGATAACATAACTGTGAACTCATTATCATTGCATTCATTTAGAGATAGGAAAAGACATCGAGGAAGTAGTGTTAATAAGAAGTGCAAACTGTTTGGCAATAATAGTCTTAATAAGAAAAAATCAGTCAATCAGAGGTCGTGTGTTTGTGTAAATCAAACTAATCATAATTTTTATACAAATAATAACAATTCTTACAATAAAATATCGAGAAATAAAGTCCCAAATAAACAATATAAACAATACATTCACTGCCAGTTGAGTTCACTGCCAAAACAGCTACCGGTATCATCAATACTACAAGTGCTACCAATATTGTCACCGGTGTCCGTCACTGCCATAAAAACAATTACCGCCAAACAGCATAACTATAGAAAACATTCATCATCATTGCCATCATTAACATTGTGTGAACTATTATCAGGTGCCGATAGTCGCGAACAGTTATATGGTCGGGACTGTGGGCTAAATATATCATTGTTTGGTTTGGTTGAGTGTTTGACACTGCGGTCCTGGAGCTGCCAAAGGGACTCTCAGCCAGTGCAGGGCGTCACGAGCCATCAACCATGTCCTTTCTCTTCCGGTTAGTGCAGTATGTATCAACATTTTTGCACTTCACCCCACATTTTTACTACCTGTCCACCTTATCTATGTGTGTGTGTGTGTGTGTGTGAGTGAGTGTGTGTTTTTGTGTGTGCGTCTGTCTGTATTTACATAAGATATTTAAAATAAAAAACATTTTCAATATTTTTTTTAGCTTTATTTTCATTAATTATTTTAATTTCAATTAGTTAACTGTTTTTCAAGTGTATGAGTTCTATATGTTTGGCAGTGTGTTTGTGTGAGTGTGTGTACTATATGTATGTCTCGTTTCAATTCCTTGCATACCTTTCCCCACACTTAACCACCAAATGCTTTGCTACTCATTTATATTTTAGTGACTGATATTCTTATAGTTTATTATTAATATACAGTATTATGATTTGCTATATGAATATCGTTGCAAAATAAAACACGAGATATTTATTTGTAATAATAGCTTTAAGTCATGTATAAATAAAAGTGCATTTGATATAAGCTTTACATTATTAAGATATACACAAAAAAAATTGAAGGCAATGGCAAAGCAAATGCAAATTACAGTGTGTTTTGTTTTTTGTTTATAACCTAAATGTCTGTTAATTTTATTTTATTTTGTCTCATATTTTTTAAATTTTAAACGTTAATGTCTAATGTTATGATACAACTGTTATGAAATTTTTTCATATGTATAGCTCAGTTGTGTTGAGCTTTAAATGTTTGTTATTTGTTTTTATTTGTTTTGTGAACTGTTGTCTGTGAACGTGTCGTTGTCTCTGAATTGGTGTCCTCGATGGTCGTCTCTACTACTGTCCTCTCTCTGTGTCTCTTGAAAACAACACATACCTGTTCGGCCCGTTCTCTGCTTTCCATTCAAATAGGTTTCACGATCTTATCGGCGGAATTCATGTTCCGGTGGACGACGGGGTGGACAAACTTAACCGCAAATATACACTACTAGTCTTCCTATTCCTGGCTCTGCCCATATTCACCAAACAATATATTGGAGATCCTATTGAATGCTTTACGCCGACCTATTTTACTGAACCTCAGGCCCGTTACGTCAACTCATATTGTTGGACAGCTTCTACTTATTATCTCGTGGCTGCCGATGCCGATGACGAGGATTATGAACTTACTGGACAGGTATGTCATTAATAATATATATTTTTATATACTATACAATAAACACACAATTTATATACATTATACTGTATATACACCACAAAATTCATCAATTATTACTCGACTATATTATTATTACACTCTCATTGTATGGTTTTCTCTCTGTTTTTCGTCATCCAACATATCATCTCATATGGATCCCCACCCAACCCAACAAACCCTAAATGAATATACACTATATATTATCATAGTATATATATCTATCTATGGAGTCATTTATTTATTCACATTAGTGTTCACATCATCTCCTTTACCGTGTCTTTCAATAGTTTTTCCTCTCATTCTCTCTCTCTCTCTCTCTCTCTCTCTCTCTCTCTCTCTCATATATATATATATATTTAGCAAAAAAAAACTATACAATTTATGTAAAGCATTCATAATTTGGGTTTTTCTTGCAGTCATCATATATATACATATATAATGTATTGCACTTTAATATATTATTGAATTTCATATTAATATTTTAGTATTAATATACTGTATATATATATATATATTTTCTTCTTATTGCACACTCCTTCCAGTCTTTTTAGTACTTATTTTAATAGATTTTAGTACTTCCACTACTTTGAAGAGAGAGAGAGAGAGAGAGAGAGAGAGAGAGAGAGACCTCTTTTTTAGGCAGTACTTGAATTTCCGGAGCTTTAGTAATATCAATAACAGACCAAATGATAAGCGAATTGTTTGAACAAATCTTAACTCATCTTAAATGGCAAACACAAAGACTTTCACACAACACAAGAGTAGAGACTTTCAATCTTTATATATAAACACTAAAATAACATTAAAAGTATGAAAAATATGATATAGTCATATGTTTTGTAAATATATGCTAAAGTATATGTCTATAACCTCATGAGCTGTTGGTTTGTCTTGTCATTTGGATAGGCATTGAAACCATTCATATTTGAGAACCAATACAAAGAGAAACGGTAGTTATATTGAGGAGACCACCAAAAAAATACTGTAAAAACAGTACAAAGAAAAGTTGTTTGATTCAAATAAAACACTCGTTTATTGTTTAGAGCCAAAAGCAATATTACATTACCTTATTTTAGTATTATTATTATTATTATTACAAAGCTTTTTATTTTATATATACAGTACTCTATATATAATCTGACCATTCATTCATTTATTTATCCATTCAAATGAGAGTATCATTTGTGTGCACCTGAGATATACAATTAATTGCAATATATATATATATATATATTTATATACAACACTGGATCAGCTCTTACGGTTGGTTTGTCTGCAAAAAATAAAGCAATCGGAGACTTAAACATTAACATTGTGTTTGTTGCATAAAAAGCCTAAACTCCAGTTCGCTGTCATTGTATGTGAAATTAGACTTACAATATATTAAATAAATTATGAGAAACACAATAGACCAGTGTATGTATATATATAGCCCTTATCTCTTTTAATGGCTGTTTTTGCTTCAATTTTCTCATCTACTTTATAACGGTATATATCACTGAAATAAATAATAAATAAATAGCTGAGTCCTGCAACTCCTCTCTCTCTCTCTCTCTCTCTCTCTCTCTCTCACTCACTCTCTCTCTTTCAACAAATAACTCTTTAGATGAACAAAATCTAACCGTCAATACCAATAAAATGGTTAAATTTATGTGAAGTTTTTAGATGCTATGGTATATGAGTTGATCAATTAGAAAATATATTTATTTAAATTATTTAAGTGAGAATATCATAAAAGCAATTTTGTTAAATCAAATTAAAGTTCTAACAAATAAATCTACAAATTGATTTTTTTACTAACATTAATGTTTAATTTTATTGAATGTTATGTTCATTAAATTTTTAAATATTAAATGCATTTTAATTAAATTAGTTAAATAATTAATTATGTTTCTAAATTTATTATATATATTATATATATCATAAATTTATAATTAATTTAATTAAAATGTGTTTAAATTGATTCTATTCTTTTGATAGTTAATAAAATTATTAATTTTTTAAAGTTTTGTTTACAAAATACTGCATAAAAATGATTAACTTTTAGTTAATTTTAATTATACTCATCTATTTTAACACATTTGTTATTATTTATTAGTTTTTTAATTTGATTGTCGACTCAATTTATATACTGACACTAAACTGGTATTTATAATGTCCTGTGAGACAACTGTCCCCAATTGACTGACAATAGTTGTAGACAATGAAGTGTTTGCGTCTCTCATATTAAATAAATTCTCGTTTATTAAGACATATCTTATATTTTGAGTGCAATACCCAAAGCCAGGGCTTAGTTATACTCAAACTAAAAGAGATATTCACAGTAAATGTGTCTCTACTTTAAGCATTACTTTTTCAAAAGACAGCATATATTGTTTGTATAAGAAAGACAATCCTATTGTTTATAAAATTAATTTCAAGTTTAACTCTTATTTTTATAATATCATATTAAGCATTCAATAATTTAATATATAATAATAAGACATTAAAGACATTGTCTTAATGCCACTAAATTCTGGCTGTTTATAATGACAACAATAGATGCAATCATGATATCAAAAATGATATCAATTATAGCCATATATTCGCAATTATGGACATTATTATTATAATTATCATTTATATAAAGTCAAAAATAAAATACCAAAAAACACAATATTAAAAAATAGTACAGTAGTTCTAATAATAATAATAATATTAAATTTTATTTGATATTAAGCAATTAATAATTTTTAGATTTATATAAATTTTGATAAACTATTATAAATAATGTTTGATATGATCTCTAGGATCCTCCCGATCCACGTGTACTTCCTGAAGAGCTAGACTACGGTGGTTTTGATGTGGCCTCTACTGGTCCCGAACGGTTACGTCGAGTACGTGTGGGTTACTATCAATGGGCACCATTGATACTGTTAGTTCAGGGCTGTTGCTTTTACGTGCCGTTCCTCGTGTGGAACTCCTGTGCTCACAATGCAGGTGTCAAACTGAGGCGTTTACTGAAGAAAGCGTCAGATATAGCAAGTCTACCGCCGGGGTGTCAACAACGGGAGGCCCTATTGGCCGAGTTTGTGGACCAATTTCACACACTAGTGACAGGTGAAGCCGGTTGGTGTACAGACCCGTCGTGTCGACTGCCACTCTCGTGCCGATGCTGTGTGGGCGGGCCGAGCCGCTACCTGTGCCTACTATACCTACTGGTCAAAACCCTATATGTGCTGAATGTCGGACTCCAGTTCATTTTGTTGGGCTCATTCATGGGACGGGGGTTTCTGCGACACGGACTCGAACTATTGCGCCGGTTCGCCATTGATGGTGACTGGTGGGCGAGCCCCCGGTTCCCGTTGCAGACCCTGTGCCAAGTGCGTGCTGCAATCCAGGGTGGATTGCGCACCTACACGTGTCAGTGTGTACTACCTATCAATGTGTTCAACGAGAAGATCTTTTCGGTCGTTTGGTTTTATTTGGCATTTTTGATGCCTTTAAACATAATTAGTCTTATCTTTTGGGTGTGGCGTACCTTCCGATGCAATCGACTCGCTTATGTACGCCTTTGCCTTTGGAGGACTAGACTCGTAGGTATGGCCGAAGTTGGTCGACTCGCACGCAAAATATCGGCAAACTATTTGGGTTGGGACGGAGTGTTCGTATTGCGGCTCATTGAGCACAATCACGGCTCCATTATGGCCACACTTATTGTGTCCCGACTCTGGGAATTCTACGCAAATCAAATGAAAATGCAAGAGGAAGCGGGTGGTAATGGTAGTGATGCTGAAATGGGTAGTGTGGCCAGTGTCGGCGCACCCCCTTCCACGTCGTGGCACTCGTGTCATGCCACGTCCTGTCACGCCACCGGGCATCACGGCAGTGGTCACCACTACCCCCCATCTACACCGTCGGGTCAGCAAACCATGAGTCGGCACCCGAAGAACATTCCTCCCAATGGCTATTGGGGTAAATGACACTGGCTTTAGGTTTTAGGATAATTTTTATTTATATTTATTATTGATTATTACTATTATTGATTACTATTATTAAATATTATTAATTGAATGATTGACTGTTTAATTAATTATTAATTGACATTTTATTATTAAAAAAATAATTGATGATAAATAATATATATATATATATATAATTGTAGATATATTTGGAAAAAGGAAAAATTGGATAAATATATTAAAAATATATATTTAAGAGTTGTATTGGATATATATATATATAAATATATATAGAATTAAATTAATTAATTATTGAAAACAAACAAAATTATAGCCCAAATGCCATAACCCTATCATCTCTTTCTCTAATCCATTACAAAACAAACACATACTTAATGCGTTAATTGATTATAAATATGTTTATATTATATTATAAATATATTATATATAATTTGTTTTTTAGTTTATAACAAAATGTTAATACACTATACATGTTAACAATGACAAACTGTTAAGTGCATATTAATGCAAATTCATGCATAAAAGCCGTTTTATAAAAATATTAATGATTATTATTATTATAGATAATATTTATAATTTTTAAAATTATTACAATTACTGGTATTTTAACTAATACTTAATATTATATTATATTATTATAATAATTATTATTATTATTTTAAATTATTATAATATAGCATTTTTATTGTTATTCTATTATCATTCTTATTGTTAATTTTTTATTAATTTTTGTTTTACATTTATTTATAATAAAATAATATTGTTACTGTTAATTATAATTATTTTAACAAAAAAATGAGAATTTACTATAAGTGTAGAAAAAGTTGTATACAAAATAAAAATATACAAAAAATAAATATATATATATAAATAATAAAATAAAATATATGATGAATATTGGATAATGTTATGATATGACACGTTTGATTGGATTCTCATTTACATAAACTAATATTTCATACATAATGAAAAAATTAAAATAAATTGTTTCACATTTGTTTAAACAAAAAATAATAATATGTTTTAAAACAAATGTAAGTAAAAATGCATTTTAAAAAAACTAAATATATATTATACTGTATATATTAACAAAAATAGTGGTATTTAAGTAAATTACAACTATAATGCATAAATTTAAATAAAATTTGTTAGTTTTATTTTTTAAAAATGTGACTACCATCATTTTATGTGCATAAATTGCTTTTAATATCATTAATTGTATATATGTACAGTGTGTATGTATGTGTATGTATGTATGTTTGTATGTATTGTGTGTATGTGTGCGTATGTATGTTGTGTTTGTAACATTTAATAATACTAATTAAATACAGTACTTATAAATAATATATATTAATAATATATTAATCAGTTGGTATACAACAAATATGCACTGCAATACAAAAAGCTCATTAAATTTGGATTTATTTATATAGCTTTAATTTTGATTGTACTATAATTATATAATTAATAAATAATTTTATAAGTTTTGGTTTTAAAAATATTTTATATGTAATTGAGATTTGCTTAATAAATAGAAATTAAAACAATTCAAATAAATCTTATTTTAGTTAGAATATGCCGAATGTCTAATAACTTTAATCAAAAAGGTTTTAAGTGGTATATAAATGCACATAAATATAATATAATTAGTTAGTTATATTTAGAGAGTAGAAATGGGAGATAATTGTGTGTCTGTGTGTTTGAATTGCTTTTTTTGTATGCTTTTGATTAGTCAGTGCAATCGTCAACCATATTAATTAATGGTAGTTCAATGATTCAATGATTCAATGATTCAATGATACATGAGCTCAGATTAAAGATAAAATGCTTTGAGAATGACTTATCTATTGTATAATAGAGAATATAATTCTTTCAAATTCTTTTGCAATATTGAATATACATTATAGAAATGTTTTAATATCTATTATATTATGTTTTAATAAATAATATAATAAAACAATACAGTATTTAATATATTCAGTGTTTTAATATGTTAACCACTTTTTTAAAGTAATAAAACAATTATTATTAATTGTATGCTCTCTTCATGTATCAGGTCTCTCTCTCTCTCTCTCTCTCTCTTTCTCTCTCTCTCTCTCTCTCTCTCTCTCTCTCTCTCTCTCTCTCTCTCTCTCTCTCTCTCTGAATCTTGTAATTTAGGCCTTAAGCCGTCTAATGAGGAATTGGATGGTAAGGACAGTGCTGGAAGTAATGTTGACTAACAGTACTGTTGTGTGAATGCTTTATAAGTGCATCGATGGTATTGTGAACATTGAGAATAGCGATTATATATGCCTTATATTATATGCAGAGTTAATGTCTTTTTCAATGTATGTGTGTATTGAAGGCACAAACCTTCACATAAAAGTGCCAATCGATCGATAGCTTGGCTTTTGTCTAATACAACACAATCTCCGCATTCATTCCTCAATATTCTGCACACCATTTCTTTATGGCCTCTCTGTGCTCTCTATACTACCGTATTATAACTGAGCTCTACTCTCATACTCTTAATAATTCTGGCAAATAGTAAATTCCTTTATATTTTTTCTCTTTCAGTATTGCCGTTCCCTTCAAAATAAAGACTACTATTTTTTTTTTGTTTAACGATATGGTCTTAGAATTGTTGGTTTAAGCAAACTTTGCATTTGGCGTTACATCACATCGTTTGTCGGAACACCACAACCAACATAATCGACACAATCAGAGCACATATATATATATATATAGACATATAGATAGACATACAACCAAACATATCGGTGTACGTCAGGTCTGAGCTCTCAATTCTATAACTCAAACTCTTGAATATGTTTTTGTAATATATTTAAAAAGCTTTTTTTTTTTTTGCTCACAACTCGTGCATTACTAATGTCTTCACTTTTTTTTCTCTCTCTTTAATTTCATGTATTTGTCGTCTTTTATGTTTCTTACGGCTATTTCATAGCAAAACCATAAGATTTTTCTATCCCATACCCAACCATTAAACATAACACACATTATATACAATAGACTCATATTTTTGTGATTCTTCTCTTATGTGTGTCTTTAATATATGTGCTTTCATATGTTCATACAGGAGGAGACAGAGCATCAAATCAGTTATATAGTAAATTGAAAGCAAGTGATCATTTCTTAGAGCACACACAAACACACACATAGATAGATAACTATAGTTTAAAAAATACAATCATTTGAAAGGGATGACTATAGACAGTGTGTGCCGTCTGTAAGCACTGAATGCACTTATTTTTATATAGCATTACATAAGAGCTATATAACAGTATATTTAAGGCTATAGAGAGCAATGGTTTTGTGGGGAAGTATTGCTTTTTGGTAGAGAAAGAGAGAGAGAGAGAGAGAGAGAGAGAGAGAGAGAGAGAGAGAGAGAGAGAGAGAGAGAGAGAGGGAGAGAGTCAATGCCTAAGAATGACAGTGATCTCTAGGAAAAGAGTCGACCAAAAAATCGATCAAAAGAGCAATGCGCTCATCATATTAATACACAACACCACTGATGACGCTAAAAGACGACCAGCTTTTCTTCCTGTCACTGACGTCACCATAAAAAACACTTCACAGACATTGAGAGTGAATGAGAGAAAGAAAGAAAGAGAGAGAGAGAGAGAGAGAGAGAGAGAGAGAGAGAGAGAGAATTATTTGAAACATTGCTTTAAGATAACTATTTATATTATGTGACAATTGTTATAATATAAAATTTATTAAGGTATAATACAGGTATATCTTTATAATAAACAATATTATAAATATACAATATTAAAATTAATACATATATATATATATATATATATATATAATAAATACAATAAATTGTCGACTTTAGTTTTAGGCATTGTTTTGATCGATCCATTAATTATTAATTATTAGTTTTATTGTTCTAAATTTTGTTGTGTAAAATTAACTAAATTGTTATCACAATTTTTTTAAAAGTAAAATTTGAAAATACATTCAAGAAAATTAATTGAATATTAAAAACTGTAACAACAAAAATATCTACAATTTTCAATAATAAAAAATATAGTACTTATATTTTTAAGAATATAATAAATTTTAATTAGACAACAATAACTTATATACCGGTATTTATGTATATTAGTTGTTAAATAAAATATTTTAATCAAATCTATCTTTAAAAACTCAATAACTATTTATTGATATTATCACTGTGTGAGTTACATATTAAATAATGTATTGTGTTTACTATTTGTGTAAATTAATTTATCATTTAATAGAATGTCTCTTAAAAATTTAAATTACTATTATTACTTTGATATTTCACAAAATTAACTAAATTACTTTACACAAATTGGCTTAATAAAAAAAAACTTGATGTATATAATCAAACCATATAAAATTAATTGATATTTATTTGTTAAGTGAGAATCATGTGATTAAAATTGCATATACAGTAAAATAATTAGTGATTATTATACAACTTCACAAATTGTTTTACTCTCATATATTGTAAGTTCAGTATATATTTATGCAGTGATAGAATGCACATAATCTTAACAATGTTTAGGTAGTTAACAGAAACTAATATCTAATTTACAACATTATTTTGATGTAACCGTGTAAATGACTATTTAGAAAAAAAACTAAATTATTTAACATACAAGTCATGCAAAAATATATATATATATCATTATTGCTAATGTTGTTCTGCATTGATGTACAGTAGTTTAGTGTTTAAATAACATTACATTTAAATTTGTTGTTTTTTGTCAATAATTTTGTTTTTATATACAGTCAAAAATCAGATTGGTTAGTATAGTATGCAATATTAGTATAAGTGCTAGTATAGTAAAAGTTAACTAACACAAGTAATGTATATGTATTGTATATGATTCAATTAATGTTAAGATACTATAGTTACTTAAATAAATGACTCATTTATAAATAATAATAATATAAATTTCAACCTAAAGTTTTTTTTAATAATTATAAAAATAAAAATACATGTTTAAAAATACGATAAAAATGTGTTTTACAGATAATAATTTATTTTGTATATTTTATTTCATAATTAATATATTTTATAAAATAATAAAAATAATAGGTAATGATAACACTGTTATTTTAGATTTACTATTTTTCAAAATAGTTATTTTAATTTAAATTAAACTCTCTCTCTCTCTCTTTCTCTCTCTCTCTCTCTTTCTTTCTCTCTTTCTTTCTTACTCTTATGAATTCAATATTATATAAACATTAATATTTATATAATATATACGATTTGTGAATATATAGTGAATCTGACGTTTAAAAAGTTCACCAGAAATTTAAATTTCCGTGTGATTTGATTTGTGAGAACTTTATTTATTTTAGAGACTTTAGAGAGAAAAGAATAATCATAAATATTCATTGATTTTTCACTGTTTGCCACTCATGCATACATACACATACACATACACATACACATACACATACACATACACATACACATACACATACACATACACATACACATACACATACACATACACATACACATACACATACACATACACATACACATACACATACACATACACATACACATACACATACACATACACATACACATACACATACACATACACATACACATACACATACACATACACATACACATACACATACACATACACATATTTATAACTTTATATATATATATAATATATATACAGTATAAGCTATGGTTAAGACTTAATTTAAATATCAATAAATTACTTGATGTATGCCCTTCAGTCACTTTAAATATTTTTTATTCACATATTTTTGTATATAAAATATTTGATATTTGAAAACAACATTGAATTTCAAAAATATTTGCACAGAAAATTGGATATTTTTTAGACAATTCAGGTATGACTTCCTCCCATTCCTTCAACGATATTTCCATCAATCATATCACTGACAACCTATTGAACTCGAGTATTGGCCAAAAATATAACCATATTTGAAATAATAAATTTACAATTTTATTTTATTTATTATCAATAAAACAG
This sequence comes from Oppia nitens, assembly GCF_028296485.1. Classification (NCBI taxonomy): domain Eukaryota; kingdom Metazoa; phylum Arthropoda; class Arachnida; order Sarcoptiformes; family Oppiidae; genus Oppia; species Oppia nitens. Next base: position 1,598,826 of record NW_026533252.1, on the reverse strand, counting down.
ACTTGTAATAATATTTTGTAACTAAATATTTTTTCCAAAATTCAATAATATTTGAATCTTTACATTATTTAAAGTGTAATTAAAGTTATTGCTATTTACACAAAAAAAAAATTATAAATTAAGTCTTAAAAGTAATCACTAAATGAATAGCTGTTGTGTTTGAAACAACAACAATAACTAAAACTACATAATTAATTATTAAGTAATCAATCCATTGATATATTATTTTTAAACTGTTGGGAATTTATTGAAGTGTGTTTTAAAAGGTTTTTCAAATCATATACAGTATATACACTGTATATAGTATACCGGTATACTGTATATATAACTATCTAAATATAGGTATATTTACAGTACAATGACAAAGACATGACCTATGAATGAAAAAGCTTTTAAATAAATGAAAATTGTTATATCATATGATTACTAATAAATTAGTTTACAAAAAAACTCTTGTTTGTCATACAATATGTTTACTTATAAATATAAATATTGTTATACTGTAGGTTGAGATTTTATGTTAAATAATAAATTTATTAAAAATATAACATTTTTCTTAAAGTAAATTTTTGATATTATAATTAAATTAATATCAATTTAAATAATTTTATAAATATTTACAAATTTTAATATAAATAATTTAAATAAAAAATACTACTGATTTTTAGATGACATATATTGAAGTAAATAAAAATAAAATTTTCAACTATGTTATTTATGAATAGAAATATAACTATTTTATTATTTTTTATTAAAACACTAAAACTACAAAACATATATACGTTTATTTATTTTACTAAACAAAAAATATTACATTAAATATTAAATAATTATAGTATAGTTAGGGAAAGTTAGTTTGTTTTTATTTCAAGTTATTATAAATCATTTTGCAAATGAGTGGTCACACAAACAGTTAATCTCTTAAAGCGTATAAACTAATATACATTTAATTTTATCAATAGTTACAAACCATTGATTATTAGAGATGACTAAACAAAATTTTCTATTAGTTTTTCAAAATAAGTTTTCAACTATATATTTCTCTAAAACTTTAAAATAATTTTGAAAATGTATAAAATGCATGACAATTTTGACGTATTAATAATAGTATTTTATAATAAAACTTTATGAGAATTTTATATATGTATACTATTGATATAAATTATATAAACAATTTAATTCATTTAAATTCAAAAGTAATATTTATTAATTTTTTATACATTTTTCTAATATTTATTATAATTTTAATTGAAATAAAAAAATAAATAATGCTATTTAAATTATAAATTGTAAATAAATAACTTTAAATCTCGATAATATCATTTTCTAATATTTTGTCTAAATCACAGACAGACAGACACACAGACAGACAGACACTGATAACATTGTTTTTTAAAATTCATTTAAAAAGACTCCGAAATTTCATTTTGAGTTAATTTCTATAAAAATTTTGAAAAACAGAAATTAAATTTTTTTTAAACTTTGTGAAAAATTTTTAAGAAAAACTACTTATAAAATATTATTTTGAGTATAACTCACAGTAAATCTTCGATTTTATTTCTATTTTGGCTAATATTTATATCACTTGTTTTCAATTTACGTTTACATCATATGATTTGCATTTTCATTAAAAATATTTTTTAAATGTAAATGTTTTAGAAAAAAATAAAATAAAATAGTAATATATGTAGATTTAAATACAGTATATACCGGTACTTGTATATATTAATTATATATAATTATATATATATATTAATTTGTATATGTATATGTAGAATATATAATAGTAAACAATTATTTAAAATATATAAATTATTTAATATATTTATATGGTTGTATATTGATGTAATATAATAGATTGAGATTTAATTTTGATTATTATATATCATTTTTTTAATAAGTTTTTTAGGCATCTCAGTGGTCGTGTACTGTATTTTTTTATGTCTGTTAGAGAATGTTATGTAATTTGTTATCAATCCATACAATATAATTGATGTAATGATAAACTCGACCGCATTTCACATCATTTGGAAAGACATTCCTTACAAATAATAAAATTGATTTTCATTATACATAGTCTATAATCACTGGCAGATGACCGCCAATTGTTAGATCCATAATAACGGCATAACTTGAATAAACAACAACACGATTATTAAGGCTCACATTGTTTTGGTGGTCAGTCTTTTCAATATTAATTTAGTGCACTATTTATTATTTATATTAATAATAATTTTCTATATTTTTATTGTTAATAAACAAAAATATTTAATAATGATTGTTCCTCAAAAATTTTGCGTTTTATCTATTAGTTTATGATAAATATATTAAATATAACAAATAGAGTACATTATTATGTAGTAGTAATAATAATAAACCCATGAACTAAAAAAATATAATATTAAAGTAATTTTTTAATAAACAATTTTTCTAATTATATTTATTAAACTCAAACTGTATATTAAAAATATTTTTATTTCTCTATAAAATTTACTACATTATATTATTATTATTATTTAATCTATTTATTGATTAGATAAGATAACATAATATGATAAAATAAAATTTGTTTAATAAAATTAAAATTTAGTATAATGTATTATTCTATATTACAAATTTAATTTACTACTAATTGTTTTTTAGTTTCACAAAACAAATTTAAATACAAATAGAAATTACTGTAAAAACATTATAACCATTATTTCTAAAATTAGAAATGTTCATCTTAAATAAATAAAAATAATATTATATTTTTAAAAAATCTTTTTATCTTTTTTACCCACAAAAGCATTATATTTATTAAAAAGTTTAAATAATTTGTTTTAATAATAATAATAATAACTCATGTTTTAATAATATGCAAAAATAATGTGATAGAAAACACTTTTTACTTATATTACACTCCTATACATCATAATAATACACAATGTTTACAGTATATACATAAATGTTAATAATATTAAGTAACGAGAAAATAGTTTCAATAAAATTAACGTAACTTTAAGTAATGAAAAGCTAAGACTTGTGACAGCAATACCATTGAACGACTAATGCATTAACTTTTTATATTCGTATTTTATATAAAAACATATATACGTATATCTAATATATATATATATATTATAGTATATAATATATATTACAATTAGTGTTGGAAAAAATGATATTTTTAAAATAATAATGAAATTTCTAGAAAGTTTTTTTTTATTTAAGTACATTATAATTACAAGTAATAATTAAAGCATAAAAAATTAATCTATTTAATTACTTTAAATAGAAAATATTATTACTGAATAAAAATTTTTAAAAACGAATTTTAATTATTATATATAGTATAAATATATAGTGATCTCATTTGTATAGTAATGTAGTCTATAGTAAATATATATGTATTAATGTCTCACTAGTATACAGTAGTATTACAATAGCTATAAATATAGGGATCCCATAATATAATAATGAAGTTTTATTATATTTATTTATGAAAATTTTACTAGAAATTTTCTTAGGAAAATTTATTATAAATTTCTAGTTATCCATCTCTAGTTACAATACATTTAATGTAGTACTGTTAACTGTACTACTGTATAGTATATGTATGTTATTTTTATACATAAACATATATACTGTATAATATGTTGCTTTAAATATGAGTTCAAGAATAAAAATGAACAACAATTACATTGTTTAGTATAAGTAATAAATATGTGCTATAAATATGATATTCATATAATAGCAATAATAATAATAATAATATTTTTTGGTTATTTGTATTATAAGTGCATAACAACATTGTTATATAATGTTAAATTATGTAATACTTAATATATACGATATAAACATATATAACTTAAGTGTAATTGCATATATTATTAACACAACGATCAGAAAGAGAGAGAGAGAGAGAGAGAGAGAGAGAGAGAGAGAGAGAGAGAGAGAGAGCATTGCTTTTATCACTAAATATCTGCTTTATTATGTGTTTGTTTTATTTTTATTTAGTTGCCGACAAAACATATATGTTTTATATATTCCTAACTATAAGTCTTTTATTTTTTTATTCTGAAAACGATTTTTCGCTCAATTTACACAATTTTGTGAATATAACGTTATTTCTATTTATTTGATTGAGTCAACGATTTTTTCAAAAATATAGATTTAACTTAAATGGATTTCACAAAATAATTTATAAATCGATTTAATACATATGTATTGAGGAAATAGATAATTAAGAGAATATTGCATATAATAAACTTTAACATTTAGCATTTAATATAAAAATTATATAATTATTGTAAATAAACTTATTTTATATACTTATAACCAATAAATGCATTTATATTTCACAGTGTGTATAGTTTAGTGTAAACATATAAATATCAGATTCAGTTAATTTGTTTTGTTTTTAATTAATATAGATTTTATCTTAAGTTAGTATTCTATACACTGTATAGAACTACTATACAGTACTGTATATATACTGTAGTAAACAACAGCACATACTGTAGACAGTATTGTATGATATTTGAGTTGTTGTTAGAGTTTGTGTCGGTATTAGTGAGCGTTGATGTCATAAGTCTTAACTATATGTATAGTATGTGTATATCAAATAATTTAAGAGATAAATGATATTTTCATACTTATTTAGTTGCGATCGTCTTATGTGACGTTTGTATACAATTGCGTGATTTGTACTCAAACAGAGAGAGAGAGAGAGAGAGAGAGAGAGAGAGAGAGAGAGAGAGAGAGAGAGAGAGAGAGAGAGAGTTGTTGTTGTGTGTGATATGACTGCACCTCATCTCTGGGTTAGTCTCAACTATAATCTGTAATACCATTGCCTTAATATTAAATTAAAGCTAACAAAATGGTATGCGTTTGATTTATATACACATATACTGTATGTACAGTATGTATAAAATATAGTGAGTTTGCATCCCATGTTTGTTATATATTGCTATATACAGTATAATAACAACAACAAAAATGACTAAGCATTCTGTATATACATATATATTATATCATATATAGTATTATATAATGATATTATATAATATTAATACATGACTAATGTCAGAAACCGTGGCTTTGGTATTAGTATTAACAATAAAATATAGTCGATATTATGTATTATTTTTGTATTTTGTTGATCACAAACAAAAAATAATAATACCACACAATAATAATACCTAAAATCACTAAATAATTTTTTTTAAAAGTGAGAGAATAACTTATATCAATATTACACGTATATATTTTCAGCATATATTCAATAAATCTAATAATATAAACGTGTCATGACTTACACATGTTATAAACAGATTTGATTGACATATAACTTACTTTACTGTGTTTACTATGTGTTTGTTAAGCGCCCAGGTATGTGATGGTCAACACAACAAATATAAATTTGCTTATTGATATATCAATTTTGAGTAACATTTTCAAATAACATAATATTAAAAACTCAAAAATATTTTATACTTATATTTTTGAAATTGTTTTTCAACAACAACTAAACATTTACATATAAAACGGCTTCGAATACATGTAATATAAAAAAGCAAATTTTCAAATGCAAAAAAAATTGAAAAATATCACATACTGTATAATGTAATATATAATATTAAAGTAATATTTTTATATTCAATCATTTTAAATGTCATATAAAAGTTAAACAGTTTCGGCTAACATTTGCTAATAAAAAATATTTAAATTCAATGAATTTTAAATGTATAATATAAAATATTAATTTATATATTTTAAAATACTAATTACAACTATGTATTGTTATAGTTTATTGTAAATTTATATTTATAGTATAATAGTATATTATAACTAATTTTAAATTTATCTATTGTAATAGTTTGCAAATATAGCGCTTACATTCAAAAATTGTTTAATTACATAATTAGTTTTTAAGTACTATCTAATTTTGACATATTTAACACATTTAACACATTTAACCTGGTACATTTTTATCATATAAGTCTAATTATATTTATGTTTGCATTTACTACTCATTTGCAATTCAGTGTCACAAAACTCTTGAGGCTTTCCTCGACTATTTAATATAGTTTGTATGTGTATGTGTATGTGTATGTGTATGTGTATGTGTATGTGTATGTGTATGTGTATGTGTATGTGTATGTGTATGTGTATGTGTATGTGTATGTGTATGTGTATGTGTATGTGTATGTGTATGTGTATGTGTATGTGTATGTGTATGTGTATGTGTATGTGTATGTGTATGTGTATGTGTATGTGTATGTGTATGTGTATGTGTATGTGTATGTGTATGTGTATGTGTATGTGTATGTGTATGTGTATGTGTATGTGTATGTGTATGTGTATGTGTATGTGTATGTGTATGTGTATGTGTATGTGTATGTGTATGTGTATGTGTGTCTAATTCTTGTATATATTTAAGTTTTTTTTAAACATTGAAAACATTTGATACAAAGCTATTATCATTCATACAATTGTATCAGTGATGGTAAATATACTTCGATTATAAATTTAATCGATTATTCATAATATGTTTTGTATGATATGTATTACATATATTCTGCAAAAAATGTAATTTTAATGTATTCATCATTTTATAATAATTTTGGATTGAATTAAGTAACAAAAATGTCGTAAATTGTATTCAATAGTAGAAAAATAAAAATTATTACTAGAAATTATGATTGTTTCATTTAATTAATAAATTTTAAATGTAAATATAAATATAATGATACAAATACATATACATATACATATAATTGGATATATTTATTAAATATACTGTTTATACATATATTAAATATAGAGATATAATGTTATCAAATATCGTAATGCTTTTCATTGTTATTATAAACTCCAATCATTTGTGTGATTCTCTTCTCTTTTTTTTTGTCTGAAAACGTCTTTTCCTGGTTTTTCATTGTATAACTCAATGCATTGAAAAGTTATTTTATATATTTTTCTTTCAATTTTTTGTCAATTTTCAGGCAAAACAGTCAAAAAATTTGCAATTTTTATACCAACTATCCTCTCTCTCTCTCTCTCTCTCTCTCTCTCTCTCACACACACACACACACACACATACTTATTCACTCACTCACTCACTCATTCACACACACTCACTATTTTTTAGATTGAATTAAATGTAAAGTAATTCATGTGAAAGAGAGACGACCAACGAGTGACTGAAACCTACCAAACAGTGGATCAGTTTAATGATAAGAAGCAAAAGGCAAGAGAGAGAAAAAAACAGAGACATCACTGTCAGAGATGACTGTCTTTTTTATCTACAATTTTGTAATTCATTTTCAATACTTTTTCAATTGAATTTTTATATTTGTATACATTTATGTTTCGTATATATAAAAAATTATATAAAAATTGAGATGTATTTTGTTGTTGTTGCATAAAAACAATTTTTTTTGTAATATTATATATATATAATTTATATTTAAATATAGAATATATTTAAATATTAAATTATTTATGATTAAATATATACATATCATTTTATATTTAATAAAACTATAATAACTAATGGCATTATTATTCACAAAAAACATTGTATATTATATTAAATAACTACAAATACTACTCCTATAACAATAGGTTTGAACTTAATTGACATAAAATTAATTTGTTAGTGAATAAAGTTAAAGCCAACAAAAAGCCTAAACGAGGGAAAGGGATAAATGAATGAATGAATGAATGGATAAGCGAATGACTGACTGACTTGAAAATGTTGGTATCGTTTCCATTGATTAAAGTAATGAGTTTTGTGTTCACATAAAATGACTTTTGATGCCATCATTTGACTAATTCTTTAGAGAGCATTACTTACGGGTGTTAACAGTCCTCTCAATTCATCCTAAAGTTACCAAAAAAGACTTTTTCGCAAAGTTTTGTTTGTGAAAATAAAATCAAATAAACAAATCTTTAGGCAATCAGTTTTGCCATCAAATTAGACGAATACTACTACTCATTAAATTATTTAAATATAAAATAAAACTAAATACAAAAAACACAATCAAAAATCCCAGTGATTAATGTTTCTCATCAGAAAGTTTAGTATAGCATATATTGTTTTAAAAATTATAGACTTAATTTAATTTGATTATTTAAAAATAAGCGATCAAAAGGAAATGCAAATTTTTGCTTTGCTTTTCGCCCCTTAATTATAGCACTTTCATTGTATTTGATTTTATTATTACATTGATTACAGAATATTCTCCAAACAAGAATTGATAGTCTCTCTCTCTCTCTCTTTCCCTCTCTCTCTCAATGTATGTATGTGTGTGTGTTTTGTCATAAAATTCAATCAAAAGTCATTAATCTAGCGTATGTGCGGTATATACACCACAAGGACATCATAGGAACTATATATAACAGAATATATTGATATATACACACATCAAGAATTTGTTGGTTAAATGAGAGACAAAAATTATCGGAAAGGGAAACAGTTATTAAGGAAAAAATAAATAAGAATCGGTAAAAATGTACAATAAATGGCTGTGTTTTGCTAACATAACATATATTATAGCTATATATATATATATATGATATCTATGGTTGAATTTAACTAGTCCTGGAAATACCAGTGCCTTTAGAGAGATCGATAATTCCTTGTGTTCACATATACACAAACACGATATTACAAACACATAAAAATAGGATGGAGCGCCCAATCATGGGGATCGGTAGGGGAATCGAGAACTGAGAAGCACTTATTTCTTGACAGGTGCTATTAATAATGTTTTTTGCACTTTTGCCCAAACCATAGCCAAACTCACACACACACACACACACACACACACACAAATACATACACCACAGTATTCATTACATTCGTCAACAATAACACAATTATAGCCATATTATCGATACTGACTGACACTATTGATAAACCATTTTCAATAGAGTAAACATCATAAATATAAGCTATGTATCTCATAGTCGATGTCTTATGTAAATAACACTAAACAATAAATATATATAATTTATGATTGCATAAAATAAACCAATAGCACTTTATTATAAATATTATCATCTTAATTGCTATATATTATTAATTTATGACAATTATCACAAAATATTACTAATTTATTATTTTATTGTGTATTATAAAACAAAGTGTAAAATATTTATATAATAATTTCAATATTAATTTATTACTTACAAGTCAAATAACTCTTTTAACAATTATTTTATTTATCTATAATAATGAAAAATCATAGTAGAAATTAGATAAATACCTAATAGTTAACAATAATTAACAATAATAATATCTTATCACACTTATCAGATAAATAAAGTGTTGAAAGTTAATTTTAATGATACAATTAAATTTATTTTTATCAACATTATTGATCAAATTTATCGTATATATATATATATTATAATATATATATATACTGTTTATATAATATGTAGTTTATAAATATGAATATAATATGCATTAATTTTTACTAAATAACTAATTTATCACATTTAGATTTTCTAAAAAAATAGTTATTGAATATTCATTATACTGTAGAATACAATGTATATTATAATTTATATTATAATCTGTAATTTATTGTATTAATATAGTAGAGGTCATAATCAGTTATATTTTACTAACCAATCCAATTTTTCTAAAACAGTTATTAAATATTGTACAGTATATACAGTATATATATAACTATATTTTAATTTATTGTAGATTTTTACATTTAAAAAAATAATGTTAAGCAAAAGCGTTTGTTTTAATATTATATACTTTAACTTTAACTATCTTTAATGCTATCATGATAGATTTTTTAATTTGAATTATACATTACTATTTAATAAATATAAACATTAATCTGGGATGTATTAATTTATAGTCTATATGCTTATGCTATTATATTTTCAGATAAGGCGTTGTTCACATATTACGTTCGCACTTGAGGGGAGGGGGGGGGTTAGCCAAAGCGAACTTTTGCGAACGAGGGGGAGGGGAGGGGTAGAGACTTTAAGAACGTTCGCATTTAGATAATATCTTATTTCTTGTGATGAGGGGGGGGGGCTAGCGGTTAGGGATAAGCGAACGTAATTTTTTTAAATGACTACATGCGAACAATTGCGAACATAGGGGAGGGAGGGGGTCTAGATTTCTTAAAAAGTGCGAACGTAATATGTGAACCACGCCTAACACTAAAATAATTCAATTAAATTAGACTTTTAGTTTAGTTGACTAATATTTTATCCAAACCGATGACCGATCCGTTTTAATCTCTAATATGTAATGTATACATAGTATAGACACATATTACCAAAATTATCGACTTTTAAGATGTGGTGTGTGTTTGGGTTTATTATTTAATCTCAAGGTGTGGTTAAATTGCTATCTTATTCATTAATTTAATCATTAATGCTATAAATAAAAATGCTTTTAATTTTACTGATGTTTTTTTCATCGACATTAAATTGCTTTTTTGATACATAAAGATATTTTTTGTAATTTTTCATAATATAAATATCAATATATAACTTTATAAAGTAAATTAAATAAATTACAAGTTATAAAGTTGAGTGTTATTATTATTATTATCAAATATTATTATAATCATTATATTGAAAAGTTGCGTTCAAATAAATTAGTGAACAATAATCATATATTTAATAAGTAATTGATTTTTTCGTTAACACACACACACTGTGTTGTCTATAAATATAAATTTTATTTTGATGTGTTTTCGTGTTATGTTATATTTACTATATATTAACTATAACTTTATCGGACAACGTATATATTATAAGTTTAAATATTTATTTAATCATTTTATGTACAGTACTATACTCTATGTGTTCATGCATTCAATATTTGACTATTGTATTGATGACATCTCATATATTAAGTATATATTACTGTATATACCATATATTGTGGATATGATTCGTGACAATAATTGTGTTTAACTCATAACTGGTTTCTGAAATATCGACAAAAATGGTTTCTAATAACCGGACAATTTTTATCATTAAATGTACTTAATTTGGATAAAAAGTATTTTAACTTATAATAGAGTAATACATAGAGAATCATAAATATATACAGTATATTATAGTTATAATGACAAAGTTAACTTTATATTTTGATTGGTGACACTGGAAGCGCTTAAGTGATGTTTAAGCCATCACAAAATTAATAAAGTTTTTTTAGTTTAAATTTATAACATAATTTAAGTACTTTTATTTTATTAACAAATTAAAATCAATAAATTTATCGTATATAAAAATATATGTTTCTACTGTATAATAATTAAAAAAAATAAATAAAATATGTATTTATAATTTTGATGCCAAAAATTTAATATTACTTTGTTAAAAGATTAACTATTCAACTGTCAAAACATAACAATACTAATAATAAAACCAAAAAACAAAATTAATTTATATAAATAGATTATTTTGGTTATGAATTCATATATCAAACACAAATTGTATTAAATAAAGTCAAACACTTAGTGGTCGACAGGTATTCACTGTTCAATCTTGACGTGAGGTTGTCGTTGGCGACTGTCATGCGATATCTTAGTGGTCACTCAGATCTTATGACAGGTCCCGTCATATATATGTATATATATATGTGTGTGTGTTATATGTGTCCATTATTTATGATGATATTATTTCTTACATTAATATTTTTACATAAATAAAGGCATCAAAATTAATAGATTTTCATTTTTTATGTTTAGTTAATATTGATATATACCTATAATATTATTTTATGTTTACGGTATTTATCATTATATTTATTCATTTTACATTACGAAATCAATTAAGTTAAATAACTTTTTATAAATCACATAAAATACCTATAAATATTCATTTTAATAAAACTGTTATAATACTTTATCTACATTTTGTATTGAAAACATTAAAAGATATAGAAAATGTAGTTTTATTAAAAATAATAATAAACAAAATGTCAAAATAATGTTATTGCAAAAATCATCTTAAATATAAATAAATTGTGGAAAAATATAAATATATTTAACATATATTAAAAATAAATTACTTTATTAAATATAACTTAATACAAGTTTGATATTTAGAATTATATTTATAAATAGATAAAAATTGACATTTATTAATTTTAGATTTTATTTATATTTTATAACCAAGTTCAGTTTTCCTTTAAAATAAGATTTATATCCAATGTTGGTAAAAAAGAGAAATTTTTAAAATAATTGAGAAATTTCTAGAAAGTTTCTAAAAGAAATTTCTGTCTATATGATACTCATGTTAATTTTGTTCATCTCAATTTTTGTTATATCAATAATACAGTATTACAATAACTTTATATTAAAATCCCATAGTATAATATAACAATAAAGTAAAATCTCTATAGAAATTTATTTCTGAGAAACTTTCTAGAGATTTTCTTAGGGAATTTATTAGAAATTTTCTATTTGACTATCTCTACTTAAATCATTCATAATTAAATTATTCTATAATTTAAAATCTATAACAATTTATATAAAGTACTATATTTTATATATATATATTATAAAAATTATTACAATATAATAGATAACAAAAATATTATAGTATTTATTAGCAATTATGTGAACAAAAGACTTCATGGATTCATAAAACAACAAAATATAAACAGAATTTGATTATTGCAATAACATAGAGATAAATAAAGATTGACTTTTTTAACGCTAATTCAATAGACGTTTAGCTATTTTTTTATATAAATAAGTTTTTATCATTTGATTAAATGGTAATACAATGTAATTGCGATCAAATCAGTGGCTCTGAAACTAAATTTGTCAGTTGTTTGCAATTTATTGTGCTTTTTGTTGGGTTATATTATTGACGATAAAGAAAGAAAGAAAGAAAGAAAGAGAGAGAGAGAGAGAGAGAGAGAGAAAGTCAAAGAAACCTAAAAAAGCTTAAATATTAGTGTCTATTGAAAAAGACTATGTATTTGTATAAAGAATGTGAGTGTATATGAGGTGTTGTTATTGTAAATATATATTTATGTTAAGAGTATTGGGAGTAATGATTTCAATCAAAATCTAAATGTGAATCACGTTTGGCTAACATTTATTTCTTGTGCCAAACAACTGATGATATGCTTGAGTTGTGATAACTTTTATGATAACAGTTATATGCGACCAAAAACTTCAATATATCCAAAAATTTTTGATATCGGCTTCAATGAGAAAGACGATCGACGACTTAAGCTATGATCGCTATGAATCTCTCTCTCTCTCTCTCTCTGTCTTTCTCTATCTATCTATCTATTGAAATATCTATCTATATATTCCTCCCTCACTCACCCACTCTCTCATTCACTCACTTACCAATTCATTGACTGATTCAATGCAGTTTAGCTGAGAGCACCCGATACGTGTTGTTTAGCCAATCATCCATTATATTGGGACATCATATAAAGCCATGAGAGCCGTCATCATATCATATAACATAAAATACATAAAATGATTGCATTTTTCTTTTTTTAAAACATATTTTCAAAAAAAATCGTATTTATATTCGCCAACAAAATAAAACTTTTTTTTATATTATTTGTGATACCCTTTTGTTTGGGCTAAGGATTACTATAATATATAAGACAACAACAATATATTCTTATCACAATTGAAGCCAATATAAGGATTTAAGCACACGTTTTGATATAAATGTGTATTATTATTATAATAGAGAGTAAAAATACTTTATATATATATTGTATAAATATTTTTGAATATTTCGTTTATCCCTAACAATTGACTCTTTATTTAAAAGGCAACAAAATTCTTGTATTTTTCAGTCTATTTCTAAATATTCTCTTATTAATCAATTTTAAGCTCATTTTGTTTTCCAAAGAAATTTCTGTATCACAAAAACTTGCGATAAATTCCTCAAATGTTTTGAATAACTTTTTTTGTTTTATTGTTTGTCTGCTGAATGGATATATGTCTAATAATAATAAATTAACTTTAATTACACTTTTATATTTGAATCTTTAATTAACTATTTTTGTTGAATATTTGTCTAAATTCTCACAATTTTATAATTAGTTTAATTTACTATAAGTCTATAACTATTAAACACTAATCTTATAAGTTATTTTATAACAAACGTTTGTATAAAAATCAATAAATAATATTATCAATAGATTATGAATAATAATGTAGATTACTTATCAAATTTAAATATAATAAAGTAGTATACAAATAATAAATTATTAATATTTATTATCTACTCAATAAGTTTATTTTAATAAATTATTAAATTAAAATCAAATAATAAAATTTCAATTTATCTAATAATTTTTTTAATCTAATTGATAATTAATAAATATTAAATAATTATTGAATTTTTCATATAATATTCATAAACTTATGGTATAAAATTATTGTTTGAATTTAACTTTATTATTGCAAATTTTCTGAATATAATGAAAACTACACCAAATAGTAAAACCAAATAGAAAGTGAATACTGTTGTCAACAATACAAGTGTGTGTACTATATATTATATACTCAAATATATATATATACAGAATATTAGTTAATAATTTATTCTAACATTTAAAAGCATTACAGAGAAATTGGTGTTTCAGCTAATGTTTTGATAATTAATTTTTATGTGATTTCTATATTCAAGTTAGTTATCATTATATAAACTATCACAACACACACAGTACACTATATAACTTATAATATAAATAAGTAATGAAAAACATCTGAAAATTATGCTTTTGTGTGCATTTTGTTAAATAACATCAATTATTGATTATACAGTATATTCATTTGTATAGTACTGTATAATTGTTTTATATATTGTTTTGTATATAATTTCTATAAATAGTATTATAGCAAAAATTAGTTCTTCTATTATTATATGTATTAAAACCCATCAATATTTAAACAAATAAATAGCAATATTTTCAAAGCAATAAAGTAAATATTTTGCTTCAATTAAGATAATTAAGTCATTTAAAGCTAAAGATTATTAAATATTATATGTTTTCGTTTATTTTTAAATTGAGTAAATTAACTACTTTATTTAAATTAAAAATTTTATAAACTAAAGGCTTAACAAATTTATTTTAATATATTTTAATATAAATATTTAATATAGATTTATAGTATATCTTTAAAAATAATTAATGTATTGTATATTTTGATATTTTTAATATATTTGTTTTGTTTAATTAATTACTAATGACATATTAATTTATTCCTTTTTACATTTTTTCAGTATTACTGGTATATCAATATCATACACTTTGCCTAATAATAATAATAATCTTATTATTGTATGTCAAATATAAATTATACAGTGATATCACTTTAATAAATACTAAAGTAAGTAAATTATACTGTATGTCATATTTCTTAAGTTAGTATTTACAAGTGAGACCACTACTATTCAATATATAATACAATAAAACAGTGTTTTAAATGATCTCTCAGTGGATGAGTTACACTGACTGTAAGCAAATCGTGTTCAGACATTTGCCCATATATTAAATCATAAGCCAAGCAATTATAAGATATACAATGTGTAAGTTATACGACGGGGTTATCAATGATACTATATTTACACACAAAATCTGATTTCTTACAATAAAAACTTCAATTACATTGTAATGTATTATACTATAAAAACTCAAATTACTTATAGAATCGGTCCTACAATTCAAATGATTATCATAATTGATGTACAAATTTAAATTAAATTCTGTGAAAAATATGAAAGTCATTGTTTGTGTATTTGAAATGTTAGGAAATTGTTGGCGAAAAAAGGAAAAGTGATTTTTAAAAGTTGAAAAAGAAGAGGATATTTACTTTAAATGACTGTAAAATTTATAAGCACTGGTATTGAGTGTAGTAATAGATTGTTTGGTCAGTCATATTATAGCCACCCGTTTCTCTTTTCCTCTCTTTAAATCTAATCAATAATAATAGGGAATTGAATCCATAAAATGATCTAAAATTGGATCCATAAAAATGACTGACAATAATAACAGTGAAATACTATATACTGTATGTTGTGTATTGAGTGCACGTCTATAGTGTCCATAACTGGTTCATTAGATATGCCTTATAATATCTAGAGTTTTTTATGGTGAATGGGCTCAGGGCGACTAATAAGACAGCCCTCTCTGTTACTGATAGACATTGATGGGTCACACACTAAGTAAACTGAATACAAAATATTGATAACAAACACATAAATAGTGTTTTGGTTGTACATTGAATTGGGACCACAAACTAAAAAGGCTATTCATTTCATCACTAATTTACTATTATTTTGTATTACAAATAATTCTACACTTTTTTTTGAACCGATTCTTCTCTTATCAATAGAAAGAAAGAAAGAGAGTAAAAGAGAGTCTGTTTTTGTTTTTAGAAGAGACTTAAATAGCAATTGTAATTCAATAGATTTGTGAGTAATTTCTCAATTGGGATCATTGATCATATAGTTGTGTGTATAAAGAAAATAGAGCTAAACAACCAATTTTTGTGATACACTTTTAGAGACAAATAAAAAACAGTTTGCAAAAGCCTATCCCCTAAAGTATAAAAGTCTTGTTTTAGACATATTTAAACCGGTATTATAAATGAGAGAGAATAGCCATTATATAAGAGATGATCTCTCTCTCTCTTTCTCTCTCTCTCTCTCTCCGCCTACGACTTTGAATTGCTTTGTAATAAGTAATCCGTTAAATATGAGTATATATATTGATAATACAGTACTAACAATAAACGCCATAAAACTCGCACATAGACCGGCCGTTCAGATACTTTTGGCCTACAATTTGCTCACACATTGCTTTATAAAGTGATTGCTGCCAATGAACCGGTCATTTGGACAGTCATTCATAAACCAAAAGAATGGTGTGGTATGTATGCCATATATAACCTATTTGTTTGGCCACACATTTCAATGTAAAGTATTATAATAGGGAGTGAATGCGTGATTATAGTTATATATGATTATAGTTGGTCTTTGATAAAAAGGGGTGTGAGTTATATGGCTGTGTGTGTGTGTGTGTGTGTGTGTGTGTGTGTGTGTGTGTGTGTGTGTGTGTGTGTGTGTGCATATAATGGCAAAATAAAAATAAAAAAGTGAGTCCAGAGGTAACACCCAATGCTCGATACATAACATCACGCAAAGCCCTTAAGGATTAAGCATATAATCTATTGACTCACGAGCTGTAAAGATACGACTCTCTAATACATAAAACTATAGATATATAAATTTATATATATATACAGTATATATAAGTATGAAAATATTAAACTCATAAACTTATATACAATATAATTGATGAGCTTTTACTCGGGAACAGGGCTTACTATTTACTCGGGTGTTGTGGGGAAAGGCATCTTTAAGGGTGGAACTCGGGCTCTATTATACAGTATAATGAAAGAATATATTTTGTAAACTTTTTTTTTGTATTTTTAAAAAATTTTATTTTCACCAAACAGTAAAATTTGTTAAAATGGTTTTGTGTGGCAAATAATTTAAGAGTTAGACAAAAACCTCCCAACACTTGGCAAACCCGACTTCAAAGTTATTTTTCAAATATTTATATATTTTCTTTTTATTTGCCTTCAAATTGACAGCTACTTTATATCACAACTCACTCACTCACTCATTCATTCATTCATTCACTCACTCACTCACTCACTCACTCACTCACTCACTCACCCACTTTTTCATCAATTTTCTTTTGATTAATAAACAATATAATAACTGTTTAAAATTCGCCGCATTTCGCAAAAAAATTGTTGGTTTATTGCAATCATTAGGTTTTAAGCAAAACAAGTTTCAACACAAACCACACAAACTTTGGTTTTAACAGTCAGTCTTAAACTCTGTAAATCCGATTAAATTGAGAGTCAATCACATTGTAGTCGTCGTCGTCGACAATGACTATATGTTTCTACATTTGACACAAATATCTAAAAAGTCGTTGAGTTTTAAATCCTTTTTACTTATGTGAAGACGTTTTTAGATAAAAGTGCAAACAATTGTTTGCAAACTTTAATAATATTAAACAATGTTCAAGAATTTTTATAAACCGTTTTCAAGTTTTAAGATAGAAAAATAATTTAATGCTAATAAATGAAATCAAAAAAAATCTGCTTTATTATCATTTGAAATTGAATTGAATTATTAATTTTTTTATATAATAAAGTTACAAAAATTTATTTTTAAGTTAATACTAATACATAAAAATTCATTTACAATCAGATTAAACAAATAAAAAAGATAACATTTAATTTCAGGAAAATATTTATGAGAAAAATTTATACCTAAAAACTGATTACTGATACCAAATTATCTAATAAAATGTCTCGCAGTTAAAATTAAAACAATTTTATAGTTTTAAAATAATTTATTTTATTTAATTGCATTGTTTTTCTGACAACTTGTAGTTAGTATTTATTTTAAAGAAAAAATATATATTTATTTGTTTTGTAGGCAAACGTTTGCACTCATATTTGGTGACTTTCGACAGTCATAACTGTGGCCTCGGGTTGTGTTTCAAGAAAAAGTAATCCTAAAAACAAAAATTTATTGCAATTCATTATTTATTTTCACATACATTTTATTTATTTTTATAATATTAATAATTTATTATAATATAAGTTATCATATTTATTATGTGAATTATTTTGCACATTAGTTTTTATCTGAAAAGTTGCCAAAAATAAAGTTAATTACTACATATCAATATATATAACTATATTTGAAACTTTTATAATAAATTAAACCTTCAATTTTATTGTATTAACTCACATTATTTATTATATATAAATTATATATTTTTTATTGTTAACTTAGAATTGTGTCAATTTATTAATGATATCGACTAAACAACAAAAATCAAACCATACAATTGATAAGAAAATTGTCAGAAAAATTAACAATAAATCATATTTTATCCAATAATATATATTTTCATTTCATTTCAAACAAACTAACTCAAAACTTTATCATCCATTAAGCTATTTATACAACAATTAAATTAAAATAAATTTATATATATAAAGAGAGATTTTGATAAAATATTGTTTATAATTATAAAATAATGTTTGCAAAACTTTTTTTTAAACAAAACAAAATACGAGAATCTTGTGATAAACCAACCAAAAAATCAAACAAAATGTAAATACAATTATCTACCAAAAATTCACTGTTAAAATATAGCACAGGGAGACTACGGCACTCACCAACAAACAAACAAACAAAAATGATATATCCATTCAAGCATCACAATCAATGTGTAAGCATTTAAATATAGCCGAAAAAACTACAAGTTTTGGTTTAACATTTCAATGGCATTGTTGCCATCAAATTGACAGCACATAGATATAGACATCCTTTTTAATGTCTTCACATATATTAATACAATGTCAGCGCACATACAGCTTGTATACCAATATAACTGTCGTCTCTTTGACTTTATGTCCATTTTATGTTAGTTTCAAATACAAAGATCTTTCAAAAAATATTTTTTTTGTAACATTTTTTGGTATATCAATGAAAATTCAATTTTTATAAAAAAAATTGTGAGTAAAAGAAAAATTCAATTTACACTCAAAATATTACTATAATATAAAAAAGTTATAAAAATCTCTTTTCCTAACACTAAAAATTTGGTTTAAATTATTGTTAGTAAATTTTTTTTATAAAAAAATGCTTTATTAAATTATCATAACTATAATAAATACTAAATTAAATTTATTAATATTATAACGTGATAAAAATAATATAAAATATTATGATTTTTTGGGTTAATTTAATTTTAGTAATTAAATGTAAAGTAGACCATTTGCTAAACCAAATTATATAATTAATTATACAATATAAATGTACCAGGATTTTAAATATTTTATTTTTTAAAACATTTTCTATTAATTTTTTGAAATGGATATATTATAAAATTATTTATTTATTTTTATTAAAAAAGTTAAATTATAATTAATTTTATTGATTAATAAGATTATAAAAATAATTGTAAATAAAAAATATAATAAATAAAAAATATAATAAATAAAAAAGTATTAAATTATTTTTTCTGAATTATTGCTTTAATTATGTTTAATATTCTGTATTTGTACCGTTATTTATGTTGAGAAATAATAAATATATAAAAATAAATTTAATTATATTATTTAATAATTTCTTATTATACTAATTATGAATGTCTTAATTTTTTATTTTTAATAACTTGTAATTTAGATTTTAATTTGATTAAAGCTGTAATTTAGCATTTAAGATAAAATAATTTTTGTTTTAGTTAATAAAAAAATATAATAAAAATTTTCAGTTCGACTTTTTTATAATTAAAAAATATCTTTATTTGTAATTAATAATTTTAAGTAAATAATTATTGATATTGTAATACATTATTTTTGATTAATAATATTTGTAATAAAACTATTGTTGATGACTAACATCTAATTTTTATATAATAATTTTATATCTAAAAGTATGTCATTTCACAAAAAAATGAACTCATCTTAATATACATATATTTAACATTTAAATAACTGAACTATTTTTTATATGTATAGAAATATTTAAAAATAGTTAATATTTATCAAGTATTATAAACATTTTATTCACATATAATTTTAAAAGCAATTCCTGACATATTATCATAATTTTAATACATATATAATATCGGTTTTTTTTAATACAAATAACTTAAAAAAAACAAAGTTATTTAGTTTTACAAAAGAGTTTCTTAAAATTTAAATTCAATTGTTTAAAGAAAAACAACAAAAACATAAAAACATGTTTTGCATTCTTGACTTTACTTTCTATCGACTAATTTGAAACAAAATTTTATATTTTTCATTCAATAGTCGACACTCTAAATAGACTAAAAACAAAATTTCTATATATATTTATAATGCATTTTTGTGGCACAAGAGTCGAGTGAAACCCATAAAATAAAAACTGTTTGCCATTCATAAGCAAACTTTGGGATCCAACGACTTTAAATGCAGAGCAAAAAATAAAGGCCACAAAATTTTATCTCAATTTTGTTGATTCAATTTTTTTTGTTGGGTTCACTCGTTATATTACACACATATAACATAAAATATAATAATACTCTTATGTTTCATAAAATTCACTTTAAATTGTTTTGAATTTTTTTAAAACTTTAATTCAATTAAGTTTTATAACTAAATTCAATTTTTATTTTTGTACCAAAAATTACAGACACTCATGAATATATACATATCTATTGATATATAATAATACAGTGTTATAACATTAATCAAGAAACAAAAATCCACCAAAAAACTATAAAAAATTATTTTATTGAGATTTTAATTTTTATTCAAAAAGGGTTTATAATGTGTTCATAATTTTTTATATTGTATAAAATAACTATTATTGTTGTTAAAAAATATCAGTTAAAAAATTATATATAAAAATATTCAAAATAAAATTTTATTTTTTAACAAATTATGATAAGAAAAATTTACATATGCATATAAAATATATGATATACAAAAATATTAAAAACCCATGAGAAAAAATAACTCTAGTTTAAGAGATAATAAAATTAAATTTACTTTTATAAAAATAAATAATTTTATAGATATAAATGTAAAACATGTGAATACTTTAGAATAAATCTAGTTTACAATTAATATTATGAATAATAAAAAGTAAAATATGAAAATAATATTTAATATGTTTTTGTTGTTGAATATATTGAAAAAATAGAAATAAAAAATTATTATTAAATAATGCAAAAATAAAACAAATATTTCAAAAATACTATTATATACATATAATACTAATATACATATTGATGATTATACGTTATGATTATACATATTGTACTGTATACTCTAGTTTTAAACCGCGCTTTAAATATATTGTGGTCTTAAAGAGTTATTTTGAATCCAAACTATTAAATCTTGTATTGCAAAACACAAACTCTCTCTCTCTCTCTCTCTCTCTCTCTCTCTCTATTACACACACACATACATACATACAGTCACTCATTCACTAAACTTTTCACTTTTACTATCGCTCACAATCTCTCTATTTTTTGATAGAAAATACATTTCCATTGCGACCGTTAAGTTAAGCGAAAACATTATTTATACCACATTTTATATGAGATTTATTTTCTGATTATAGTTTTTATGACTTTTTCTCATAAATGCACAAACAATACAAAAGGATAATCCATTGTATGGTTTATATTGTATATATATATCAATTGGCACAGCCATTATGGGGTCTCCAACTATATATAACATTCAAAAGCAATTGTTTTGCTATCAATTGCCAATCTTAAAGTCTATTACTATTATCACAGTTGTCCCTAATTTTTTGCCCTTTCCTTTACTGTAGTAAAGTAGACACAAAGTAAAGTTATAGAGAAATAACTTGAGACTAATTTTTCTATTTTTTGGTGCAATATTTGTGACAATATATATATATATTGTATATTGAATTTATGCACAACAATAGCAAGAATAACCGAAACAATTGTTTTTATAAAAGTAAAACATTTTTATTATTTAGTGTAATATATAATTAATTTATAAGATTTTACTTATTATTTTTTCCTGAATATATATTCAATAATATATATAATTTATATAAAATAAGTTCATTCTTTATAAACACTAATAAACAAATTGTATTTCAATAAAATATTAAAAGTGCAATAAAAATGAATTATTTAAAAATATAAATTTTGAGCAATTATTTTATTTATATGTCAATTGAGAATTTACATAATTTAATTTATATAATCTATCTAGTTTATAATTGGTCAACTTGCAATGTTAATTTATAACAAAATATTTTTTATTATCATATTAACGACGTTTAAATGAAGTTATCTTGATTTTGTTGTATTAAAATTTAGTTGGCGTAAAGATATTTTAGTATATTTATATTAAGAAAGTTTCAAATTTCTAACTTTAAAGTTTATTTAATTGCAAACAATAAAATTTTCTACATTTAATAGTTTGAATGAATTACAAACAAGAGGTAATGAGAGGTAAAAATTATTAGAGAGAGAGAGAGAGAGAGAGAGAGATTGTTTATTTTGTTGTGTATATATTGAATTGCTTTTTCGGGGGTTTTTTGAGATACATTAATAAATGATGCGTTCATTTATTGTGTATTTCATAGACTGTATATATATATAATATAAAAGCATCTGATCTCTCTCTCCTTTGGCAAACATTTCTATCATTTAAATGTAAAGTTTGTATTTAATGTTTTTGTTTCAATTTCAAATAAAACTATTACTGCATTTATTTTTCGTAAGTGTTTTATGCGTTTATATATTTATATTCAATTTATAAACTGTATTTAACTATTTATATGTTTAGTTCATAGAAGATAATTCAGACACTTTTTGATGTTAGAATTTATATACTACTTATCAAAATAAATGCAAATTGAATATATTTTTTATATATATACAGTTATATATTGTAATAATATTATTATTAAAGCATTATTATTCTATGGTATAATATCTTAAATGTTTTTTGTGTGTTGTATAGAATTGAATAGCTATTCAATGAAATAATGACAAATAGACTATAAGTAAAGTTAATGTTATTTTCAAAATTGCATTTTATTAAAGATAATGTTAGGAATTTATTGTTTAGTTATACTGTACTGTATTATATAGAGACTATAATACAGTAATACATAGAGTATACTATATTTTGGTGCCTTTCATGGCATCATTTATTAAAGACTCGATTCAAATGCAAGTCATAATTATGAGTGCCGTTATATTCCGTCCCTTATATACTGCATAAACTGTAGTACCAGTATATGTATATATAAGGCATAGTAATGTATTATACGGGCATTACTTCCAATCTAATGCCTTACAATACAGTGTTTTAGTTATTGTTGTATTGATAAAACATTTACGAGACATTGTGTTCCGTTAGAAAAATTTGTAAAACAATTTTCTAATATCAATATATACATTACACTGTATATTAGTTATACCATATATTATAAAATATGGTGTATATATATAATATATTATGCATACATATATACATTAGATATTGAATGCTTAAAACAAAATTCATGAAAAATAACAGTTGACTTACTTTTAACGTACAGTTAAATATAAATAACAAAAATGAGAGAATAGTAGTAAATGATGGTTTTGCTGACCTTTCAATCAAATTCATCAATTATATTGTATTTCACTAAATATTGTCAACTTTATGGATAAAGCTGTTAACGCAGGCTGTCGTAGCTCTAAATAAATTAGATCTCTATTAAAAAGTTAGAAAACTTTTCAACTATAAAATCTATATAAAACTAATGTCAATATTTTATATGTATGTTTAAAAATTTTTGCCAAACATTTTTTTATAAATTTTACTTTAAAATAAATGAGCATTTTATTAATATTGCTTATATATATATATATACAATATATATATATATATATATATATATATATATATATATATATATATATATATATATATTATAAATATGAAATTCATATGAATACACTTATACTTAACTTATTTAAGCTTAAGCATTTAAAGTATAAATATTATATTTATATATATATATATATGGTTTATTATAATATATAATATTTAGATAAAAGTCTAAACATTTTATATAAAATAGTGCTCTAAAATATAATAAATATTACTTTATATTGTTTTTTAAATTCTCAGAAAAGAAATATGTTTTATATATTTTATTACATTACAATATATAGATTTTGTAAATTTATATATATTTATATATATATAAAGTACAATATACTGTATAATATACAGTGTATATGCTTACAAATCAATGGATGTTAAAACTCACAAATATTATCGTTCAGATACTATTTGTATTTTATTTTGCAATAATTTTTTTGTTTTTATACTTAATATATTTATTTTGTTAATTATTTTTAATATTCACACACGCTATTGCATATATTATTTATTTTTTTGAATTATTTTCATAATTTACACTTTAATAAAACATAATTTAATTTGTTTAATTTAATAAAGCTAAAAGTTATTTATTTTAATTAGCAACATTTTCTATAACGATTAGCAAATTTTTTGGTTATATTATTTAATTTAATAACTATTATTATACACTGTATATAAGCAATAGTTTTAATATTTGTTTATAAATTACAAACATGAAATAATTCAAATTATGCTTCACTTACTTGATATATATGTATTTTATTTATGCAAATAAAGATCATAATTAAGTCATCAAATTTTTTAATAAAAATTATTATTATTATTATAAATTAATCAAACAAAATATGTTACTAAATGGTGTGTCTAAAAATTAAAAAAATTGTTTAAAATATAAATCTTATTTAAAATGCTTAATAATATATTTTACTATTTTTCTTCAGAGAAATTAAAAGTTAATAAATTGTGTGCAAAACTTATGTGTCATTTGACTTTTAGTTGAGAAAAATGAAATACATTTTTGTGAATACAAAACTTTCCGGTATTTTTAAAAATAGGTTTTGATATTAACGGCTAATCAATCATATTTTTGGATGATTTTAATTTTTAATTTATAGTCGCTTTTCTGACTGTTATGTAAAGCTAAACACACACAACCAGCACATTATTGTTTGCAATTATTTGATATTTGCTTATACATACATACATATATATATATATATTTATTTATATAGAAATTTTCGATAACACAAATATAATCGTATATATTATATGCATATGATGTATATATTAATATATATATATATTGATAATATATGGAAAAATAATGCACAAGTTTAGGTATATTTCAATAAACTTATTATTAAAGTAGTTTGATTGATGGCTAATATATAATACAATTTCTCATTTTCTCTTTCATTGTTCACTCACTCTAAGTTATTCATCAAATAATAAATTATTTTAAATATATATTTTTTGCTGTATATATGTCTGTTAAGTTCGTTTGGTAGGAAAGAAAAAAAACAGTGACAGAAATTATTGTGTGAATTGAGATCTACACACACATTGAAAAATGCACATAAATTTTAATACATTACAGGCATATAATTTATAGTTGTTTTTTACAGACACATACACATACTTGTATGTCAAGCCATTGTTGTTGTACTAAGAAAATTGTATGGCATTTGTTATGCAATAGGTCTCTCTCTCTCTTTCTCTCTCTTTCTTTTATATACATATATTAAGTGGCATTTTTGTATACTGTTTTTACTTAACTATCCAAATGAATGTTGATGTAGAATCCCTGTCCTCAGGAGATGTCACATGTATTTGATTGGAGACAAAAAAGGTGTTTCACATATAAATGATATCATAAGACAAAACAACTGAAAAACATAACCAAAAGAAAATAATAATAATAATAAACAAATACATTGTACACAAACTCTTTATTATCTCTAATACTAAGCATATTATTATTATTATGACTACATTTATTATTATTATTATATATACTGTATATATATTGTATAATCTGAGACAAAAGTGTTTGACCCGGATTTTTGTCTATAACATTAAAAGTTATAAAATTAAAGTATTATATTTTTTTGGTACTATGGAATTGTGGAACGGATGTTATAGTATTAACACATTTTGTAAATTACAATTCTGGGAATATTGAGATTCTGTAAAATGCATGATATAATAGATAACAAATAATTTAATAGTTGTTTCATGTTTTTTAAGTCTATATAAAATATATTCTAATTATGACTTTTAGTAAGTAATTAATCTTTTGTTATGAGAGTTGATTACTATTTGTATATATATGTAATAATATATTTATTTGCAATTTTTAATTATGATGTTAAGTTTTTGAGATATTAAAATGAAAAATATTAGTATTAGAATTTTATATGACCAAATTATTTAATTGGAAATGTTTTTCTTTAATATCTCAAAAACTTAACATCATAATTAAAATTTTCAAATAAAATAATTATTTTATATAAAATAAATAGAAATTGACTAATCTTATGACAAAATACCTTAGCATTATTATTTTAAACCATATTTAATTTTTACAATATTTACATTTATGAATTTTTATTGAATTACATTAGATTATTTAAATCCTGAAACATGTATCAAATGAATTTTTATCTAATATATTACTTTTAAAATTATAGCCATAAAAACCGTGTCAATCACTTTTGTCACAGTTTTATATCAGTGAATATATAGAACTTATTGTTAACACTTAATAAAAACAATAATATGAAAAAATATTAATATCTTGTATACAAATTAAGTAACACAATCACAGAATTGCTGTTTTGCTGTTTTATTTGTATGTCATTTATATATCATATTAATTGTTATATCAGAAAAATATAATAAAATTATGATTGCATTAAGTGATAACATTTTTTGCGCAATAGTTAGTAATTGATATTAAATACATTATGTTTATTACATATTGTTATTATTGACAATATTGTTTGCATATATTTTATTATTTAGTATTTGTAATTTTTTTTTGTATTTATGTTATGCTATAAATTATAAAAAATAATTAACATTAATGTTTTTGACTTAATAACAAAACTTATTGAATAATTATTGCCACGAATAACATACTGTGTCTTACAAAACAAGTTTGTTATCATTTTTCTAATTTAACGAAACATATACACAATATTTATATATAAATATTTATACCAAACAGACATTTAAAGACCACTACAACTGTGTTAATCTAACGACTCATAAACATTAGATACTGTATATGAAAGTGAAATCAAGAAATTTCTGATATAATTATTTTATGAATCGTATGACTTAACCGAATGATGCCTTCATTTAATTTAATATACAGTATATTATATTAGTATTTACTGTATGTTAGTTACATAAGATATTTAATACAATAGTATATATTATAGTATTTTGGTGAGTGTTTTGTAAATAATAGCCTTTGATTGATTCAATTGTACGATTATTATTATTATTATTATTATTAGTGTGTGTTAATATTAATTAATATTAAATTGTAATATAAAATAAGATGGTAACATTAATAAAAATTATATATAGATACTAATAATGTACAGTAATTTATTTATAATGTATAATTTATACTGTATTATGCATTGGTTAAACTATTATTAAACGACAAACATTGTGCATATATATAGAATTGATACAAAAATTGTAATTGAAAACAACTTATAGTCAAAGAATATATAAAAAAAAATTATCATAAATTTATATTAAAGATATATCTGTAGGCAAAATAATCAGTTATTGTTAAATATTTTGTAATAAATTTTTATATGCATAAAAAAAATTCATTCTATTTTTAACAAGTAACATTTATATTAAAATTTATTTTATACAATATATAACTATTGTTATTATATTGATATATATGTATATTAATATAGATATATAAACTTTAAAATCATTTTATATATTTTACATTTTAAGTTAACATTTTTATTATTTATATTAATAATTTTTGATATCACAGTATATATATATATATTATACACACACAACTTATACAATAATTTATTTAAATTATAGCAAATCTATACATTTGTTACAGTGTATATCTCGACAAATATTAGCAAAAATATAATGAAAAATGTCAGACAAATAAATTGCTATTAGTATAACAGATAAATACACAAAAAAAGTTATATATCTTATGCACTATATAATGAATTGTTATATGTATTATTTGTTGAACAATCAAAAGTGAATTTCTAAAAAGACATTTTATTTTCAATCAAAACATTAATTATTAATAACTATAAAAATATTTATACATTATATATATATATATATAATAAAAAATTATTTAAACATAAATATATATATATAACTTATATAATATTAAAAAGCGTGAAAACATATGTTTTTGACAAAATAGTTTTAAATAACGAGGTCTAACAATTTATTTAATACATATATTATATTTAAACATTTATAGAAATACAAATATTTTTCGATTATATTTTATTGTGAACTTAGATTTTTGTTCATAATTATACAATATATTACAATAGTATTTTCAATTTACACTATATATTTAAATATATACTGTAATATTGTATATAAATATATATAAATTATATTTTAAACCATAAATACCAATATTATTTATATATTTCATACATTGTATCAAATACAGAGTAATTTAAAATTCAATACAATTGTCTAATGAAATGCTTTTCAATCACTGATTGCTATAACAATATAGTTTGTATAGAAAGGCTTTAAAAACTTTTTCTGTGACATGAAATCGCTATTACATGAAAGTGACATTAAATTGAACTCAAAATACAAGACTTTTTTTAAACAAAAATCATTCATTTCTCTGGAGAGAAACCTTAAAGTTAGGCACATATTATATATTACAGGTATATAATGTAAATGCAATATATATATATGATATAACACTATACTATAAAATAATTCATATAAAAATTGCTAAGTATTAGATATACAAATAATAATGAAATGATTTTTATCGGATTTCAATTTTTAAAACTGATTTCAATTTATACTTTGATTCATACAATATATATGTTTTTTCAAAAATTCGTTTACATTATTGAAGTCACAAAATGAAGATAGTATTGGGATTTACTCTCTTTCTTTCTTTCTCTCTCTCTCTCTCTCTCTCTCTCTCTCTCTCTCTCTCTCTCTCTCGGCTGGGTGTTTGTCATTGAAAAGTTTAAACAAATACAATTAATTTATATATTTTTGAATAAAAATACAGTTATTTAGTTATAATGTAATGTTTTTATTAAATATTTTACAATTGTATACAATTGAAAATATAATAATTAAATAAATTTATTTATTTTTTATAAACTACATTTGTAAATAATGAATTTCAATTAAGAAACATCAATCATAAATTAATGTACAATATTATTAACTTTATAAATATTTCGATAAATCATATAATTAAAGTTAATAGCAATACATGGTATCTATAAATAACTTAAAACACATAATCTAATTCTGAGAAAAAATTATTATTTACTTATATCTAATTTATTATAGATATTATTGATTATTATTTATTATGGTTTATTTATATAATATCTATATGTAAGTAAAAATACAATACTATTCTAAAGGTTAAAGTTAACTAACGATGCAAACATCAAATCATTGATCAAAAAAATGCAATTAGTTTAGTTTGAAACTAATTCTAAGTAAATTACTGCTAATCATATTAAATACAAATGATTGAAATCAAAATAAATATAATTAACTAAATTTAGATCAATATTTTCTATATGATATTATAAAATTGTAAACATTAAAAATATTATTTTGTAAATTTATGATATTTTCATTTAATTTTTATTTAAAAAATTCAAAATTGTATAAAAACTAATAAATTGATTAAAGCGTTATTACTTGTTATTTATCATATGTACAATAAATAAAACTTTTCATAAACATTTCAATAATATTTTTGTAAGTTTTAATCTAAAATAAAATAGTTAAATTTTATAACTAGTATAACAGTATAGTTATACAGTATATGTGCATATAATTTATATATATATATAAGATAAAAAGGGAGAGAGAGAGCACATTAATGTTTAACAAATGTATTGCTCGCCAACTCACTGATGAATGTCTTTTGGGAGCACACATACCAACACTGAAAATAGTCTCAATTTAGGTCCATTACAACTGTCCAAGTATTACAACTACAACCAGCACTGGATATGCATAGTATATACCATTGACTAAGTTATACATCAAGCATAACATTACTGTATTTTGAGTACACATCGAGTGAGGGGACAACACATCGGGACAATCAATACAATGAATAAATAAATGATTGAAGAATCGAGAAAATCAATTAACTGTTCGTTAACTCTGTTAACTGTTGTGTGACTTGTATTAGGACTATGAGTATACAAATACTTTATATCAGTATATATATAATACACTACTGAAACACTAATATATGATGACTCTATAATTTGTGACTATTTCTGGACATTTCAATTATAGCAGAATATTAAAGTAAAATTATAAAATCTAATAGTTTTGAAAATAATAGTTTTAAATAAAAATATAAAAATAATAGTATTTAAGTGTTATTAGTATATAAAAAATAAGTTAAATTAGTTTAAACAAAAATTATCAAGTATTTTATTCAAGTAAACAGCATTACGAGTCTTATCTGGACACATACCTATCATATTAATGGGTGGACATTGAATATCTAGAGTGAGTAAAGCTAACAGTGCTCTTAAAAAAGATAAGGAAGAGAGAAATCAAACACTTAAAGCAAAAGTTGTCTTAATTGCTAAGTTATAGCTTATATATGTTACGTATAATAACTATAACTATTAAATGTATTTACTGTATGTATGTGTTTGTTGTTGTGACTCTTTTTTTTTGCCTTACAGTTGCTTACAGTTCAGCGACAAATATTTAGTTTTATCTCTCTTTCTCTCTCTCGATCTCTCTCTCTCTCTCTCTCTCTCTCTCTCTCTCTCTCTCTCTCTTGATGTATGCGTTTGTATTAAAACAGAAATGCCAAAAATGCTAAATTTGGTTTTCAATTGAATATATTATATTTTAATCTTTATACTGTATTTTATTATATTATAACTTAAAGCTAACCTGTATCACAAACATGTCACTTACACCCATACAACTGATACATTGAAATGCTTTTTACAATTTTTTGTTGTGTGTTCAACGAGAAGTCGTATAAATTGAGTCAAAATGTGTTGAAAGAAATAGTAAAAAACATATAATCAAATGGTATTATATTCAATATTATTATTTAATATAATGTATTGTTCAATGCATTGATAGTATCGGATAATATCATAGAGAGAATGTGTTGAAAATAGGGACACAATTGTGTGTCGATATAGATATGTGTAATAATAACTTATTTTAGATGCCATTTGGTCTGCTAATCAATAATCATATTTATAACACGTATGTGGCCACACACACACATACAAACACACACACACAACACACACACACACATACATACACACACATACAAACACACACACACACACACATACATACACACACATACACATCTACTCACTCACTTTAATTGTACGTAACTTTTTCTGACACCAACACACACACACACACATACACGCAGTGTGTTTGCCATCAAAATTATAGTTACAATAGATTGTCGGTCGAAGTGTCTCATTGTTTGCCATTAGTTTGTTGTCAATTCCTTCAAAATGCTTACACACTATCAGCTATTAAATGAGTGATCAGTGTTTTATTGATAGCGATTTAGTAAAAACATTATTTTTTGGGGTGAATTCAATAAATTCATTTCCAATGTATTGTTATTATAGTTGAATCACTAACTTGTAAATGCAATCATATATATAAATCTTTTTGATTACTGTCATGACAAATAAATTTTATTTAATTATTTTATTGTGTATTTCAATGTATTATTGCATGTTATATCATCGGTTTATATAACAAATAATTT
Source organism: Oppia nitens (assembly GCF_028296485.1). Taxonomy (NCBI): domain Eukaryota; kingdom Metazoa; phylum Arthropoda; class Arachnida; order Sarcoptiformes; family Oppiidae; genus Oppia; species Oppia nitens. The sequence continues at coordinate 1,566,315 of NW_026533252.1, read as the reverse complement.
TAATTTCTAGTATTTCATGTAATAAGCTTTAATTATGCAATTATTTAAATATATAACGATTTTTGTGTTTTACGACTATAATAATAAAAATTAGGTCATTACGATATAATTAACCTTTTGATATCAATATTATATCTATTATGAAAAAAATATTAAAAACTTTTAACATTTGTGTTGTAATACTTGATTATATCAAGTTTAGAAATATTTGCATTACAAATTGTCTTAATTACAAAAACAATAATTATTAATATTATATACAATGTTATATAAAATGCAAATATATTAAAATAATAATAATAATAATACTATATAAAGAACACTTAAAACAATAATTTAGATACTAATTGCAATACATTTTCCAGTTAAATATAATTACAAATGAAATAAATGTTAACTAATTTGATGAGCGGTTGTCTAACATATAATACACAGCTTTAAGTTATACTGTTTTCTATGATATATACTTAACTGAAAGTATGCTTAACTGTAACTAAGATATGTAGAGAGAGAGAGAGAGAGAGAGAGAGAGAGAGAGAGAGAGAGAGAGAGAGAGTATGTAGTAAATTATATTATATATAAACTCAGTGTTTCTCAATGTTATTGCTGTTTATTCATGAATTTTATCTCAAATCAAATTAATTCAATTCTTCTCCTATCTGTCTAAGAAATACATATAATTTATATAAATAGTGTTAAGTAAATAGAAATTTCCTCATTTGAAAATTACTAAAAATTCTATAATATATTATATTAAGTAATATTAATTTCACAACATAATATTATTACTATTAAAAACTACAGATATTTTATATAATTATATTATTGTTTAACTAATGAGAAAATTGATCAATTTTTTTATTCGTACATCAATGTAATTTAAAAGCATAAGTGAATTGCATATTTATAATATAATATTAATTGTTAGATATCATATTTTATAACAGTAATTATATTATGAAAATTTAGTATTACAAAAATATTTTTCAGAAATTTTATAATAATTTTTTAACTTGAATACAGATAGTTAAGTATATATACCAAGCAATAAATGCAATGAAAAACTAAAAAATATAATTCAATTTTATGTATAAATTGCGAATCCATGAGAGCAACGGTTTCTCAAACAGATTATGTCTTTGAATATTTATAACATCCGACGAGTGAATAAACATTTTAAATTATTTTTAAAAATTTATAAATTTTATAATATATATATTATTTTATTCAATGACTATATTTTTAACGGAACCAATATTTGCATATAATCTATGCATACATATTTATATTGCATATATATTATGTATGATATATAATAAAACATTATGAAAGTTAGTCCAATATATTTAGCATAATATTGTTAGATTTTTTAACAGACAGACACTGTAAATCAAGTCAATTCAAATTATTGTAATAATAATATTATAAAAATAAATAGTTTATCTCTCTCTCTCTCTCTCTCTCTCTCTCTCTCTCTCTCTMTTTTATTTATTTAATAATCAAATAAATGAAATGCATATAGAGTTCATTTGGCAACACAACTATACAATTATTATATAATATATAAACTTCTGTTTATATAATAAATAGTATATATGAATGAATGAATAATCAAAATAATTGCTTTCATAGCATTTGATTCAATTAAGATGTGCACTCATATAAATTTAAGACATTATACCGTATACGTACTGTATGTATAATGTGTGTGTGTGTGTGTGTGTGTGTGTGTGTGTGGACGTTTTCTTAATTTAAACAAATTAAATAAGATATTGAGATTAAAAATAAGATTTAATTATACCCAACCAACAGGGATATAGCATTTTATATACTTTATTATTGACTTCAATACTTTTGAAAATTTAAGCTTTTAATTAAAAATATATCCAAATATGCAAAATATAAATTATATAACTTATATTGAAAGTTGCTTAAATTGTTAAAATATTGTTAATTGTAATGATTTTATATAAACATTTACAATAGTACTATATTTTATTTTCAGCTAATTATATGTAAATTTACAATTCTATAGCACAAAAATCTTTTAAAAAATTTGCCGAAAGCTCTCATAATATTTGTATAAATTATGTAAACATTGTAAACAAAGTAATCAAAAAAATAAAATACTAAGTCATTTGAAATTTATGGGTATTTATAAACATTGCGATAATAGGGAAATAGAGAAAACAAAATTCAAATATAATGTACTTTATATAGATATCTAATATTTCGTGAAATAGTTTAACAAAACAAATATGTGTTGAGTGATAAAAATAATTGAATTCTTATAACATTTTTTTAAAAATGATAACAATATATTTACTATTAATGGAAGCGAAGAGAGAGAGAGAGAGAGAGAGAGAGAGAGAGAGTTTGAGGAAAAGTAAGCGATAAAAACGAGATGTGATTTAGAAACATATTTTACAGACATATCATATCATATCGATTGAGGAAATAAGTCTTAAACTTTGCCGAAAAAATTGTTATGATTTTTATGGCTTTAATTTTTTTCTTCTATACTATTCATCAGGAAATAGAAAATTTTGTTAGATTACTATTGAAAATATTATATACAGTATATTATATATTTCTGATAAATTTATTTTTAGGCTTAAAATTTTCATAAACTAATTTATAACAAATAATAAGCATTGGTCACAAATACACAAAGCAATATATTATTTATAATATATATATAAATTTATATATATATTGTTAAGAGTCGAAATCGTTTTGCTTATGATTTTGACAATATTTATGACAAATCAACAAAATTATGCAAATTTTCTTCACAGCACACAAAATGTTTTGTCAAAAATGAGTTTTTGATTTAAATTTGATTTGCATTTACATGTAAAACATAATCTAAAACATCATATTTATGTAAATGCCATTACATACAAATTCATAAATCATTTTAATAAATCTGATAATTGTCAAAACATATAGATATATGTAAGATATAAAATTAATATATAGAAAATTATAAATGTTTCTCTATATTAATATTTTTAAATATTATATAATATTATATAATCTCTATATAAAAATTTTGTGTAGTTTTTAAAAATGCATTATTAAAATACAAAATAAATATTATAATTATATTAATATATTATTTTTATTATTATTAAGTATGTTATACGGTATAGTGTAGATTATATATAAAATTAAATAATTTATTTAAAATAATAAATTATATAAGTTAATTTAATTTAAAAGTTTTATAGTAAATTAATTTGTACAAAAAAAATATTTTTTATATAAATTTATGAATTTGGGTGTAGTCTAATAGAGAAAATTATCTTACAAACTATTTTATATAATTAGTAAAAATAGTCAAAAATAAAAATAATGCTATAATAAAATTAATTTTAAAAGTGTTATAAATTAAATTATAATCGCAAAAATTTATATTAGTTAGCAAGGATATATAAACAAACAAATACTATTATTATTATTATTATTACTACTACTACTACTACTACTACTACTACTACTACTACTAATAATAATAATAATAATAATAATAATAATAATAATAATAATAAAGAGTAAATGTGAAAATAGCTTATGTATGGCTAACAAACTAATCGTTAATTGAATTGATTGATGAAAACAGCATAAACAGTGCCCAACAATACCCGGTATATAATTAATCATATTTTCAGATCCATTAGACTAAATGACTCACTTTTTTCGTCTAAATCGACATTTACTTTCCTTTTTTTATTATTATTATTATTATTATTATTTAATTCAATGTTACAAATGCTAATGACTTTGAATTTTTGTTTAAAAAAATTGAGATTCATTTATAGCACTTCTTTTATACCTTTTATTTGTGTGTAAATTCAGAGAAAATTAATCACAATTTTTTTTTAAATAACGGGAAAAATGTTTTTTTTCTGTATAATAATTTTAACAACAAAAAATATTAACGCAAATATTCACAACGTTTAGACGATATATTATAGTAAAAACTTAATTAAATTAAGAGCTCATTAGTGTGTGTCTCCCCTTAAATGATTAAAATAATAGTAATTTTTTATTGGCAAATATTATGTAGGTATGCCATTGTGTTTATTATTAATATTTTAATAAAACAATACTATAATACACAAACACTATATATATTATATATATATATATATATATAAGATATAATAAATATGAAATTAATATTGATCGACAAATATTATAAGTCCGGGTCATTCAAGTATAAGTTATATATCATAGTATATGGTAAACGATTATCACATTTCGCGTGTTTGCCACTCATTTAGAGACTCAGTTAGATGTGTGCCCTTTCCATCAGTTAGATAGATATATGGTATATATCCCCCAAAAAACAGTGTGTGTGTGTGTGTGTGTGTGTGTGTGTGTGTGTGTGTGTGTGTGTGTGTGTGTGTATGTGATAATGTTTACATTTCATGATTAGACAATCATATTTTTTATTGATCCCCCGGTACTATACATACACACATACTCTACCATTAGTGCAATTTTCGCCAACAAAATAATAATAATAATAATATACACACATCCCATAAAATGCATTACCCCATCCTATATATATATATATATATATACTATATTGAAAAATCGTATATCAAAATCATTTTTGTTTTATTTAACTATCATCATATAAGATAAAAAAATATGACAATTTTATATTAATTTCAATTTATAGCAAAATAATATTATTGTTTTTATTTTTAGTTTAGCCTAGAAAATTATATAACATTTTATTATCGCTACTAAACTGACATTTTTACTTGTAATAATAATATATTGTAGTAAATTGTAGTAAATTGTAGAAAATTGTAGAAAATTGTATAATAATAATAATATTTTATATTTTATACGTAATGTACTCAAATGTATCCATTTTAAAAAATGATTTTTTGTTATCAAATTTTACTAAATAAATAAATTTTAATATGAATTAAACAGCTATTAGTGAATATTATAAAATTGAAAGATATAATACAAAAATATATTTATTTTATTATATATATAAATAATAAAATATTTTTAATATTCAGGATTTGTAAAACAAATATTAAATATTAGACATACATATAATTAGCTAAATTTTATTGAACTAAATAATTATAAATATGTCTTATATTGTATTTAATAATAATTATTGCCATATATATAGCATATTCACAATTTTTAAAACTTGCGCTTAAATGTGATGTCATATAAAAATCACCATGGCAACACTAATATAGTATTATAATACAGTCTAATCCGATTATTATTATTACTAAAATAATTTGTGAAAATTTAATAAACTAAACAAAACTAATAATTTAATTAGTTTTTGTTATAAAAATATTTTTTAAAACTAATAAATACCATATATTAATGTAAGTATGTGTACAATGCTATGTCATAATGGCATGACTTGTGGTCTAAATACCGGCTCTTATAATACATAATACAATATATAATATACAGTACAACACAAATCTAATGGTTTTTTTTAAATACAACTATACTGTAAATAATATGATATAATATTTACTGTATAGTACACTGTATTGGTTAATAAAAACGTGTATTATATGACATGTATTGGCAATACTTTCATTACTAACCGTTTGTTTAATAAAACCTTTAGTTAATAATAATAAGACATATTTAAGTCATATATTATATGATTTTTTTATTTTGAATCTCAATATTGTGTCTCAAATAATATCACACTTTGAATCTCATTTACACACAACTCATACTAATAATAAACAATATGTAAGTATTGAATATAAATAACTATATTTGATATCTTTGACTGCATTTTGATTATAACTTATAGTTATATATGATATACTAATTGTGTTAAACAAACAAATGTTACGCAAAGTATCCGTCAAATAAAACTATAGTTTATTTTTATTAGCAAATTGTAATCAACAATGTTTGAGATATTTTTACCGGTATATTGTTATTATTATACATACAATACTGTAATTTATATATTAATTTAATATATCTATATATATGTGTGTTTACACTACACTACTGTAGAATTTTTAAGCAATTATTGTTTTATACACTAATTAATAGAGATTAACACCAATTTGTTAAGAGATTATCAAATCAATTGAATAATCAATTTTTCAATAGCAATGTCGTCTCTATGTGTAAGTTATAGGATATTAATATTTATGATTTGATAAATTTATATAATTTCATAATACTTTAATAAGACATTTGATAAAACCTTTAAAAAATACCACTAGAAATTATTATATGTATTTAAAAAAATACATTTATAGTATTAATACTATTTAGTTATACAGTAGTTATATTAATAAAATTAATTGTAAGTGTAGTGTAGTGTTGATATCAGTGTTAAAAAGAGTGATATTAAAAAAAGTAGTTTTAATACTTATATTGAAAAAAGCAATGCATTTATTCAATTCATTTTAAATTATATTTAATATTATAATATAATAAAAACTTTGTAATCCATTGAAGTCTAGGCTTAGACGGCACACAATTTGTCCACTAATCCGATCGGCGATTTGTATATCACTATACAGGACATCATACCAACCATTTGAATATCGACTGCAACAGCGGACACTTCATTGTCGTTGTGTCACTAAATTAGATAAAGTTTTTTCTTCTCAAAGATCTAATTGTTCGACTTCTTTGTTTCGATTGTCTTCTTCATTATCAATGGCCGCGTTTACTGTCAATGAGAGAGGACAGAGAAATACTGCCGATTTTCGGATATTTTATAGTAAGTATTACTTATACCAACTGTTCCTAAATATGCCAAATCATCGAAATTGATGTTAAAAGTATGTCATTTATTTTATTATAATATAAATGTATTTTTAATATATAGCCAACAAAGAGACGGGAGCGTCTATATCTCCGTGGCACGACATTCCCCTATTTGCCGATGAACCCAATCAAGTGTATAATATGGTAGTTGAGATCCCCCGATGGACTAATGCAAAGATGGAGATTGCGACCGGAGAACCATTGAATCCAATAAAACAGGACATAAAGAAAGGACAGCTAAGGTTTGTTCGCAATTGTTTTCCTCATAAGGGCTACATCTGGAACTACGGAGCAATTCCTCAGACGTGGGAAAACCCGAAACATTTGGACGAATCTACCGGTCATAAAGGCGATAACGATCCGATCGATGCCTTAGAGATTGGCTCCCGTGTGGCTCAAAGGGGTGAAGTGGTCAAAGTTAAAATACTAGGAGTTATGGCTCTTATAGATGAGGGCGAGACCGACTGGAAGGTGATATCTATTGACATTAACGATCCACTCGCTGATCAATTAAACGACATTCAAGATGTCGAGATGTTGATGCCGGGTCTCATGCGTGCCACTCACGAGTGGTTCAAGATCTACAAGATTCCCGACGGAAAGCCTCCCAATCAGTTTGCGTTCAATGGAGAGCCCAAGAATCGAGAGTTTGCAGAAAAAATTGTGTCGCAAACACACAAGCATTGGAAGGATTTGGTCGGCGGTACCGATGGCACTGAATTGTCACTGAAAAACATTACATTAGGCAATACTCACTCGATTGACGTCCAGAGTGCCGGTGCTATCGTTAATCAAAGCCAAGAGTCAACGGCTTTGCCGGAGAAACCTATCGACGATCAAACGGCTATTGATAAATGGTATTATATTACATTACCATAACTCTCTACGAACATTAACTACCGGAGCCAACACATAGTCTGTCAATTGGTGTGTTTTTTCCCAAAAAGCTAAACAAACAGTTTTTCTTATATTTTTATATGATATATATTACATCTAATATGACTTATTAGATTGTAGTTAAAAACTACTGTACTGATCATTTGCTGCGATTTTTTTAGACCAAAATAAAAATATAAATTATTAAATGAAATGAAAGGCATATATTCTTTCAACTCTCTCTCTCTCTCTCTCTCTCTCTCTCTCTCTCTCTCTCTCTCTCTGTTGATATATTCTTAGTTTTATATATGATTTTTGCGAAACATAGAGTATAAATGATAGATATTTTTAAGCCTCTATTGTATGCAATCATTTGTCAAATTTGACTTTCCTTAACAATTTGTGATTTATTTGTTACTAATTTCTATATAAAAATATATATATTTTATTACTTTTCTCATTAGTTTTTATAACAGGTTATATTAATTACTGTAATGATACAGTATTTTATATTACTATACCTAATACTGTACTGGTATTTACGTCTAGATTTTTAATTATTACAGCTATCAAAATTGATTTTTGAAATTTATCACATTTATTATTGTTTATTAGGTACTTAAAATTACAGTTGTATATAAATTAAATAGTCGATTGCCTTATATGTAAACTATTTTGCTTTTAAAATGTTTTATTTAATACATATTTCAAGTTAGTATAAATTTCTTTATTAGCTAATAATTATTATACAATATAAATAAATTGTTTGAATAGTATTTTTACTAAAATAAAGATATAGTGAAATGAAAAAACTTAATTATATACAGTCGTAAAAACAATTGAATAGTAAAGTTATCTTAAAGTTTGTTTTGAAATTTCTTTTTGTTGTTATGTTTGAATCTATTCGACCAATTATTTTTCGACTTTACTGTAGATTGCATATGATATTCAGTGATAAATAAATTGTCATTTCTGGTTACCGTTTGGTCAGTTTTCAATTTTTTGTGTTTATTTCTCTTTTTCTTTGACCTATCGATGTTGTGTTGGGAGATATGCCTCTTCCAGTGCACTCCTGATGTATCGATCGTCCGGTGCGCCGGAGTCTGTGAACTCCTTAAGCCTTCGAAAGCATTGAGTATAGTGTTGTTGTCATTTAGTCTACTAAAAGATGTCTCATTTAATATTCGCTGTTCACCAATGGATCTATTATTTAAACCATTTCTTGACGAACCAGGTTTCGGTTTTTGATGTCTTTGGTCGGCCTCGATATCACTAGAGTCTGAGCTATTGCTGACATCACGATCGTAATAAATCCATTTAATGTGTTTATTTTTATTATTATTATTAAATGTGGTCTTCAAATGAGTGGTGGGAGGAGTGGATGTGGCACTGGTTTGACTCAAATTCAGCTCATCTAATGGTTTATTAAATGATGCGCTCAAACAACTCAATTCATTACTGGAAATGCTTTTCACAAATTCATTACATAAGGCTTTTTTGTTGCAATCGTTTCTTCTTCTGTTATTATTATCTTTACTGCTATTAAAACAATGAGTTCGTCTTATAGATGACATTAGAGGGGATACTGGGCTCATATGTTTGGATATTCCTTTTATATGACATTCCTTTAGATAGGACACACAAAATAAATAAATAATTAATTAAAGGCAAACAAATAGAGTTTTTATATTTAATAGGTATTAACCAAACGGCAAACATTTGTTACATGTTTTTTGAATTAATAAATGAAAGACAAATGACTGCTCAATAGTATTAAATTATAAATAAATTTATAGATATATTTAGCCGTAAATTACTTACAAATCCAAAGTGTTTGCCAATAGCACCACAATTATAGCAACATTTCCGCAAATTCGCTGACAAATTGTTAATCACTGGATCTTGTGAAGTAAATGTCGTCTAAAAAAATATTTATAGCATTCAATCAATTAAATCCTAAGTTAAGTACAGAAAGAAAAAGAGAGACCAAATGGCAGAGAGAGAGAGAGAGAGAGAGAAAGCACTAACCGTTAAGTGATATTTTCTCCAATTATAAGTACATTGATTTGTTTTATGTCCTAATTTATTACAAACTTCACAAACCAATGCATTAACCTTAAGATTACAATAACTAGTTTTATGTTTACTCGACAGACATATGGAACAGATAATCGATTTGCACTTTTCCGAGACGTGGCCACTCTGGCCGCACATATAACAAATCGGCAATTTCTGTAATTTTTATTAAATAAATTAATTGACGATTCATTTGGTAATAAATACGATAATACCTTAGGTATTGGACAGTCTCGGGCCTGATGTCCCCTTTCTTTACAATTATTACAAAACATTTTGTTTCTGTAATATCGATTACTTCTGGTATTATTTACAAGAAGATCATTATAACTAATTCTCCACAAACTCCTGTCGCCACTCATTCTCTTGTATTGTGCTCTTTCTTCTTCACTGTCGTAATCGTCTTCATTGTAGAACTGGTCCATCGATGATGACAGTGTTGTTTCATTCAAATTACTAACATTTCCAAACGATATGTCCGACGACTTTATCGGTGAACACTTTGGTGACTGTTTTGTTGGCGAAGTCTTCTTCGGTGAGCTATATCTAATGATATCATTTCTACAATGACTTCTGTTATTATCAATTATAACGACATCGGAATCATCTGACGAGTTGTCGTTCAATTCAATTAACTCTATCTTTCGTTTAGTACAACTCATGTCTACATTATTAATCACTTCTACACCGCTGTCAATATCCTCAATGTCTTCATCCATATCATATCTTTTAGCCAAAAGTGTAAACAAATTGGTCAGCGGTTTGTTTGAACTCAATTTAAGTTCATAACTATTATTCCTATTATTATCGTTGACTTCGGACTTCGGCAGTGAAAACAATTGTCTTTTATCTATACTTTTGATTTTCTCTTCTAAACGTATCGGCAAATGACTATTATTTTCATTTAGTCGGCCATCGATTGTGTCCGCAAACGAGTGATGAATAGCTCCGTACAGTTCAACCTCGAGATCGGAACTAATTTCGTCGGAGTTATAGCGCGAACAGTCGTCACTATCGTTCAGCACATCCATTGATTGGCTGATATAAAACTGTCAACACTTTTAGTGTCCTCAATACCATTGACCGTCGGAAGTGTTGAATGTGTGACCACTGGTCTCACAAAACACGTTATCAAAACATACGATGTGTTAGATATTAATATTAAACACGTTATCCATTGATTTAATGTTGAAACTAATGTAACAATTATTTATTGACGCTATTAGTTATAAATGTTTGTCTATTGTCAACAATTATGAATATTATTTTGTACATACTTTAACCCTTTCAACTACACGCTTATTATAACTATAAATAATGTTTTAAAAGTTTATATTTTAATATTGATTATAAAATAGTTTAATTTAATTTTCAATAATTTTATGATTATTTTATTTTATTAAATCAATTAATTAATAAATTTATTTATTTATATCGTGTATTAGTGTAAAATTATTATAAATAATATTATTTGATTAATTAGTTTTAATGGATATAATGAACGTAATTAATGTTTAATATATTAAAGAGTATTGAATTGATTGTATAGTATTTGAAGAAAACCATTGAAACACAAAAGGCATTGAATTTTGGTTTTCGTTTCGCATTTGTTTCGGTCAACAGAAGACTTAAAAGGACACCAAAAGACAATGGTTTTCGATGTCAAGGAAGACGTGAAAATGAATTCACATAATATGTCTTTGAATGGCGACGGCAATGGTATTGCCATCAGAAGAGGTGTGATTGATGGCAAAAATGATTTGCTTCAGCAAATCGGCGGTCTTTATATGAATGACCAAACAAGTGATATTAAACTTAAAGTCGAGGGTCAGGTACTGCCGGCACATAAAAGCATTGTCTCCGCCAGAAGTCAGTATTTTTTTAAGCAGATCTTCGGCACCGACGGCGGTGCCGGTGATCACCGGTCAGGCAGTTCACTAAAAGGCGGTACTCTTGAGATGTTCGGCACGACTGCCAGTGCATTGAAAATGGTTCTCAAATATCTCTATTGCGGTGAACTTGTCGTCGAAGACTTGGGACTTGAAGTTATCATTGATGTCCTGACTCTTTCACATCGATGCAAACTTTTGGAAATTGTGTCCGGAATTTCCAATTATCTTAAAGACATCGTTGCCATTGATAACGTTTGGACAATCTATAGCGCAAGCAATCTCTTTGAAGAGACCAATTCGTTGGCCGAGTTTTGTCTACGATTTATGGATTCATCGGCTGTTAAACTGTTGAATCACGAGACGACTTATGCACAGACTGTCAGTAATTTCAAACTATTGATTAATCGCAAGACTTTTGACGCTCCAGAAGTGGAAAAGTTTAAAGCGGTCTACAAATGGATTAACAATAATCCAGAACTCGATTCAAAAGATTTGGTTAATTGTGTTAATCTTCAGCGGTTGGGTCAGGAAGAGTTGCTTCAAGTGGTTAGACCAACACATTTGGTGACTGATTCACAAATTTTGGATGCAATTACACCGAAACGCAAAAGAGTCTCATTGGACACTTCGACCAATACTGAAACGATCAAAATGGAGGCCATCGAGTTTACGCCGAAGTTTACCATTAAGACTATGAAACACGAGACAGAAGCTGTCGGTTATTACTATTTTATTGAATTGACTGAACCATATGAGATCAATCACATTAAGATGCGATTATCTGAATTGATTTCTGGCAAAGGAGAGTATAGTTATTTCATTGAGACCTCAATCGACAATGAAAAGTGGATGAAAGTGATCGACTATTCGAAATTCATCTGTAGATCGTGGCAACAGCTCTTCTTTGATAATGTTAATGTCAAATACATTAAAGTCGTGGGCACTAAACCTGATGGCAAAATTGCTGATATAATTATCGATTCATTTGACTGCAGTTATAGTCACAGTGCGGCCAAACAAGAGAATGGATTCATAATACCGACCGAAGACATCGCTAATCTTGATTGTGGAACAAGAATTCGGTATATTTTTGTTTATTAGAAATTAATCCAATTTTTTAATTATTTTTTTCTTAAATCTAGTTATCCTATCAATCGTCACGACTTATATCTGTTGCATTCAACCCAACGCTACGCTTATTTCATTCCGGTTCGTAATTTTGGTGACGACTTGAAGAAGAATGCATTCAACATACAGTTGGCTCAGCCCTATCTACTCGATTCACTTGAGTTTAAGATCTACCACAAAGACAGCAATGATTCGTATAGATATTATGTGGAAGTTTCGGCAGATGAGAAGTCATGGGAACGTATTATTGACCGAACAGACAATCCAGGACAAGGCCTACAAGTTCTTAAGTTTTCGAAACTTCCCGTTTGTTTCGTCCGAATTGTAGGAACCGCTGGTGTCGGTCCCGGTTGTAGTAAGTTCTTGGGCTGTAGTGCTTTGAGATGTCCCGCTATTAGCAATCCTGAGGACGAATAGTCAGACCATATATTATTAACTTTTATTTTGTTTTTTATTTTTTTGTCATTTTGTTTTAATATCTTAATCATTATAACAGTATATATTTATATTGACAAATATGTGATCACAATTTAATTGTATTAACTATCATTTAATTTACCAAATAATTTACAACAACAAAAATAACTGAATCATTGCATTTGATTTTAAATTATATATATTGCAACAAAATATATGTCTTGTATTGCAAATCATTATTTAGTTAATTACAATTTGTTTGATTCATTCCTACTATAAAATCATTAATTTTTTCAAAGAAAATCGTTTTTGTATTTTTTTTTTGTTTTTTAAATAATAAAATCATTAAAAAATATTTTAAAGATTGTAAACAGCTTTGATTAGTGGAAAATCGTTGTATTCACTGATAATATTGTCTTCAAATTTCAAGTACACAATCAGCGACTTTGGTATTGATATTTGTTGTATTAGATTCTTATCATTGATTCGGTTCTGAAGTTTTTCTCGTATTGCAATTCGCGCCAAACTCTTAAGTTTTAGTGGAACAAAGTTTTTACTTTGGATCCAATTCTTATATTTGCCATTAATTGATGAATTAATGTGTGCTTTGAAATGTGGGTTTTGATGAATGCCGGCTTCAATCAGCAAATCAAACATTTGTATTGTCGTTTCATTTGACAAACTTATTGGTAATATCCATGGATATAATATTGCTTTGGTAACGGAAACGCCAACTCCGATCAATTTCCTGACCACACTTACCAATTCCCGTTCAATAGCCATCGCCAGTGGTGTCCCTTTGGCGTTACAAAACCTATTGTTTCCGATGTCCAGATTGAGGTCACACAGGTTTAGCGAAAGTAAATAATCCAAACATTGAATCGACAGTTGATATTCACGTGGAGTGGCATTAAGTCGGATGTCGTTATCGATGCAGCAGATGATTGCGTGAAGAACTGATCCGATGTCTGTGTCAAGTTTATTGACATCACATCCTCTATCAATGAGAGCCTCTATGATTAGTTTTGCTAAATCAAAGTGTCTCGTAAACGATGATATAATATAAACGAAGTGATTAAGTAAAGGCATCGGTAGACAGTCGCAGTCGACTACCGTTTCTGCAAAACAGTTGCAGAGTATCCGGTCTTTGAGAGACACAGTATTGTCGACACTTGTAATGCATTGAAGCAATTGTTCCGGACATTCAATGATCAAACTTGTGAATACATTACACGGATATCGATCACCGTTATTCAGGAACCGATTAAATGATTTAATTCGTTCAGACATTGATTTATTTTATAGAAATTTTTGTTAAAAAAGGCTAAAAACTCGTAAAAACCCTTTGTGTTAGTCTATTGATGCAAATTTAGGTCAAACCTGATCTATAAATGCAGACCACATTTAATGACCGATTTTTTTTAAAAAAAACTTGTTCTTACAATACCTTAAACTCTTGATCCTGTTTTTGTAAGAAGTTTTACAACTAATCCAAAAATACGACTATAAAAGTGCTGAAACAATAGCTGTATTTAGTTTTTATTTAAAATTAAAAATAAAATATAAAAGTTTTGACAATTAGTCTCTTATCAATATTTATTATGTATTTTATTTATTAATTTAAAAAAATAATATTGAAACACCTGCTAATTGAGTTATTTTTATTTCAGTAAAATAAATACATGAGCTATAAGAGAGATAACAAGTATTTTACTACAGTATTATATACTTAAAATAATACTGAATAACAATAATTATTATTGAATTTAACTTAACTTTAGACAAAAATTCTTTATTATTACTTATTATTTATATCATAAATCATGAAAATATAATTAATTAATAATTCATTGTTAATTATTATTATTATTATTAATTAATTAATAAAGTTCAATAGTGAATTGCATTAGACTTTAGCTTAAAATTAAAATATGTCTTAAAATATGTATATATATTTTATTTTATAGAAGTGTTAAAAATGTAATATAGGTTTTTAATTTTTTAATTGCTTTATTATAATCAGATTTTAATTAAATTATTATTTTATTTTAAATAAATATTCTTATTATATGATTTACAACAAAGATTATAATAACTAATTAAATAATATTATTTCATGTCATGATATTAAATAAATAACTAAACCGTTTGTCTGCATAATTAAGCATAACATTAATTTATATTGAATACGGTATATCACTAAATATATTATTTTTAGTTATTTTTAATATGATATTAGTTTTTATATTTATTATTAACATAATATCAAAACATGGATGATATATACATAAATCCAATGATGGAATCAATCAAAAGACAATCCATAAATTTATTGAACAAATGCATCGAAAAGAAATTAATCCTAAAGTTAAGCAAATGGCTAATAATTATCATTAATATCTGTGTTATTGTCATCTCTTGTTATATATTTAAAACTCTTTGGAAATCACTTACAGAAGAGGAACAAGAATTGAAACGACAGAGACTGTTGAAGAATACGGAACTACCGATAGTTGACTTATTGGTTGTTGTGGTCACCCGTAAGGCTGTGCTCATTACAACTGTTATGATTTCCGTTACATTGGCCACAATCGGACTGATCGGTGCTTATAAATTAAATATCTGTTTGTTAGCCATTTATGATATATTCTGTGCCATAACGGCCACAATCTTAGCGCTCGGTTATAACAATTATAACGATTATCTTCTCTACTATGGTATCACTATTTCAGTTATAACTTTGACGACAATAATTGCATTTTATTTAATCAGAGCCGCGAAAGATGAGCCAAATTGGATTAAAAATCGTAGGATTTTAATCAAATCCAATAATAATATTTAAGTTTTAATGTTTTTTTATTTATTATTATTGAAAATTATTTACTATATATTAAACAAAATATTGATAAAATTATTAAATAAACACAATCATCAAATGATTTAAAATTATAATTATAAATCACATTAAATAATTAGTATTATAAGTATTACACAGAATAAGTATTATAAGTAAAATTATATTTAAGGTTTTGTTAATCACCGGAAATATACGGTAATTGAAATTAATATTAATCAAATATTTTATATAATTAAAGTACAAAAAAATTTAAAAAAATTAAGTCAACTAATTATTTTAATTTTAAGTCAATCTATTGACAAACTTGTAATTTATATTACTGTAATGTGATAACAATATATTTAAGCAAACAAACAAAAATGTTAAATGATTTTTTAAGTTAAATATCTCTATTTATATTAACTAAATCAGACAATCAAAAAAAAAAAATCTAAATGAAAAAATGTAATTATCTTTAAATTGTAATTAAATATTAAGTGTTAATTATATGATAATATAATATCGATAACATTTTGTGGCCATTATTACTGTATATGATATACAATATTAATTTGAGGGTTTGTTGTTTGGTCTGAAAGCTCGACCCCTACCGATGCCCTGAAATTTGTTAGACGGCTCTGAGTCGGAAGCAGTCTTTTTAGTAGCAAATGGCATATTCTTAGGCATCCGTATATCATCTGATTGATCGACAAAATGTCTGAATAATCCATTGCTTTCAATCCATTGGTTAGTCTTCTGTTTCTTAGTCGTCGAACTGATGACATTAGAGAGACCTAAATCTGGTAAAAATCCAAATCTATTCATCGAAGCATTGATTGGATACACAAATGGTGATGTCTTAATCAATTGCTTCGGCGATTGTTTTTCTTCTTCTTGCAATTCTCTTATCTTTTGACAAACCATTTGTTGATACTTTTTGCGTTCAGATTTGATCATACGTTGGACATGAATGGAATCATTGAACGGTTTGCCAGCGCTTTTGATGAACCGTTCCTCGAAAACTTCTTCAGCAGTCCATTCATTCTTTCCGAGCGCCGATTCAATCATATTAACCGATTTCCCGCTCTTATTGAAACCCGAATAGTCATTGCTGGCGGCGGAGGCGCCACCACTGCTATTACCCCAACCGTCGTCTTCTTTGATATCATTGACGTCTTTATCAATTTCTTCTACTTTGTTGTCTTTCTTATTCTTCTTCTCTATTTTCATCAACAAATTGTTATCTCTATCGTCATAATACTTCAGTGTCGACAATGAGTCGGGACATCGCAACATGTGTTGTCTAATCTGGTCTTTCGGGAACCGATGTCCGGCATTGAACGGACATTCTTCCAGTGGATTAC
The DNA here is from genome assembly GCF_028296485.1 of Oppia nitens. Taxonomy (NCBI): domain Eukaryota; kingdom Metazoa; phylum Arthropoda; class Arachnida; order Sarcoptiformes; family Oppiidae; genus Oppia; species Oppia nitens. The sequence goes on along the minus strand of NW_026533252.1, from coordinate 1,548,916 downwards.
TAATCTCGTGTCGTTTGGCACACTTAGAGATGTGTTGTTGATATCGACTGGTCTTTACTTTATGATTCTTGTCGTACGGACACAAACGAAGACCCAATGATTGCAAATCCATTGTAAAAAACCACGAAATGAGTGATAATTTCGGACAAAAACAACGAAAACAACGAATCGGTAATCAATTTGTTTGTCAACTATTGTCTGCTATTTGTATGCAAACTATGACTCAATAGTTGACTCTTTTGTTTCATTGCTTTCATTCAATGACTTCGAGTCTAAACTTTTGAGTCAATGATTAGTATTTTAAATGTTTTGTTTTAAACTCATTATATGTGCGAAACACTAATAATTAAATGAAAAAAAAACATTTTTTATCATTAATTTTAATATTCAGTCCTAAACCGGAAATTTAGTTACAGTTTTGAAAACTAATGGAAAGTTTTTACACATATTTTTTGTGTCATTCAATATCCGATCCGAAACTTTCAAAAAGTTTTTCATTTCTAGTATTTTTTTCAAACTTAAGCGCTGTTTTGCGTGACTTGAGATTCACATCCAATAACACGTTGTTTATGTGTAGACCACGTGATGCACGTGTGATGTGAATGTGTTGTAAATAATTGGATGAATTCATATAATAATCAATTGTTTGTGACTTACCATCGCTGGACATATCATTGATAAACCATTGTTTAGTTACTTATGATATAATCGCCAAACAGATGCCAATGGAGTTACACGTTGTCGACGACGATAGTGACGGTTCAGAACCCGAAGAGATTAATGTCAGGACAGCTAAAGAAGCCATTAAGACATCGATCGCCCAACAGAAGAATGCCATCAAAAATGCCAACGATTTGCTTAAGAAGAAACGCCAACTGATTGATGAACGAAACTGTCAGCAAAAGAAAGCCAAACAGTCTGTCGTCGACAAGTTGTCCGACGATGTGTTGAATGAAATCACTATTGGATCGAAAAATCCGGAGATAAAGACATCAGACGAGACATCAAAAGATGATACCAAACAAGTGTCTCGAAAGAAGAAGAATAAGAAGAAGAAGTCGTTTAAATTAATAACAGAATCGACGCGTTTCGATGTGATTGATATGAATGAAGACTTGAAGCAAATGAGTTCAGCGGTGATGACAAACAAAAAAAGTTGTGTCAACTTTAAGGACGAAATGTTGTATAATAGGAAACGGAATCATCGGATCTCCTCAAAGATACACCAATTCTATACTCACAAACAAAGATTATCAACAAATAGAAAATAAACACTTTTTCCTTATTTGATATTTATTTGTATTTTATTTGCTTTTATTTCTAACCATTATTTACATACATTGTTATTGTTGTCGATATCTAAATAAATGATAATTACTGTTAAAGAAGTTAAAAATATTATACTAATGTTTAACGAAAAAAAATAATTTTCACACAAATTGAAAAATAAATGCATTTATTAATGTATTTATGTTCTTATATGTATATTATTAGAGTTATGATTTTTAGTGATTAAAATGTGTGATTACCGTAAATCAAAATTTGAATTATTATTATTTTTTATTGTATACTTTTATATAATAACTAATACAGATATATTATAATTTTTATTATCAAATAAAACAATATTATCTAAATATGATAAATATGTATATATATATATATAGTATTTATTATCTAGCTGATATCTTAATTTTATTCAACTTAATTTTAAAAATTAATAATATTTATTACATTTATTAGATTTTGTATAAATCTTGAATTGGATATATATATATATGACTAAAATTACACTCATTTAAAATTTAAATTTAAATACTATTTTACAAAAGATATGTCACAACTACAGTAGATTTTCTATAATATATGTTTAATTATCGGTAATAATGGTAAACACATATAGGAATATCAATAAATGTAATGCTCTCTAAATTATGATTAATAATGATTATAATACTATATAATTAATTTTATATATTTTGAAACTATGTTATGACTTTTCTTGTTAATAGCAAACTAAGTGATAACAAAACTGATAAAAATGTCGTAAAAGGTGTCGACATTTGACCGGAGTTGCAGAGATCGGTATCACAAAAGCAAGCATTAGTTCTGCCGCCATATCCGGCCCGATAATAGCACGGTTTGGATATGTCTCCATCAGCAGCGCACTGGCGGATCACTCGATGGTGTTTCTTTAGTTCTGATCAAATAATTTTTATATATTAGAATAATAAGTATGTAATTGGTTTGTATAGTTAACCGCATACCTGGACCGTCGTCATAGTCTACCCATTGGTCAATTTTACGGCACCCGACAAAGTTGGATCCACCAAAACCATTGGTACAGTTGCGTTCAAACTTTTCCGGATGAATTATACAGTCCGGGTCTATAAAAGAGTTGCATTCATAACATGATATATGTTTTGCCTGTATGACCGGTGATGAACTCTTGTGGCTGCTGTCCAGTGATGGTAACGGATCGCCTATAACTCCAATGGAAGAATCTGTCAATTGTTTAGTCCAGAGTTGTTTAGTTGCGACGGACTGATCCTCGTTATTGGCCAGCAATGAGTTTTGTTGAGCAATACCTGTAAAATTGTAATTTATATGATATATTCAATTCATCCTTTTTATGATAACAGGCAATGAGTTTGCAATTTTATTGTTAACTGTAATTAACTAAAACATTATGTTTTTTATTGCCAATAATAATGCTATTTCATCAATAATTATCCGGTTATATACTGTATTTGATATATTGGCATAAAAATAAATTCATTCAAATGTTTGTCATTCAATGATTTATATATATTTTTAATTTATGCTATTTTAATATGCTAAGCCATGTATTGTCGATCATCTATGAAATATTCAATTTCAAAAATATGATTTATAAAATTTTCTTTTTTATAATAAACATTTCAATTTTAAATAATTATATAAATGATAAAGAGTATGATATAACTCTATATTATAGTAAATATTAAACAATTTATTATATTAATCAATTAAATCTATCTATAATTCATTATATATTATATTTGAAGACAATTTTATTGTCAAGCTTATCCATATACACTTTTATATTGAGTTATAATATTAATATATAAAACTAATAACCTTATATAACTACTGTATATCAATTGAGTTATTTGTTAAGTTTTCCATACAATAAATAAATACCATAATTGATACTTAAAAAGAATATATGGAAAAATAAATTATATTACCAATTATTGTACAGATATAATATTTGTTTGAATTTATGTATTATATTAACATTTTTTCTTATTTATTAATGTTATACTATGTTCTTAATATAATAAATTAATATGAAGACAAAAAATTATAATGTTAAACAAAAATTTATATTTTATTTAAAAATGTTATATAATATAATAAGTAATAAATAATCTCATATATTATACATTATTTAAACATTCATTTTATAAATCATATCTTTTAGAGACAATCTCTTAACTTGTCTAACATTTCACACACAATAATAATATATAATACAAGAAAACATGAGTATATGATAAAAAAAAAAAATATTATCAGTACAGTATTACGGCATGTGATTTCATGGCAATGATTATATTATTTTTTAATTATTTTTTAAATAAATTAAATTCTAAATTACATTTATAAATATCTATACTATTTTTTGTTAAAAATTGTAATACAATAGTTAATTTATATAATCTTACAAAAATTACTAGTATATAATTTTCAATATACAGTACTTACAGATTATAAATTGTTGACAAACGATGGCAATTAGGAAAATATTGATTATATTTAAATCAAGCATATTATCCCACATTTAAAATATATGTGTTAAAATATCTATTATATAATTATAATAGATAATCAACAACAACAAAAACTAATTATAAAACAATTTCAATTGATAACATAAATATAATTACAAATATAAAAATTGTTTGAATAGTTTTATCAGAAAATTATTTGTATGACTCTATCCTCTCTCTCTTTCCTATCACTAGAATTTGATCAAACAATTCAATACAATTTTGCGAATACAATATTATATGCTTTATTTACTATTGAATGTGACGTAAAGTTTTTTTTATTTCATTATATTTGTAAAAACAGCCAATCATTATGTGTTACAATATATTTCAGAGATTATAAATAATTTATTGATATGTATTATTGTTATTTGATTTAAAATTAAAATTAGTGTCTAACTTTAGTCTAACTAACTAATCAAACTAAACATACGGTACGTTATGTGTTTACAATATACAACTTAAATAGTACTAAAAACTAAAAAACTTTTAGATAAAGTAATGTATTCATATATATTTAGTTTGCAACTTCCAATATATGATATAATAATATTTAGTTTAATATAATCTTTAATTAATAATGCAATGGGTAAACAAAGAAAAAAGGTTTATTATTACTATGCTATCCATTTAAAAGTGCTAAAAAACTAGTCACTATAAAAGTAAGTAAAAAATTGGTAAATAGTTACTTAAAAGTTATTTATTTTCAAACAATTTTTAGTAATTTTTTCTACATAGTTTAATTTTTCGATCTAATATTTTATCAAATTGTTATTTGTTTTAATTAAAAATTATTTATAACATTAAAAACTACGTTTATTGTCAGCAATTGTAAAAAAAATAATATTTGTTTAATGATAAATCATATAATGTTAAATGTTTTTGTAGTCACTATTTCTCTAGACTATGATTTATTTCTCTTTATTTTTACATAATTGCTATAATAATTATAGATATTTTTATTACATTATTTTTTATCATTAAAATTGTGTTAAATTAAAGGATTTTAGTTAAAAATTAATCAAAAGTTAACAAAATTGATAAAAGTTAATAAAGACTTAAAATTTATAGTTGATATAAAATTTTATGTAAATGCTCATTTTCATATAATATACTAATATATTTAATATTATCTTATTCTCCGATATCGGTAAAAATAGTTAAATAACTTCAAATGGAAACCCTAATTATTACAATTAAAACTAATAATAAAAGTTCGTATAATAAAGTATTGTATATAATAAGTACAGTTTAGTGTATAATAAATAATACATTTCTAATCTTTTATCTCTAATAAAAATACATAATTTATAAACTTTTTACTTATACTACAGTATTAATATTTATATACAATGATATGTAGTGATTTAAAAATTAATTTGTGACTATTATCATTATATTATTTATATACAATATAACATAATGCTTTTATAAGTTATTATTAATTTATATTTTAACTAATTATAAGTAATTTTAGCTATAAGTACTGTATAATAGATCGACATAAAAAATATTAGTCATTATAATAATTGATTGTTTGAATTGGAATATTTCAAACTTTTCTTTAATAATATTTATATCATAATTTTTTATAATATATGAAGTAATGTTATTTTCATTATTGATTTTATTTTTCCATATAAAATAATTAAATCTATTAGTCTAACTTATCTACAGTAGTATTATACTGAAACATTTACAGCATATTGTGAACTAATTTATTTGGTCATTTTAATTTACCCTCCTCAATAATGTTGCTATTAATAGTGCTTATTGTTTTTATGGGCCATAGTTTATATACAGCATAAATAATGTATAGTATTATAAAATGTATAATTTAAAACTTCAATTATCAACTATTAATTCAAAAATAATTTTTAATTATCACATTATAATAAAATAAAAATATATAATACAATCATGTATAATATTGTATATATAATACATATATAGTACAGTATATATAATAATAATAATACTTACGGTAAATTATTTCATAGTAATAATTATTACACATTTCATTAATAAATTGATTTGCAAACAATTATATTTCAACACTTTTCTATTTTGATTCATAATTTTATTATAACAAGTAATAACTGTAGAAATTACAATTATATTTAAAATATTTATTATAAATAAACTGTTATTTTACAAAACAAAACAAAAAGTTTTTACAAATTAATATTGAGATAGATATACAATAGTAATATAAATAATTAATAAATAATTAATTTAGATGTTTGCAACAATTGCAACATGTTTTAGTAGTAATAATTTATATTACTATTGATATTATTACGATAATTATTAATAATTAATTAATAGCATATTATAATAATATTAATTTAACAAATCTAATTAATATTAATTAATTTGATGATAATAAATTTATTAATTTTGGCACAATTAAAAAGTTTATTTACGACTAGAATAGCATCAATTATCATAAATATTTTGTTATTAGTATATATTATAGATTCTAAGGTAATCATTATAAGCTTTTAGTGCTAATAATTTGATTTTTTAAAAATAAAATAAAGGTAAAAATAAAATTTCAAAAATTTCAAATATGTTTTACATTTTACAATTATATACACGATATTATATGTCATATATTAATCTCCTGTCATAATAAAAGCACCATCAGTTCAATCAATAGATCATTCAATATATTACTATTTGAGAATAAATTCCTATAAATTCTGTATATAATAATGAAATTTCTAATCATTCATATCACAAACAAAAAAAATATAATAACATTTACAACTATTTTATATAAAATAATTTTTAAAAATCACTAAATTAAAAATGAGTACAATTTTAGCACAATTAATGTTAATTGAGTCATTAAATTTAAAGAAATCACGATTTGATATTAAAAAAATGGACGGAATTTAAAAATTTCTTGCAGTTTTTTGTCAAAAATTCAATTATCCTTATTATCTAATGTTTTATTAGTTTGTTGTTTTTATTATTATAGATTGCTTGTTTGTAGCTATATCTGTATATATATATATAAAATAATAAAATATTAATTAATATGAATATATATTGTTTGTTTGTTATTATTATTATTATGTTAAACATAGCACAAATTACATATAAACATTTGCTATTTTCATATAAACTTTAATTAGATAAATTAGATAAATTGTTTTTATTGAATAAATTAGGCATAAATTAATAAATTAAAAATATTAAAATATAGTATAATAAAGTAATGGAAATTTTTGAAAATATTAATAGATTCTATAGTATTAAATAATTTAAATAAACAAATAATAACTATATTAAGGTTTCAAGTTTTGCTTACTCGGCAAACTATAGTTAAAACAATTTTAAATAATCAAACAATATGTGATTAATTAATCATAATTGATACCAAATTGTAATTATAATAAAACTAAATGATAAACTAAAATTAGATTTTTGTAAATTTATCTAAAATAAATTATACATATAATAACAACTGTATTATAATTATAATAAAAATATCGGTAATTGCAAGCAATATTAGAAATAAATAAAAACAAATTTGAAATAATAATTTTATTTATAAGATAAAAATAACAATATTGCATATTCACATTAAAAAAGTAAGTAATTCATTATTTATATTAATTTTTTTAATAAAAAAACAATCTAAAATTTATCACAAGTTTGAATATACGATATAAATGCTACAAATAATAATAATAATAATATAGATAAAATATTTAAATCATAAATCATAACAATAAAATGACGGCAAATATAAAATTACTTCTTAATTAAAAAATAATCAAAAAATAAGTTTAATTTAAATAAAAAACATTTAAAATTTGCTATCAAAAATGCATTCAATAATTCATTAATTTTATAGAAGAGGTAACTATAATAATGATCTCGCATTTTGTTTTGCTTTTATCGCTTGTTATAAATAACAATAATTATTAGCATTCAATTATACACTACATATGATATAATTAGGTAATAATAAATTATAACATATAAATTAAATGTGACTTTCATTTATACTTTATTATTATTATTATAAAAATGACTAATAATAAATTCAATAGATTAAAAAAAAGTATAACAAAAAAGCACGTAAAGTCTGACCTCAAAATATTTAAATGATTTTAATTATAAAAAACACAATTCATATTCACTCAATTAAAACATAAAACAATAAATTTTAATGACGACAATTAAAACACAAAATACAATTAAAAGACATCTATTATGTAATTTGTGCTTTAATTTCAACATTTTTTGTTTATAAGATTCTTAATTCAATTGATTATTATTACCTATCGGAAGAGTAATTCTTTTTAAAAGTAGTTATAATCGGTGTATCATTTGTGTCGTCACCCGTTTCCTCACCGATCGCTGTGGACAGCAATGGTTGAGCCGCTGATGAGCTAATCATTTGAGTTGAATTTAAGTTATTTAATAGATTCAGTTGCGATAACTTTGATTTCATTGCCGACACATATATGATGTATCTCTTTAACTGTTAATTTAATAATAAATCATTTATATAAAAAAATACAACAAAATTAAAAATTAACACAAAATACCTCATATTGTAAATAACTTTGTTGTTCAGCAAAATCACTTAATTGTCTTTTTGAGGTTTTCTTTTGGGGTGTTTTTGATAAAAGTTGATTCAATTGCGACTCCAGACGTTCAACTCTTCTCTCGTGATCTAATAGTTGGTCGCACTTTACATTCAATTATAAAACAAATTATATTAATATCATAAAACAATTGCTGAAAAAAAATAATATAAATAAATACCAAATTATATTTCGTATGACTGACAGGTAATAAAGGTCTTTGAAATTTTCTAACATCCGAACCAACGGCTTCAGGAAGAGGTGGAGCCGATAGACTAGCGGCTACTGTATTGATAGTATCGATCCACGATTGCAACTCTCTTGAATCACTATATATAATGATAATAAAGTAATAATTCAATTATAGTTCCGGTAATTTCTGCACAATTAGCAATCAAATGGCACACATACCTTGTCTGGAACAGGTATTCTGAGTGGTCGGCAGTTAACAATCGGAATACAAATTGCTTTTTAGTGTAATCACTGGCATTTGATGCCAATGCGTGATGAACTCGTATTGAATTGTTTAGACTTTCATACAATTGATTTTTTCTAAATCCCTGTTCATCTTTATGTAAGTATAATATCAGATCTCTGAGCGTTGCATAAAACATTTTCCAGCCTCTCTTTCCCACCGGTGCTGTATAAGTCATACAAAGCTCTTATTAATAAATATATTAACATTAATTTATTGACAAAGTTATTACTCTTTTTGCCATTTGATTCGTAACATGACTTTCTCATAACATAACCCTTTTTATATTCAGTGGCACTGTTAGGGTTCGGCACTTCAAGAAAAGGATTGTGACCTATTATGCTGACCTGTTGGCTAAGATTGGCGGCCAACACATCGATTGGTGTCTTATCAGTGGACGAGTTCTCATTACTGTCATTATAAGGAAAAACAATTTTTAATAGAAATTAAAAAAACAAATAAAAAAAAGTTATTACGAATCCCACTGAAGAGGCGAATCTTTGATGGCCTGATAGAGCTGTCTAAGACAATCCCGGGGAAAGTCGTAGCCCTCATTCATTCCCGACAGGTTCTGAACAAACTCATTGCATGTCATTTTGCGTCCAACATTCTGTTGACACCGATATAAATGTCAAGTTTTTTGTCAATTTAATGAAAATATTAAGCCTTACCTCTCCGTGAAGATCAGTGTTAAGTAACATCAGAGCACAAGTGAGCGTATGTATGGCATCATTGGATCTGAAGGAACCGTTTTGGTTGTACTCATAGAAACGTTTGGAAAAGTGTACCAAAACTCGTTCTCTTTCTTGCGTTTCACCGATCAGACAGAAATTTGACAAAAATTTCTTTAAGGCTAAGTCTAGAGTATCATCAGTGAAATCAAAATATTTTAAATATTCTTCGGCCACAACACGACTAAACTCATTATTTTTGCATAAATGACGGGAAACGTCGGACTTTTTGAAGCCCTCTAAGTTGTACAACCTTTTGGCCAAACGGATGGCACTGGGAGTGTCAACACCCTTTGGTGGCGAATAATTACTTTCAGTATCGGATGATTCTTCATCGGAACCACCGATTGTATGCAATTGTTGACCAGTCGTTAAACCATTTCGCTTAATATCAATTAGTTGATTGGATTTTGTAACTATAGATCCATTCACTAATTTATTATTATTATTATAATTGTTATAAATATTATCATTAATATGATTATTGTGATTAATATTCATATTACTGCTATTGTTATTACTATACACATAATTAGCACCAATCTTACGGTCATAATATCCGTTTAGCTCTTTGACACCACCTTTGAGCTCATTGTATGAACAATCAAAGTCTTCCAAATTATTCCTCAAGAGTTGATCCTCAGGCGAAATGGAAGGAGTGCTCGAGTTTTCATCACTAAAAGATGAAGACAATGAAGTATTCATTTGATTATTGTTTTTCGTTTTAGATTTATGTCTACTTTGATCTATGGTTTGACACGAAATAGAGCTAATTAGCGAATAGTTTTCGGACATCGATGACTCAGTTTGTTCCGTATGATCGATGGTATTGAATGTTAATGTCTTTGTCGGCGATATGTTGGCCGATGAACTGGTACTCAAACTTTGGCAATCATTTGGCGATGATTTGTTGGACGAAGAGTTGTTGGACAATAGGAGCTGTTCATCTTCGTTAAAATTGTGGTCACAATTGTCTGGACTGGAATTTGATGACGTTTTAGAGCTATCAGTCAATTGTCTGTCACTTAACATCGTTGTCAATGAATGACTACAACAATCTTCGGCACAGTTTATGTCCATAGCTGACGACAGATTGTTTGCCGCCAACAAATGGTCATCACTTTTGTGGAAACGAACCAATGGTAAAGACATTTGTCGTTTATTTATAAAATCATTCATAACATCTTCATTGTTATAGTGATAACTATCACTTTCTTCAATCATCATATGATTGCCCGATACAAGTGTTTGTGTCTCTTTGTGTTCAGAACTGCCGCCGTTTCGGTGGTTAACACTAATATCACTGTTACTGATGTCCTCTCGGGATGGAGTCGTCGGTTCAGAGTTAAACTCTTTATTGTTGCGCTCAAGTCTTGACGATGGCATCAAATTTGGTGCCGATTTGAGTCTCAGATTATTCTTCTGGCGGTAAGACTCTCCGGACTTAGTGTTCGTTAGATTTATGATGAGATCGCCGGTCATCATAAACCAGTCCTGATGTCTGGTTGCTGTCGAGGACGACATGTCCGACATGTGTACTGTCCGTTGTTGTTGTCACCGCACTAATGGATCAATTGATAACTCGGATGACAACAACAATCTGTGGTATATATTGTTTGTCAATACAACAGTCAAAACACTGGGAAACCAATCGATTGCTATAACAATAATAGACTCAATCAATGCATAGACAATATATAATAGACATATAGAGACACCTATTGGCACACATGTTGTCACTTAACAGTCAATACATTGAATGTATTGATTGTTTCAGTGATTGACTGACTGTGAGGACAGCACTCGAGTCTATAAATGTTTTCCTATCACTCATTGAGTGCAGTGTTCGCACTGTTTTCACTTTCATTGAAAATTATAATCAATTTATTTGGCCATTCATTACATACACTGTTCAATGGTTTAGTACATGTATTCAATTTATACAGATATATCATATGTAGTATACTGTATTGTAAAACTTCCAATACTGTATTGCTATTGTATTTAAATAATATATAAGTTATGGTTAGTTATATTATATACAAACACAATAGGCAAACATAATGTCTAGTTTTATGTATAATTTGACGCCCAATAGTGTTTGCGTTTCATAACTTATTTTTTTTTATTTGTTGCCAATAATTGTTGCATTGAAAAAAACTGATGTTTACTTTATAAGATGATTACATAAACACATAAAAAATAATTTTCAACTATTTTTTTCATATAATATTTTTCAAACAAACTTATTGTGTGTTATCTCTATTTTTTCAATGTAATCATTAAAACAAAAAAAAAACATTAGATTAATTGAAAGATGCCATATGTTAGTTGAAATTTTTTATGCACTCATTTAAAATAAAAAAGTTTATAATAGTAATGGTTTTTAAAATATTTATAATTTAATATTTAACAAAACTTTTTGTTTGTTTTTATATTTAAGAAATATTCAAAAAATCAATTACTAATACATAACACATAACAAAGTAATTAAATGCTATTTATTATTAAAAAACACATTGATTTTAGTTTTAATGATCACTTTTATGTATAGCTTATAATGAAAGCACTCAAACAAACAAAATATTTTATAAAAACTTAAGTTATAATGAATTTTATTGTTATGTATGGTATAATACACATTATATATGGTTTAATATGATTAATAATAAAGCAAATATTTCTTATTAAATGAGAAATTCATTGATTTTTATGCCGACAAAAGACACGACCAAAAAATAGTGTGCTTTTAATAGTGGATTACATTTATCATTAAATTCATAATACAATGGGTTTCATATAATATATTATTTCCGAAATGTATCAAAATATTTAAATAAATAATTGTATTTATGTAACATTTTTCAGCAGTGTATATATAATTTTTATTTATCATTTTTTCTCTTTTAATTAATAGTTTTTTAATGGAAATAAGATTAACGCAAAACAAAAATTTTTAAATAAATAAGCTTTTAAAAAATAAATAAACGAAAAAATAATAGGATATTTGATAATGTTTTTAAAAGCTATATATTATAACGGCATAGTATAATGATAATTATGATACATTAATTAAATTACAAAATGTTATTTAATATTATGTTATTATTCAACAACAAAAAATCAAATTATATTAATAATTTAGTAAATTTTATTACAGATTACTTAAATGATAATTTTTTATTAAAACCTTTTGATACATTTTGAAATAATACATTTTGTGAAGTAAATCATAATGTCATTGATTCGCACATTAAGTCAAAAAGCACTCCTTATCGGCTCAACAAAAAAAATCATATATTTGAATAAATAAATGTATAAAATAAGTAAATGAGAGAAATATAGTACTAAATAATATACAATGTATTTTATAGTACTTTATCACACTTTATATATTAATATACTGACACTTTTAAATAGGAATTGATTCACAATTTATGCATTAAAATAAATAAATAAAACAATTTATATCTATAATAACAACTTTTATGCAAAATTATACGTAACATTAAATTTAATAAAAAGATTTTGACTTATAAAAAATAAAATAGATTTATTCACTTAATATAGTAAACAATGTCATAATTTGACAAAAATGTTTGGCTTATTTATTAATATATTACATTTAATTTTAGAAAATAAAATCAATTATACAAAAATTACTACCATTTCCTAAAAAACAATTTTAAAATAAAATAACTTTAAAGAGTAAAATATAAATTTATTAAAAGTTGATTGCAGTGTTAGGAGTGAAAAAATTGGTCACAATTTGGGTGAAACCACCCATCGTTTATATATAGAGTTCATTGAATGGTTCAAAAATATATATTAATTGAAAGCCGTTTTTCTTGAGTTTCGGTGAAAAAAAAATCATTTTCATAGCAAATCTTTTCTCATTTGTATGAATCACACAATTTTTAGTTACAACCTCTCTCTCTCTCTCTCTCTCTCTCTCTCTCTCTCTCTCACACACACACACACACACACACACACACACACACACACACACACACACACACACACACACACACACACACACACTCACTCACCAAATGTGTCTCCAAAATTAAATCTCTAACCAGTTTTTAAAGATTATACAGTATATATATATATATATATATTGTGTATAAAAGAACATTGTTTATCACAAATAAATCATTACATAATATGATTCGCACCGTGTGTTAGGACAAAACCAGACATTTTATTGATAGCATACCTGTGCGCTACACAACTGTTACCTTACTTTAAGTGGCTTAATATAGTAATACCAATGGTTTGCAAACAGTATAATAATAATCAACAAATTTTATTGAATTATAGTATATGATTCATCTCTTAATTATATATTTTCCAAAAATATATTCATTAGTTTTTTGTGGTTAAATGAAAAATACTACTAACACTCAAACTATATTTTTATAAAACAATAAAAAATAGTAAGACTTTTAAATTAATTTAGACTCACTTTTCATGTTTTGGATGAAAATATTTTAATTAGCCATTAATCATCATAATACTAATTTTTTAGCAATAAATTAGTAATAAAATATTATATGAAATATCTGAAAAATATTAGTAATTTAATAATTAATTTTTATTTTAGTCATATAACTAATTAATAATTAGAGTTAAATTAATAAATAGAAAATTTAATTGTATGTCATATTCAATTGGGGTCAAAATTTACAAATAAATCCTTATAAAAATTTAATTTATTGCAGATATTTTTGAATAAAATATGTTAATTTTTATAAACTTATGCCGAAAGACATATTATATGAAAAATAATGTTAAATTGTATATCAATTATTTCTTAAGTATTTTTAGCACAAATACATAATAAAACTATTATTTTGATATTAATAGTAACAATTAATTTATATAAAAAATATTTCATAAAGCAAATATAAATATGTGAATTTTTCAATAGTTTGATTATATCTAATTTTCCCAGATACTATTATTATTATTACTAATGTTATGATTTTTAGCATTTTAGAAAAAGAAAAACATTAAAATATTATATTAGATTAAAATATCAAATTATAACATTTCAAATAATAATAAATAATTGATATCTACTTCCCATGAGATATACAGCACTTATTTTTTGCATCTCTAGTATAACACTATATTATTTTTATATTATATATCTATCTATACGGTTGAGTATCTCTTTTATTGTTAAGATTATTTAAGCTTTTATCTAATTTTATCCCTATTGTCACTGGTAATAATATTTATTATTAATATAGCTATATACAGTAATAGCTTATACTGTATTTTTAATTAATGTCAAAAAATATATGATGAAACATGAAACTGCTATCATTGACGACAATCTAACTAAATATATAACAGATGTGATACTGTTTTTGTCTTATATCTAATTATTATTTTTTTTGTTGATGTTGTTATTATAATCTTCAATAAATTAACCTTAAAATAAAAACTTTTAGTCAATATATTATTAAAAATAATAATTAAAATATTTCAGTATTATAATTACTGTTTATATTACAAAGTATATTATTATTATAGATTGCTATTTTAGGTACAGTATTATGATTATAACAAAATCATTATAATATAATAAAATTAAGTGCAAATTATATTTTATAAACACTCAATTTATTTAGTATAAAATAATATTCATCTATTTCATATTAATATTCTGTAAATAATCTATATATATACATACAATATACTAATAAATAAGCAATAATTAATTTAATATGTTAGCATGCTCTATATCAAATATTATGTATTATAGTTACCTGTTTATATATAAACTCAAGTTTCCATGGATTCATTAGTAATAGTAACACAAATTTATTTATACAAAAATTTCTTTAATAATATCTATGTATAATAAATACAGAATACAGTATTTTATATATTGATATACATATATATATATGTTTTAATAATTTTATTTTTCTTAGTTATAATATTTGGAATATATTTATGTCAAATTAAATAGTATATTATTACTTACTTAAATAGATTTAATTAACGTGAAACTATTTATAAACTACTTTACTTTTATTATAAAATTTTTTGCTTTTTTCATAATCTTAATATTGATATTATAAAATATGTTTTTATAAAGTATATACTATATGTTATGAAAAAACAATATAAAATATGTTTTATGTTATACATAATATTTGTGCTGTATCAATTTATAATGAATTAGCATTAGTTAAAAATGGATGCTAATTATCTTAACGATAATATTGATAATACTATCATAAACTCAGATAATTTTAGGGATGATTTTGACGAGTTTGACAGTAATATGCGTTTTCCTCTTTATATTAAATCAATGACAGGAACGACATTTCGTGTAGATGTTTGTCCATCAGATACCATACAACAGATTAAACAGCAATTGGAGAACACAGAAGGCATACCAGTTCGGGAACAGCACTTGATTTGGCGCTTCAATGAGCTCTTGGATGATAAGACTGTCAGTGAATATGGGATCGGATTTGAAGCTCAACTAGAATTAGTCATTGGTTTGACAACTGGTCCTGTTTTGAGAAGTTATGAGCAGTTATTAAGTGACAAAAATGACGATACATTTGACAAATGTCTGAAACAATTAGATGGTAAACCATTGACATTGATTTTGCTAAAAGATTGCCATCAAATCAAACTCATCTCAATCACAACAACTAATAATACTTTTACTACTGACCAACAAATTGATGGAAATGAGAGTTCATTGCATTCAATTAATTCAGACGACAATGAATTAGACGATGAGGTATTGAAAATAGAGGACTTAAATTTGAGAGACAATCAAAATGACAAACAAATGAGAGATAAGATGAATGAGATTCAAGAGAGACTCAGATTAGTATCACTGAAAAGAAATAGCAATAAAACTAATGATAACAAACAACAAGAAATATATAGTATTGTTAACAATAATAGTTGCGATCAATCGACTAATGTCTTATCAAAGCTACCAGTTTTGGGTAAAAGTGATAAATATTTGTCAAAGAAAGATACCATTAATACGAATTCAATTATTCATTTGCCGCCGATTTTGAACAAAACTAAAAAACAAAGTAATAAAAAATTATTGATAACTGAAAAATTAGATAATTTATTAGTAAAACAAACAAATAATATTAATATGAATATATTGTCATTGAAAACAAATAGGAGAAGACATAGTTTGACAACAACTGTGAGATCATCACAAATAAGTCAAACAATACAATTGCGACAAAATTGTCAAAAACTTCGACAGCGAAAGGTTAGACCACAAACCACACCATTAGTTGTCGTTAGAAAACAATTTGATGACAAAAATAATGATCAAACAGTAATTGATTTAAAGTCAAGTAATAATCAATGGCTATTAACGACGACAAGTAATATACAAAACAATGTAATAATGAATTACAAAACAAGAAGATGTGAACAAACATCTGGCAAAAGATGTTTGCCATCGATATTGAGCTCTTCATTAAAGACAAATAAAACGAGTCGTTGCTCTCAATGTCGGATCAAATTAGGAATTGTTAACAAATATAACTGCAGGTTTCAATCATTTTTATTATTATTATTATAATAAACCATATTATCATCATTTTTTCATTTTAAACATTTTAAATTATTTTTTATCTAATTTATTAAGTTAGATAATTTATATTGTAATTAATTTACTTAAAAAAATTTTACTAATCATTATTATTAAAATATTATTATTAACAGTATTAATAAATAAATTGTATTAAAAATTATATAAATATTTTGTTTTTTATAGATGCGGTGGAATATTCTGTGCTAAACATAGAGTCTCTGAAAGTCATTATTGTTTATATGATTATAAAAAAGAGGGCAAAACATACCTCAAACAAAATCATCCAATTGTTTGCGTCCAAAAATTGCCTAAAATATGAGTAATTTATTTGAAAATAATAATTTATTTTATTTATGTTCATAATATGTAAATGACAATTTGCAATTTATTTTACTTTTTAGGTGATATTATAAATAAAAATTTAAATGTCATATTACATTATTAGTCTTTTTATTTATTAAATTTTAAAAATGTTTCTTTGAAACAGCAATTAATTATAAATGAATATAATATACTTTTATAAAATCAATAAATAACATTAAATACTTTAAGTATTTTTTTGTTTGTTAGACACACTTTTCTTAATAAATACATTTATCCATAAATTGTAAATTATAATTAAATTATAACATTTTTAGAAATAATGTTTTATATAAATGTTTAATATATTAGTATTACATTTAAGTATCATTAATAACATCTAATGTTATTACGTATGTATTAGACTAATACATTAGACAAGTAGTCAAATAATGAATACTTAATTAAATATATTGTATAAATTTAAAAATATAAAAAAATTATTATTGTTAATATATTTTCAAGATAAATAAAAGTGTCATTTAGTTTTATTTTATTCAATTAAAATAATAGAACACTTAACCAATTAGATGTCAATTACATGAGTAAAAATCCATACATTAATAAATGATTTGACACTTATTTTTAATAGACTATTGACATTAATTTTTATTGAATACAATCATTGAAATATTGATTTAGCATTACTTTACATAAGCTTTAAGCAATCTTTTTATATTATATGATACATAACTAATTGTATTGTATTTTTATTAGAGAAATTGTTTTATAATGTATATATTAAGTCATTTTTACAAAATTAATGAAACTTTAAAAGATTCTAAAACTTCAATAATTAATTTCACTATTAAATTGAAACCGGTTTTAAAAACTTGCAAATATAACAACAAATATTGATTTATTACATTACATAAAAGTATTATATTTTTATAGTATTTAAAAACTATTTTACATTTTTTCATATTTTAAAAAGTGAATAGTAATAATATATACTATTTATTAAAATTATTAAAATATATTGCTTAATATTATAATATAACTAGTTAACTTCCATGTTTTAATTTAAAAGTTAAAAGTTATATCAAAATTTACTGTTTTTATTGAGTGTATTATAAATATTATATTATTTATTTATTTTATTTAATAAATGAAAATTATTAATTACTAATAATCGCGCGACACATTAAAAGTAATTGTTTGCATTACAAACATATATACAACCATTTTCAAATTATATAATAGTATAGATACTATACTATAGAAGTATAGATGCAGTTTATTAACTTTGATTTAATACTAATATACAATATTTCATTATAAAAATATTAGATATAGTACTTTAATATAGAAAAAAAATCATAAAAAATAAATAATTTATTGTGTTTCATATATTAATAAATATAAGAATTTTATTGTTAATTAAAATACAGTATAATATACTAAATATTTTTCTTAACTGTTATTAACTTTATTTTATTTATAGATATTGCAATTTTATTAATATAAAACATATATTATATAGTTAATAACAATTTTATAAAAATAATAATAATAATAACTTGTAATATTAGATAATTATGATAGATCATAATAAATAGATCAGTATTACCTAGATACTTTTTTAGTTGAAAAACAATGTTCTGAACATTGATTATTTGTTTTTTGTTATTTAGTGACAATTGTATGTATTTGTTAAAAAAACAAAATTCAAAATTGACAACAATCTTGCGGTTGATTTAACAAACCGGTTGGCTTCACTGCAATACAATTTTGTGTTTAGGTGTCTAAACCTCTACTGATAGTATAGTTTTTTTGTGTTTACTTATAAAGTTAAGCAAAAAAACGTAAGAAATAAAACTCTTAAAATCCTATTATTATTATTATTTTACTCTAAAAGCTGACATCAGTAGTGCAAAAGTCAACCATTTGTTATTCAATGACTTTGTATTTCAATCATTTTTATACTATATTTATTTATTTAGTTTTTGTATTGGATATCATTTATACTAAAGTATAGATTCTTTATTTATGAGATATTTTTTTTAATAAACGAGAAAAAACAGAAAAAATAATGAATTCTTGTTATAAGAATACTATAGTTTAGATTAAATAGTAATGATATATATATTCGGAAAATATTTAATAACATATTTTATTTAATTTAATAGAAAATAGTAGTTGAGTCATATAAAAAATTTCTACTTATATTATTAGATGTATTGATTTAATTTAATTAGAATATTAAATAATAATTATACTAATAATAAATATAATAAAACAAAAAAATATACAGATTTAAAAAAATTAATAGTAAATAACTTATAATACTATATAGAAAATAAAATATTACACAAATCATTATTTTTAAAAATAATTAACATTGCTATTAATTTTACTAATAAATTATATATTAGTAATATTAGTTAAATCAATATACTACATAATTATATAAATAATTTTAAATTACAATATGTAATATTATAAATACTAAAAACACTTTTAATAATTGTCTCTATCAGACAATTATTTAAAATAATTTAATAAAAATTATAATAATTTTAATGATCTCTCATCATATCTTTTAAGTGAATTGGTATACAATTTGCTATTATTATTATTGAATGATTGATCGGTAGACAAAGTATTGGAAGTTATTGTCGACTGAGGACTGGTATGAATGTTAGGAATCGGAAACTTCTTGTAACTAACGTTATCGTTGTTGAAGTTATCCGTTGTTATCATAATCTCTGGTTTGTTGACAACAATTTCCGCTGAACTCAATGGCGATTCAATTTCAATGGTACTAACTCTGCGACTACTCATACATGAGTTGCCGTTACTGTTGTTATTATTTATTGACTTTTGAATCGTTTTTTTGTTGTCCGTCTTATAAGTGGTGCTCACAATTGAAATGCCGATCAAAAGCATTAAAATACCTAAAAATAAAATAAAATATCCGATTGTCTTCAAAGCACTTGTGCTATCGTTGCCATTATAATGAAAACCAAAAATGATGAGTAATATACCCAACACTACCGCTACGACACCAATGAGTATAACAATACTTCCAAATGTTTTTCTGATTTTATGTTTGCCTCCGAAAGCCCGGTAACCAAATGAATGAGCGCTTGAATTGGTCACTAGACTGGCCTCACTGTTATGCCGTTGTAATGTTGCGGCAAAACCGGGCACTTCCAACACATTGGATGAACCGCTGCGATTAGCTCTGTCCCGTTGGTTGGTCACTATCGGCGATCCTTTTTGATCGACACCATTGTAGCTGTTTCTTCTCGACGAATAGTCGGGAAGCTCTTCACCGCTCAGGTAGTCATCACTAGAAAAACCTGAATTGTGAGGAACTCCTAGTCTGCGAGTCGATGGGTACGACATTTAGCAGATAAAAGTTTTTAACACAATAATTGTTATTATGATTAACACAATAAAGTTAGATATAAGTTAAATACCAATGCATTATATTTTTTGTCAATTCATAGAGTTTTGTTTGCTGTATAAATAGCTAAATAACTTATATAAAAATAAAATAATCAATTGCGTCAACAATATTATAATTTTATTTTAATAACCAAGAATATACCTCTTAATTAATAAGTTTTATTTATTATATAATAAATTTGTAATATTTATTGTCATTAAAGCGTTTTTGGTATCTTTAATGTTATTATATGATAATACCGATGTAATGATATAAATCATTTATAAATAAATATATAAAATTCATTAACAATAAATCAATTTGGCACTTAAATACACCTGTATACATTTTATATACATGTATTTCAATCAATAAAAATATTTCTATAAATTAAATACAATATACTGTGTTATGTGTCTATACAGTGTATAAAATATATGTGTTTTAAGGTAAATGTATTTTAACACATCATTAGGTGATGATTAGTAATAATTTATTTGTTTATTGCTATCTAAGTTTAGGTTAATATAGATTTATTATATTTTGTAATTTTTGTGATTTATAAGATACCTTATGATAAAATAATGTATTCATTTGATGATTAAATATTATATATATATTTTTTACTAAATCATTTGTTTGTTGTAATTTTCCGTTATACATATACCATATTTAGTATATACAGTATACAGTGTATACAAAAATTATTTGGGAAAATAAAAATATATATCTAATTATTATTAGCTATGATATAATTTCATATTAAATCTAATTTTTTATATTTATAAAAAAAGAAAAGATAGCTGAGATTATTTATCATTCATTAGAAATTGTATTTGAGTGTAATTATATATATATATATATATATATATATTAAATATTTTTATGACTATTTTATATTATTTTGTAGTTTATATTTCTTACTATTTTAGACAATTAATTTATACATGCACTGATATAAGTTATAATTAAAAAATGATTATTTCTATTAAAATGTTGTTTACGAAAATAACAAATAGTAAAACAGATGATTATTTCATAATCAATATAAATTATATATCGATATAAATATTTTATATGAATAGTAACATAAATTCAGTTACTTTATATAATACTTTATATAGTTTCAAATAATGGACCTAGACCAGTTTAAACATTGTACTGATTTTATGTTTGTTTTAAAAATTGCTTACAAACAATAATATCTGTCTCTTGGGTAAGTGAATCATTGATTTTCTTTAAGTCCAGTATATCATTATATTATATAACTTATGATGTTTTTTCAATAGTAATAAATATATATAACAATAAATTTTAATGCTTTATCTATTGAATACACCAATAGTATAGTCTATTGTAAAAGTCACTCCTTAGTCACATGTATTCAATAGTATACAAACAAATGTAAATTTTTTACAAACATATACTCTTACATCAATTTATTTATTTTTTTGATTGATAATTACATTATACAGTATAATACAGTATTACAGTTAATAAGTAACAGTTACTTTTACTTATTTAAGTTAATTATGACATTAATTGCAAAAAGATATTCAAAGATTTAGATTTTAAAATTCATTCATATAATAATCATTTTTCATTAATCATAAATTTTCATCGAAATAATTGTAAATTAAAATAAATTAACAAACAATATTAATACACTTAATACTTATTCGTTTGAATGAAATAAAAGAAAATATAACTTTTTCTAATTAACTAATTTTAATAATTATATAATTTTATTTAGTTTTAATTTATAAAATAAATTACATAATAAATTAAATTCGTTATTTATTAATTTATTTTATTATATAAATCGTCATTTAATAACATCAATACTTAAAATATTGAATAACATCTATTTTGTGACAATACATTATATATATATATAAAATAAACAATTTTTTGGTATTTAGAAAATACTATATTTTATAAGAAACAATTTTTTGGTATTTAGAAAATACTATATTTTATAAGAAACAATTTTTTGGTTAAAAAACTAAATAAATATTTTTAATCAAATAAA
Source organism: Oppia nitens (assembly GCF_028296485.1). Lineage (NCBI taxonomy): Eukaryota > Metazoa > Arthropoda > Arachnida > Sarcoptiformes > Oppiidae > Oppia > Oppia nitens. Next base: position 1,525,899 of record NW_026533252.1, on the reverse strand, counting down.
TACTATATTAAAACTTACTTAAATTAAATCTTGTTTTTTGTTAATTTCTTAGCTATAAAATTATAAATATATATATAATACATAATTAATAGATAGTATTTTAATTATATGTTAAAATAATTTTATTTTTATTATTAAAATATAATAAAATTATTCAAAAGTAATCAATCAAAATTAAAAATATGAATTTACTCACGTTATAAATTGCGTATACAAATGGATTTACTCCTAAGTTATAAATAAATAATAAATAAAAATATTTAATAATTTTATTTAAAACAAATAAATTGTTTACAAAACACATTTTAAAAATTAGTATTTATAGTCTAGTCATAAATATAAGTAATTTTTTATAATTAATAATTAAATATTACAATATTTAAAAATAATTGTGTGTTTATATGTTTGCTCTTGGACAAAATAAATTAAATTATTACACTTTAAACTTTAGGTTTTAAAAAACCTAAAATTATCAAATTTAGTTTGTTTTAGAGTTATTTGCCTTAAATTAATTATAGTTATAATTGAATAAATTACAGAAAAAGATAAATGAAAATGAAATCGTAATTCAAAATTTTACAAAAATATATTACAAAATATTTAATAAATAACTACAATAATAAATAACAAATAATAGATGAACATTTATAAGATATTTATATACGATTTTTAAGATTTTAACATCTATAAGATATTAATTTTATATAACTATCTTAAATGTTAAGCAATATTATAGAGTTATTAGATAATCAATAAAAATATGTCCATTAAGATTGGTACCAATAATTCCCTTTAATAATTTCATATATCATTTAATGTTTTATTAATTAACTCATAGCTCATGTGTATAAACTTGTATATTGATATTGGATTATATTTACTGCAGTTATAATATTCTGTATTTTTTCAAATTAAAATGTTTAAACACTTAATAAATAAATGGATATAAATAATAATATTAAAAATATTAAGACATAGTTGCTGTACTGTATATTAAATTTTATATTCAATATACAGGTATTTTGTACATTACATTACACTACTGTATATTTTATTAGTAATTTATAGCAAACTTTTATAGTAATTTAGGATTTCGAAATAAAGTGTATAAATAATAATATAAATATTATATACAAATATGGTATATATACTAACATAATAATAATACAGTACTAAATAATAGTAAACAGATTATGTAATAAAATAAAACAAACTATATTGTTATTTTAGTTGACAAAAAATAATATAATTATCACTATAATAATAATAATAAGGGGTGATTCACATATTACGTTCGCACTTTTTAAGAAATCTAGACCCTCTGCCCCTTTGTTCGCAATTGTTATTTTAGAAAATTTCGTTCGCATTTCCATAACCCCTGACCCCCACACATAAGAAATAAAATAAAATATTATTTAAATGCGAACGTTCTTAAGGTCTCTACCCATCCCCTCGTTTGCACAAATTCACTTTGGCCGACCCCAAGTGCAAACGTAATATGTAAATCACCCTTAAATGGTTATATTATTAATCTATAATACCCAATAAGTGGATAAGCTTTAGGGCAATAATACTATATATAATTATATACAATATTTTAATATATATTAATAATAACATAAGTTTATAATTACCTGAATTACTCATTGCCAGCCAATGACAACAAAACCATATAATGTTAATGTATTCATATCTATTAAATATTTAAAATACAAATATTTTAATTAATTGTATGTTTTGAATTTGTTAATATTCTTAATTATTAATAAATATTGTAATAAAATTAATAAAAGGTTATTTTAGTCTATATATAAGTATACTATATATAAGTATACTATAATATATATTATTTTTATATAGTAATTAAACAAAATTACAATTTATAAAAATACATAAACTAAAAATCTTATACAATATAATTCTAAACATTAAACTAATTATTTCTATAAACTAATTATTCAAATAAAGTATTATTATTTTTATTTAAGAAATAACTGTAAATATCAGCAAAGTATTGAAAAAATATTGCTATAAAAATAATTTTGAAACTATTTTAATTCATGATTTGGTTTAAATGCTTTAGGGGTTTATAAAATTTATAAATAAATGTTTTATATATTTGTGTCATTAATCATTCAAAATTCAAAGTTATTCTGTAATGTTTTATTTTATATATTCTATAATCTAGTATTTTATAATATTATGTAAAGTCAATATATTCAATAAAATAGTATTAAATCAATCGTATATAGTATTAATATCTATGTTATATATATGAAACAACATTTCAAAAAATACAAACGTAAATAAAAAAAATTGCAGTTTTATTGCTCTTATTATTCTTACTAAAAAAGATTTTAATATTTTATTTTAAAATTTATTATTGGCAAAAAGCAATACATTAAAATTGAAATATTTTATATAAATTGATTTTTTCTGTTTTTGATTATTATGTTATAAACTATCGTAATTATGAAACTAAGTTGTAATATGAAACTTATATTTATTAAGATATATAGATATCATGTTCAACACACAAACAGATACTGTTTTATCATTAAAAAGTATTTTATGTAACATGAGATGCCTTAATGACAATCATATGTTAAAGAGCATCAATTTTGACAATATTTGCATTGTTTATACAGTATATTATATTATACTTATAAATTCAAATGTAAACAAATAAGCTATCAATGATATAAATTTTATATAGATTATAGGTTATAGATAGAAATAATATATATTAAATTTTATATTAAATTCAGGGTTGCTAAAGGGGGGGGGGTAGGGGGGGTAAGACGTCTTACCCCCCTGAGATCGAGAAATTTTGGCTTTTACCCCCCTGGCCTGAAGCCAGAAAGTTAGGGGGCCCCCTACTAATTTTCGGCGCCGCAGGCGCCGAAAATTTTTTTCAATTATGTAAAATTTTATATTAAACAAAAAAATAAATATTAAATTAGTTTTAATATAAATTAATAGCTTATGTATAGAAAATAAATAGATAAAAATGCTTAATTACATCAATTTAACATTATTTACACTAGTTAGGGCACTCCACAAGCTAAAAAATAAATTCCCACCAAATTTTCAAAAAAATTAATGATATTTTATTTTATTTATAGCTGTTTATAAAAGATAATATATATTTTATTTCTTATTAAAAGTCGAAAACTAAGATTTTTAGCATAAATTTTAAAATAATTATATTTTAATATTTTTAAACTTTATATTAAAATTTGTTAGTTATGTGCTTTAAAAATAATAATAATAATATTAACTAAATATTACATAAATAGAGTTGGGGCACTCCACAAGGAAAAAAGCTCCCTAATAAATTCCCACCAATTTTCAAAAAAAATAATCAAATATTTTATTTTATTTTTTAGCCTTTATAAATGATAATATTTATATATATTATTTCTTATTAAAAGTAGAAAACAAATTTTTAGCATAAATTTTAAAGTTATTATATTTTAATATTTTTAAATTTTATAGTAAAATGTGTTAGTTATTTTTCAATATGAAATACTATGTAAAAAAATATTCTTAAATTAATTATTTAGAACTAATTATTTATTTCTGACAATTTTATTATTATTATTATTAAAACGTTTTAATAAATACAGTATTAAAATGTGTTAGTTATGGTTCAATATAAAATACTAAAAAAATATATATTTTTAAATTAAATTAATTATTTAGAACTAATTAATAATTATTTCTGCCAATTTTATTATTATTATTATTAAAACGTTTTAATAAATACAGTATTATATCATTAATTTTTAATCAATAACTATTTTTTTTAAAATCTAAATAATATTTTTATTTAATAATTATAATTATATTTGTTATATATATATTTATGCAATTTTTAATATTTAGAAAACATTTTGAGTATTGAGAAATTAAGTTGAGAATATTTTTATTTGTTAATTTATTGAAAATTTAATGGGAATTTAGCGGGAATTTAGTGGGAATTTAGTGGGAATTTATTGGGAATTTAATGGGAATTTAATGGGAATTTAATGGGAATTTACTCAAATTTGGCAAAAATTGTCGTTTAAAAATGCAATAAAAAATGTTCACCCCCCTATACCCCCCCCCCCCCCAAGCTTTTTCGAAAATTTTGCCATTTTACCTCCCCCTATACCCCCCCCTGAAATCGAAAACCTTTAGCAACCCTGATTAAATTGTATATTAAATTGTATATTAAATTGTATATTAAATTGTATATTGTAGTATTTCGGCTTACAAATAAATTTACAATTTATAAAATCTATAGTTTTCTTACAAATTTAATGTAAATTATATTATATTTATACAAACAAATACATATAAAATGTTATTCTTTAGAAACTGCTGTTACTATTACTAGACTTTTAAAATAAAATTAGTTTAATGAGAAATCACAAAACAATTTTGACAAATATTGACATTTAGCTGAATTGACAAATATTTTAGTCTAATATTAGTTTTTAAAAACATGATAATCTGATCTTTTAAATTAAATATCAATTTTTATTTTTTAATTACCGGTAATTAAAATATTTTGTTATTAATCTATTTGTATTTCAGTTAGAAAAAGTTTAATTGTAAAATAGGTATGACTCGTTTTTATAGAATAATTTGTCTCTAAAATAAACTTGAATACTAATAAATTATATGTTTTTATCATTTATAAATTAATTAAATATTCTTTATGTCTATAAACACCGGTTTTATTGATAAATAGTAAATAATTATTATTTTAAAAATAATATTGTTAATATCTAAAAATTATTTATAAAATTTAAAATTTATTATAGATTAACTTTATAAACGATGTTACGTTTAAATATTTTATAATATATAAAAAAATTTTAATGACCAGTGTCTTATTATTTAAAAACATTATTTTCTAAAAATCTTTATCTATTTTGTTATTTTATATTTTAAACCAGTTGAAAATGCTAGAAAGCATTGCCCAGAAACAACTTTATTGGCGTAGATTACTTCATATAAATATTATAATACTCTAATTTACATATAATATCTATTAATATAATTTAATTGCCTGTATTTATAATATAACATCGAAAATATTCAATAGGAAAATCTTATATCTTGTATGACATAGTATAACCAAAATATTTATTGCAGATAACTATTAGTCTGTATGAATCATAATACTGTATAATTAAAATATAAGTTAATTTATATTAGTTATATTATATACATTTTATACCTCAAATGTATTACTAAATTAATATCCAATCAAAATTTTAAAACATAATTTTATCGACCATTTTTGATAGTTTGTAGTAAAATAAATAATACTTCTTAAGACAATTCTAGTCTATATTTTAATTTTTTTATACTTTAAGAGCATTTTGTCTGTTCCTAAACAAACAGATTTTATCTTATTTTCGATGATTTAACCGAATCTAAAATCAAATTTTTTAAATTCTAAAAATGAAACAGACATATATATAATATATACAAATTCTAAAAACATAACTTTTTAAAAGTTTGTTTAAATTAATTGCTAAAATAGTTATTATATCATATGTAATATAAATTAATAATGGGTACTTATGAAAACACAAATTTATTCTATAATTTTATATAAATTTACATATGTTTGATGTAATTTTTTTTATAAGAATAAATTAAAAATTGTATTAAATAGCATTTTAAAAATGTTTAATTGATTAAAATTCATTTTATAATTATATAATATTTAACAATTGTTGTATTTGTCTATTTATACTATAAAAGATAAATTTATACATTTTTATGCATCGAATACATACCAGTATATAGTATTTTATCAGTATTTATAAGTTTTTAATACTCTATGGATATAATGTAAGATATTTATAGATTCTGTTTTGTTTATATTGTATATGAGATTAAATGAAAATATGTAACTTATTTTCATTTCATTCACTAACTTATTTCTGATGTAATTAAATATAATAAAATTATATTTCACATATTTATTACAAATATTTAGATTTGTTATGTAGTTTTATTTTTTAATATTTATATGGTATGTAAAATTATTGTATATTTTAAAATTTTTAATGAAACATTGAATATATCCAGAAGCTATAAATTATTGTCTATTTTATTTTATACTTGCATTTCAATAGAATTTAGTAATTTTCTTATTAGTAATTAATTTCAACAAATTATTGATAATCTATTGTATTATATATAATGTACAATATAACAGTACATATTGTACAACAACTTTCATGCATTAGAAAACATATTAATAGACATAAAATATTAAAATATTATTTTTTAAAAGATAAATTGCAAATCTATTTGTAATAATTATTATTAGTGACTTTAAATTTTTTAAAATTCATTACAGAGTTGATAGTTGTTTCAAAATATTAAATTTAATTCAAATTAATTTGAAAATAATTAAAATACAGATAATAACGAAAACTGTTTACTATTTACAGGTATAATGTGTACACTAATTAAAGACTATGTTTGTTGTAATTTACTTTAAATTAGTATTTAAAATGATTTTCACTAATGTATTGATGAATTTATTTTAATAAATATTTCGATAACAAATAATCCTTTTGTTTTTTACAAAAAAAAAATATTTTAATAATGAAAATAAGTTTAATGTTTTCATTATACAGTATTGTAATCTAAAAGTTAATTAAGATTTTGAAAATTTATATTATTAATTATAATTTTATTAGATTATTAATTCATTTTACTTGATGTTATATTAATAAAGATATAATTTTACTTTTATATCAGTTATTATAAAATATAAAATGTATAATATGTAGAATATATATATAGAAGTATATACTGTATTAAACAAAAAATTATTAATTTTAGTTCAATGTTATTTATTTTATTATAGTTTATATGGATAATAATAATAACAACATATAGACATAAATATATAATATTATATAAATATATGAATAATTTCTTAAATGGGTTGTCATGACTCGCGAGAAATGTTTAAGACTTGCAGTTAATTATAAGATATATATTATACTACTGTATGAGTCTATTGTTAAAACAATTTGTTTTAATGTATTATATTATTGTTAAAATGAGATACAGTACTAAAAATATAGTATATATATAATATTTAATATATATATATTGAGTTTAAATTAGCACTTTTACTGTAAATTGCCTCAGTTTAACTGCTTATAAATTAAGTTAATAATTGCTATTAGCAAAAATAAAATAATATTTAATATTTAAATTTTTTTTAAATATTAATTATTTCATGAGTTTCTAAGACATAGGTTCTCAATTTTTAAACATTAATATATAGTATTATAAATTGCATAAAATATATTATTTTTAATTTGACAATTATTTTCTTTTCTTTTCTTTTTACAAAATAAATCATTGTTTGGAAAATTTTCTAAAAAAATGAAGATTTTATTAGATTTTCAGTTTTCAAAGTCAATTACAGTTATATCATAATTTTAATATAAAGTATATTATATATAAATATAATATATATATATATCAGGGTTAAGTAAGGGGGGGGGGGGGGGGGGGGGGGTAGGGGGGGTAAGGCCAAAATACCCCCCCCTAAGATCGAGAAATTGGGATTTTACCCCCCCCAGACTTTTTGACCAAATGGGAAAAATTGTCGCTTAAAAACGAGGAGAAATGACCCCCCCCCCCTAAAATTTCGGCGCCGAAGGCGCCGAAAATTTTTTTGAGATTTATAAAAATTTTAATTTTAGTTAATACTATTTTAGTAAGTGTTTTTATGTTTTTAAAATTTATATGATTCTAATTATTGATTAAAAATAAGTAAAAAAGTTAAAATAACGTTAAAACTCATCAAAAAATAACATAATTTTACTTAAAATATTAAACTAAAAAGTTAAAAAATACCAATTTGTTGAAAAGAATAATCATATTACAATATAAATAGAAGTTTGAGATAGTTTAAGAAGTTAATAAATAAATAAATACTTATATTACAAGGTTTTTATTAATAATTTTTAAAATTTTAACTAAAAAATTTAAAATATTTTTAATTTTATAATTAGTATTCAATCAGTATTTACATAAAAATAACATTAAAAAATAAAAATATATATCTATAAACTATAAGCATTAAGTATTATTTAAAAAATTATTTTAAAAGTTAAAAATTACTAAAATACTAAAAAACTCAGTGTATCATTAATGCCTTTATCACCTATTTTTAAGTATTTAATACATTATTATTTTATTTTTTGCTAAAATTTAAGTTTTTATTAATTTTTAAAATTTTTTTTAAAAATATTTATTTTTGTTAAAATTTAACTTTTTTTTATTTTTGTTAAAATTTAAGTTTTTTTAGTATTTTTGTAAATTTTACCTATTTTCCTGGGAATTTATACGGGAACTTATGGGAATTTTATCGAATTTACATGGGAATATTCGGGAATTTAAGGGAATATTAGGGAATTTTCTCTTGACCCCCCCCCTTGATTTTGGATTTTTGAAAAAATTGCCGTTTAAAAATGCAATAAAAATCTTACCCCACCCAATACCCCCCCCCCCAAGATTTTTCGAGAATTTTGTAAATTTTACCCCGGTCTACCCCCCCCCCCCCCCTAAAATCCAAAACCTTGCTTAACCCTGATATATATATATATAGTTTTGCTATTAATATAAGCACTATTTGTTCACACTTTTTAATAGTTTTCTATTGAAATGTGTTTTAATAGATTATATTAAAAATAATTAAAAATGTATTATTAGACTCTTCGTATACTTTTAAGATAAATAGTTTTACACAATCTATTCACCAATAAATGTATAAAATATGTTAAAATAGTTTTTATTTTTTTATATAAATAATTTTTTAAAAATATATTCAAAATGCGTTTTATCAAAACATAATTAATAAATTAAAATTAAATATATCTATAATATTAGTCTAATAGTAGAAACTAAATTGTATTCAATTTCTATTTAGTTTATTATTTTTATTTAAATTATTTAACATTAAACGATTTAAAGTACTGGGTATATAATTTGTGTTTATAATAAATATTTTATGATAAATATATTAAGTTATTAAAGTTTTATCACTTACTCATTAATTTGTGGAAATATATCTGATATCGCATTATATGTTTGCAATGGTAACCAAAATAGCGCAAACAATACCACAATTATGACCAATAGTTTTAATACCTGTAAAGTATAAATACATTATATTTGAAAGTAACTTTAAAATAGTAATATTTCACTAGAATTTAGCAATAATTTAATTAATAATTTTACTTATATTTAATATTTTTGCCATTCATATAAAATATTCACTTTTTAAATGTTTATTACTTTTCAAATAACTGCCGAGTATTTTATGGATTAATCTATGGTCTAAAATTAGGATTCTTATATATAAAATTAATATAATTATATTTTTATAAAATTTTATTTATCATTCAAATAAATTTTTAGTTTAATGTTAGTAAATATATTATTTTTTACTTTAAATATTAATCAATATTAAAATACTAATATTATTTAGTTTTTATTTGTAATTATAATGTATTTTTACAATCTAACAAATATTAAGACAACAAAATTAACATGGGCATCAATTAGACAAAAATTTCTTTTAGAAACTTTCTAGAAATTTCTCTATTATTTTTTAGAAATGTTTTTTTTGCCAACTCTAATACTTTAAATAATTTTGACGATCATATTCTTCAAACATATATTTTATCTCTATATGTGAGCTAAATATTTCGTCTGAAAGTCAATATTATGGTAATTACTAAAATAAACATTTATTTTTATCATAATATTTTCAACCAAAATACATTGTATAAGTTTATGTTTATTTTATCATTGTTATGAGTTATAATAAATAAGAGTTATAGACAGTAAGTAATTTAATTTATTAAAAAATTATCAATTAATAATAATTAATAAATTGAAATTAAATTGACATTTGATATGTTAGTAAATTTTCGAATAATTCAAATCTAAATTTTAATTACAATAATTAGTGATTGAAAATTACACAATTAATTGCCAAATAAGTTAAAACATAATTTGGCAATTGTCGGGGGGATTAACATTAGCTTAACATTCAACTAATTTAATACATACTAACTGTCAAATAAATTAAGTACACGCATCAAGTGGTATATCAAAGTCATTATTTAATTATTATACAGTAATTAATGTAATATGTTTTTAATATAGTAATTTTATTAATTTTTTAAATTTTTTTATAATATTAATAAGCGAAATATTTTCAAAACAAGTTATTTTTCAAAGTAATATTTCAAATATTAATGATTAAATAGTATAAACTATATTAAATAGTATTGAATAAAAATAATTAATATGTTTTTGAGTTGTGTTATGTATAATCAAACTTAAAATTTATTAAAAAAAAAGTTTGCAAACCTTTCTTTTTTCTCTATTGATAAACAATTGATTCGTATTTGAAGATTGGTTTCTATTGTTGTTTCGATGCGTCCTATGGTTTATGGCATCAATTCTTCTCAATTTATAAACCATTTGGTGTTGTCTTTGACTATTGTCGCGACGGTTTACAGTCTCAATGTAGAGCGTGTATGCCATCCGTCCATACGCTCCACTAATGAGAAGCACAGGTAGAAAATACTGAATTACCACAAGAAATCGATTATAAAGTTTTAACAGTTCCGGTGATATTCCTATATTATGACAAAAGTGTTTCAATGGTAACACAAGATAATTGTCCTCATTATAGGTTTGGTTAATATTTGTGAATAGATTTGTTAAATTCATTTTACTGATGGCCACATCATCGGGAATCATACTAACGCCCAGTGCCACATACATAGGTAGTGCCGTTATAATGGCAACAATCCAAATGGCAATTATAATACCCTGAGCTTTACGTTTGGTGAGTCGTGGCCACAACGGGTTGACAACTATTATATAGCGATCGATCGCAATACTGGTTAACGTAAAGATCGATACATTCACTGAAACAACATTAATGAATGGACAGAACGGACACATAAACTGTGGTAATAGCCAGCGCTGGAGTAGAGCCGACTGAAACTGGAAAGGTATGGACAGCGCGCCGATCAACATATCAGCGAAGGCCAAGTTTGCCAAAAATATGTTGGTTACTGTCCGCATACGATGCGACCGCACGACTATCCATAGGACGACACCGTTACCTATGATAGCACACAACGATACCGTGCCGTATGCTATGGCCAACAATACAATTAGACCAATGGGAACGTCATATAGTTTGGCAAAACTCGGTAGACTAGTGGCGTTGGGTATGATATATACTAAATCTTCCATTTGGTGTCACTTATAATCACTTTTTGAAAGTTTTAATATATTATACAATTGTTATTTTTGGTGACTAAATAAGTAAGAGATTAGTTGAAACTTTTTTTGTGGTTTTATAAACAGAGAGTCACTGAATTGCAATGATATGTAACTGAAGATGACTATAGTTTTCTGTAGTCATGAACTATATATTAGCTTTAATTTCACTGATATAGTGATTCAAACGGAGACGAATCCATTGACTCTATCGTTGGTTTTGTCATCGATTTTTGACATTATATTATAATATGGTTTGAATTGTGAGAAATGAGATGCGGATGAAAATCATAATTGTTTCAATTTATATCGACTTTTCAATTAGTTATTTATTTTTAAATTTTATTATAATTATTAAAAGAGAAAAGTTGTTATTTTTTCTATTTGCTTTAAAATTTATTTATAAAAGATTTAATTAAATAAAATAATTTGCAGTATTTAAATATTTTATTTATTAAACTAGTTATTTATAATAACTGTGTTTCAAATTAAATTACATAATCAATGTAGCATTTTAAAATGTGATTAGTTGTTTTATGACATTATGATTTTTAATTATTATTTAAAATTACTATTAATAATAAATACTGTATATATATATATTCTGTATATTGTAATAATGTATTTATATTTCAATCAATATACTAAAAATGATAACTTTATTTTGACATAAAAAATAAATTATAGAAAACTGGAAAATAATTAAAAAAGCAATTTACTAAAAGTTAATTTATTTTCAAAAAAAAACTTGAAAAGTTTTATTTACTGAAATCTATAATGGCTTTTTGTGTCTGTCTGTCTGTCTGTAGCATTTCATTTTGCGAATTTTGAAATTCTGACTTCAGATTCGCTTAGAGGACTAATAATAATGTATTGAAAAGTTGCATCAAAATTTCGATATCTCTTCGGTAACATAGAGAAAATGGCGGCCAAAGTAAAGAAAATTTTAAGAAAATTTTTGTTAAGTATAGATTTGAATAAAGCATCAAAAACAAGCATAAAAAATATGCATTAAAATTTTGATATCTCTTCGGGAACATAAAGAAAATGGCGGCCAAAGTAAAAAAAATTAGGTAAAAATTTTAACGTTTAGAATTGTAAAGAGCATCAAAAATATGATATAATATATCAACATAATTTTTTTTAAAATGGCGGCAAAAGTATGAGAAAATTTTAGAAATTTTTTTAGTTATAGATTTGAATAAAGCATCAAAACAAGAATAAAAATTATGCATTAAAATTTTGATATTACGGGAACAAAGAAAAAGTATAAGCGGCAAAAGTATAATTATAGTTGATTATTTTGTTATACTAAATCATTTGATAACACACATGAGTAGTTGTTTATTTTGTCATACCGAGTAATTTGATGCCCCACATGACTATAGTTAAGTTTATTTTGTGATATCGAGTCAATTGATACTCTACATGACTAAAGTTGTGTTTATTTTATCATATTGAGTCATTTGATAACTTGCATGACTAAAATTGAGAATATTTTGTCATACTGAATCATTTGATACCATACATGACAATATTTATATTATGTATATTTAACCAATTTTTAAATTTTTATGTTACTATATAGCCGCTATAATTATACAAACTAATGGTTTTCAATGCTATTCAAGTTTTTTTTCTGAAAATGCTTTCTAGCATTCTTAACTGGTTTATTATATTATGTATAATAATAATTAAAAATTAAAAAATACAACATAATATAATGTATTTAAATTATTTTATTTGTAGATTTTAAATAACAAAATATATAGACACAAAATTATTACATGGGCCTTAGTATAATTTTTTTAATGTAGAATAATATATTTAATATATTCATAAATATTATAAAACAATTTTATATCTATTGTAGCATATTTTTACAATTTATTTGTTTATTTATTATACATTTAGAAATTTCTAGTTATTATTACTCATTAAATATTGTGTTATATAAAAAATAAAATATTAATACATTTAGAAAATAAACTTTAATATATCATATATTAATATTATAATTTTCATATAATTTATATCATCTAATAGTTATATTATAACATTAAAACTTTTTATTAATAACCGAATTCTTAAGCAATAGTTAAACCAATCAAATAAAAGCAATAATTTATTTAATATTTAATAAACAGTTATAAAAAAATAAATAAAGTACTAATCAATACTTCAATTATATAATTGTAATGTAATGTCTATAACGTAATAAAATGTTAACAAATAACTTGCAATAAAATGCTGAAGAATGTGATAATTAGATGAAATAAATTATCATTAAATGATGAGAAAAATTGAAGACATTCTCTAAATAATAAATACATTTCAGATGATTATACAAATTGATAACAAATGTGAGCTATTTTTCAGTTTCTTCAGATTATTTAACCATAAGAAGACTTATTTCATTCTGGCCTCAAGTTATCACTGAACCTTCAAAACACAATATAAGTGTTAAGATATGTGTTTGTATTATATATACTGTAAATCAACAAACTTACAAAAAACTTTAATTTATAATAAATTTATTGAATTAAATGTTTGTAAAATAAGATAAAATTATGAATTATAATTTGATTTTATACTGAAATTTGATTTGTAAGTAACTTTGTGCTTTGGACACAATTTAGGAAACAAAAAGGGGCAAGGTGATTTATATCAAATGGACACTACATCACTACTAACAAGTTAACGTATTTTTAAATACTATTACTGTACTGTTTGCATAAAATATATTTATTAATAAAATAATTAATATTAAAATTTTCTGAAAAATTATTTTTTTAATGTTTCATTAATGATAGACAACAAACAAATATTAAATTTATGCAAATTTTGATAATATTTTTTTTATTATATTATAATAGGCTTTATACTGTAATAGTTATATATGTAATTTATAGAAAAACAATTATAACAAACATGGCTTTAATTAGTTTATAGTATATTTATAGATCAATTAAATTAAATGAGTAAAGTGACACTTATAATGGATTATACTTTAATTAAATTTGTCTACAAATTGAAAGCTTTTAGTTTATTAATTAAATAAATATAAATTTGACATTTAATATATTAACTGATATTATTAATCAGGTCTACAAATGACAAACTTTATCTCTCGACAAATTCAAAGTACAATATATTAAAAGTAGCATTTTTATTAAATTTTTATATAACAATATTAATTAAAAATATAATAACTTTATTTATTAAAAAAAATTGTTTTAAAATGTAATGACAATATAAATTAATTCAAAAGTCATTATTTTTTTTAATTTTACCATAGTTAAAAATAGATATTATTGTCAATGTTTAATTTAATTAAATATTAATCAATTTATATTTATTTGTTTTAGACACTAAAATTAATGAAATAAAAGTTTACCAAAACATTAGACAACAACAATTTTGTTTGTTAGATAATTAAATTTATATTTGAATACTAATCAAACAAAATTGTAATTAACCTTAACTATTGTTATGTCATTTTGTATTTAATAAGTTAGTCATATCTTTTACAATGACTGAAATATTTTGGGATTTCCTCTAATTATAGAAACTATTGTTATTAGAGATTTATATTAACGCTATAATAAATTTAATACAATTAGTACATAATTTTTATTATTCTACATTAATCTAGTATTTTATATAAATTATAATGATTTATGATATTGTATTATATACATATATAATTATATAATACAGTACAATATAATATATTATAATAACAATTAGAAGCTGAAATAATTTTAAGATACAATTTTTCAAATATGAAAAAATTAAATCTTTATGATAATTATATTTTATTTGATATTCTTTTTAAATAAATATCTATATATTCTTATTTATAACAGACAAATATATTTGTATTTTAATATTTAAAAACATATATAATATCAAATAAATTTATATAATATTAAGTATATAATATACTTTTAGTAAACCTTTTATATTTAATTTATCTGATTATATTTTTAAAAACATATATATAATAAAACTAAATGAAAGTTACTCATTGTAAAGCTATTGCTTTATAAATTAGTAATTCATGTGGAAATTTATCTATTATTATAATATTCAGGGATCTCTATATTTAGTTTTTTTTCTTAAAAAATATGTGATAATATTATATTTTATATTTGAATAATTTTTACACAATTATCATTTAATCCACTTATGCATTATGCGAGAGTTAAACAATAATTGAATATTTTATGTTTTACACATAACTACAGTACTGTAATTTTTATATTGTATATAAACAATAACTCAAAACAATGATAATGCACACAAAAAACAACATTATTAGTCTTAAAACTTATATTTGTTTAATGCAATTAACACAAATACAGTTTTTAATATGTTTTTAGTTTAAATTATCAAATAAAATGCTTTATACAAAAAGTTATTTTTAATACATTTCTCTTATTTAAATAAACTATTAGTTTTTAAGCTAATTGCTTAACATATTATTTATTATTACTAATAATATGACAATTATAGTAAAATTGTAATTTTTAATTAAATTTTATAAAAATAATATAAAATTGAAATATAAAACAGATTTGGTTTGAGTTTTTTTAAATTAATTTTTCATTTAAATTATGTAAAGTCTCATACAATACAACTTAATCACAAAACTAAAATTATCTATAATAAAAAAAAACATACTCTTATATTAAAAATAAAATACGGGTGAAAAAACATTTTCACAGAACTATTAATTTAGTGATCTCCCGGTGCCAACAGTTTTAACAAAAATCTTTCTAATAAATACTTAATTTATTTCTCAATTTCTCTTTGTAAACAACTTATAATAGCATTTCTATATGTTTGTGTGTGTGTGTGTGTGTGTGTGTGTGTGTGTGTGTGTGTGTGTGTACAGTATATATATATGTGCATGTGTTTTTTGTGTGTACATACAATCAATAAATTTGTCATCAAAACAAGTGTAAACTTATTGAGTTATATAAATATAGTGTTTAAAAATGTCATTTTGTGTGTATGTATGTGTGTGTGTGTGTGTGTGTGTGTGTGTGTGTGTATGTATGTATGTATGTATGTGTGTAAAATATGTGTGTGTGTGTGTGTGTGTGTGTGTGTGTGTGTGTGTGTGTGTGTGTGTGTGTGTGTGTGTGTGTGTGTGTGTGCGTTAAAATATATTAAAATTTTATAAGTTTACATTTTCTACAAATAAATTTATGTTTCTAAATCACACAATATTTTTTTTAATGAAAAGTTTTACTGTCAAAAAATGTCTTGATTTTTTAAAAGTAATTTTGTCGTAAATAAATTGTAAATATAAAAATCATTTCACATTTAAATAAAATAGCTAAATCAACATTTCTATATAACATTCAACTCTAATCGGTTTTGATTATAATTTATATATATCTGTCATACTATTAATGATAAATTATATATTTTTTTATTAATAATAAATTATAAACAAAACCATGTGATATAAAGTAATCTATATACAGTATAATACAGGTATATATATATATAACTTTAATATAGCTATTAATATAATTTTTATTGAATTTGCAACAAAATTATATTTGTATTACGGTAAATATTTTTTGCAATATACAGTGAATACTATAGTATTATAATAATAATTGTAGTTTTATAAAATCTTTAAAATAGATTTTTATTTTAAAAAAAGTATATTTATAAACATAAAGACAATAACTTTTAGTAAATTATTTTATATTCAAGTACTCACTACAAATTATATAGTATAATATACAAATAATCAACTAATTTAAAAATAATCCCTATAGAATGAAAAAACATTACTAAAAACTTTTATAATGCTTTTTTAAAAAGATATTTTTTGTTTTTATTTTTTTATCGTCCAACACTAAAATAATACATAAATCTATGTTATTATAAATTTGTTTTATATATAAGATTTGGATAATGTATTTTTTTCAAAAAGCAAATAAAATACCATATATTATTTTTAGAATATAAAAAAATAATAATAATACAGAAAATTATAACTAAAATGCATTAGAATAGATATTGTATAACAATGTTTTTATTATTATTTATTATTATTATTATTACTATTCATATTGTATTATTTTGTATATACAGTAATATCATTTGTTATTTTAGAAACAATTTCTGTATAACAAAATATCATAGCAGTCTTGAATAATATGTAACTTTATTATTATTATTATAAGAGTATTTATTTGTTGAGAAATATTTTTTTTTAATTAAAATTTAGTTGTAAATGTTGTAAATTACCAGCATATATAGTAATTTACTTTATAATAGATTACAGATTTTGCATTGCGTTATTAAACTTGAAAGTTTCAATATATTGTGCTAAATGTCTTATATTGTATGCCTATATTTTACTCGATTAATGATTACAATATACCGGTAACAATGTATAGTAATAATATTTATAATATAGAGTACATATGTAAATAAACTTGATTTAAAATTTGCTAATATATTAAATATTTATGACAAGCCATGCGTTTAAAATTATCACAATTAACCAAATTTATCGAAAGATAGCTCAAAAAAGTGTTTACACTATAAATATCAAACATAAATAAATAATATATATATACAATATATTGTCGAAAAAATAATTTATTTAATTAATAGACATTAATGTGAGTATAAATAAATAAATAAATAGTTTGTCTAATATTTTTGGGTTAAATCCAAAAAATGTTGTGACAAATGACACCAATGATAGTAATAAAATACTATTTAATGGCCTACTCTTTAAAAACAAGATTTACGATATTATTTGTATTTATTGTTTGCTATCTGTTGTGGATTCTGTGGAGCTCTGGTAGCTTTGAGCACTGGTAGCTAATTTATCTTTATTTGGTCCGGAACTACTACTACTGCCGCCAAAACCATTTTCCGACGGTATATAACAGACACAACACGAAGGGAACAAAAACTCCGACAGAAACGGACCCTTATATGGATTCCACGGGTCAATGACCAACAGCTTCTGGGTGTTATACCTCTGTCGACAACTACTATGATAACAGGGAGGTATGAAATTACAGTATGAGCCGGTGCCGTGTCGACAGATCACTTCCGTCACGTATTGTTGATAAATTTCCGTATTGATGACGACCAACCATCTACCATTGGTGTTTTTTGACCACCCGGGCCTTATTATTCTAGTAACTGAGTCACATACCAGTCCACCGCTATTGTCATTGGCCAGTGTAGGCATAACTTGGACTTTAAGATCTCGGAATAGCTTCTCCAGCGGCCACTTGTAATATTTGGTTACTTCGGTCACGACTTTACTCGGATAATCTTCTTTATAACTGCAATAATATCGTCCGTATTGAGCACATGTCGGTGCTTTGGTCGTTCCGGAAGGACTACTGTCCTCATCATTGCTGTCATAGTTTTGTGTTCCTCCGTTGCCATCGTCTTTGTCTTCTTCGTCATGACTTTTATGCAAATGACTCGACTGACTATCAGATGGTTTGATATTAGTCGTACTTTGCAGTTGTGACGGGTGTTGTGCTGTCCTAAACCTTTCGGCTCTGAGTGCTTCTGCGGTTACCATTTCTTCTTCATTATTATTATTATTATTTAAATACTTGGCCACCATATTACCCAAATATGAGCTTTCATTAAAAGTTTTGAATCCTTCCTCACCGGTAAGCCATGAAGACATTTGAGACAACTGTTCGTTTCGTGTTAACTCATCTTTTGCTTTATTAATAATTAAATATTAAATAATAAAATTATTTTATATAAATAATGTTATGTCAAATATATTACCAATTTTGCCATAAATTTGTTGAATAAAACGATCACTTTTGATGGCCTCCAATGGTATGGATTTGTTTTGTACGGACTCTACTAAAGACCTAAAATTGTCGCCGTTTTGTAGTTTACCGGAAAATGACTGCGAATTTCGTAAATAAGATGTATTTTCATGTGATATGTCTTTACTTTTTGATGATTCACTAATTATTATAAAGTTTTGTATAACATATATAATGATTAATAGGTATTTAATAAAAATGTTAATCTTTGAATTAATAATAATGTTGTTTAAGATATAATTAAATAATCGATTAATGCATTTATAAGCCATTACTTAGTCTTATATATATATCTAAAAAATACACAAAACTAATATCAAATCAATACTTTTTCACAAATAAACACAACTTTGGACATGAATTTAGTTTCTAAGTTAGATATTTTTAGCTATAGTTTGCTTTTTTCGACAAACGATATACATATTACAGGTATTATAATACTGTATAATACATATATAATTACAAACCGGTAATTATGTTATGCATTCACTGGTCTTATGAATTCAACTGTTAATTTTGAAGTTCATTACAAATATTTAGAAAAAATAGTTATAGTTTTTTGTGTGTATTATTTGTTTTTTAAAAAAGTGTTTATATTTTAGGCTTACATTAGGCAAAATAATATTTGAACACTTTTACACATATATTATATTTGTTTGTGAACATTAAAATTGTCAACAATTTTTTTATCAAGATTTCAACTTAAACAACAATAATAAATAATAATAATCGCTTCAAGCATTTCCGTATAGTAGAGTAAAATACAAAAATAATATATATATTTGATTTTGATAAGCGGTATCATCTGATTCAGTCAACCAAAACTAAATATAGGTCTTGAAAAAAGTTTAATTATTAATTAAAGGTACCAAAAGTGGCGCTTAAATGTCACTTATGTTATCTGAATGATATGAAATCAAAATAATTATCACTTTTTTGAAAGTTATTATTATTTTTTAGTTATTATTATAAATATATTGTGTTATCGAAATATAGTACTGTAGAATTGTTATTATTATTAAATATAATGTATAAAACTAATAAAAGATTGAATGATAATTATTTTTTTTTAAATTATATAATGTCTATTATGATATTAATTAGTTACTAATAACAATATATTTTTATATACTGTACATTTGTATACAAATTTTGTAATGTATAATTTTTAAACTAAAATTGTTGTACAGTATATTATATAAATATGATATACATATTACAAATAGATATAAATTACAATATAATGTAAATTTATTACATCTACAAATTTTTTAGCTATATTTTAAATTAAAGTACAATTGTAAACACTATACAGTACTATTGAATAATTAATGTCTTATAAATATATGCCATTCAAAACTATAATCAACATTATTTAATAATTTATATTGATTTATGTTATAACAAACTGTATTTATTTTACTTGAGTCAAAGTTAGACTTAGTTATAAAAATAAAAAATAAAACTTTAATAAAATAATTACAAGTTGTCTAAAATTAATATTTTGTTTGTTAATAAATAATATATTTGACAAATTATTGATGTTACTTATTATATGTCACAATAATTAGAGCTTAAATATATGTACAATAGTTTAAAATTTACATAATTAGATGTTTTAACAAAATACAAGCTAACAAATACTATACATAATTTGGTTGTAATTATAACTATAGATTTTTATTTTTTATGTTCAAATAGCTTATATTTTGTAATATACATATAATACAAATATTATTAATTACAAAGATTATAATCTTATATATTTTATTTCAAATAAATTCATTATACTGTATATTAAAAGTAATATAAAAAACATTTACTAAAAATATTTATTAACTTAATAAAAAATAATTCATACGTTATATATACAGATATTAAGTAGTGGATTGTTACATTTTAATAATTTAATATTAAATAAACTGTACATGATAATTTATTTTAAAAACCTGTAAAATACTCATAAATGTATGGCATTTTAGTTATACTTTTTATTTTAGTAAAAAATCAAATAATGATATAATTGAAAAAAAACATTATTATTAGTAAAGCGAGTGGCGATTGACGTAATTAACAAAAACGGACAAAATGTTACCAAAAAAAAGTTAAATTTATTAAAACTATATCAATATCAACAATAATAAAAACATTTTCATTTTAATTAATTAAATCATATATAATGTATGATATTTTTTAAATTATGAATAAAATATGAGTAGTTTTTTAGATATTAATTATTTAAAATTAAACGATTAAGACATGAAATTATGTTTATATATATTGATTCACACCTTCTTCCCCAACCTTTTCACTATTTCTGTTATAATTTGTTAACTAAATAAAAGTTAATATTATATATAAATAAGCGATTAGTTTATATAAGTTTTATTAATATTTAATTTGATTTAATAATATAAATATAATTCATTTCAATGTCTACTAACAGATGTCGACAAATATGTGTTGTATTAGTGTTGATAAACAATACAATCACGTGATGTATATGAATGGACACAATGACCGGTCGATCACTTGATTTGGTGACCACTTTGATGTCACCGCATGTTTGACATAATGTCTATCATTGCATTGAAGCCACGGAAGAAAGTGGTCCTCAAACTCGATGGCGTTCAACAAATGGTAAACAAATTGTCGGTGATATTAGTGATTATATAATATTTTTTATTAAGAAATGGCCAAAACTTTGTCTGTCATTGGATGAGACAATTAGTACAGACGGTGATGACGATGGCGACCACAGGGACAACAAATTGACGACACAGTCGACTGTGAAGAAACCGGCAGAAGTCTGTGACAAATGTGTTGTCTTGAAGCGAATGGTCTGTTTTAAAGATATAGCCATCGAGAGGTTGACCGACGATAGGGACCAATTGAAAGTGAAACTTACGAAACACCACAACAAGAATATTGAGCTAAAGCTTAGACTTAAAGGACTTGAATCTCAACAAAAACAAGAAGTAGAAAAAGAAGAAGAACAACAACAACAACAACAAGAAAGACGTTTTAATTGTGATAATTGTATGAAAACTGAACTTAAATACAAAGATCTTATCGCCACTAATGAAGAATTAATGGCAATTAATAGACATCTGAGACAACATTTGGATCATTTAAGACATGTATTCAACGAGTTTCACAACAATTCCGGTGAAAGTACGGGTAATACGACAGCTCTTAATGTGACTTCAAGTACATCCACTACAGACTCAACGACTCAATCGATGTCTAAGACGTTAACTCAGTCTAAGAGTACGTCAACTGATCCAATAGTTATTCAAACAAATAGTAATACTAACGCTGTTTCATCCATAGTTGATGATAGTGTGGAACTGTCATCAATTGATAAAAGTTTTGAGATTTGGTATAATAAATGATATCAAAAGTGTTTTTAATCACAGGATTGAACAAAACTTTTATTTTTTATTTTTTCAAATATCACTTCAAATAAGAATTTTTAGTATTATATTTACCGTTATATTTATTTACATTTTTTGCTTATATCTAATCATTTATAATACTAAATTATTATATATTATTTTAAAAATTTAAATGCATTTAAAACCTGGTTTTTTTAGTTTTATTTAAATAATAATAATTAGCAGTTTTTTGTTAAAATCAAAACAACATTTAAATTATTGGTTATATTATTGTTGAAATAAGACTTAATTTTATTCTGTAGTAATATAATATTTAATTATTAACTATTAATCTGTTTAATGACAAAAATCACTCTTAATGTGAATTAAATAATAAACTATTAAACATTAAAAAATCTATTGAAACACAGTATTATTTTTTTAATTTGAAGTTAACTTCAAATATGTTTGACTAGATTTTTTTAATTTGACTAAATTTATGGTAATAATGATAGAAATGTGTGGTCAAAATAGTGTCATTTTGTGTCATCACTGGTGAGATGTCATATGTCTCGTGAGATGATGTCTTTCTCTGAACGTTTCATTACATATATTACATCTGAGTTTTTCTTCCCTTTTCTTTTTTATGGTGTCGCCACCAATAGTGGTCTTATGGTGAGATCGCATGTGATAAACCAAATCGGATGTCATACGAAAAGATGCGTTGCATTTGGCGCACCAATTGGTTGTCGGGAATGTCAATGCGGCCAACGATGGCGGCAAATATGGTAACAAAGTGTTAGATACCAATGGTTTACTGTGAGTACTAGACAATGATGTGGGAATGGTTGCAGTGCTGGGCATTGGAAATGTCATAGGATTAAGCAATGAATTACTGGCCGCTGAGGAAGTGCCCGAAGTTAACATTGAAGTAGTGGCCATACGTTGATAGAGTGTGGAGAAGTCGTATGGATTTGTTATTGAATTAATTTTGTTGTCAACTTTCTTGAAAGCACTCGACATCATTGCAGTGGACATCATATTACTATGTGTTTCAAGTGATGTAAGACTTGGTTTACGTGATGTAAGAGTCGGTGATTTTGGCCGATGAAAAGCACTCGAATCGATGACCATTTGATCACATTTTACCGATTCATGTGGCGATAACTTATTGCGTTTAGTGCCGGGAAACGACTCGTTTGACTCTTCTCTTACAAGAGACGCGATATCAAAGCCACGCTTTTTCTTGGTTATTGGCTTTACTTCAGATGTCGATCCGTTACTCGTGGAGGTTATGCCAGTAGTGGCACTGGATTTTGAATCTGTGTGTCGGCTATTGTTATTTGTAGTCAACGGTATTGAATCAATTTGAATACGTTTTGGACAAATGCATAATATATGAGTGACCACACAATTGCTGTATAGAAAGACTTGATTACAGAGCGGACAGAAATATCTGGTGCTTCCGTTCAGACAACTGGACGAACCACTGGGCAGTCGGCTCTCCAAGTCGTGGCTAAACCAGGCGTAGAGTTTGCCTGTTTCTGGTGGTGTTTGACTGTTAGACGAGTCGTTATTTAGGTTAATATCACGCATTGCTTTGAAATAAAAGTTTCCGTTTTTGTAAATTACTTTCAGATTTTGTTCGCCAGAATGCCGTGCGATCTCTACTTTGGCGAATAGTTGATCCATTGGTGAACTGTTTGTGTTATTATTATTATTATTATCGTCATTATTATTAGTGTCGCATGACTTGAGTGATAACCAATGTAATGGATTATGAAATGGTCCAAAAAGCTGTCCTTTCGATATGTTTGTCGTCATAGTAGTCGTTATGGTCTGTGACGGACTGTCGATGGTATTACCGGCATCTGATTCACTTCCCTCAGTCATTATGATGTAATTATTGCCACAATAAATATGATTATAAGAGTGGTTTCAAATAAGTCGCTTAAACAGCTTTCATCTCCCTTTCCCTTTACTAATTCATTTCATCTGAAACTAAGACATAAAGAGATTGAGAGTTATTTATGATATAAATTATTTATTAATCGATAAAATTCTTTGATAACAACTATAAGAAGTATATATAAATTATATATAAAGTTTATATAAGTATATCTATTAAGAATATTCTGTTTGTTCAGACATTATGTTTGTGTCTCTCATATTTTGAAGTCAAACGGCAAATAGTGATAAGTTTTGTGCTCTCAATTTATTCAGCAAATAAACTCAACAATAACTCTCAGTCAACTATCAGAGTATTTATATAATATATAAACATAAATATAATATATATTTATATTTTCGTATATCAAATATGAATAAACTTCTAGTTATATGATTCACAAAAATCTAACGTCAAATGCGATAAAAATAAGTTTATGTATAAATATATATAAAGTATATATACATATATACAGTATATATGACTCGATTATGTATATTTTATATATGTTATATAATATATACACACTAGTATACTATTCATTAGGAGGCCAGGCATTTAAAGGCGAGGGGAACGGGAGAGAAAAAGTATAGACGAAGTCGAGCGCAATATACGAGTGAATACATACAGTGAGTACTTTATATATATACCGTATATTGTAAAATATATACAATATATATGATAGCAAAAAGCCTCTGCATTGGTATATACTGT
This sequence comes from Oppia nitens, assembly GCF_028296485.1. Taxonomy (NCBI): domain Eukaryota; kingdom Metazoa; phylum Arthropoda; class Arachnida; order Sarcoptiformes; family Oppiidae; genus Oppia; species Oppia nitens. The sequence continues at coordinate 1,500,667 of NW_026533252.1, read as the reverse complement.
ATATATATATATATATAATGGCAAAAACACGATGAGATGCTCTCATCTCTTTCCGCTCCGATTCCTTAATTTGCATTTCAATGTAACATAATGTAGCCTTTATGCCTACCATTCCATATTGACAACCAACCAGTGCTCTATTGTCTACTACTATACCATCACCACTACTACTACCCAAATATCAAGATTAAACTGCTTAGACTATGTATACTATATATTATACATACTGTATATATATTTCCCATTTCTTTATGATTAAACAGAGGCTTCTACTCAATAATGAATTGCAATTTTCATCAATGGGTGACTCGATTTTAATTGCTTTTTATATTATACTAAATAATAACAACATTTGTTAGCTATTATTTTAACATTAATATGTATTTTGTAACAGATATTCATAAATATGTATAACAAAACATAAAATAATTAGTCAATAATTTCAAACATATATGAATTTATTAGTTAATCACATATTGTTACAAAACTATATTTTGCATAAATTATTTCTTTATAAACAAAATTCAACAAATGTTTTATTTATTAATATCGATTAATATAAATTTTTATTATTTTGAATCATTTTTTATTTTATACACAAATAGTATTTTTAATAATGATATATAAATATTTTATATTTATTATTATTATTTTATTTTACTATATTTTAAACTTTAAAATAAAAACTTGAATAATTTAACTTTTAACTTAATTTAGTTTTTCTTATAAATTATTAATTTTTTCACTATATTAATCAAATATTTACTATTTACTTTTTTATATGTTTACTAATAAATAAATATTAATAAACTTGAAAAAGTAATGTAAAAAATGTGTAAAATTTGAAAAACATTGTTGACAACATAAAAACTTATTTAATTTCCAGTCAATCTGTAATATTTATTTATATAACAAATAACAAAACATAGCATTTATGTCAACAATAGGGTAAAGATATTCAGTGTTTGACAGAATAACTAAATAAAAATAGATAAACATTTAATCCGCGAAAAAAAGAGAGAAATAATTAATTGAAAAAAAGGAGAAAAAATATTGAATGAAATGAATGACTGAATGAATGGAGAAAATGTTTGAAAAGAGCTTTTATGAGATGAGATATATATTGTGTATATAAAAGAAGTTAATGTGTATAGCATTAGCTGTAAAGGCAACCAATTTTTATTATTAAATTCAGTGATGAAAAAGAAGTTGTGACTTAAAGGCCAGGACAGGGAGTATACAATCTGTGTCAGCTCTCTCTCTCTTTCTTTCTCTCTATCTATCTATCTATCTATCTCTCTCTCTCTCTCTCTCTTTCTCTCCCCTTCTCTAAACACTGAGATAACAGCCCTAAAGCGTTAAGCACTTAAAGCTATTGGAGTTTAAGTCCGAAATAAGCTTAAAGTGAATAAAACTTGACATCAAATAAATGTGACATCAAATCCATGCAATTTTAGCAATACGTTTGCCAATTTGATACACAACTATTTGGATGTCTTTAAAAATAAGTTTAACTCTTATAATATACAATACAAACAAACTTACCCAATAAGAAGTAGTCATCAAGTGATACATTTCCAAGTGATATAAACACATAAACACTATAAAGTTTTATGTACTGTCGATACCATCCAATGAATATAAGGTAATCAATAAAAAGATGTTATGATAGAGACAGTGACAGGTTTTTACTTCAAATGTGTGTTTCAACGATGTTTTGAATATCTTATGGATAACAATAACGATAACAACTTATAGACCCAACAAATGCACAAATAAAGAGATGATGACTGACTGAGAGTTGTTAGTATAGCGATGGATGAATAGATAACTGAATGTCTGTGTGTGTGGAGAGGCTGAGGATGAAAGTGGAGACGAGCTTAGACTGACTGAGAACTTGGAGAGTGGAGTCGACTATATGTGTATATCGTTGGAGAAGCGCAATGAGGAGGAGCTGTTAGGAGTTGTGAACCACTCAACTATAATACTGTATAATAGGACGACTGCTACTAATTCCCAGTTATTTTGTCGGATTGCCTGCCATTCCCCACTCCATCACCACATTTGCACCCATTATATTGATATCACATTATTGCTACGGTATGCTAGACATCCCAAAAAACACATTACCAGCACTACAGTATTGTATAGTATATATATATATATTATATTGTATATTTTGCAATCAAACATATTATTTTATTTTATTTAACTTATTGTTTATGATAAAAACAATTTTAATTGTAATTAGATTGTCGAGTAATTAAATATTAAAATTTTTAAATTAGTTTCAGATAACAAATATAAGCCAAACCCCATTAATTTTTTTTTATATCATTTAGTGATAAATTATTCACACAAGAGTTTAGATGATAATGATTTTGAATGATTGAAAGCATTTGCGATAGAAATATATGAAAATCAACTGAGATTTAAAACATGTTATTATTATTGCCTTAAGGTTTATGTACATACAGTTGTTATACAGTTATACTTATTTATATGCATATAGTTGTTATACAAAACAATCAATGGGAGAGAGAGAGAGAGAGAGAGAGAGAGAGAGAGAGAGAGAGAGAGAGAGAGGAGATGTTGGATGTGTGGAGGACTAGTAGTATATGTGAGATATAGAGATGAGTTGATCGCATGGATGAGTTATGTCGGAACCAATTTTCTTATTTCCCTTTCATTTAGTTTCAGTTAATCTTAAGCCTTATAAAATACTGTACTATACTATATACTAAACTATCATTTTTTTATGTCGATCCCTTATTTGATTAATTGATGCGGATTTGCTTCAATGCATTTTTGTGCACTACATCTGCGACAACACAACATTGCAGACACAATATAATAAAATAGTGGCAAACATTTGGGGCACATCTTCTCTCTCATTTTAATTAACAACTTAGCCATAAATCACAGGCTTCTCTATAACACATCCAACACTACCGGCCCCAACAGTTATGTTATGTGTGCACACAATGTGCGGTCTAAATGCAAAAACCACTAAAAGCATTGTCAGTAAAAAATGTTTTTTAATATAATAGAAGATAATAGTGTTGTTCAGCGCCTAAATGACATCTGTTTTAATCAAAAACAGTAGTTTTTTCTATGGTTTACAATATACAGTATATATATATTATAAGTTTATAGTAAACACAATGTTCTATGGGTTGAAGTCGATTGAAATAATAATAACAAAAAAGTGATGATAACAGTGATTGTTACTAATGAGACACTATTTTCTTATCGCTGCTTAAAAATGGGCTCTTTTTTAGGACAAAATATAGTGTGATATGTCATATACGGCTCTTAAATGAATACTTTTTAATGTGATATTGTGCTCACTTGTATAAAAACAGATATATATATATATATATATATATATATAGAGAGAGAGAGAGAGAGAGAGAGAGAGAGATCAATGAAATGTAAGTTTGTGTTTGCTTTAGTTATTTGTTGAGTGGGTGAGTGAGTGAGAGACGAGTGAATCGATACGAGAGTTAGTGCTAACAAAATATCAATTGCTTAAAGTGGAAGAAACGCTGAGATTTGAGTTGAAAAAAGAAAAGACAGAAAAAATATGAGATTTTATTTGTTTGTGAATATATGTTGTTATATGTATGTGACATAAGCACTGGCAGACAAACTGTATGGATGACTGAATTTTCTACTATATGTCCACTACTACTATACTTTGTACTATCAGTACATCACATATGCTCTTATATAGAGAAAAGACAAGATTTGTTGGCATATAAAATATGAAGCCCTGTAGGCATAGATATAGCCAGAAAAAACTATATATAAATATAATATAAGCAATAACTGTGTATTTTATATGTATTTGTAGTTAAAGCGTAAGGATGTCTACTATCGGAGCACTTGGAGTCAGAGCATATCAATGAGCGACAAATCGATGACCGACTACTGCTATAATAATGTTAGGCAAAAATAGATCTACTGTTTAAATACCATTGACTCACAATATAGATGTAGTTTGCGTTGATTTTTGATATTATTTGTAACAAATAAAATATGAAATTTACATGCAATGAGATGTTCAGTGTGTATAAAGCTCATGGAGTAAAGCTTATACTATCATAGAGAGCACAGGGAGCACAAGTCGCTATCGAGGGACGAATTTTAACAGATGTTTTCAAGAGGACCTATTGTACCGACAGATGTTTTGTACTGCACTACTTGACTATATGTTTGGTTCAAACAATAAACAAAATTGGCTAATATTATCAAATCTAATCAATACTGGGATTTAAATTAAAAGCAAATCACATCTCAAATAACTTGTTTTCCATTCAATGAAAGACTTAACCAAATACTCTTTAACCGCAAACCTATGCAAACCCTATAATAATGTAATTTATTTTTTATATGTATTTATATAAAAAACATTTTGAATGTATATTACAGTAATTTTGTCTTATATCCGGCAATTTATTGAATGTTTGTTTTTTATATGAAAGACAAAAACATCGATTATAGAGAGTCTATCAGTCTCTGTCAGTGTCAACGGGTGGTCAATACCAATGATCTTACAACTAGAAAGAGAGAGAGAGAGAGAGAGAGAGAGAGAGAGAGAGAGAGACAAAAACACATATATAGACAACAAAATATAATTACCATTTATCTCTTTATTTTCTCTCTCTCTCTCTCTCTCTCTCTCTCTCTCTCTCTCTCTTTCTTTCTTTCTCTCTCTGATCAGGGATTTGTAACAAACAGTATTAATACCAGTGTTTATAGTACTACAACATTATTTTCATTGCACTGATGGCAATACCCTTATATACTGTATATACTATATATATAAAGATAATATAAAAACCGAAGAGTAACTACAACTTTGACAATACAATGAAGTGAATGAATAAGAAATAAACAATAGTTACGACAATACTCAGTGATCATCCAAATGATGGTGAAGTCAGCAAACAATGTTAGTTGTCGTGAGCTAACTGTTTGTTACTAAACAATCAGTACATTACAAACATCATTGACATCATCCGCATTATCCCTATTGTAACACTTATAGAGAATCAATGGATAAAAACGGAGAGAAAATTATCGGAAAAATGAATAAAAAACTATAAAAACCTTAAGCAATACTATTCAGTAATGTATTGTTGTGTCGTTTTGTTTGATTTTTTCTGGTATTTAGTTTAGTTTTACTTCAATTTGTTATTACACTAGTATTAGTGTATTGAGTTTAAACTCTATATGATATACAATTTAAAAGGAAATATATATATATATATATATATATAGATATTAATGGTTTTTCATTTCTTATATAAAAAAGTATCCAAAAAAAAACGATAAGTTTGTTGTGTTGTTTAGTATGTGTTTTTGTGTGACACTCAATATTGATTAGTTAGACGATTGTCGTGTAAAAAGACAGATATATAGCTGCAGTGCCATCGATGCCATCCATACAACCAAACATAACTCTATAGAGACAATACTGTTGTTCCCAATGTGTTGTTACAAAACACGATTGACACAAACGTTTCGTAAGTCTCAGTAGTTTCAGCTATTTCTCGGCATTTGTTTTGTTATATATAGCGCTTATTGATCACCAAAACATAATAGCAGTTATGGGGAGATGAGAGAGACATAAAAATAAGACATTCCTATGTTATTATAATAATATGAATCGACAAAAACTATGTGACAATCATTTTATTCCACTAACAATACATCTGTTTGTCAATGAAAATACAAACAATCAAAAAACAAAATGTTTGACAAACTATTATATAGTGAATGAATGAGAGATGATGGGAGAGAGAGAGAGAGAGAGAGAGAGAGAGAGAGAGAGAGAGACTCAAAGATTTCGTTTTCATATAAATTTAATTTTCAAACCAATTGCTTAACACTTAATATCTATATATAAAATATATACTGTGAAATACTCACACATTTCTACATTACATTAAATTGCAATACATTACAATTGTCTCTTATATAATAGCATATCGACTATTTTTGTTTGTTTGTTTGTTTGTAAAGCACAAACTTAATATAATTATAGATATTAAGTGTAATCACTTAAATTGCTTTTTTGTTCATTAAATTGACAGCTATTTTTTAATCATATAATTAACGTAATTGAATGTTTTTGAACTTATACTTTGAAACAATTGAGTTTATTATAATTAATTATCATTAAAATTAATTCATTAGGAGATATATTTTATTAGTTATTTAAGAATAAATTAGTAGAGATTATAATCGATTTTACATTAATATTTAATTGATTATCTATTAATATACAATGTATACTAACATAATTTATTATAAGTAGATATTTATTTCTAATTTATTTGCTTTATTGGATAATCAATTGTAGATATAATATGTATTCATTATATTATTATACTGTAGTTATAGAGTAGATATATATTTACTGTAGATTTATATTGATAGTGTTATAAATAGATTTTTATACAGAGATTTATTTTGATTTAAATCTTGTATTTACTGTCTTTACAGTATGTATTGTTTGACACCACATTTACATAGATATTAGTCTATTTAACGTTCAAAAAATTACAAGAAAAAGATTTTCTAGTGATGAGAGAGAGAGAGAGAGAGAGATAGCAAGTGTTTAATTTGCAATTCATGTCATTTTATAGCCATAAGCTGAGAATAGTATCTAACATTTTGTTAAGATATTTGATTAAAAAAAATTGTGAGACAAATGTTTTGATTCACATTATATCATATAATATTATATAAAATAAAATAGAAAAACAGCACAAAAAATGGTTTCAAATCTCTTTATTTTATTATTGATTTTGAATAACAAACAATTTCTTGGTATTTATTAAAGTATTAAATATCAAATTTTAAAAACATTATTCTGTATAAAGAAAATTATTATTATTTATAATGTATATAAAATTATAAAAATTATAATATATTCTGTCATTAATATTTGTAAATCTAAAACTACAGAAAATTATTTAAAATATATCTAATTTTTGAAAATATCAATTAAAAAGATCTAAATAATGTATTATTTATCACATGACTTGTAAGTCATCTCTTTAGGAAAATGGGCACCAATTTGTTGGATCACTTGCTGTGCCGCATAAACACCACTTTCCACACAAGTTTCTAATGGCTTATCACTAACTAACTGAGCGATATATCCGCCGACAAACGCATCACCCGCACCAATGGTGTCCACAATTTTACTTTCTTCGACCACCGGTACAGAGAATTCAAGAACTTCGGAACTGCCAGTCGAGGCCACCAAAACACTTGCCGCTCCCTGAGTGTAGACCACCTTTCGTCCGGTTTTCCGATTGGACTTCAGATTAGCGGTCAGTCTTGCGATTTCTTTTATGTCATTTGTCTATTAGTTGAATAAATAGTTACAATTGAAAAATCACTTCAATGTTCATACCTTCCATCCATTCAATTCTGCAAAAGCGGCCGCTTCGGTCTCATTGCCGAAAAGTATGTCTACATATGGAAGTACTTCAAGAAGTTGTTTGGAAAACACTTGACTAATATAAGGCGCCGACAGATTCATAGTAAACAGTTTACCGTCGCTGTTGTGCACATGTTTGGCCACCAGAAGAATCGATTCGGTACTAACCGCCAAATGATATCCTGTCGTATAGAATATTCTGGCCTTTTCTACGTAACCGAAGTTATTGCGTACGTGTTCAATGTCAAACTTTTGGGATGCGCCCAAATAGGCCACCAAAGATCGGCACGTGTTGTTGTCTGATATGAGACACGCGCACGTGCCCGTTGGCGTGTCGGCATCAATACGATAAACGGTGTTGAGGCCAACTTCATGCGAGTTATTGGCCATAATTTTACCGAACTCGTCGTCGCCGATACCGCCCATGAATGTACAGATGTGAGTCTTCTTTAGCATCCATTGTATGGTCCGCAATGTGTTTTGACAACTGCCGCCGGCTATGTATTTACATTCAAACTGTGAGACCACTTCTTTGTAGAGATTCTCGTGAGAGTCATCCGCCAGAATAGCATCGTTGGCCTTCAGTGACCATTTCTTGAGGAAGTCATTATCGACCGAACAGGTGATGTCCAGCAATGGGTTTCCCAAACCAAATACTATTCCTTCACTAAATAACAATTTCCGGGAAAATCGGGTTTTAATTAAGTTATGATAATATCATTAAATAGTATTATATTTAATAATAAAACACAATATTTTAATTCATACCTTAATTGAGACATTTTGATGATGCAGTCAATTATAGAAATTTTTATAAACTATTTATTAATTATTGGAAAAATGACAAAATGACATTGCTAATATTAATATATAATATGATAAATGCTAATTATTTTAGATTTTGTACCATGCATATTTTATTATTTGTGTTTACATCAATAACGTTATAAAATACTATAATATTTTGGATTTATTTAGCAATAATAAACTAAATTAATATTTAAATTAACATAAATTAATAATTAGTATTTTTTTTATAAAGATTTTTTTAATTTCAAATTAACAAATGATTAATAAATTTATCGGAAATTATTTGTTATTTTTTTTTGTATATTAATAATACAGTTGTTGTGACAAATCAATGATTGATGCGATCTATGGGACAAATAGTTGATCACTAGAGACATCCAAAGCCATGAATTTGTAGCAAAAGATATGAAAAGTTTATTTGCAATAGACTTGAATGACAAAGACATTTGACATTTGAGACAAACTATTAATTTGATTGTATAGTTGAGAACTGTTACTATTGTTATGATTAAGAATCTGATGATATTAACTATTAATAGACTAAATATTTGTTGCGATAATATTTATGAGATTTTCTAATAATTAAAAAAATTGTTTATTTTTTGTTATTTTAAGAATATCAATATAATTATAATAATATAACTGTAAACATATTCATAACTTATAAAACATACAATATTTATATTATTTATATTGTAGATTTTAAAAATATATATATTCCTATTTTTTGAAACATAATTTAACAAATTATGATAATAGATATTTAATTATTTATACATTATATCTATTATGCTTATTTTAATAAAATACAATAAAAATTTAGTTTCAAAAATTATAATCATTATTTTGATTTATAGTTTAGTTTTTATTGCAGACCAATATTTTTTAATTGTTTAAATATTATTAAAATCTCATAAACCGGTGCTTAACCTCCAAAAACTAATAATTTTCTTGAGTAATCAATTATGTGAAACAATTGATTAAAAATCTCTAAGTTTAATCTATTGATAATATAATTTTATGTTTATAATCACTATCACTAACTAATGTATTTTATAACAAATATAATTATAAGTTTGATTGATTTTGATTTTTTTTTTTCATATAATTTACCTGTACATCTATAATAATTTATTATTATAAAACTTGATTTAACTTAACTAGTTTTTACAAGTTGTTAGTGATATGAATAAGAGTTATTTTAAGACATTTAATTATTTATGCAAAAATTACTTAATTAAAAATTTTAAAAATTGTTTTTTTTGAAAGTGTGACACAAAAAAATAATATATTTTCAAATAATAGTAAATTTATATTATGCATCTATTTGCAAATACTGTATTATTAAACAAATAATTTTTATACCTTTAATTAGTTATATAACTATTTATGAATACGAATTTATTTATACAACGATTCAATACGAATAAACATATTATATTTAATTTTCTGATATTGAATAAATATTATATAATAATTATGTGTTTATCCCACACTTGCATTTAAAATTACAGATATATTTAGTACATTGTATTTTAAATGCTGTTTATTCATTTAAAATTACTATAAATGTTTTTTTTGCAAACCATATGTTTTCAAAAGTAGCTATTTTGAGCCAAAATTTAATGATTCAGATGAAAATAATAAGCTTTAGTTATTTTACATATTATACTATTATTATATAATTTTAATATAATAATACTAAAAAATATTTTACAATATATTAATAATATAATAAGTAGTGTTGAGAAAGGGGTGTGTGAGTGATAAAAAAAATTAGTAAAATAATTTATACATTAGTGATGTGATTACAGGCTTATCTCAGGTAAAGCACCCAAAAAAGTGTTAGCCCTGTGCTGCAGAAATTGGATCGATTGGTTCAGAGCTCGTGAACCCTGTCTTCAGCTTAGATGAGCTCCCACTTCGTGACAACCGGTTCTTCGGCTCACAAAACCGGTAAAACAATCAATTATTATATAATTACTCAAAACAGGCAAATGTCTAGTACTATAAATACAGTATTATACCTGTACTGTACAATAGGTATGGTATATGACATACAGTCAATTGCACGACTCGATTGCCAAATATATTTACATTAATTATTTGACACTCAGATTCCCAAACATTTGCTACAAATCGTTGCACTTTTACTTTTTCATGTGTTTAAAAATAAATAAGTTTTTTAAATGTCTAAAAAACTTTTTTTTGTTATAATAAGCGTTAATAATAAAAAACATTAAATTCATAATAAAAAAGAATAATATTTTTTAAGTTACTATTTTGTACCGCAATATATTGTTATAAATTTGTTCAAATGTTGATATAATTTTGTTTTTTGTAATAATACTGTTATATCAGTTGTATCTTAGATCTATTATTATATGATAACATTTATATCATTTATATACAACAATAATAATCTCTTAACTATAATCTAATATATAAAATCTAATAAAGTATAGCTATTTTTTGCTGTTATAAAAGCATTGTTAAATAAAAACTTTTGTTATGATTGAATTGATATAACGATTTCCTTAAATATATATTACAAAAAAACTTAGATCGAGAAGTAAAAAAACTTAAACTATTTCATCGGTAGGTGTGAGCTGTTTGTGTGGTGGATGTCTGTGCTCTCCAGTGTTGACGGATTACTCTAAAACAGGACTCCAGTGAACTTTCCTCTCATTTGGGACACATATGTAAGGACGGACTGGTTGTGATTTCATGTATTTGAAAAAATTGTGAACAATTTTCTAAATTAAATTTCATTTTTTTTATTGTAATACTTTTTTGTGTAATTAATATTTACTAAATGAATGGAAAATATTTGGCACAAATTCATGTCAACCAAAAACATTTAGTCAATAACTTTATTATTAATAAACAAACTCTTCCTAAGAGACAATATCCAGAAGTCATTGCACTTCCGGACGACAAAATCACTGTAACAAAGACTGAGATCATCTCTGCCACAAATGCTGAGCCTATCAGTCAATGGTGTTGGTGTTCGAGCACTGGTATCTCAAAACAGTCCGACCAATGGAAGGATCGATCGGTCAATAAGCGACCGGTTATCCATTCGACACCCAAACCGTCCAAAACTAATTGTTTTATATGTGACTCCAACAGTGAAATCTATTATAACGTGAATACCAGTGATGATGAATGTGTCGATTGTTTTTGTGAAACATTTGTCAAATCAATGTTTTGTATGCTTTTAAAGCCATATACCTGGTGTTTGGCTCCTTAAATATTTTTTAATATTTTTATTTAAATATTACTAATCTTAGAAATTATATTTATAAAAATATAAGTTTATTAGTTATATAAACAATATAAATTATATATTTTAATAACATTTTTATAGTAATATACTTGTATATATGATAGTATATAATTGTTTTGATCTCAATTTTTTTTTATAAAATAATTATAAATATTATATTTTTAACAAATTTTTAATATATATAATTGATTTTTTTGTAATTAAATATAATTTGACTTGTTAAATTTAAGCTCATAAATTTTAATATTAATTTATAATAATAATAATAATAATAAACTATATAAAATAAAACCAAAAAAATTATTATTCAATTTCATCAAAATTACAAAACTAAACTCAAATATTATGACATAATCTATTTATGTGGTATATTATAATACTCTATAATTATGACAAACATTATTAAATCGTGAGTTTTATGCACAAAAAAACTAATGGTTATATCAATTATAATTATGAACTATTTTAATTGAATCGGTTTGTAATCTTAAAATAAACCTTTTATTGTTAAGATCATACAATGACCCCTTGTATGTGTGGACACAATTTTTTATTAACCGGTTCGGCAATAATTTGAATATTATTTGAATAATGTATTAGTTTTTTTTTTATTCAATAATTTAAGGAATATATACATAATTTTGAGAAAAAGAAATTATTATTTTTTAATAAAATTGAATAATTTGATTAAACAATAAAAAACAAGCCATACATATGTAAAGATAAAATTTACATAATTTTCAATTATAGGTTTTTAATAATTCAGTTTAAATATTTATATATAAATTTTGTTAAAATACTGTATAAATAGATTGTTGTTTAATTTAAATAAATATATCTAAATTTTAAACTGATTACATTTTACTAGAAATATGTTATATATAATTATATAAATTTTTGTATGATTAAAATACCAGGATCAATTTTTTTAAGATAATAATCGATAATATAGTAGATAATAAAGTATATATTTTATTTATATTATCCGATTAATAGTTAATAATAAACTACATATAAATAAATGTTTTATTTAGTTTTATGTTTAAGTTTATAATACAGTATTTAATTAATATTAACTATAAAATGATTGATCAAAATGTATGTATTCCTCGATTATATGAAAAATTCTAAATAATCTCCAATTGATTGATAGAGACATCTATTAATTACTACAAACACTTGACAAGTGGTATACGTGACTAACGATTGTGACCTCAAAACTATATTACAATTGTTTGACATAAATAACAACAACATGTGATTGTTGTCAATCAACTCCCCGTTTGTTTGGTTTACTAATAATTACCTAACAATTGATACTTGAATTTTCAAGCAATCGATTGTCACTACAAACACATTATTTGTGTGACACGTGTTTAAAGAGACACTCATATTATTGAGTGATTTAATAGACTCTCTCTCTCTCTCTCTCTCTCTGTATATAAACATTGAGTATTAGTTGACTATTATTTGTGTGGTTTTGTTGGTTATAATCAACAAAATCACTAAATAATTGAAATATTAATTATTATTATTATTGTTATTATTATTATTATTATCAATATATTATTATAATTAATGTTTGATATTATTTTTATATTTATATTTTAAATCAATATTTTATAGTTTATTAATTGTTTTGATTTGTTTTTAACGGTAAATATTGATGAATAAAATATGATATGTTATGACAATAATTGTCCTAATTTTTGCAAATATGTTGACAGATATGTATCCCCGGATGAGTCAATACTATCCATCAACGGTTCCACAACAAGATATGATTTCCACCACTAGTCACACAAACCATTTAAATCCAAGAGTTATGTCGGCAACGGTGTCTCAGCCCATGAGTACCGGTCCCTGGGGTTACCCACCCGTAACTCCGTGCTATCAGTACATCCCAAAACCCTATCCGTCGACATCGACATCTGTCTTACCATCAAATGCTGCCACTGTTTCGTGCAATCCTTTGCTTTCAACTGTAGACAACAACCAGCCGTCTGTCTTAGACATAGGTATCCCATTAAATGCTTTTAATGTAATTGTTATTAAATGATAATTAATTTTAACTTTTATAGGTTCTTCTTTTTCTTCATCGACAAGTGATTGTAATAAATGTAGACAAATATGTGTTAAGAGTAATATTGAAGACAATAATGTATTGATGAAAGAGTTGATAAAGAGTTTGGAGACAATGCGACAAAATCAGGAAAGATTTGAGACAAATGTATTGACAGAAATGAAACAAATGAAAGAAGTGATGTCTGATCTGAAGTTAACTTTACAAGAGCTTCCCATAAGATTTGCCGACGCTTTGACTCAGGGTTTGGAGTCAGTAAACAATCCATCAGATTGTATATCCATTAATTCAGAGCCTGAAATGGTGGGCAGTATCAGAAAAATCAGTATTGCGGACGATATTGAGACAGATTTCGTTGATCTATCAAACGATAAGCAAACGACCGAAACTCATGGCCACCCGAAAATGGCATCGACAGCTATCTTCGAAAAGTTTGTTTTTGACACGAAAGCACCCGTTGTCGACAAATTTGCTGTTAACTCCACACAAACGCCACCAACAGTGGAAAAGTTTGTCTTTCCGTACGATCCGAAAGTAGATTTGAATGTATGGCTTAAGAAAGAAACCAACGATTGATTGGCAATTTGCAGACAATGAATATTAAAATTTAATTCAAATACAGTATATCTTATTAATATTTTAAATAAACTATTTCATTATATAAACAATTATACAAAAATTATATGTATAGAGAGATAACATTATATATAATATATACCGTATATATGTATTAACAAAGAGACTGTTTTTTATAAGCTATCAAAATATTGTATTAATTTGTTTAAACCAAACAAATAGTTGTCGTCGAGACCGTCATTTGGAAAGACATGAGCGAAGTCTATCATATTGACCACAGCTTTACTTTGATGGCAATCGTAGACAAATAACAAAGAACTGGATATGAATTGCCATTTGTTGTGATTGTAATTATCGAACCACTCTTTAATGACTTTCATTTGACGCGAAAACTCACGAATTAAGGCCCTATTGTTTTGAACATATAATACGAGTGCTGATGAAAATGAAAATAAATGTTAGTCGATATGGTTTAGCTGTTATCTAATATATCTTAAGGTAACCTTCGCCGACATTATGAGGAGTCAGTCTTATGCCATAATCTTTCTCTTTGATCACATAGTTGTTGTCTTCAGGCTTATAGATCTGTTTAACAAATTGTCAAATGGATTAAAACAATTATTGATTCAATGAGTTTAGGTGTAAAAGCATACTCTCATCCCAAGAATCCTAAACCCAATGTCACTTTGGAACCGGTATTTAGTGATTTCACTTAAGATCTTTTGTTCATTAGCTTCCAAGTCATAAGTTTTGGCGCCGATCTTAATGTCCAACACCGACGGATTCTTCATACCATTGCTGATGTCTGTAAGTCTTATGTATTTGCGTCCCGTTTTTTGGTCGACAAATATACCATTAAATTTTGGTACAAATTGTCTTAAATTTTGAATGTCTTCGCGGAAATCGTTATCCGAATCCCAGATCTGTGAGTATAACCGAAACTCGCGTTCACTTCGTTTATCACAAATAGGTTTCAGTATATCTTGTGAGTGACGGTGTCTTAATAGCGCCAAATTGTTTGGCGAAGACCCGAACCGATGTCCGGCCACTTGATTGTCGAGCGGATCGGTTCCCACCGGGAAGTCGTCGCCAAACGGATGGTTAACAATATTGTCGCCATCGTCTCCCTTGTCGTTGTCATTCATAATTGTCTTGAAATAATAAATGTCTTAACTTCGTTGGCCACCATCTACTGCACCATCGCTGGCATCGATAGCTATGTTTTGGACACCAATTGGTATACTATCGACAATATATTCAACACATTGTTGTTTGTCTCACATTAAGTGTTGCAACAAATCTAATCACAAATAATAAGATAAACGTTTGAAACAATCATATGATGTGTTTGTCACCAAATATGATGACTAAATGCACCAATAAATCAATCAGACAATCAACTAATCAATTGATATTTTCATATTTATAACAACCTATATAATCAATGTGTCCACCAATTAATCATCAAAAATTATATTCAAATTTGTTATTACTTTAAAAAATTAAATTAACAACAAATTTGTTGGACAGTACCGGCAATCCCGCATTATTTGGTCACTTTATGTACTAAATATAATATACAGACAAACTGTTTATCACAAACAACGTTAAGACATATACTGTACAGTATTATAGCTGTATCTAAATTGTATGTATTTTAATAAAAATATCTATAAATAATTTGATAAAATGTTTATTTTTTTAATTGACATAATATAATGATTATTAAACATATTGTGAAAACCCACGAATTGTTAATTATTTAGCTTTAGTTAACTATTACTGGTTATAGTAATTATAATAATAAAAACTTTGTATAGATATTAACTCAAATAAAAAAATAATTTTTATTAAAAAACTCAATATTAATTATTGAACAAATTTGCTATTTTTTATCCATATGTATTATAAAATTATTAAAATCTAATAATTAAAATTTAAAGTGTTTGAGCAATAAGCAAATTACTAAAAACTGTATTAATTTAATATTAAATCAAAATTATAGATTTTAATTGAATTTCAGTATAAAACATTTAAATATTGATTAGATTACTATACATATGCTACTAACTAATTTTAATTACCGGTACTAATTTTATATTATTTAATATCTATAAATTTTATACTATACTATACTATAGTCTATAGTACAATATACAAAAAAATAATCACAAATGTATGTATAAAAAATTAAATTTGACTCAAACTTTATTATTATTATGCGTTTCGTATGATTCTTATATTATTTACATAATTATTATGAAATAAATTTATTCTAAAATATTATATTTATATATATACTGTCTATAAAAAAAAAAATTCTAACAATCGTTATTATTATCATTAATTATTATATATGTTTATCATAACAAAATAATATAGTTTTCAAAACTTAATAATTATAATTAAAAAAAACCTAAATTGTTAAAAATAAAAATATAATTCTTAAAACTCTTCATCCCAACCGGTCATGTCTTCGGGTGGATCACCTTCAGAGTCGGGCGGGTATTGATCGAAGTTTGAATTGTCAATTGCACTTTGAATCTAATATTTATCAAAAAATTAAATATAAAAGATTATATTTATTAACAAAATTTTTATTTATAATACCGTAGGCACTATAGGCGGGCGAGGATTTAAACTACGAGTTTTGAGTCCTTCCCAATTAAATCCATCAAACCATCTATAATAAGCCAAATAAAATACATTTAATCAGATTTTCAATACTTAATAAATGTCAATTACCAGTAATTAAATTGTAAATATTATTTATGGCTTAAATTAGTACTACAAATATTATACAGTATTTTTCATAAAATATTTAATCTATTAAATAGATTTTAAAATACTTTATTTTATATTACTTATGTTTTTTGATGTCTTCAATACCACCCTTTTGGTAGCCCAACCTTTCTGCAGGATTATCGCGACATAACTTTTTTATAAGGCTCGTAGAGTTACGAGATATACAACGGGGAAAGTCTATGGCATCTATTCCTCTCAATATTATATTATATGTCTTCATGGGATCAGAACCGGTAAACGGTGGTCTAAAAAAGTATCATAAGATATAGTAATTTAACAATAATATTAAATACAACAATAATATTGACTATTGTAACTCACGTTCCGGTAAGCAATTCAAACATAAGTACACCTAAAGACCAATAGTCAGCTGCAAATGATTTTTTAGATTAAATATATATATATATTCTAAAAATAGTGATTTTCAATTAAAATTACCAGAATAATCGTGTCCCCGATTCAATATAATTTCAGGCGCAACATATTCGGGACTAAAACAAAAAATAAATATACTTTTTATGGCAATTAAAGCAAAACAAGACATATGTTACGTACGTTCCGCAGAAAGTCCAGGTCTTCTTTCCCGGCGGTAACAGACGTTTGGCAAATCCAAAGTCTGTTAACTTTGCGAAACCGAATTCATCTAAAAGCATATTTTCGGGCTTCAGGTCTCTGTAAATAATATTTCGAGAGTGAAGATAATCGAAAGCCTCGATAACACACGACACGTAAAATCGGGTCGTCGTCTCATCGAAACTGCCCCGATCTCTGAGTATTGTCCACAGCTCTCCTCCAAGACATGACTCCAAAAGCATATATAAATATTTGGCATCTAATCATAAAAAACAATTAATAAATTAAATAATTATTATTTTAAATGTTTTTTAATAACCTTTGAATGTTTTGTAAAGTTTTACAATAAAATCGCAGTTGGATTCCATCATAATTTGTTTTTCACTTAAGATGTGTTGTTGTTGTCGGGTCTCAACTATCTGAGCCTTTTTCATCACTTTCAATGCAAAACTCTGTGACTGATTGGTGGCCAGTGTGACCAACTCGACGCGACCAAAACCTCCAACACCAAGAGTGGCCACTTTCCGCAAATCAGTCAATTGTATGTCAGCATAGCGTTCATTCAATCTATGTTTATATAGTGATAACATTTATGATTAAGTCAAACACACAACTAATTGACAATAAATCTTAAATGATTAGTAAAATTCAATAATAAGAGTAAGTTATACCTCCGATATATAGTCTTCACATAAGACAAGCAGCAAAAAAGTAATTAAGTAATGTTTATGGTATTAGATATTAGTTTGAAGAAAAAATAAACAAAAATTTCTAATAAAAACATACCTTCTTCTCTCAACAACGTCTTCGTCATATTGTTTAGTCTTAATTTCGTCTAAATTACTCATAAATTGGTTAAATAATCTGATAATTAAAATAAATTACAAATAATGTTAAACACATGGCTTAAAATGGTGTGTCTGTAAAATCATACTCTCTCTCAATGACTAAACAGGTAACACCAGTATCCGAATCAGCGATAATATTAGCGGTGCGGACGTCATCCCCTTGAAGAGCTCTTTCGCCGAAATAGTCGCCCCGACCTAATGATCGGATAAACTTTTCGGGAACATTGATTTCCATAGCATCGCCACTTGTATTCTGCGATACTATCTCTTTAAGAGTTACTCTAACTGTTCCTCTAATTATTATAAAGAAAGTGTCTCCACGTGCGCCCTGTCTTATAATGTACTCTCCTTTTTGGTAAGTGTTCTGCAGTTAATAAAAATGAAAAATACAAATATTTCACTTTTCATATATTAAACCTAATATTAAAACAATAATAATATACTTCTTCGAGAACGTCGACAATCTTCATAATGGTTTCATCGGGAAGTTTGCTAAATGTCGGAACAGTTTTAAGAAATTCCGTATATTCTTGTTGACGAATAAGACCCGTTCGCATCATAATTGTTTGAAAACATTGTCTTTCAACGGCCCATAACTTGCAATCGGTTGATGCTATTCAAGCAATATATAAAATAACAATAAAATAAAGTAAATATAATATAATAATAAAAAATTATTTAAAATATAAGTAAAACCTTTGACAGTTGCAGTTCGGGTACAATTGTATAGTATTGCCAATTCGCCGAATAGTTTTCCCGGACCCATCTTTGACAAAAATTTCCCGCCTTTACTCACTTCGAGATATCCTTCATCAATAACATAGACAACTGATCCGACACTATCTTCTTGTATAATAAACCGGTCTTTTATATGTTCTTCTGGATACATGCAATCAGTGATCTCTTTGATCTGAACCTCTTCCAAGTTTTTCATAAAATCATTCTCAAGAATGGCGTTCGTTATGAGCTTTCGGGAACTGTTAGAAGTCATGAATTTATATAAATATTTTGATAATGTTTGACATAACGTAAGATCTAATGGTTTGAGATTTAATTGAGACAATGAATTGAATAGATATGTCATGGTTTGTATTGATTTGTAAATTATGTATTCAATAAAAATAAAAATATACTTTTTATATTACTATATCAAATAGTATATAATTTTATTATCATAATAAACATGTTTCATATTTTTGTATAATAGAATCAATTTTTAAAAATTAATTGTTGAATCAAGATATTTATAGAATATGCATCTAATTTTTTATAAAGTTTATTATCTAAAATTTTTTAACAACATATACACATATACTTTTAGAATTAATCATCTAATCAAATGATCTAAAATTAAAATTATGGTAATTTATCAAACAATTATGTAACAAAATTTACATTTATAATATATTGCAATATATAAAAATTATAAAAAATTATGTCCACACATTAGTCTTAAGAATATAGGCTCTGTCATAATAACTAAAAAATTGTCAATTAATTTATATACTGTACCGCTATATGTCATTTAAATATGTCAATCGTCGTCTAAATCTTGACAATAGTTATCATTCATAAAAATCAATTAATTCATCATAAATTAAGAAATGAATGGTTCAAAAATCGAGGTAAGCATATGACGGATATTGTTTCAAAGGTTAATATATACAGTCGTAAATCAATACAAATTATTTCAATTTCATTTGCGATAAGTTCTCAATATTTCATTATTTTTTTTATTAATATTTTAGTTATAAAATTACTACTCATAACTAAATTGTATAACTTCTAGATAATTATAATTTTAACTAAAAAAACAATGAAATAATTTTTATATTATGTTAATTACTAATATTAAAATATTTTAAATATAGAAATGACACTTTTAATTCAATAAAATGATTAAATTTTATTATAGTATAAAATAGAAACTATTCATTTGTTTAATTTTGATTTGTTAAAAGATAGACTAAATTATTCAAAAAACATAAATTTAAATAATGATAATTAAATATATTATAACTATTTTTAAAAATACTCTTAATTAAACAATTTATAATACTGATTAAAATTAATCAAATTATAATGTTATTTAAATCCAAAGGTTATTTTACAATCAATTATTATATAATTTTGTTGTAAAAGCATGGTAACCAATTTTAAACTATAATCAAATTATAAAAATGTATATGTAATTTTTTTAATTTAGCATAATAAAATCAAAAAATTAAAGATTTATTAATAAAATAATTTTTAAACTTTTAACACAAACGCTAATATAAATGAAAATAAATTATAAGTTAATATAATAAATATTATTGCTAATAAGGTAAATAAAATTATTTGATTATTTAAATAATTAATTAAACAATGTTATTTTAGAGTTAATGCTATTTTTAACGAGTAATAATGTCTATTCTAATAATTGAGCAAGTTCAAAATATAAATAATTCAAAAATTCAATCTGTTAATTATCATTGACGTAAAAATAAATTTTGGTCCAAAAATAAATATTTTTCTTAGTTTAACATATGCTAAATATAGTAACATAATTATCATAAAGAGTTGTAAAGTTATTTTGACAACAAAACAATCTTAAAGATTGACAGACAATAAAAATACTTATGTTTTATCAATAAAAATATTATATTATTTCATTATTTTTTCTGCAAAATACAGCTCAGACTCTCTATTAATATAAATGAAAACTATAAATAATTTGTAATCTTTTTTTGTGATAAGTATATTAATAGTTTTATAACATCTATTAGCTGATATAATACAGATTTTATATAGTGTATACTTTAAATAGTATAAGTGTATTGATCAAGGTACATAATATTAAATGCTGATTGTCAATTTTTAAACAATATTTTAAATATATTTTAAAATATATAAAAATAATTTTCTAAATTAGTATCTATATAAAATTAAGTATATTTAATAATTATTTTTAATATTTTGCGATAGTAACTAAAATATAGATTTATAATAATTATTTACTATTATTTTCCCTAAAATTAATTAAATTTGCATAACATTTAAAATAACGTTAAAAATATTATAGAAATTTCATCAATTATAAAACAACAAAATAAACAATAATAATTTACATCAAGTTTTATATTTAAATTAATTTTTTAATAGTATAATAATACCTTAATATCAAACTTTGTCTAATAAAGTTAATTAAAAACTATTTTAGAGTGATTAAAATTTAATCATTAAATAGTATTGTAATTAACTGTATAAATAAGTCTGTGATTACTTTAAATATTATAAACTCAAAGCTATTTATTGTAAATTGTAACTATTATTGTAAACTAAAATTGTAAAATATTGTGTATTAAAAGAGATTTTTTTAAATAAAATTATATTCGCAAAAACTTTCTACAATGAAATAAATGATTTAGAGAAGTATACTAAAAATAAATGATATGTTATGTATTCAATTGTATTCAATAAGAATTCAATGCAATATACACTATGTTTACTGTAATTCTACGAAATTTTGTTAACAAAAAATGTCAAACAAGAATATTCTTATAGTATTTTATAGTAATCTCTTATAATATAAAATTATATTTCGTGGAAATTTATTTATAGTTTAAATCATAAAAAAGTTTAATAGACTTTTTTAAAATTAAAATTTCTATTATTTCAACACGTGTGCTTGATATGTAATATAATAAACTATAATTCATATACCGTAAGTTTTTTATTTACTTTATTTATGAAATTTAGTATAAAAAGCAAATTATTAATACTATAGTTCTATTGATATTTCAAGAATTATTAATTATTTCTCAATTAACTCACTTTAAAATATACATAAATAGAGAAAAAGTTAAATATTTGAATACTTTTAGATTATATTTATTATCAAATCAAAAATTCAATGTCAAACAGTATAATGATATACACATTAAATTTGATAACCACATTGAAAATTACTTTTCATAACACAAATACAGTACAATATTTTGATTACAAATGACTCCTTTTTTCAATATTAAATATATATTTGGATTATAAACATTGAAAAAAAAACTTTTGTAAAACACTCCCAATATGTAAACAATAAATATTTTAAGCATATATTTATTTTAGCTTAATGTTAGACATAATAAATTTAAAATATTATAAAGTTGTAAACTTTATGAAAAAAGTTTAGCTTTTTTCAGCAAAAAAAATTTTCATAAATGATTAATAAAATCAGGAAATGGGACTAAAATTACTAAAATTTTCCTTATATTATATTTGCTTTAGTTTTTATAGATTATTAGCAATAGCCGGTTTTTAACTAACAAAAAAACGATTTAGTGTAAATTAATTGACTTTTTAAAAAAGTAAATCATTTAGATATTTATAAATCAATTTCTATAAATATTATATTTAATTTTAATGTTATTTTCAAGTATAAAAATGGATTCAATATACTGTATATTGATATATACTTGTAAATAAAAAGATAATTGTTAGCTAAAAATAAAATTATATGATATACTTGTGTTAATAAAATAGAATTAATATTTAGAGAAGTTTAGTATATTTACAATAACTTAATGCTTATAGATATGCAATAATCTGTATTAAACTTTATATTTCTATAAAATATCTGATATATATTTTTTGGTGATATCAATGCTATAAACATTATTAAACTTAAACTTTGCGATTATTATTAAAAACATTTTTTTAATCACATTTCATATGATATATACAAATAAGTTAAAACTAAATTGAAAGTCAAATATGATATACATCTTTATATATCTTCTTTAACTAATTATAAGAATATTGTAAATGAATTAAGAAAAAAACAAAATGTTTCGCAAACTTCATAAACCATTTCATATAATTATAAAACAATAAAAAATCAAATCAAATGACAACTACTAACTGTTCCGGTTTCGGGTATTCATTAAACTTGCTTTTGATCAGCTCTTGATAGGTCAATGGATTCTGCGGTTCGGCGGATATACCAAGCAATCGGTTTTTTCGTGGTCTCAGATGGTTATTAGGGGCCGATAGTAAGCCATCGCCTTTTGCAACAGAGAAGACACTCTTGTATTTATCCAATTGTGATCTCAACTGTTGATTCTCTTCGTCCCTATCGTTCAGCAATGTCTTCAACTGTTGGATCTCTTCATCTTTTTCATTCAACAACGTCTTCAACTTTTTGATCTCCTCTTCATGTATGGTAACCAACACCTGTAGATCCGAATCGTGGCAAATGGTGGTCATCGCGGAAGACAACAGCGGTTAAACACTTAATAATTTAATTTTAATTATCAAATTAAAAAAACTTATTAATTAAATTACAATACAATAACAGTTATAAACAACAACAACAACTTTTTAACAACAATTTTAATACATTTGACTTAAAAATTGCACAAAAATGATAATCAAAGACACCATTAAAAAAAGTCACCGGATTTTTATTATTATCACTTGAAGTGGCAATCAATGCAATCATTCATCGCATGAATTATTTTAAAGATAATAACAGAATTAAATCATATGTTTCATCAATTGGTCTTTCATTAGATGGTATATCAGATCATTTGGTGACCATTGCGTGTGATTGCAATTCAATCACTTATTCAACCATTTGTTGCACACATTTGTTGAGACATACATAGACTGTACTGCAATATCTATGGCTAATATTAAAACACATTATATATGATATGCAGTCATATGAAAACAACAAAAATAAAACAACAAATAACTTCAATATAAATTAACAAATATAAGACAAGTTTGTTAACTATATATACATATACAGTATATATACGATAGTAGATATAAAACCCGTATTAATTATTGAAAAATTTAATATTAAATTATATTACTATTTATTTTTTATCACTATTAGTATATTATATATATATCCTATGTGTTTATTAAATGTATTAATAATAATAAATATTATTATTATTATTACGAAATATTGTTTTCATTGTAGACTTTTTTTAGATGAAAAACATTTAAACCTTGTATTGCATTGCAGTGAATGCATACATTCAATACATATATCAATGTTATAGACATTTCTATTATTAAAACTTTACTGTATATTAAAGTAACGAATAATACACTCATTTGTGTGCTTCACTTACGACTGTAGCGACACATATACTGTAGTACTTATAATAATAATAATAATAATAATAATAATAATATGTTTATTGTATGAAATGTTTGGTTAAACATATGAAGCAAACAAATGCCACTCAATATATTGAGACCCAAAACACTGCAAACGTTGCAAACAATTGACTGATTTGTGTCTTAAATGTTGTTTTGTTGTGTCAGTCAATGACTGGTCAATCAAAAGGCATCGACACTGCAATTGTTTGGCAACACTGTTGATGACATTATCACTGTCTTCAATGATGGTGACCACCAATGAGTGTCACCACTATTAATGGCTTTAAAACAATGATCACAAAGAGTTAATTATCACCAAAAAAAATATCTTAACAATTGATTATCATTTATGCACTCATTTTATGAATTGATCACTCATTTCATTTGATTTTGTGGTAATTGTTTGTCATATTTGTTAAATATTTCTTCAGAATAAAGAGTTTATCGATGATTACAATGTATTCAATGATAATCTGGTGATTGGATCTGTTATTTGTGTCACAATTAGCCTATCAATTGGTCAAACAAAATGAGTGAATTTCAATGGTTTGTATTGTTTTGATGTCAGACTTTGTCTATTAATGATATCAATTGAACATTTGATGTCCAATAGGATGTACTCTTTGGTGGACTCGTCAAGAGTGTCGACATTTCTCATATCAATGTTACTCATCGTTTACGGCAGCTTTCGGTTAGTATTTAGCTTTTGTGGTCACAAATATTCAAACAATTGATTCATATTTGTTAATGAAATTGTTGTCTCAATTAGATCTCTTAATATGGAAGAAGAGGCAAAACAGAAAGAAAAAGACACTGGTATTCAAAATGCTGAAAACAGTTGAGTATATTTTAAATTTAACTTTTTTTTATTAATTATGGATTTAGTTTTTTATTTAAAATTGTTATTATCATTAAATGGTTAAGCATTTGTGGTAATTTCGATAATCAAAATAATATTAAATTTGTTAATCTGATTGACATTATAGACGTACAGACATTGGACACAATGCAGGCGTTGTGTCTACCATTAGGAGCCTCTGTATCACTACTCATAATGTTTTTCTTCTTTGATTCGATGCAAATGCTATTTGCCATCTGTACGGCCGGTAAGTTAATTTGACAGTCATTTGCAGATTGTCTTGAAGTGATAAATAATTGAATTTCTATTACCTGTTAAACAGTGATTGCCGCCATAGCTCTGGCATTTCTATTACTTCCAATGTGTCAGTACATAATGAGGCCGTGTACAGACAAAAAGAAGTTTGTATTTAATGTGTTTTATTATAAATTAATTGGAACTAATGATTAGTGATTATCTTTTTAGGATATCATTTGGAATCTGTGGCCGTTTTACAGTCGCAGAGTTAGTCTCATTTTGCCTTTCGGTTACAATAGTCTGCATTTGGATCTTAACGGGCCATTGGCTTCTTATGGATGCAATGGGAATGGGTTTATGTGTTGCTTTCATAGCCTTCGTACGGCTACCGAGTCTTAAAGTGTCGACACTTTTATTGACTGGTCTTCTCATATACGATGTCTTCTGGGTCTTCTTTTCGTCATATATTTTCAGCTCTAATGTTATGGTAAGTCATTTGTTATATAATATGTTTTTTAAAATAAAAATAAATATTTATCAAATTTATGGATTTACTTTAATTTTAGTGTTTTTAGAGTATTGTATTTATTTATGCTATTCATACCCATTATAATGATATTTTATAACCATTAATAATTAATTGCTAATATTTGAAATTACAGTAATTACAAATAATATTTAATTTGTAATCAATTGACATTGTTATTCATGTATTTAAATTGCAGGTTCGGGTGGCCACCAAAACAGCTGATAATCCGGTCGGAATTGTAGCCAAACGGTTGCATTTAAATGGCGTCAAAGATCCGCCGAAACTTTCACTTCCGGGAAAACTAATATTTCCGTCGATGCAAAACTCGGGACACTTTTCTATGCTAGGACTCGGAGATATTGTAATGACTCGACACAATTGCCATGAATTGCTATTAATGTTTATTTTTTATATTTATTTGCATTTAGGTTATGCCCGGTTTGCTGTTGTGTTTTGTATTAAGATATGACGCTTACAAAAGAGCACAATTGAATTCAGTCGAAGCGGGGGTTCCGCCACCCAATCATTTCAATAAAATTACATATTTTCACTGTTCACTGATTGGATATTTTTTTGGTACTTAAAAAAATATAAGTTATAACTTAAATTGATATTAATTTAATGATTTTGATTAATAACCAAATTAATAGGTTTAGTAACAGCTACCGTATCGAGTGAAGTGTTTAAAGCAGCCCAACCAGCGCTTCTGTATTTAGTTCCCTTTACATTACTTCCATTGCTGACAATGGCTTATATCAAAGTAAATTGCAGATCACTATTGAATGACAATAATGATTAAACTAACAAAATAAACATTGATTTTTAGGGTGATCTTCGACGCATGTGGTCTGAGCCGTTCATTGCATCAAATCTTCCCAAACATCTGGAAGTATGATAATAATCAACAATTTTTTTTTATAATTTAATACAAATATATTTTAAACAAAACATACACTCATCATGACTGTGAATCTCTCATTAAATTTGTAATATAATTATAAATCATTAGACCAATTGTGAGTCACATCTACAGATAAAAAACTATTATTTAATTAAGAGATAATACGTGTGAAAAAACATTTATAATTATTCACAGATAAGTTATATATTGTGTAAATAGTTGTATTTTACAAATTTATGATATGATAATACTCTCTTAAAATTAGTTTTTAACCAAATATATTGACATTATTTTATACAATGAGACATATGATATACTTATTTGTAATATAGATTTTTATGCTTTTATTTAAAAAGAAATTAGTAAATTATGTGAGAATTAAAACTTATTACAATATTTAAATATATTATACAATATATTATACATAAATATATTATACAATATATTATACATAAATATACCTACAAATTATTATTAAAATGTTTTTTATTTATTTATTAATTGCAAATAAATTGAGTCACATTTATGTTATACAAATAATTTTAAGACGACTTTTTGTCTTTTAAAAAGCAAATAACTGTAACAATAAATTCACAATTTTCTTAGAGATTGATAATAAATTTTAAAGAGTTATATTATTTTAATAAATATTCTTTATTATAATTATTTTGATTTTGTTTAGGTCAACGCATTGTTTTATAAATTTTTATATTATCATAAATACTATAATGTATTTTTCTTATCTATACGATAATTTTTAAATTTTATTATTTATATTTATTATAACAACATTTTTTAACAGTTCAAAACAATATTATTATTAACCGATAGTCACCAATTTTGAACAACATATCTAAATATTTTGTTAAGCGCTTACCGGTAATCATATATTTTAATTAATATCATGTTTTTATCTCTATTTTTAAACTAAAATGAGTAATCAAATTTTGATAAAACGAAACATGTATGTAATGATAAAACATTATTATAAAAATTTAATGGAAATATCAAATATACAGAATTTTAGATTTATTTTTAATAAAAATAAGTTTACATTTGCATTAATACAGTATCTTAATAGTATTGTATTCAATAAGCTTTTTAAAAAAATAAATTATGATTCAACGAGAACTGGATAATTTCAAATAAAAATAAAAACTAGATGGATGTAATTCCCTTGATAATTTAAAAATGTTTATAATGAAAACAATTAAATTAAATAAAGTATACTATTTTTAGCAATAATAAATTTTTTAAAACACCGATATGTTATTTGTTGCACAACTTTTTCTTAACTAATAATTTTATTATACTTACGTTAGTTATAATTATTTTTAAAACTTAATCAATATTTTATACATAAATCTTAAATTATGACAAATTTTAATCTATTTTATACAATATTTTCTATCAAGTTTTCGGAAATGTTTTATCTAATAAATTATTTAATCTAATATTATGCTTATAATAATTTTTCATAAAGTTTGCTAAAAATTGGTGGCCATTATTTGATTAGATAAATAAATTGAAATATTAAGTCAAATAAATTCATGTGAGTCTAGACTCTAGACTGTAGACAACGGTAATCATGTCATATAACAAATGAGTTCAACGATGGATACTATAGTAATATCAGTACTTTTATATCTGCAAAATCATATTCAATAGACAAATGTCTAAAATACTGTACCATACGGTATAATATTAAAATATATTATTAGTTTATTATTAATATATTTGCATAAATTTAATTTGCATCTAATGTAGAGCACAGGTACTTTGGATGTTATTAATGGGTTAATCTTATAAGTGATGTTAAGTGACTAAAAGTAACCATCACTTAACTATTATTTAAACAGAATCAGTGATGGCTAACACCAGATAATAATAATAATGTTACTTAATTTATATAATTTATTAAATCTATTGTATAAAATAAATGTACACCAATCTCATATGCTTCACACGTTATTTAATTTATTAGTATTTAATATATACTTTATATAAATTAAAAAATAAATTTTCAATATTAATTAAATAATTTTATTATTGACATAAACATCTTCTAAAATGTAACAATATTGTTATTTTTGCATATAATATATTATATACGATTGATAATAATTTATTTAAAATATCATAGTTATATTGTATATTAATTAATTTGTTTACTATCTAAATAAAATACGGTAATGCAAACTCATTGAAGTATAGATATATTGTATTTAAATAATATAAATAAAAAATGGTTGAAAATAATTATAAAAGCGATGTTTTGTTAAGATAAATGTTATTACACATTGATTTGTTTACAATTTAGAAATATAATTTAAATCACACATTAAATGAATGAATAATTTGAAAGCATTTCATGTATTTGAATATAATATAGGAATATAACATATCTTTGCCTTCATATGGAATGCATTGAAAACTTTCATTAAAATTGAGTTTTAAAATCAAAATAATATTTGAAAATTGTATTAATTAAATAATTTAAAACATAACAAATAAAAACTTATAAATCAAACATTTCATCTCAAACTCAAAAATTAATGAAAGACCTGATTATTACAATAAATATCTTTTTGAAGACATTTATGGTATTTGTGGCATTTGTGCGAATTTAATCAATCCTTCAATTAATACAACAATCGGATTACAATATATATATATATTGTAATTAACTAACTCAACAATAAGTTATGACTCGTTTATTGTCCGATTATTTTATCAATTATATATTATTAGTTTTGAATAACTCTTAATATCTAATTGATAATTTTAATACCGGTAATTATAATGTAATACCGTTAGTGGCGTTCATTATTTTTTAGTAAATATAAATTAAATAAAAATTATAATTATATTATTTTTTTTGATTAAATTCGCATTTAAATAGAATCATATATTTCATATAATTTATAATATAATATAATATATATATATATATATCATTGATAATTAAAATTAATAAAAATAATAAATTTGTTACAATAATATCTATCTTAACATTTCAATAAATTTATATCAACATAATTTGTTGGAATCATTATTAATTTAATTAAATTTTAATATTAATCATCATTTTGTGTGCCTCTTACAGACCCCTGATTTCGTTGCTATAAATATATACAAAAATATAAATCAATTTTATTTTTGACAAAACAAATAAAAAATGAGTGCAAACCTCATCCAATTCGCGTTTTGTTTTGTCTTCTAATTCTCTAATGTCAGCCATTGTTAATCCGTGCCATCGGTCTAACCAACAAAACACTTGGCGATGAAAATTCAAAAATACTCGCCTTTCAGTCTAATGATGCCATTATTTAAATAAGAAATTATAATTATTATATTATTTGCTAAATTTATAGTTAAAAACAAACCTTTTGAATAAATGACTCCACTTTATTTTGAAATCCAAACCAAACAAATTCAACAGTCACTAACTTATAGGCGCACATCACTGGTTCAACCGTATCCTAAATTAACAAATATTAAATAATATAACAAATATAAAATACAATAAATATTTATTATTAAATAATTTACTTATTGGACATACCTTCCAATTCTTGGTAGTTAATGGACCCCTTCCTGTCTTCTCGGATGTCACTCTTGTTGGATCTTCAGATGGCTTATAATCCTAAAAGAAATTAATACAACAAAATACCTGTAAGTTATAATAGAGTCAAAAAAAACTTTCAACAATCAATACTTTGGTCAAAACATTATCATTGGCGATGTCGATGAATACTATATCTCTTTGTTTCAGTTTCTCGGGTGACAACTGATGGGCATTCTCTTGGTTTCCCCTATCGGGTGAATGCATTGTCTCAATAGTGATATGGAACTTGTTCTTCATGTAGTCCGGGTTCTGATTATTTAAGATAAAAATACATAAAATTATATTATCTTTATATGTCTTTAACAACCGGTAATAGGCGTATGATATATGCAAACAAACAATTTGTTTGTTTAAACAAAAGATTAATAATATGTTGCATCAAATTTGTGGCAAGAAATCGATTATTAAAGTAAACTAATCGATACATACAGTGATAACAGTCTTGCAATAGGGATATGCATTCCACGCTTCTTCGTGTATCTCAAGTGATCCCTTCGGTGCCAACATCTTCACAAACCCCGGGACTTTGCTGTCAATCAAAAACAAACAAATAAACTATAATTTATATTAATTCTCTCATCTCATTCAATACATAAGCAATATATATATATATATATATATTTATTTTTAAAATAAGTATCATTAAAAACAGAGGTGACTATAAAAATTTAGTCGTTTATAGCAAATATTGTATAATATAAGTTACAACAAACATAAAAACGGGATTAAAATCTAATTACAAGTACTAATACACAGAGGATTTATCCCTTTCTAATCCCATTTTTATATCATTAGACATTAATGATTAATGATATGGCATTAAATAAATCGACTTTAAAGTCGCTGATTATCGATAAAAAAAATTGAAATTAAAAATTCAAATAATTATCACAAACAACGAGGAAATATAAAATAATAATTGCCTTAATATGAATCATCTAATTTTTGTTTTTAATAAATGACATTACAATTTAAGTTTCACTATTGAAAACCTATTTTCCTTAAAATAAATAATATCTTGATGTTAATGGTGTATAGTATAGTGGTTAGGATAATGTCATAATGTAATACCTGGCCAAATGGTAAATCTTATACGTGTATTGGCCTTTACTAAACTTTCCGCCCAAAAGTGGATAGTTATCAAAGGGTTCATTGCGGAGCACTTCGACCCCCTCTCCACCTCCCGTCTCATTTTTGGACGCCTCGGCCACAGAGTATAACTGTCCGATTTGGTACTGAAATCATCAGAAATTATTGCACAATAATTAATCATAAAGTGTCCAAACAATTGATGGTCTCATAGACCGTGTTATGACTCACCTCTTCAACGGTCAGCGGAAGTACAACACGACTGAAATTAATGGATAAATCAAATTAAGAAATCAAATCATTATTATGATTGAAATGCCGGCAAAAATCATATCAATTATATTATTATTTGTTGGCATTACTACTATTACATACATATATATATTATAATAAACATGTTTTCTCATTAATAATTAACAATATATTAAAATACTTACAACTCTTTGATTAACATTTTTATTTTGTCGCCAAAAAAATAAAATAAATAAATAAATAGTTGACTAATTTAAATACTGATATATGTATATATGATAAACAAATTCAACGCAAAATTGTGGTAATTATTTAAAACAATAATCAATTAAATGATGAGTTAATTAAATACTGTTGTGTGAACTCAAATGTGATGATAGTATACAATATATGTAATGTTTTTTTATATGACACCTAAAGCCAAAAGATATCGTTATATGTGTTTCACACAAACTCTACTGTAATGTGAAGTCAAGTGTTTTTCATTTGGTATGGCATTCATAGCACTCTCATTGCAAACTCATATAGACTTACTGTAAGTGTCGACTCCGAGACACTCACTTTCACTGCACATACACTTCAATGAGAGACCGACTGACACACACAACACATACAGTACTACCAATAATAATTTGACAATACTTTGTATGCCTACAGTTCCCCATACAGTGATTGTATAAACGGCCGCATCATTACTAGAGTATAATATACAGGCTGGCTCATCAGGAGTTATTTTCAAAATACACCACTTATTTCAAAAACTACTAATTATATTTTATTTTAACAAAAAATATTATAAAATATGATAAATGGGATTACATATTTTTATAAAAAAAAATTTTAAAATGGCCGCCTTTAATTGCAATTAAATGGCAAAGTCAGGTGTAAAAAGTCGAAATTGTCCTTATTTATTATATTTTGACTATCACGCGACCGCTACATCCAGAACCTGTCGCCATATGATGTGCTATTAGTGACAAAGAAATAATTGGGCCTATATTTTTAAGAGAAATTTGTGATATCAGAGATCTACAGGACTTAAATCATTGTGCAGGACATAAGGTCTGCTGAAGATAAAAAGATTGCTTGATTGTTACTGGTTTAAACAAGATGGTTCACGACCTTACAGAACACAAGATATCTTTGAACAACTTAGAGAGTGTTTTGGTGATCGGATTATAGGTTTGGATGCGCCCAAGAAGACTGGCGGCGGAAATGATTTTACCTCCATATTTACCCGATTTCAACACGTGTGATTATTTTTTTTGGGTTTATTTTAAGATATGGTTTACATATCCAACCCTCAATCTATTGAAGAATTCACAAAAATGATTGAAAGTGAGATACGGGCCATACAGCAATATATGAAAGTACGGGTAACATCCAATTTTGTACACCCAACTTTGCCATTTAATTGCAATTAATGGCGGCCATTTTGAAAATTTATCTAATTAAAATATGTAATCCCATTTATCATATTTTATAATATTTTTTGTTAAAATAAAATATAATTAGTAGTTTTTGAAATAAGTGGTGTATTTTGAAAATAACTCTTGATGAGCCACCGTGTACTACATTTCCCCATACATTATACAATACACTCACTAACACACATTCACAGCATTACAATACAAATACATTACTTCTAATTGAATTTAATTGCTTTGAATTAACTATTTTTTGTCTTAACTAATAAACTTATTGCTATAGAAATAATTTATATCTTTTTACAATTATAATTACAAGTTTATCTGTAGTGATGTATACAGTTTAGTATTATATAGTACAACATTTCTATGATTATAATACATAATTTAATAATAGAATTCTAGTTTTTTATTATCTAGGTAAGACATTGCTAAATTAATAAAAATTTATTTTAAAAATATATTGTAAAAAATTATAAACGTTTTATAGAATAATAATATAAAGGAAATATGGAAATTTATAAAACTACATGTATATAAATTTATATATAATTATAAATTCTAATATAATGCTAAAAATGTTAATTGCTATCAAAGTATTGATACAAACAAAAAAATAGGTTTAAACTTAATAAACAGTTTCTCTAATAGTGTGATAATTATCTTATTAATAGCTTTTATTTTTAACATATAATTGCTATTTAATTTATACAAAACTTATTGATTTATAAAACAATAAGGTTATATAAACAATTTGTTATATATTTAAATTAATATATATCTCAATAAAAGGTTAAGAATTGATATCAAATTGAATTGCAATTGAAATTTGCTTTTTGTTATCAAAAATTTGATAAATGCTTTAATTAGAACCAATTGTATTATTAATTGTGTGGCAATCAATGTTAATCATATAATCAATTAAAATAAATGATTGACAACAGCGAAGCCATGGATTGGCGCATGTATTCAAACACTTTGATCTTACATTTTATGTTTAAAATGTTCAAAAAATAACTTTAAATTATTTTTTCTATAATTTAGATACTAATTCAATATTAAATTAGACTTTAGTCTCAGTCTTTTCATTACAGTATATGGTTTATAAATTTTACTACATTATCAAACATAGCAATTAGTAATATATTTATATACATTTTGTTAGTATTTTGGTGATTACAATGAATGCTACATAAATTTAAGCAATCAAATTTTTGCAATAAATTTATCTCAATTATAATTTATAAACAATAAATTAAAAATTTTTAAAATAATATTAAATATGAAATATTTAAACCTAGTCATTTAATCTAATATTATTTTTTAAAACCTAGCTATTTCTTTTTAAATTTCAATAACTTATTTACTAAATTGTTATCATTATCTTATATTTTTAATGTTATTTCATTTTTGAAAAAAATCTAAATTAAAACTAAATTAATTTGAATATGAAATATGGATTTCCATAATAATAATTATTAAATTAGTTTACTATTATATTACATGTAAAATACATTATAATAATTGTTATAATTATTGCATTACTGTATTCAATGTTTAAATACCACATCTGTTGTCAACACATGTGACATAACATATGTAGTATTGAACTACAATAACGTCATTAAATCAATGATATAATTGCTATAAATTAACAATAAAAGGGTTTTTTAATATATTAGACATTATTTATAATTATTAAATATTTAATAACATTTATAATGCAATCATTTTTTTTAAAACATTTGAATTATTTTGAATTCTGTTTTCAAAACTAATATCAATTAAATATTTTATTTTATTTTGTTATGAATCGACTGTTGACTACATTGTTGTCATATAATAGCCGTAAAAATGTCGCGAAAACAGTGTTTATGTCCACCGAAGTGGTCAACAAAGTGAAGACATGGACGCCGGCAATGATGCGACCAATTTGTTTGATGACTTCGGTTAACAATGACGACAGTGTTTGTTATGGCCATCAAATGGTGTCCAATCAATGGTGACAATCAAACACTTTTTGACCACAAAGTAGTGATGCAAAAGACATGTCAACAATCGGAACTAAACAGCGATAAACAGATATAAAAGTCTATGAACTGATGGTTTTACTGCCAGTCTTTGAATTTTTACTGAATTTAATTTAGTTTAATGAAGACTTTGAAGATGTGCTTCATTTTACCGACAAATTTAAGATATAAATACATATCAGAAGAAATACTTTTTATATTTAGGTTTTGTTTTTGATTTTAAAATAATTTATATTTTTTTTTGTTACAAAATTTTAATAGTTGTGTTGTCTTACAGAGTGTTTACTCAATAATATCTATTGTTGTGATTGTCGAGGATTTCTGATAATTAAAATATTGTTAATCTTTTTATTTGATATAATATTAGCAAATAATTGAAACAATATTCAAATGACAAGATATAGTTAACTAAGAGATTACATAAAAGTTGTTAATTGAGTGTCCATTACATCACATATTATCCGTAGTCTTATTAATCCTTTATAAATGTTTAATTAAATTGAATAATTGTTTTAAAACTATTGATAATAAATTGATAACTTATTTATTAAATAAAATAAGCATTTAATTTGAGACATTGATTGATAAATATGTATTGTATAACCGGTAATACAAAACAATTGAATTTATTAGTCAAGTATTAAGATTGTTATTTAATTACCGGTAATAAAAAAATATACAATGTTTGACATAATTTGACATTTTTATGAAACGATATAAAAGCTAAACGAAGAAAAGTTAATTTATGTTTAATATTTAATTAAAATTAATTTAATTATCTATATTTTATGATTTATTAGCTTACTGTATATAAGAATATTTTTATTTTTCTAATTAGACAAAAAAAATGAATTTATTAGATTAAGTCATTACTAAAATTGTTTTTTATTAGATTATACTATATAATTATGTATAAAATATTGGTAATGTATAAAATATTTACGAATAAAAATTTATTTATTTACAAAACTAAACTGAAAGTGTGGATAACTTATTGCTAGACGACTGACCTAATCATTAAAATATCTGTTATTAAAGAAATGATTTGTTGTTTTTTTTGGTAATAAATACAAAGTTTGTATAATAAGTGTAACATTCTGTATATACATATAGAGTATTAAATTTATTCAATATTAATATTAAATATCAAAAATTTGGTTCATATAAAATAAATTATGATAAATAATAGTTATTATACGTTTCAAAAATTTATTAAATTAGTTATATATTTAAATTTTTTTTGTATAAAGTTTTTTACTAAAAAAAATTATATTCCGGTCAAATTAAATATTGTTATGATATTTTCAAAAAAATCTAATTATAATGACATCAATTGTTAGACAAGTCTTTCAAATACACAGTTTATTATATGTATAAAAACATAAATTATCTCAAATAAACTTTTGTTAATAATAAGAATATAAATGATTACATTTGAATATATATAATAAAAACCCATTTTTAAATATAACAAAAATATAAAAATTTTATAAATTAAATCTCATAATACATAGAGATGGGCAAATAGAAAGTTTCTAATAAATTTCCCTGAGAAAGTTTCTAGAAAGTTTCTCAGGAATAAATTTCTATAGAAATTTAATTTTTTTGGTATACTATGGGATCCCCATATCTATAGATATTGTAAAACTATAAATATATTAATGAGACACTACTATACATATAATATTATACTATATAATGTAGATTACTGTACAAATGGGATACTTATATAAATAATTATAATTATTTAATAATAATCAGTTTTGTAAATTTTTTTTCACCATTTTATTATATAATAGTTTTTAATAAATAAATTTTTACTTTAATTAATAATTAAAATACTAATACTAATATTTAAATATTACTTATAAAAACAATGTTAAAGATAACAAATATCGAGAAAACAAAATTAACCATGGGGATCCCATAAATAGAAATTTCTTTTAGAAACTTTCTAGAAATTTCTCTATTATTTTATAAATTTCTCTTTTTTGCCAACACTAATAATACAGCTGACAGTATAATATATTTATAAGTGATTTGGTTTTTATAAATCTTTTATAAATTTTTATATATATCTAACATTTATAAGTACTAACGTTTATTTGTAAGCTAGAAATATCTTAAAACTACAAAATTATTTAAATTCTCAGTGAAATAATATACTAAATTAATTTAACATTATCAAATAAATTATTTATGATAAATATGTGCTTTGAATTTTATAAACAAAATGTAATTTATATTTATTTCTATAAATTATGTATTGTGTATATAAATAATTTACTGGTGCCAATCATTTGTAAAAATAAATGCTTAAATAATTTATACCTTATATTAGCTATAATTATTTTTAAAAAACTTGTAAAAGTAATTTATAAAAATGAAATTTTAAAATAAATTTTAACAAATAATTTTTTGTTACTAAATGTTATAAAGATAAGTATAATATTATAACTTTGTTTTATTTATAGTTAAAATGTCTAAAATTTTTGTATTTGTAAATTTCTTTAAAATATATTTATTTATTGTATATAAATGTTAAAAATGTTTCTTTAAAGATAGTTTATATAAATAATTTAACTAATTTTGTTTAAAGTTATTGATTTATTTGATTAATTTTCACAAAATTATTAAATATATTAACTGAATTTATTTTAAAATGTTTTTTTTATTTTGTTTGTTTATATTAGTGTTTATATTACTACAGCA
The DNA here is from genome assembly GCF_028296485.1 of Oppia nitens. NCBI lineage: Eukaryota > Metazoa > Arthropoda > Arachnida > Sarcoptiformes > Oppiidae > Oppia > Oppia nitens. The sequence continues at coordinate 1,462,404 of NW_026533252.1, read as the reverse complement.
TTTAATATTAATAGTGTATAAACAATAAAAATAAATAAAATTGTGACTCTATTTTACATGTTTTAATTTATTGTTAAATTATATTTTAATTGCAATAACATAATTTACAATATTATTAATATACTATAAATATATAATTATTTACAAGATTACATATATTTATTTAACCAAAAACAAATTTAATAAATGTGTATTTAATAAATTATACAAATATTATTTTTTAAATATTAAAACAAACAAATCTAATAATAGTTTTTATAATAAATACATATTACTATATTGTAATTAACTATTACATACACATCAGTAATTAAATATCTATATACAGTATTAAAGTATAATGATCTTAACAATTAATTTTTACAAATTAGTACACATCATAAATGTGAAATACTATGTATAAATAGTATAGATTGAATGAAATAATATATAAATTTATACTGTATAAAAATGTAATAACATAAATATTTTAAGTATTAATTTATTGAAATCATTAAATATAAATATATAAAATGTTATATAAAATAAATGACTATATTATAAAATTTAAAAATTCAACAACAAAAATAATATTATGCTTATTGTTCAGTAATTAATTTTAATTTAAAGTTAATATATATATCGTAATATTTATGGATATATATTTATAATAGTAATAAAATATCTGTTAATTGATTTTATCATAAAGAAAAGTAAATAATCTCTTTAAATATTTTATCTTTAACTATAAAAATCTATTAAATTTACTTAACAATTGAAGCAAATAAATTGCAATCTTATTGAAAAATCTCATAAACTAAACGATAATTTGATGCATTCATTCACTTATTCATTTGAATGGTAATAAAAATCAAAACATAAATAAACGTCTCATTTGAGGTTTTATTTAGTTCATCAGTAAATGAAATTCAAATATGATTGTGCTTTTGGTGACTAAAAATATTGTACTAAAATTAATGAGATATTCATTGAATACATATATTGAAAAACATTTACATCATTCAGCAGCAATACATACCAATTTTATTTACCAATTAATTTTCTATTATATGATATCATATTTGAAAATAATAATCTAAACAAATATTTATTAAAAAAAATTATTACAAAAATAATAAAAAGATTTAAACCATTTGTTTGACATTATTATTTTGGTGCCAATAGTCGGGCTGTGAATCTATTTTAGTGACATTAAACACGACTTTAAATTTCAAAGTAATAATGAATTTTTAGTGATTTTTAGTGATCACTTACAGATTTAACAGTAACTATGAAACAGTCATCTCAGCTAACGGTGCAGACTCTCACTTTCACTATCTCTCTCTCTCTCTCTCTCTCTCTGTGCGCACAAAAAATTTTCCTCCAAAAGATTTGTGTCTTTGAAATCACAATTATAACTTTATATACATTATATTTATATATATATTATATGTAAAACTTATTATATGAAAATCTATTATATTATATCAGTGCCTAATTTACTCCCAGAAATTTATTTATGACTTTCAAAAAGGCAACGCTTTGTGTTTAAAATAAAAATTTTTAAATACTTTCATCATTTGTGAGTTTTTGCAGGTTTTCTAAGTGAGTGTTCAGTCTTTTCCGTCAAAAGATTTTATGAGTTTTTTTGGGAAAGTTTTTGCAAAATGTTATCTAATTTATGCCGTTTTCACAAATCAGATCTGAATAAGATTTCTGTGTTTACATAATAATAACTAATTATAATAATAATAGTTAATAATGTCTTCAAATGAAACAGAAGAGAGTTCATCATCAAAGAGTGACGACATCGACAAATGTCCGCAAATTTCAGAAAATTTGTCAGAAATAGCATCAAAAAGTGAGTCTCAAATAAGTGGCGAACATTTATCGGTCGATCAAAGCGATCAAATGATTGGCAGCACATCATCGCCAACAACACGACAAATACCACCAGAAAGTGAACCACCAGTGAGTGCTCCTCCACGAAGAAAGTTTGTCACACCGGCATCAATGCGCAAGACGTGCACTGATTGTAATGATAACACTACTGATCCACAAAACCATCTTCAGTGCAATCAAACACCAATTGACGATCCATTGCCAACAAGTATTAATGATCGCTTCAATAGTAGTAGTGCTCATGTATTAGCCAAATGTGAAGAGTCGTCGCCCATCACTAATGACCAAACAGCTAACGATTTGGTCACACGTGTCGACCATCAATACAAACAAAACTTGTGTGCTGTTGATGATCATAACCCTAGTATTACATGTGATGTTAATGATAAAGATATATTTGATAAGAGATCTGCTAACGTGAAGACCAATCAAAATGATTTGAACCGATTTCAGAGACAACTGATGGATGCAATGAGACGTTGGAAGAATCGATGGTTTACTTCAGATACGGCAAAAGCCAGTCGACGGCGAAGATTCAATCAAATGATTTATTATTTAAAAATATTTTTGACTCATCTTTTCTCAACCACCGGACTATGTCTTCTAGTTATAGCCTATTCATGTGTCGGAGCTCTCATATTCACGTATCTCGAGTCCAAACACGAAGAGATACTAAGACTTCGACTGAAGAATGAAATCGACAGACATCGCTATAATTTTACTGTTGAGCTCTGGGATCATACGGATAAACTCAATGTTTTATATCCGGAAGAATGGATTAATCGGACCAACGATAAGCTCAGGGAGTTTGAGGAGACTATTGTAAAAGCTGTTCGTGAAGAGGGATACGGAGGGGTTTCAAATCAATGGACGTTTTCCGGGGCTTTACTCTACAGCGTAACTGTTATCACAACTATAGGTAAGATTATGTTATATATTATTCTCAATATTATATACTGTGTGTTAAAAAATACAATATATTTGCTAAAAATCCCTTACAGTTATTCTTTACATTTCTATATATATTATATTTGTGTGAAAATGATTTTCAGAGAACTAATATAAATAAATAAAAACATCAATAATATATATATACTGTGTATATATTAATATATCGTATATAAGATTTACAAAATATAAAGTATAGATTATAAATTAAAGCCTGGAGGCCTAATATACATATAATATAATGTATACAAATATAAGTTAGTAGACACTGAAAAATAGACAAAAGTGGTTACAAAAATTTTATTTTTTAGTATCAGTATTTACACTAATTTTTATATCTATTTAATACAAATTAATTTATATTAATATTTATGTTATTAATTATAGAGCGCATTAATTTTCATAATTTTAAAAATCATTTATATTAATATTTAAATAACTTTATTTTTAATCAAATATTTTGTTCATTACTTTATAAACCTGCTAATTATTATAATGTCTAATTTTATTTTAATAAATTAACATTACAAATAATTTAGGTATAATATTTAAGTAAAAAAATAACTAATTAATAATTACTAATTATATCAATTTTATTTATTGACAGTATTATATACTGTAGTGTTTTTTAGATTTCAGTAGTTTATTAAAAGTATATTAAATTAGATTATTTTTTATTTTAGATAATTATTTAGACATTTACTATTTTATAAAAATAATTTTTTTAGATTAAATTTTTAAGTATTGTTTAACATATACCTGTACTTAATTGCAAAAATTATTGGTATATCAGTCAGTAATTATCAAATCAGACTTTATTGGCGTCACAATCAGCAAAATAGTGGTTTACACTGCAAACCATTGCATAAAATTATCAGTTTATTTATAATTTCTATTATAATTATCCCAATATTTTTAATATTTTCCTAATTTAGTTAATGCAATGATTAGTTTAGAAATTTAATAGTATTATAAATTATAATACAGTATATTGTATTATACATGTATATATAACTTACAAATAACTATTATTAGTTTAAGTCGCCAGTCTATAAGTAAATTTTCTTATTTTAAAAAATAAGTTAATTTATACAGTTATTCATATTATACAAGTTTTTCAATTTGTAATTCAATGCAAAACATTTTCATTTGTTTATATAATATTTTTTGTCAATTTTTGACATTTAATTTTATATATTGCTTTATATTTATGTTTTAGTTTTTTTTGTGTCCGACTTAATTCTAAGTCAAATATTTAGATGAATAATAACAAAAATAGTGTTATATTATACATTTGCTTAACTAATATTCAGAAAATATCATAAGTCTAATATATAAAACATGATTTTATATTATATTAATTTTTCTATATATAGAAATTAAAATACTTTTAAAATATAAAGTTAGAAATTATTATAGCTAAAATTTAGTTTTTAACTATTTTTAATATTTAATTAATTTTAAATACAATATAAATGAAATTATTAAAAGAAATAAAATAAAAATTTTAAATAAATAGATATAAAATAATAAATAATCTAAAATAATATTTTATTAATGTATTGATAATTGTAACTGTATTAAAATTATATTATTAGTTTATAATTTTCAATTTATTATATTTATTGTTTTACATATACACTGATTTACGAGTGTTATATAATGTTAAATTTAACCAATAAATAAACAAATAGAAAGTGACTATAAAAATGAGAAAAACGCAAAAATTTTAACGACCGATAAATTCAAACAAAAAAAAATCTTTTTTCGTCACCATTTTTTGATCAAAGATTTTAACTTTTATTTATTAAAAATAGTTTTTATTTGATTGAAATCTATATCTATATTTACACAGAAATTTTAACAGTTATTTCACTTAAATAACTAAAATAAAGCCCAATGTTTTTGGTTTTGTCTGTGTGTTTACATTTGGTTTTTATATGTATTGAATGCTTATTGAATGTTAAATCATTTGCCCATAAAATTCACTTATATTTGTTTCTTTCATATTTTTCATGATAAAAATAAAATTTTATTATTTTATGCATTTCTAACTTTAGTATAAATTTGGTTACTATTTTTTCCATAGAAGTCATATCACTTAATTTGATTTAATTTTTAGACAAATATTATCAAATTTCATAGTTTTATTTTTTTAATATTATAAGTGCTATTACTAATAGCCTATTAGCAGAATAAACTAAATTTTTATGTATTTATTGCATAACAAATACATATCTAATATAGTAAAATAACTTTATTTTAATACCAAATAAGCAAATCTTTATAAATTTTATATAATTCAATTATTTTCAATTGAGATTTTATTAATTTATAATTAAAACATTTATTATTTATACTAACTTTTAAAAAAAAATATATATTATCCATTTTAATATTTAATATACAATAGTTTTTTCATTAAAAAACAACTTTAGAAAATCTATTTGATTTAACTTTGAAAATAAAATATATATATTGACATTACAGTAGATGTTTATTATATAGTAAACAATTAATAGATATTATTAATGTTATTAATTTGAATGATATTTTAATATGAATTAATTGATATAATAATTGTTAGGTTACGGTAACGTCACGTGTAAGACTGATTTGGGTCGTATCGTGACTATGATCTATGCCTTACTCGGAATACCCGTTATGTTCCTATGTTTAGCAAATTTAGGTAATCTAATGGCAAAAACATTTCGGTTTAGTTATAAACGATTGTGTTGTATATGTTTTTGTTGTAATAATAATAATAATAACAACTCCAACAATAATCATAGCAATAATAAACTTTCCAACAATCAATACAACAATAACTATAGTAATAATAATAATAAGATGTCAAACAAGACTGACATAATTGAGATGAAGAAATCTTCTTGTATTGACAGCGAAAGAGATGTGAGAGTTGTTTTCGATGAAAATGACGAACAAAAGGTACGATCGATAATAACAGTGACGGCATCGACACCTCCGACGTCTACATCAGTCACATCATCCCAAGCGTCCAGTCCTTTGAAATCATTCACAAATACTTTAAATCCAATGAACAGTGAATTAAACTGTAATGAGTTGGTTGTTGTTCAGGGAAATACACAACAGATCGATAACAGCGACGACAGGGTTCCCATATGGCTGGTCATAGTGTTGGTCATCGGTTACATAATGACCGGTGCTTTCATGTTCTCAATTTGGGAAGAAAGTTGGGGTTTACTGGAAGGGGCGTACTTTTGTTTCACTACACTATCCACTATAGGGTTCGGCGATTTAGTTCCCGGTTCTGCCAAATATTCGGACAATAAGGAGGAACAGACAAAATTCATTATATGCTGCGCTTATCTTATCGTCGGTCTCTCAATGTTAGCCATGTCTTTCAATTTAGTCCAAGAAGAGATTGTCATCAAATCTAAAGAAATTGCCAGAAGAATGGGTATTATTCCTCAACAAAAAACTACAGATTATGACAAAACTGTTTCTGTTTAACTACAAAAATCATCTCAATATTTATTTGTTATCATTATTTTGTTTTATTTTAGTTATATAACGTACAGTATATTATACTCTTTGTATTTGTTAAACTAATTTATAATAATAATAAATAATAAATTTTAATTAATAAAATCATTATATTAATATATTATATTGATTTTTAAAAATAAGTTCTAGTAGTCTAAAATTAAGTTTGTTTGCACTTTTACGTTATATTGTAAAGATATTTTAAAAAGTTTACAAATTAATTTAGTAATATATAATTTTGGATATGATTTAATAAAAAATGCAAAATTGTGCTAATTTTTACTAAATATTAACTTCAAACCCGAGATTTCATGATTTCCATAAAATATAACTTAAATGAATTGGGATATAAAATGATGGTTAACCTCATAAAGTTCAGACATTCTCCTAAAAATTATTATTTGTTTTGTGATCTATAAAATCGTTTGAATGGACAACAAATCGAAAGTAAAGAGACGGTCGATATTGTCATTCAATAAATTGATTTATTCATTGAATGATAACTACTTTGATAAAACAATTGGTTTACTTCATGTAAAAACCTCGAATCAAATGATTATATTATCGATTAAAATATTTTTTTAAAAATGTAAATTGCATTTCATATTTTTGTTGGTTATTAATGCTAACAAACTTAAGTATAAAGATTTTCTGTTTTCAAATTTCTATTCAAAATATTTAGTTTTTAAAATAATATCATTAATTAGTACACGTAATGATTATTGAGATTAGACTTAAGATATACTGAACAATAATAGTGGTATTATGTTATTCATAGATATAATATACTTTTAGTTTGATTATACTTAGGTTTAAAATATACGTTTTATAAATAACTGGTGTTACTATTGAATTGATGCCAAAAATTAGGCTTTTAATGATATTAAGGCATTATATTTAAGAAGCATATTGTTGTTTATTATTATTATATTAAAAATCCGGATCACAAGTGATTAACTTATTTATCCATTATTTCATTTAAATATAAAAAAATATATAAATGCAAATTTATTTTTTATATTTACCGGTAATTGATTGCAATAATTTTTATTTTGTGAACTATTACATCATTAAGTTATAACAATAATTGAGTATTTTTAGTAATCTTAAAATACAATTTTTATGATTTAGAAAACTTGATAATTTGAAAGCTTAATAATAATACAAAAATATATAATATTAAATAGAATCGCAATAGTTATAAATAAATAAACAAAAAATTTAAATATATAATTTTAGGACAATAATTTATATAAATATTAATATATAATTTATTTACTTAATATAAAGCTAATTAACACAAATCGGGTCGAGAGCTGATGAGACAGCCTGTCGGACACTTAGTTCCTAAAATTTTAATAAAAAATCAATAGAAATAATAAACTAATGTTTATATAAAAAATAACGAAAAACATACCCAACTATTAAGCAAAGTAGTCACTGAATAACTTTGTGGTAATCTATTGATATTCAAATCAAACTTCTTTTGGATGTCTTGAAAAAAAGTGGAAGCACTGTATTCTAGTATATCGGTCGAGCATTGAGGTGGTCTGTCAGGGTATGAGTCCGGCACCCGAATTGCAATGGGAGGGACACACGGAAGATCTTTATCGTCCAATTTACAAATAAGATGAATCACTTTTGAGCCTAAATGTTGCAATGGATCTAATTGTACTTTAAACCGTGAATCTAATCGTGCGATCTCTCCCTGAAGTACTTCGGAGACATCACAATCTTCTTCGTATTTCCTTTTAAGAGATGGAAGACTCATATGTTTATATGGATTGTTGGTTAGAGCGGCCACTGCCGAACCAAATGTCCGCTGCAAAGTGTGATTAAACAATGGCTTCTTTATATTGGCAGCAATAGCGTCAAGTAATGGCTGACAGACATCTTGAAGTTTAGGCGGATGGGACTGTTGTACAGCGATCGGTGCAACAGTGGTTTCGGTCTATATTTTGTTGAGTACATGTAATTTAATAATTAATAAAAACGTTTATCAAAATCAATAAATAATTATACATTGAATACTACTAAACATTTTCATAAATCATACCTTAATTTTAAAGTCCATTTTTTCGAGAAATTGTTCGCACTTTTCAAGTGTAGTCATCGGACATCTTCTCGAAGGATCCGTCAAAATACTCAACAAATTTTTTGTTTTATCCAACTCTTTCTTTCTATTTGATTCGTCCTGTCCGATACGGGCTATCATTTTTCTAAGCGGTTCCACATATTTCTGCAAATTCTTCAACTTTTCCAAATATATCTGTTCCTCATTAGCTCGACCACCAGCACCGGCATTACCAGGCGATGCGATCATTATATTAGCTAATTGTAATTAAATATCATTTTTAAAAAATGATAAATATATTATCAATTTTATTGTCTAATTAATATTTGAAGTGTGTGAGTATGTGTTTGTAATAATAATGTGTTAGTTTCTATAGTTTTAAAAATGTTTCCTTTTTAAAATTAAAGTTTTATTTCAATTAAATGAATATTTAGTCGAAAACTACCTCAAGTTTGATTTCACTATCAAAGAGTTACAGTAATTGTAAAAATGCAAAAATAAAATCTGATATTTTTATAAGTAATAACAATTATTTCCAATCATTAATATATATAGTTTTTACATTTTATAAATTCAAATATATTATTACCTGTACTTGTTTTGTCTAAGTATAAACTTAGGGTAATTGTAAAACTAAAAATAATTACCGGTATTTAATTTAATATACATTATTTACTAACAGTATTGCTGAAAGTTATTAAAATTTATTTGACATATACTGTATTGACTAACAGTTAATAAGATTTAAAATTTAAAATCGATAAATACCTGGAGTATTAAGTGATATGCTTTGAGGTGATGCGGCACTCATAGAGCTAACTGGTCTCATGTGTGGCCCTCCATGAGGTGATTGATTAATTGGTGAAGGACTGGGTGCGTAACCTGATGGCGATGGCATCATTTGTGGTGTCGGTGGGTTCATGTGATTCATATTATTTTGAGGTTGATTTTGATTTTGAACAAACTGTTGACCACCGTTAACACCACTTTTAAATGGAGGTCCTTGAGATGGACTGTTAGCCATAGGATGTCCTTCAAAATATTTGGATTCAGTTTGATTTGGAACTGGCATTTGCTGCAAATTAAATAACTCAATAATAATAAATTATATTATATTTAATAGAAAGTAAAACAAACATTAATATTTGGATGTCTTGCTCTGACTTGTTGTATCTGTGAGTGAATATTTGGTGATAAAACTCGTTGACTCATCACTGAGACAATCAAAATAATATTATATATAACTTATTAAACATCACTTCTTTACAGTTGTCTTACTTCTAGCTCCAGAAATAGCCGTAGGATTTGATAATCTGTTTTGTTGTAATTGATTAGTGTTTGGCATCATATTGTTTATGGGATGAGACATATTCGGCATATTATTCATCATAGGAGAGGCGACATTCGTGTTCATCATTTGGTCGTTTCCAATGGTGTTCATCTGTAATTGCATTGGATTGCCATTTGACATGTCGTTAATTGATTGCGGACCAGCCATGTTCTGCAGAGCACTCATCGGATCAGATTGCTATTGATAATCATTTTTTTCAATGTAATTAATTATTTTTAAACTACCTGTAACTTAAAAATGTAAAATAATTATGTAAACTTATTACACTACCTGTGCATTGCCAACCATGGGATCATTTTGGCCGACCATTTGCTGTATTGTTTGTTGTCGTGTCTGTTGTTGTAGTGATTGCTGTGGCTGTTGCTGTCGTTGTTGTTGTTGTTGTTGCTGTGACAGTGGCTGTTGTTTCTTTGAATCTATTAAACAAATTTAAATATTAGTCAACTAAAATTTTAATAAATATAAAGTAATTTAATCATATGATAAAAAAATAAAATAAAATAAAAAATATGGTATTGAAATAACTTATGCCAATCGATAGTAAATCATTATTAATTATTTTGAGCAAAATGTATAAATAATTAATTAACATTACCTAATCAGATAAATACATTTATATATACGGTTACATCAGTACTTTCATCATTAATATATAATATATATTTATATTAATAGATAACAAATAGTGTAAATTATTTTACATTCAAGTTTAGCGACATTTATATTGATTTTTCACATTTGGTTTAGGCTTTTAGTCTACTCTCATATTATGTAAGTTTGACTTTAATTTGTATGCAACGCCTGAGCACTGGCTTTAAAATACATAGACTTTTATCGATTTTGTCAAACAATTTGTTAGACCATTGAATAAGAGAGAGAGAGAGGGGTTGAGGGAGGACTGGCAGACACCATAATACATGTGCCCATCAATTGTTGTGCCGGTTAGGCATTAGATTAATAACAAATAGTTTTTTCAGAGATAATAAAACAAAATTTTAGTTATAATATATAAAATAAACTAAAAAAATACTTTCAAAATTACATTATTAAATGTCACACAAATGTCAAATGTTGGCATCAATTAAAAGACAGATAAACATTATATTACAACTAAAGACATACTCATCTCTTTGACGTGAAGTATAAGTCGGGCCACAAATGAGAGATACTCTTCCTGTTAACCAAAAAAACAGATAATTTATTTGATTAACCAATTAATGTCATATCCTTTTCGGGTTTCATTACCTTTGCTCTGGCCTTTTGAAAGATATGTCCCTCCATTTCAACCACCGTTTTAGAGGTTGGATTTCCCGACTGACGGATAGCTTCCTCACTATAGTAAAGATTTAAATAAATAATAGTAAAGTAAAATAGGGATCAGTTGTGGTGATGTGCACATCATGATTAAAAACATACATTTTATTTCTGACATTTTGTCTCAACAATGAAGTTCTCCACGACTGGTCACCCGCACCGCCCGAACCATCGCTATCGGTCATTGTTTCGGTAATAATAATAACGTAAATTTGAAAGATTATAATAATTGTAAACTTAATGTCAAATCAATTGATTTAATGTCTAAATAATAAACGATTGCTTTTAAGAGTCAAACACAACAATACTTTTTTGACGACAACTTTATAGTCAAACAAACAAACGTTAAGTCCTTGAAGTGATTGGAGTTTCTGAACCATCAATGATGTCGTCAATTATCAGAATCTGTATTACAGACTGTATTGTGAAGTTCATCATTGGATCAGTTCATTGAACACTACAAGACTAATACAATTATAATAACAGTAAAAATCAATTAAATCATTAAATTATCTTTGGATCAATTGGTCATTGACTGTAGTACTGGTATTATAATCTAAATGATTAACAATATTGTTATTTAATTTTAAATTAAAAATAATTTACCATGTTAATAAATATATATTCTTATTATACACATTTTATAAACAACTTTTAGTATATATTACAAATATATTGAGTTTTGTTTTTGTATATCAATTTCAAATATAATAATATATTAAACATAATTTAGAAATATTAATTATCCAATAAAAAAAAGTTATTTTATAATAAATTTACCGGTATATCAAAAATGAGTAATACCTGTATAAACTCATAGTTACTTTTATAATTTGTATTATAATAGTTTATATGTAAACTTTAATTTTATAAAGAGTATAGTCGATCACTGGTATACATATATGCTTCATATTTTAGTAAAAATTAATTTTAAAAATAATGTGACATAAAAAATAAAATTGATTTTAATTATTATTTCAGTATCAAAGAGTATCAATTTAATAATAATAGCTTAATATATGATAAATGAATTGCTCGTAAAATATACTAAATTAACAATTTTGTTTTCAATGTAATTCATTACATTAATCAACAAATATATATATATATCATATTTAGTTTTTACATTTTATTAACATAAATACATTATTATACCCGTATGTACGCGTCAATAGCCCGACTGACAAATTTTTAAAATATAAAAATCAATATTTCAATAGTTGGGGGTATTTGACAATTCATTAAATCAAACAATTGGTAGGGGGGGCTGTAACTCACATATTGCCCCATAGTTTCACCTATATAATACATGATATCCCTGATGTCCAGGGGGGCTATAGTCGCTTACGGACGGTAATAATTATTGTAAAAATAGGTGTAACTAAATATTTTATTAAAATAATTAATTTAATCTTCCGATACATTCATGTTTTTCAAGTGGTTTTTGGTGTTGTCGTTGTTGTTGATGATGTGACAGTGGCTGTCGTTTCTTTGAATGTATTTTTCATACATTTTGACTCAACAGTGAAGTTCTCGACCACTGGTCAACCAAACCGGTCATTGTTTCGGTAATTATAATAAATGCAAAATAAATGTCAAATCAATTTATTTAATGTTTAAATAATAAACGATTGCTTTGAGAGAAACAAAACAAAACTTTTTTTTTTTTATTATTAATATAACTTATAGTCAAACAAACAAAAGTTAAGTAATTTTTTTGATGGAGACGTCATGTCTGTGATGAACCACTCGTGTAATAAATTAGTGAATATCTGATGCAAAACAACGACTGTTTTGATCCGTAAAGTGATAGCAAATCAACTAAAAAAATGAATAAACTATTGACCAAACAATTAGTCAAAGCATTCAATCATTTGTCGATCAGTTATCGATGTCAACCACTGATGGATACTGAGATGATATACGGATCTATTGGTCGACGACTACCATTGAATACAACCTCAAAGAGATTTGCCGGTCACTCGAAGTGGAAGAATATTCAGCACACAAAGGCATCCAAAGACGCAGAGAAGTGCAGAACAACTAATCGTATGTTAATGAAACTGAAGATTGCATTGAGAAATCCCGGCGGCGCTGATCCCAAATTGAACCGCGACTTCGGAGATGTGATGGATATGTGTCGCAGAGCTAACATACAGAGCTCGACATTAGACAAGTGTATCAAACGAACACTTGAGAGGAAATCGGTTCCCTTAAAGATGGAGATATTGGGACCAAACGGTGCACTACTCATACTGGACGCCGAAGCCGACAACAAGAATGCTCTCAGATATTCAGTCAAATCAGTGCTCAAGAAGTTCAAAGGTTTTGCTTTTGCTGACGAAGGAAGAGCTGCATTTGCTTTTGAAGAGAAAGGTATTGTTCGGGTGAAGGATAAGGACACGAAAGGCGAGTCAATTAGTTTGGAAAGAGCTGAAGAAATAGCCATCGAAGCCGATGCTGAAGAGGTGAAACTGTGCAGTGAAGATGAATCGGTTCTATTGTTTGTTACGGAACCCTTATTTTGTCACAAAACTAAAAAATACATCGAAGACAATACCAATTTAGAGGTGATTGAGGCGGGCATTGAAATGATACCACATATGAGGGTAGAGTTGCCCGAAGAGACTTTCCAAGAGGTTGTCACTGCTATACAAGAGTTGGAAGATTTAGAGGAAATCAACAAAGTTTTCAATAATGTTAGCTGAAAATGATTTTAATATTTTATTATATAATCTGTTAAATAATATGTATATTGTTGGCCAAAAAACACTTTACATAACAATAAATTTTTTAATTAACCGGTAGGTAATTATGACTATAATTTACTTATATTATACTTAAGATACAATAAATAGTTTTAATATATATATATATATACTATAGTAACTATACGGTATATTCAAATATTTTGTTTCATATATTATATTATTAGTTTACTTAAGTTTACTTAATAAATGATTTTTGCAATTTATTAATAATTGCCGTACTTTATAGATATTAAAATTATGATAAAATGTTTATTTGTAAAATACTTACCGGTAAGTTACTAAATGGTTATTAATATACGGTATTATACAATACCAGTATATCCGTACAACACAATGGTTATACAGTATATGGTATATGAAATTTAAAGGTGTGTCAAATGTGTTAAATAATCAAATTTAATGATCATTTTATAATTTATGGGTTTACACAACAATAATTGTCAAGTCATTTATCAAAAAATATTTTATATTAGTAAAATTATTTATAAATATATTAAAATAAATCATTAAATATAAAATATGAAAACAAATTCTAAAATATATTTATTTATTTATTTTTTAATCTAATCGTTTAAATTTCTTTATTTTTTATAAATTAATACATTACCAAATGTTTGCTATCTATTTAGCATAAAAACAATGAATAATTTGTTATAAATTTATGATAATTTAACGAATCTTGAATCCAACAAATTGCTAACTCAAAAACATTATATCAAATTGATATAAAAAAATTCACTTATAGTAATACATTACAAAATTATATTAAATAAAGCTATTTCTAAAACATCAATATTTTTTATACTCGTGAGAAATGCAATGAAAAAAATGTTGTGAGACTTTCTTCCATTGATTTGTCACGAGTTTGTGATTTTCACTCAATTTTCAATTTTATTATTATCTTGTTATTGATTTTTTAAATGTAAAGTTATACTACATTAGAAATTAGATTTGTTCAAAAAATATGTAATTAATTTTTTTTAAAGTAAACTTTAATATTTTTGGATGTCTACTAACGACTCTACCACCCATGTCATTCACATTTTATACCTGTTTATTATATAATAGCTTAATATTATTGATATGAATAAAAAGAGCCTATAGTGTAATTAGAAAAAATATATATATATTATCAAACAAAAGTATTGTTGTTTTTATTATTATTAAATATATTATGTGCTTTATTTTTAACTATTTAAAAAATTTATTTAAAAAATTTGCTAGCTAATAAAGTATAGATGAACACGCACCATTTTGGTATAATTTATATATATCATAAAAACTAACTTGTTAATGGGCGATTCTTTAAAAAAAACTAGCTAGAATAATTATTGTTTGCCAAATGTAGGTGGGATAGAGTGGGTTTAAGAAAGTGATTAAAGTAGTTGCAACAAAAATATATAAAAACCATTATAATCTCTACCTAAATATTATCCTTTATAATAATTTTTCATAAGTATTTGGATTTAAAATTTTACATTAAATAACATAAAAGATTATCATATTTGAAATCATGATATTAATTAGTAAATTTAATTTATTATTATTATTATTACAAAACGATCACTTTTTATCAATTAATAACCACAATGATTATTTTGTTCAAAGTGGCTCAAACGTGATTTTATAATTTTACATTTTATACAAAAGCATTTTTATAGTACTGTATATTAATTATACAGTATAAATATTTAATAAAAATAAAATATTTCATTAAATATTATATTAGATACAATATAGTACATTACTAGTAAATATACTTTACAATACTAAAACTTAATAAAATAATACTTTGTATATTTATAATTTTAATTAATTTTAACATTTTTATATCTTTGATTTACTTCCTATTGATTTATATGTATTACTTAAAAGTGATATATTAAAATAAATGACTTAAATAATTACATATATAAACACATTAATAAAATAAATAGCAAATATTTTAATGTATTTCAATCATTATTATATCATTATAATTGCAAACTATTTTATTTATTTGTAAACCATAAGTTTATAAACATTTAGCTAATTATAACCGGTATTGTAAACTTGATTTTTAAGATTTTATAATTTAAATTATAATAAATTTTAAAAATATTATATTATATTGTATGAGATATAAGTTTTCTGATGAACAATACATTAATATATAAAACATTCTGTAATTTTATAAAATAATTTTCTATAAATAAATAATTTAGTTATTAATTGATTTTTGACATTAATAATATGTTTTTCGTAGATTTATATTAAACATGGCTAATAATGATCATACTATATAATATATATGATAATGTATACAGTTCATATCGTATAATGTATAAGGTATACATTATATAAATTTATCATGGTTAATTATAAAGTTATTGACATTATGAGATGATTATTCTCTCATGTATTCAATAATACTGTATATCACATGATATTATTGTTAATCTTGCATTTTATAATTCATACAATACTCTGTGATATAGTAATTGTTATGTTAGGTGTAAAAAATTTATAAAATATTTGTATTATAAAATACCAATTTGAAAGACAGTATTAATTCAAATACAATTGATTGTATAGAGATATGCTTTCACCGTTTAAATAATATTCAATATATACTGTAAACTAATACTACAATTAAGTTTACAGTAGTTGTTGTTTTGTTTGATATTTCTTATATAGAAATCTTTGAAATGTTTGTCCGCAAAAAAAATAAAGTTTTTACTACAAATTGTCTATTGTTTGCATATAAGTAACTTCTCATGCATTTCGGCCAATAAGTTAAGTCATAGCTTAAAAAGATTGTAAATGAAATTCAATTGCAAGTCAAGCCATGGGTTAGTCTACAGTATAATACACAGTATGTTAGCACCGGTTGGGAAGTACAGTAAAACAGGAGAAGCAAAAACTTGAATCATATGCCAAACAATACTCTTAAGAGTGTTGTTGTTGTTGTCTGTTATTTGGCTAACATCTCTCTCTCAAAAGTTTTATAAACAATCATATATTGTATAATATTTTATATTAAATTTGAATATAAATTTATTCAAATCAATGTTTGTGTCCATACAAGTCACTTAATAATATTTAGTTTAAACTTAAAAGTTTAAATGATTTAATGAATTATATGTTTATTTGAAAAAAAGTTTATAACAAAACAACTGTGATTTATTGGTATTCACTAAATTCGTATCAACATTTCAATAGTATGTATAAACTTTTTTAAAAATTATTTAATATATTAAATAAACTAAAATATAAATATAAACAAAATTAGTGATAATCGGTTTTTAATTCAATTTAATATAATATGAGCTTTTTAAATGACATTTTTAAAACTATTTATTTTAAGTGATAAATAATTAAAAATAATAATAGTTAATAATTAAATTGTTTTATACATTATATACAAAAAGAAATCTTTTCACATTTAAAATTATTTTTCAAACCTTGAAATAAACATTGTTTGTTTTGTAAATGTTTGATGTTATCATTTATATATAAAATTTACTAAAAATATTTATCTTGAAATCAATCAAACAAACAAATAAAATCGTTTAAAACCTTAATATCATATAATATTCTAATATTATTTATTATATTTGTTTTGTAGTAAAGTTTACAAAATATCAGTACTCTATTATTATACAGTAATAACAAATAATTTATAGCTATTTATACTGAAAAATCTTTTCATTTAAGACAATATGAGTGTTATGTTATGTTTTAAAAATAGTAAAAACTAAAAGCTATTAATAAAAACTAACTATTAATATATATACAATAACTAGATGTACAATATATTATCTGTATATAACATTATCTTTATTTTAATACTTTATGTACATCATTGAAATTGTTACATTATTTTATTAATATGCTTTATTTTTTGTTAGTTTAACTTTATTATTATAACTACAAATAATTATCTGTTTTAAACAAATCATATAACTTCTATCGTATATAAGTTATATGATAGAAGTTAAGTATTTAAATTATAATACTGTATAATAATATTAACATTATATTACTATAAACTTGTAATATAATATATAAAATAATAATAATATAGTATTGTCTAAAACAGATAAAATGCTTATTAAAGCTTTAAACAATTAAATTATAAATATTTGTTTGTTTGATATTTAGATAATTATTTTATTTGTAAATCTCTTAAAATGATAATATCTGATGTAAGTTGAAATAATGTTTATAAAAAATGAATAAAACAATTTTACTAATTAGATATATAACTAATTAGTTTTTTAATCATGTATTTATGTTGCAACTATATTCATACATTTATATATAACTTTGTATATGTAAAATTAATATGTTTATTTAAAAAAACACATTTTTAAAATGTATTTTTATTTAAAATTTACAAATCATTTGTTATTACACTAACTTAAATAATTTGATTGATTTTATTACATAACGAGAAGTGAAAACTAGATTCAGCTATAATGTAAAATATTTGATATCGCTTTTACATACACTATATTTAATAATATAGTAAATAATTTTTTTTTTGAGAGAAATCAAAGTCGAGATAATTAGTATATCAAATAATTTACAATAGCCTTAGGATATGTCAAATATTAATATCTGTGACAACATTTAACTTGTAATCACAATTGACAACAAATATATTTTTGATGTAAAATGATTTATAATTATTGATTTACAATTAAAATTATCTTTTAAATATATTCAGTGTTACTTAAAAAATATTAAGTTATCAGTTTGATACTAAAGGTTTTTATTGTATTAATGGCTATTATATGAATACATAATAATTTAAACTAAATCTTATACAATAAATCAATCAATATTTATGATTAAATGTTATTTTTATTTGTTAAATATTTGAGAAAATTAAGTGTAGCGTCTTATTAGTATTAATAATAATAAATAAGTTATTTAACAAATTAGTTTATTATAAATAAAATATTTCTAATACTTTTACTTTAAATACTTTTGCTTTAAATATGAAATTATTTAACACCAAACTCATTGTTATATATTATGGATAATTAAGTAATAGATTAATTTTAAAAATAGTAATCATTAAAATGTAAATTTGAAACTAAATATTGACGGTATCAAAATTGATTATAACTCAAATCGACAATAATTATAATAGCATAAATTAAGGCATACAGTATATACTGTACAATAAGTATTATATATAGTACAGTATATACATGTAGTGTATAATGTATGTAAAGACAAAATATTTATTACTCAACTCACAGATCATATCAAATAAGTTTGATTAACACCACATAAGATAAAAAAAAGACATTTTTTAATTATATGAAAATGATTTTAGTTAAGACCTCACGTCAACATTAAATTTGATTAATATAAGACTGAAATAAGATTTGATAAAAAAATTAACTTTATTTTTATATAATATATAGTAAGTGATTATTAAAAAATGTAATAACTTTTCTTTAAAGGCAAAATAGCCCTTAGGTTAGTGTCACTTATATATTAAATAAACTCATCAAATGATTATATTCTGATGGTTCAATGAATACAAAAAAACTATTAATTTAAATATTTGCCAAACATTTCGGAAAACAGTGTCAAATAAAATCAAAATATGAGCGAAAAAAGTAAAGTTTTGTTTATAGTGTTTGGTTTTGTTTAGCTTAGGGTTATCGACCCCAGGGCTTAGGCAGTCTATGTGCTATCAGAGTAGGGTTTAGTTAAATGTTAAAATTTATCATATTAGATATATCATATACTTATACAGTATATATAACATTTACATCAATGTTATTACGAGTTATTTCATTGATTGTATAATATATATCACTAATAGTTTAGACATTTCTTCCTATTTCTCTCTTTATTATTTCATTGACTTTTTAAATCTAAAGCACGCAATGGTTTTGCAGTATAATGATTAGTCAAACGGCAAAATATAAATTAGAGATGATTTTCAAAACAATTTTCAAATGTGTTCACACTTTTAACATTAGCAACAATATATAATATTTTTTTATTTTAGCCATTAATTTATCACTTTTTAAATATAGGTTTAAATATAGGTTTTCAATAGTTATCTCAATGAACTTCAATTTTATGATGAACTCTAATTTTATCAATAACAATTTTAATATTTATTTGAAATGTACTTTATATTATAAATAACATTTAAAAATAAAATAATCTAGTTTGAAATTTGTCTAAATCAATAAATTATTTGTTTAGTAACTTTTTACAAAAATGCTTATTTTAATAAAAACTATCTTTTAATGTAATTATTAAATTATTTTAGCATACAATTAGTAAAAACTAGAACTAATAATTAAAAACAATTATTACAAATAATATTGATAATAAATTGTTTATTATTTTATCAATTTTAAAATTGAATAATGATTATACAGATAAAGCAATTAATTTTAAGTAAATAGTATATTAAATATAGTATTTATTAGTAAGATGTAAATCTTATAAATTATAGATTGCAAGATATAACGCGAATAACAATGAAGTTATTGAATAATTTATGACAATTATGGGATTTGAAAGCACGGGATGCTGTGGTGACTACTATAGCAATCATAGTAGAAGAGCACCGGCATCTTCAGTGTCTACTAGATATGAATCAAATGGTGGACATCAATATTATTGCAATTCACAAATAACAACATCTAATATATCAAATAATCAGGATTTGACTAATTTTAATAATTACAATCATTTGTGGAAATTATGCCGAGAAAGGGGTGTATTGTTTGAAGGTATACAATGTTTTTTGAATTAACTGTGAAGACAATACTGTTTGAGATTTAATAATTAAAAAAATATTTGTTGATTAATAAAATAGATATCTCGTTTCCGACTACTAATAAAATATTGTTTGGCAAACGAGAGTCATCGATGGTTTGCAAGATTTCGTCATCAATAGTATGGATGCGTCCGTTTCAGTTGGTTTCGCGACCAAAATATATCAATTATAACCCGAATCGTCGGTTTGATCTGGAATTGGGAGAAGTGTTTAATATGATATCAACCAATTTGTCTCTATTTCACGCAATCAGTATTATATACTCAACACCCAAACTCTTTGAACGGGTTGTAAACCCTTTGCAAAACTTTAATCCCAACACTTATTCAGGCATTTGGAGGTTCAGGTTCTGGAAATTTGGACAATGGGTCGACATTGTCATTGGTTTGCTATTAAATTTTTTAAAAATAAATATATTTATAGTAGAAACAGTAGAAAATATTTATAACTATATTAATAGTGTTAAGTAATAATAAATAATTTAATAGAAAATTTATTTCTCAATTATAATTTTGTGGAGTTATGTAATGTTTTAGTCAACAACAAAAAAAACAATTATTTTGTTGAAGTTGTTAACAGATTTTTCTTTTGACAGATGACAGACTGCCCACATATAAAGGTCGGCTCCTGTATATGCAGTGCTCAGACAGCTCTGAATTTTGGGCGGCACTTCTCGAGAAGGCATACGCAAAACTTTATGGCAGTTATGACTATTATCTTAAGTATGAAATACTACACTTTATATTTCATATTTTATGTGAAAAATGCAATTTTCATTATTAATCAAATTATCAATTATTATTATTTTTTGCACAGACATTGTTTTACTGCTCAGACTACTCAAGATCTGACCGGAGGCATTGCACAGGTATGTTAACTTGTATGCATTTACAATACCATATCAATAATAAATTGCCGATACATTATAATTACAAACATAATAGAGCTTTACGATAGCAAATCACCAGCAAATCATAATCCAACAGATGATCACATCAGCGGTTTCTCGATCAACACTACTGTCTGTTTGCATCAATCATACTAATAGTGATGACAGCAACAGCTCATCCAATAAGTCATATCGACTAAGAAATGGATTATACACTCAACAGTCATATCTAATAACAGGATTAACTCGCGTACGAACACCTGTTATCGATGATATTCAGTCTTCAATGATTACCAACAATTGTAATAATTACACATCCATTCATTATCTCACTCATGGCAATCATGTATCACAACCTACCGAATCAAATCTGTCTAACGGTGCGATTGAGGTTCAATTGGTTAGACTTCGGAATATCTATTGTCGGGGAGAATGGAACGGACGTATGACCTATAATATCATTATATCATATAATCAAATACTATACTAAATGAATGTTTTAAAATTTTAACAAATATTTAATTAATATTTCAAATAGCATGGAGTGAGAGATCACTTGAATGGGATCAACTGACAGATAGAGATAGAGAAGAATTGTCTATTCGGTGTCGAACTGATGGCGAGTTTTGGATATCACTTAAAGATTTAGTCGAAAATTTTACAAATCTTGATCTCATTCATATTGGACCCGATGACTGGATGCAGGTATCAGTCATTTATTTTGACTATAAGTTTAATTTTATTATTAAACAATTATATAATTTATGATTTAGGAGGTGTCTCTCCATCACAAACAACCATGGTAATAACATTTGTCAATTGAATTTATAAATAAATAACTATTTCAAAACTATTATACAGTATATAATTTTATATTTTAAAAGGAGAGCAGTGATTGCTCGTAGAAAATGGAAAAAGGGATTTAATGCCGGGGGTGGGCCCTCCTATAAAGCAACGTTTCACACTAATCCACAATTTTATATTCATATACCGAGAACTGGTCCAAACAAACTACATGTAGTCGTATCGTTGACACAACTGTACGAAACAAACCATGAATTGCAAGAGTTGTCGCTACAAAACATCGGTTTTTGTATTTATGAAGTGCCGCCTAATACTATACGACTAACCAAAGCGTTTATTACAAACAATGAACCGTTGGATATGACAGACTTTACGGCCACACGCGAGTCGGTAACGTTTTTTGCATTACCCGCCGGTAACTTTATTATAGTACCCACAACCGATCGGCCGCACTGTGAGACCAGATTTTTCTTGAGATTATTTACCGATCAGATTACAAATATTTGGGAAGTTAATGATGATAACAGTATAGCCAGTATTGATGGAAATATACCTAAACTGGTAATATATAATATTACTCATTATTTTAAATTAATAATATATTAATTAATTTAATAATTAAATCTTAAACAGAATGGCTCTCATTTAATATCGAGATTGACTTCAAAATTAGGCCCAGAGTTTGACGCATATAATCTTTATAAGTTTTTCAAATTATATTCAAAACGTGAGGGTTTTTATTAGATTCTAATTATTAAACTTAATTAAAGTAAAAGTATTTTTTTAAAAATATTTATTTACAGCATATTTATTATTAGAAAAGCCAACCATTGAATTGTGTCGATATTTAATTATGTTAAACGATCTATCAATTAATGGCAAAATTACGGCTAATTGTGTGCCAAATCTATTAAATTTATTGCATTTTTGGCGATCAATATTTACTAGATATCAAATCGATAATAAATATAAAATTTGTTGCTATAGTTTGAGAAATTTATTATATGAATCAGGTTTGTAATCAAATAAATAAAATAAAAAATTATAATTCATATGTAAATACAAATTGTAATTTAACTTTCAATTCATGTCATGTCAGGTATATCGGTGTCAAACAAAGTGTTGGAAAGTCTGGTCATTCGGTACACCGAAAGTTCAACACATCTGACATTAGAGACATTTATCATTTGTGTCATTAAATTGCATCTTTCGCACCGTATGTTCACTTTATTAGTTATTTTTACAGCACATACTTATACTAGACATCCACTTATGTTTAATTATACACAAAAACTTTAGTATGAAAATAATTTATAAATTTATAACAATAGTAGTATTAATTATTTAAAAAATACTATTTTAAAATCCGACTATATTTCTATAAAGCCCAATAATATTGTAATTACAATTAATCTTTTTTTTTATTTATTGTAAAATTGATCAGATAATAGAGTCGACTTTAAAAAATAATAGTTTATAACTTAACCATTGGTTCATTTTACTATAAAATGTATTCAATAAGCAGTTGACTAATTTCGACTCATACTTGACTACTATTCCGGATATTTAGACTTTGAAGTCGGCAGTCGAGTAATAATCGGATTTTAAGATAAAACCAAAAAAACTATTTTTGTGATGTTATATAGCAATTAAACAATAATATTATATAAAATTATAATACAGTGTTAATTTTTATTCAATATCATTAATATTTTTTTTATAAATATATTTATATATTAATCAATTAGAGCGATACAAATCGTTAGAAAGACAAGGAAAGCATAATAGCATTACACTTGAAGAGGTTTGCTTGTATTTTATTAATTATTTAAATAGATTTAAAGGTATCTTAAATTATAATAAATTTTTGTATTTTATTAATTTAGATGATTTTATCAACAGTTTATTCGTGATTTTAAATTATAAAAATTTAATAAAATATATCTAAAATAAACTATTACCATAATTAATCTTTTTGCAGTTTTTATTTTATGTTTAATAACTTTTATTTGAAAATATGAAAACACTTTAAATAATTACAATGTATATAATACTGTAGTGATTATATTGTAATAATAAAAAATAATAATGAAAAATAATCAAATTAATTATTATTATAATAGATTAAAAGGGAATAATTATTTAATGAATTATTTTATTTGTGGCAACTTTTTTATGAAATCACAGCAATTTTTTCTTTAATTTTATTATTATTATTATTATTTGCAATTTCATAACTTTTAGTAGTATTTGTATCATTTGTTTTATTTGAATCATTAATTTCTTGGTTTTTAATATTTAAATTTTCTTGTTTTTTCGGATCAATTCGTTGAATCTTATTCTTGACGGCCGACAAAATAGCCATAAATGAAATACTATTATCTTTAGTTATTTTTTGTTGAGTATTTTTATGGTTATTTATTATTATTATTATTATTATTATTATTATTATTATTATTATTATTATTATTATTATTATTATTATTATTGAATCCAAGAGCTCTTCTCAATTTTTTCCAGAAGACTTCTTGCTCTTTAAGACAACTGGTATTCCATTGAAGATAAATACGAGTTTTGAGCAAAAAGTAGAGCTGCGGTGCAATAATAGATGAGTCGATGTCCTCGAGTTTAATCATAATGAGTCCGTCACGGTTTTGGTCGACTAAAGTGTTATGAGCCAAATCAGTCTCGAACCTACACCACGGACTCCTAACAAAGTTATTAGATATGACTAAAATCACTTTTCTGGATGTCTTAATGCTCTCCAAAATGCATTCACTGATAGGACGACCAGCGATAAAGTCGCGGTCGTAGACACAAAGTTTCACGCGATTCATATCAGTGCTGGTATTCTCAATATTGGGAACCAATTGCTTGAACACCCACTCAGAGTCATTGACATTATAAGAGACAAAAGCATCGTATATGTAATCATAAGAGTCCTCTTCAGTGCCATAAATGAAATGTCGGATTGTTGAGTGATATATGAAAGCAAACACTAATATCACGAGAGTAATGACCAGTAATACCGATGCAATACCAGTCATAACCGTAAGACTCAGTTGTGTTTCAAACTCGAGTTCTTTGCATTCGGATATCAATGTCTTTAAACTAACTTTCTTTCCGTCTCTAAGACAATAATATTGAGTTTTTGAATGCAATGGAGTTCTGTTGTGAATGTATTGAATCTTTATGGACGTGTCATTGAGCCAATCGGCCACCACTTGTGAATTACAGTCACATATTAAAGGATTGGATGCAAAACTCAAGTTCTTAAGTCGATGAAAGTCTTCGAGCATTGTTGACGTCAAATGAGTAATCTTATTGTTACTGATGTCCAAAGTTGTGATGTATTTGTTGGTAGCAAATATCGAAAAGTTAGTCCAAGAAGTTATGCTATTATGCGATAAATCTACTTCTTGTATTTCAGTAAAGTTGAGGAATGTTTTGGATGATATCTGATCGATAAGATTGTGGCTCAGATCCAACAGTTTGACCATTTCGTGAAGACGTTTAAATATATTTTCCTCGTCGTTAATGTCACGGGCCGTCAAATTACATGAAGACATGCGAACCATTTCTACAGCTTCGAGACCGAAGAAAGAGTCTTCATGTGTCACTCTAAGAGATGATATTAGTTCTTCATTTTCACTCAAATCGATATAAGCCGTGGACTTCAATGGAAAAAATGTCAAATATTCGACAAACTTGAGACCGCAACCTCTTAAATGAAATTTTTGCATTTTAAACAATCCAAGAAATGCATTTCGAGGCAACGGATCCAATAACTTATACGATAGGTTCACTTCAATCAAATTGGTTCCGACAAATGTCTTGTCCGGTATATCCAAGTGATTGCGATCCGTCTTATATCCGGATAAATCCAAATATTGGAGTTTTGGTAAATTGTAGATAAAGTTGTTGGCAATCGTTCGTAAATAATTTCCTCGAAGACTTAGTTTCACCACATTTTCCAACGTTGCGAATGAGTTTTCTTCGATAAACTCCAGTTCACTGAATTGAATATAAAGTTCTTTGAGATAAGGCATCGGAGGAATGTCACCGAAATATATTTCAGTGATCTTCAAGTAATTTAAATAAAGCGTATGTATTGTAGTCTTACTGATGACACTCAGCATAACCTTAGGCAGAGTTCTTGCGGTAAAAATGTTTGAAATGTCTAGTATTTGAATCATACTTTGACTTGTATTGCTTTGAAAGCCCTGACTGAGAGCTTCTCTGAGATTGGATGACTCAAGTCTTCGATTACCACTAAGATTTAGTCCAATCAATGATCTTCTCAGTGGTACAAACGCTGATGAATGTATTGCTTCAATATCACAATCAGTTAACTGAAGATATTTTAATTGTGTCAACAATATTAGGTCATCTTTATTCACTTTTATTGGTGTACTGAATGAATTTGGTTGTAAATCAATGTTTTCGGTCCCATTATTTAGGATTAATGACTGATCCGATGATAACAATGACTGATTAGCTAATGGGCCGGAAATATGTAAATGCATTAGTGATGGGAGAATACGGGCAGATGAGGACCGGGTTAGGGTATAAAATGTTTGTTGAGTTAATGGACTGTTGGATATCCATATCAACTCTTCTAAACTCTTTAGGCCTACAAAAGCCTCCCTCGAGATAATACTAATCCTTCGGTTGTCAATAAAGCTAAGATAATTGAGTTGCGAAAGACCATCAAACGTGCGATCATTAATGACTTTTAAATGATTATTAGATATTAGATCTATTCTCTTAAGTTTGTCCAACTTTGAGGCACCAAATATAAATTTGGTTAACTCAGTGACGGATGTATTTTTAATGATGAGATGCACTAAGTTTGCCACAAATTGTAATGAATTGAGTGGAAGGACTGAACATTGAGGGCCACTGATCTCCACTCTCCACTGAACCTCACCATCAATATCACTGTTCACAACATCCTTGTACTCAATCAAACAGTTGTTCAATGTTTTACTTATGATTGGCGAATCAAAGTCTAAATTCAAGTCCAAGAGATAACGGTTTTTATCTCTGGCCTCCCATTCCGGTAGAGTTTTAGGTGATGGACGCACTAACTTCACATGAATTAGAGATTTCTCTTTGGGTAACAAATCTTCCGAAGTCCACGAATCGGCGTTCGAGTAATTGGGAGGTCTGGCCAGTGATTGCGGGCCAACACTCGAGTCGTAGGCAACATAAGTGTAATAACAATTGTTTAAAATAAATAACATAATCCATGATTTGATTTTCATAGTTTCGACAATTAAATGGTAAAACTTTGTTTAATTTTTGACAATAATAGTTGAAAGCATTTGTTGTTTTATTGCACCAAAAGCTTTCTTTTAACTGATAGGTCATATTCTGGACAAAATGTTTGGTCACCAGTCAGGACTACATGAGCTCCCATAGAGAGAGAGAGATTTTCATACAATCTTTCAATACATAATTTTTTATATAATTATACTTAAGTCGCTTTGTTTCGTCTTTTTTTGACATAAGAAAGGTCTGATCGGAGGTAACAAAACATTACATGATATACAAGAGATAGATGAGAGAGAAAGAGAGAGAGAGAGAGAGAGAGAGAGAGAGAGAGAGAGAGAGAGAGAGAGAGAGAGAGAGGCAGAGTATAGCTTAAGGCAGAGATTGACTTTCAGTCAAGGCTTCATTAAATGATAGCTTCAATTGAAAATGCATTTAAAGTCGACTCCAGTTTGCGATATAATGTCGGTCAGGGGCTCACTATTTGATGCATTATTATAATATCACTTTTACTTATAATATATACATAATATACAGTATATATAGTACTTATAAATTCAATCACTATTAAACATGTTTATAGTTTCGTAATAACAACAAATTTATGATTAGTTATATATATTTTTTCATTTTATATTTGAAAGACACATTTCAAATGAGTTCAATAATTAAATCAGCAGTTAAAACAAATAATAATAAATCATTGTTTTAAAATACAAAAAATAATAATATGATAATAATATCTTCTGTACAGTGTCTATAAAACTATGAATTAATATAAAAATATTATTATAGGTTTTAAAATTTAAATATAATGTCTTAGAAAATAATTATAAGTATAATATATAAATAAATGTTATATTAAAATGATATAATTAAAGTTTACAAAAAAAAGTTTCGAAACTTCATTCAATATACACAATAAACTTATTAAAAACTTTTGGCGATAATTGACACAAAATATTTAATAATCACATATTAAATAAAAAAATTGAAACTTAATTAACAAGTAATAAGAGCACTGATTTTGGCCTCATTTGGCAAACACTGGTTAACAAAATGCATATTAAAAAAGAGATGAAAAAATATAAGACATTTGTAATATAATATATATAGTTAATTGAATACACATAACGACCCTACAGGTAAAGGCACTGCGTTTTAAGGGACCGGGAGATGAAAATCAAAACTAACTTTCCTCTTATTACAACACTTGATAGCATTGCAATTCAATTAATCAATTGACGTCAGGTTTTCATATAAAAAAACTTTTTATTTTCAAATGGTTACAAATTTTCAATAAAATATTATTTAATATAAATAAAAACTGTATATTAAATTTATACCAAAATGTTTTGTAGCAAACATTTAGTTTTTCACTAAAAAAAATGATTACTATTGGATATCTGGTTTTTTAAACAGTTTGAACTAAACATTTGTCGATAGTATTCAAGGTATTATTGCATTTGAGATTTCAATCATATTTACGGTAATAATAAAATTGAAAAATAATAGTATCTGTAATAAAAAATAATAATACATTTTTATGTGAAAATTGTTTACTCAATTAATATTAGATTTCAGATTAATTAATTTCATTCAATAATATCTATTATAAATAAAATTAACAAAAGACTAGAACTGATAACTAATTTTGAATTACTTATATTTTTTATATAACATTAACAGTAGTATTGTGTTTATAAATCTAATTATTAATGAATTGGTATAAATTTTTAATGCATTAATTTATAATTATAATTATATTATAATTAACGCCAAATTATAAATTATTTGTTTGCTGTCATTAGTGGAAACAATTGTCGTTCAATTGTTTGGATCTGTGTATTAACGGCCGATTCAGTCAACTCATTACCGACAAGTTCTTCGTGAATCTGTTTGATCTGACGCTCGACACCTTGTATTTGACTTTTCAAAGTCACCGTTTGTGACACTAAGTCATCCATAGATGGATCCTCAAGAAGTGTCACTTCAAACAAAGCCAATATCTTTTCCTTTTCGTCGATCTCTTTCTTCAAGTTTTGTATTAATTGTTGGTTATTCTTGTTTTGATTGTCATCGATATCGATATGACTAAACTGACGGAAATCTTGTTGTGAAATATCGTTTACTTTAAAAGAGTTAATTGTATGCAAAATAAAGTCAATTTGTTTGAATGTATCCATAGTTTGGTCAATATCTATAGGAATACATCGAAATTTAAATATTTAATATCATATTATATTTAACACTTTGTCGTACCTTTATCTTCGTTGTCCATCAACTTCAAGCAATCATTGGCCGATATTGAAGACAAACTTTCAAGTCTTTCGAGTCTCCAGACATCACATCGACTTAACTGACGATCATTTTGTTGGCCATCTGTTGTTGGCATCTGTTGTTGTGTCAAACAGTTAACTGATTGTCGTTTGTTTGGTCTAATGATAGCATTGGTCATCAAAAGTGATTGCAAGCGATCGTAATATTCCTGATTCTTGAGTGTTCTGTCTTTACTATCCATACTTGAGGGTCAATGATGTCAATCAAATGAGTAATCAAATTGTTTGAAAAACTTGTCTCAGGATTTAAACTAACTGTTAATTTAATGTAAAGTTTAGTATTTGTAGTGTTTTTGCATTTGTATTACAGTCCAGTCATAAGTCAAGCAATGCATAAATTATATATATTTTTAATACAATTTACTGCAATATTTCCTAAATATTTGATACAAATACAGTACAGTACTATACCTACCCATAACTGTCAGTGATGTTTGTAGTGGACATTACCGGTATATCTATTAATAAATAATACAGTATTTTATATATAAATGTACTAATTATGTCAATACATATCTAAATATTTATTATTTATTAAATTTTAAAGCAATTTTATTTTATTTTATAAATAGTATTATATATACTGCGTAACATTATAATAAATATAATTTGATTATATTCAATATTTAATGATATTTGAGCAAAATAGTTAACATATAGTAATTATAACATACATATGTCTAATAATAATAATAACTTACCTAAAATTTTGATCAAAATTGAGGGTCAAATTTACAAATATACATACAATATACAATAATGTATATAATATAATACAATTATATTGAATAAAACTATATTATTAGGACTATATTTTTGAATACTATAGTAGTGTATAAATTTATATTATATTATATACTTTATAAATTATTCTTTATATATATAATTAACAGTTTCGTTGCTTTATTATAATAATCAATAATTTATACAATAATTATTTATAATATGATTGACAACTGAAACAAGTGGTCAGTAATTATTAAATATAATTTGTCTTTAAGTTTTATACATATAATTTTTAGGATTTATTGAATAATAAATATAGAAATAAATTCATAGAAACAATATATATAAATATATATATAAATTATATACATATAAGTTTATAACTGGTTTATTGTAAGGAAATCCTAATCTTCATTACTGGTAATTAATAGTTTTAGTATTACGAAAATAAAGTCAATCAACAAAATACTGTATAATTTAATTATAACTTAATAATAAAGACACAAAACAAGTGTGAGACCAACAAATTTGTAGCAAAAGGACAACACTTGAGATAGAGATTAGACACATGTGTTCATCAATTAGTCAATTGATTTGATGGATGATAACAATTGTTTTTATTGATCTTATGATCTAAACGATTATGAAGTGATCTTTATTTGGATGTATTGTCTATATGAATGACACTTATATGATAAATGTATGTAAAAAATAGCTGCTTCTAGAAGAATTGATCCAATTGGTGATAACAAATGATAACATGAATGATAATAATAATTATAATGATAATTATTTAATGAATCTTTACATTAACAACAAATTAATGATAGTATATACTGAATCAGTTGTGTCCAACTATCACACAATGATATCGGTAACAGTGAATATATTTGATTGTTTTTCATTTATTAAAATAATATTTTATAATTAATTAAGTTATTGTATTAATGATAACAAGTGTTGATACCATTTGTGAAATGGTTGGTCAAACAATTGACTCAATATATATATATATATACTGTTAGGAGTATTATATCATTTGATGAAATATTCGTTAAATAATGTCTTGTTTTTTCAAGAGATTCGTTGTGTGAGAGAATGTATATATCTTGAGAAGAGAATGTGACAAACGATGACAATTGTGTTGAAGTAGCGCTCAAACGGTACAGACTCTAGTCTTTCGGATCTAATGGTCAGTTAGATGAAAGAGTAGGGTCCGTCCGTAAGTGCGCTACAAAGTATCTGTCAGGAGGGCGGTTGACCGGCCTGTGTCGGCGGCACCGATTGCGGTACCGTATTGTTTGTCATCATATGATCGTTCAATTGGTTACGTTGTGTTGGATTATGTGCCGCTCTCTCTGCTTTATAGTACTCCAATCCCGGATCAAATTGAAGTAACACAAAGATCTATGTGTGGATTAAATTGATATATATTGTGGTAAACAAAAACAGAATAAAATCATCAATTAAGACATACCATATCACTTGGAATCACTAGCAACTCGTTGGGCGGGTTTGTGATGACATAACGTTTAGATGAGGCCTCACCCACACCACTGGGATCACGGATTCGATAAATACCAATACATAGCATACCATACGTGCGAAGTGCGGCTAAAAATAAGTCCCCGTATTTGCAATTCTCTCCATATTGAGCCAACGGGCCGTCATATAAGCTTATCTGTCCGACCCGACATCTGTCCCGATTTTTTAATGTCTCAGGTGTTGAATATCCACCCCTAAGTCCAGCTCCTTCTGCCAGAATTAGCTCCAGTTCTGGAGTGGCTCCACCAGTGATTAGAGAACGGATCAAAGTTAATGCATTTGCATTGAAATACGTGGTTGACATCAACGAGTCGAGCACCGACACCGCAAACGCTGTCCCACAAGCAAACGGTTGTGTCAAATACAATTCAGTGTCGGGATCGTCATCATCGTCTTGATCAAGAAATTGGACATTCGTATCATTGACCAGTTCGGTGATTAGGGGGACATTTGCGCCATAAACAGAACTGAGCAAAAAATAATTTATTAAAATTTTTGTTAAATATAAGTTTCAGATAATCTATTAATAGACATACCCTCTCCTTTGGACAACAAGTGGTGGCGGAGACGTTCCCGGAATATTACTTCCCAGAGCTGTACCGTTGGCGGTATTATTAGTGATGACTCCAATCGTATCGTCAAATGTCATGGCTTTGATGTTAAGACTGGCCAAAATGGCCTCTTTATCGGCTAACGTTGGATCATCTGATGAAGGAATCTTCGCCGATAGTATAACACACATATCACATAAATTAATATTAACAGCCCTGAGGTCAGCCCGAGATAGGGGTGAACCGTTGAGTACACTAATTTTGGGCAAATTCTGCAACATTTTCCACTCTCGTCGCAAATAATCGACATTTCCGACAATTACCACATGTTTTAATTCGTGGTAATGAAAGTTTGAAGCTCTGATTAGTTTAAAAATATGTTTTTTATACAAATATTTAATAAATCTATTTATTAGCAAACCTTAAGGGCATCACAAGGTTTCTTAAGCCAATCAATGGTGAATCGGGATCAGCGAACAGACAGACAACAACGTGTCCATTAAGGACAGTCATCGCTGCCTGATTTCTGTCGAGTATACATTCCTCGATAGGTCGGGCGGGACACCAATGAAACATACCGGTAGAATCGTACTTCATTTCGGTCTTTTCAAAGTCAAAATCTTTAGAGTCGATAAATCCGGCGCTCGTATTACCGCCACCGCCGCCGCCCGCACTGTCGGAATTTCGTTGAGCTGCCGGCCTATGAATCAAATAGTTGATTGAATTTAACCAAAATTGTTTGACACATCATTTGATCACTACTTACATCAGTTTCTTGACTTCATAAGCCAAGTGTACCTGACTATAGTTGGGTGGCGGCGGTTGCTGACCAGCTTGTGATGGCTGATGCTGTGAATGTGAGCCGTGATGTCCCGACTTATTGCGCGACGAATGAGATAATTGACTGTTTTGTGGTGGAGTTGTCACAACATGTTTGCCATTTCGGGCACCTCTTCTGCCACCCAAAGATGAGGTCGAAGACGGAGGGATTAAATGAACTTTAAATGACAAAAATTTTTAAGTAATTTATTTGACAGATAAATGTTTGACTAATATCTTACTACTTTCGCTGGGGTCGCCAGAGTTATCACCTAAAGAGTTAAATTTGGAAATAAAATCTAAATATAAATTTTATTTGATTTACAAATAAAACAATTTCACACATAATATGACATTTAAGAAGAAAGTGCAATACAAAGGAAACAGAATAATATCCAAATTCAATGAAATAGAGTTAAGACTTATAGAGAAACAATAGAAAGAAATGACGGCTCAATACCTCTAAGTTTTCTGGAAATTTTGGGTATTTCTGGGGGTGTGTTAGTCGGGTGTAGTGATAACGTCGACATATTTCCATCAGCCATACCACAGGTCTGACTCAAACCATAGCCACTGTCAGCTATTAGTAGATTAGTGTGAGTTAAAGATAACAATATTTTAGTGATGAAGTCGAGAAAGAGAAAGAGGATTGCATGGCATTAACAAACAGATTATATGCATTAAGTTTTACATACAAACACAATACAACTTAAATGCAATTTTATTACAATAATTAATGCAAATATTTGGACATACAGTACAGTATATATATATATATATATACAGGTATATAACGAAACACTAAATTACTAACTTATTACAGCATAAATCTATGACAAGACAGTACTGGACATGCATTGACACAATGATGACAAATGGTTACACCACTAATACTTGGAACTGATTGCATGCTCTACTTCGACAACATCTAATATATAGATATAATAAAATACAAGATATAGTGATTGTCATACTTGATTGTCGAGTGACGGTATTATTTTGAACTGCCTGTACAACTCTCACTCCTTTCTTAAATATAGCGCCAACTATATTGTCATTAATTTTAATGGCATTACAATAATGATTAGTTAGTTTAATAGATTTTGTTTGATGGCATTAAAATTGGAGTTATTATAGATTAATAAAGTTTTGTTTCAAATCGGTTTTGTTGTGCAATTTCAGTGCAGAGCATATTAAAGAAAAATATATAAAGAAAGTGCAGTGCATTAGATCCAGAAGATTGACTTTAGTTGAAAAGATTAGTAAAGTTATTAAATGTTTATATCGTATTAATTTTTAGTATTATATTTAGTGCTAGTTTTATAACTTAAAAATAATTATTTTAATTTCGATAAAATATCATTTTAAGTAATAAATTCACTTCCAATAAAAAATAACAATTCTGTAAATTTATGTCAATAAATTAGATTTAAATAACCAAATTAAATGTTAATAATAATAGTAATGATAATAATGAATAAAACAGATTAACTGTACAAATATACTATACTAACGGTTCTTGCATTTGCATTTGCGGATCAATTTCTCATCCTTGACGTCGTCGTGACAACTCTTGCAATACCAAAGAGCTCTGTAATTATTATTTATATTTTTGTTGATATATTAATATATCAAACATATAATATTAATATATAATACAGTATTTCATGCATTTTTTCACAAACAATTCAAACTAAGCAATAATTGAAATAGTATTTAATAATTTCGTATATTATTGTCAAAAAAAAAACTTTTTAACAAAAAATAAATTTTGCGAATAAACTAATAGTTTTTGAAGAAAAACAGTGACAAACCTTTTGACTTCATCGGCACTTTGAGCGATAAAGAAACCTTGGGTTGAATTTTGAATTCTGTGGTTACCCTTAGAGTTGATGACAATGTTGGCCCCGCCGTCGCCATTCTCGTTGGTCACTTCGATGGCCATCAATAGGAGCTTTAATTTAACAAAACAAAGTTCGGCCGCCTGTGCAAAGGTCATGTTCATGAACGCTGGACTCAGGTTTTCTGTATACATTTCCATCCCTGTGCCGCACAAGTAGTCGTTTTGCCACGAAGGCATGTCTGGAGACTTTTTTTAGAAAATAATGTTAAATATTATGATTAATATATGACCATCTATTGGAAATTTATATGCATTAATAAATTAAAATGTGATTAACTGTTTTAAATGAGCGCATGGCAAACAGATTGGCCATCATCGTACTGAATCCCGGAGCCAAACATGATTGAGCTATGAAACCCAGTTTTAATTCACTAACACATATGACATCATCTCCTATTGTGGTAAATAAATATAAAATTAATTCATCGATAATTAATATATATAAAGATATATTATTAAAACTTTGAATAGGTTTTCGTGTGAATCGCTATTATAAAAAACAAACCTCTTTTCCAGTTCCACGAAGGGATGTTCAATAAGTAAGCCTTGTTATGGTATTGCATTAACTGGATTATCACCTATAGGTTTCACAAATTATCAAAATATTTATTTTCGTTATGAATATAATTCAAAAGTATTATACTCTGATATCGTCGCTATAATTTTTTATTGATATGACGCGCATAATATTGGCCGCGTCTTCGGCATCGGGATCCTGACAGTACTTATTGGCCAACACCAGACATGCGTCGGCGTCGTGTACTTTAACCCGATTTAAGTCAATTGGATTCATAACGGATCCCTGAAAGAACTCGACAGTCGTAAAGTGACGCTTAATCAGACCTATTGGTAAATATTGATAATTTAATTAAAGATTTGAATGCTTTAATAATTTAATTATGTGTGCTATTAGTTCTGTCCCTGACCTTCAAGTTCAAGATCCGGTGGTTTTCTATGGAGAAACACAACCTCAACGTCGACATCCTCTCTATCTTCATGGAGGAAGTCCTTAAGGAAATGACTGACACTCTCATATGTGATGTGTCCGCAAACTACTATATGTCTGATATAGTATAATATATGCATTTTTGAGCATATTATTAGTTATTATCATTTAATGGTGGGACAGGTATTTAGTTTTAATAACATGAATGACAATAAGGAAATTGTGTTTATCATAGCATATGTGTTATACAATAAATTGAGTAACTGTTCCGTTGATATTAACAAAAGAGAAAAAAATATTTATTTGTGTTTTTTAGAGAGAGAGACTCAAAATTGATTTATATTAAAGATATAAAATCTTTGTCAAATCTATTATATCTTATATAAATATATTGTGCATTTGATTGACATTTTGAAAAAAATCTATTATTTAAATACAGGAGTTTTTAGTGAAAGACATCAAACACACAGACAATCAATTGGTTAAGGATTTGCTTCACATATAAATTTAAAAATAACTAAAAAATATAATTTTAAATATATATATAAACATATATTTTCAAACTTTTACTGTTTTAAGGGACGGTTGTTTTTTCCTGTAAATTATATGTATTGATATGCAAACCTTCTTCGCTCTGATTTGAAAGTTCCTCCATATTTAGGTCTCGAGCCAATTAAGTCAATTATTTCTGGTATACAGGAGGCAAATACAGCCTATTGAGGTCAAAGGCCAACATTGGTTAATATTATTGATTATATAAAACACAGGTTTTCACAGTTAAAGGATTGGTTGGATGGGTTGGTGGTAGTCATTGAATGGCACGAAAACAATAGGATATCCTTTCTTTATTTCTTTATTTTTTTTATTTGGTTTATTTTAATTAAAGACTTGGAGTTTACACCGTTCCAGTGGTTTATCTGACATATCATTTAACATATATTTAACTAATGTATAATATTTTAACATATATTATGCAATAGATATTTCAACTTATATTACATTAATATTAAATATGACTTCTAATGTAATTTATTTCTGAAGATTTATCGCATTATATGTAAGCACACGATTCGTGTTTTTATTAAATTTTTTTGGTTTTGAGTCTCTCTTACCATTATATTAATGAAGACATAGCCATCAAGAATACAATCATGTTTATTAAATTGCTATCATATTATTATTATTATTATTTATTAATAATTCACTCAAATAAGTTATATTTATTTTTATTAAATATACAACAAATATTGGCTATATATGATTATAATTTTAGTGACAAAAATTTAATATTATAAATATAGTATTTGAAATAATGAATAAAATAAAATTATTCAACAATATTATTAATAAGCAGCTAATAAAAGCATTTTGTTAGTTAATAAGCTTATATACACAGTATATATATGTGTGTAATAATCATTGAATTCCTATGACTATGACTTCAATTATTATTTGTTAACAGCAAAGAACAGTCACACAAATGATTGAAAAAACATCAAAAATAATATATTTAAAGCAAACATATGAAAGCAATAAAAAATTGTATAACAATTTAAATGTAATTAAAAATATAAGCAATAAATAAATAGAAATATTACTGCTATATTTAATTCATGGCAATTGTTTACTATTGACAATTGAATGATATTTTAGACATACTTTTTAGCGGGATTTTTCTGGTAATTGCCAGCATATTTGGAGGGATGTCCCACCAATTCGGTAATTTCGGGCACCAATGAGGCAAACACAGCCTGCGAGGGGACAGCAGATGGAAAGCATAATTGATTGGTTGGTTTGTGTTGGCACAGGTATGACATAGGTATGACACAGGTATAGAGGAACAGGAGTTGGTTTGTCGACAGTATGAGACAGTCAGACAGGTAAGAGGTTTGTTGGATGAATGGATGGATGGATCGGCACAAGAGTTTTTTTTGCATCGACGACACACAACGTAAGCGCGTTATCATTATTAACCAGAGATTTCACGAAAGATTCAATTAATTGATTTTGTTTTTAAGCATCAAAATAGATATTTATGGCATAATTGTTGAGAAAAAATAGAGAGAAGAGAGAAGAAAATATGCAATTAGTATATAACTGGACCCCCATTACTGGCAATTACATTACAACCAATTGACTATTAGGTTAGAGGACGGGTAGGTAATACAGTATTTCAAACTAAAGCAATCGATTATTACTAACAAAATGGCCACAACTTTCAAATGCAATATAAAATAAAATTTCTAAAAAGTGGAACAAAACTTAAAATCAAACTTTTTTTAGGGACACTAAATATTAATAAACTAATTACTAATTTTATTTTAATAGTGATTCAAATCTGGTGCAGCTTTTGCACTGCTTATTGCACTTAAGTCTCAATAATTTCTTGAAATTTAACTTTATTTTCGCATTTACATTATTATATCTATATATTGAGCAACTATGCGTCTATTTAAAGTATTTTATTTAAATACCTAAAATAATATTAAATTAAAAAATTATATAATTTCACTAAATTTTATTTATAAAAAATATATTTATTAAAAGAATTTTCATTTTCAATTACTATTTTAATTAAATAAAAGATATTTCATACCTATATATATATATATATATATATATATATATAAATATAGTAAATATAATATTCTTGTTAGTAATAATTGAATATTTTTAGATAACATAATGTATTTAAAGCATACAATGATTTATTCATATATTGCAATTTAAGCAATTTTGCATTAATTTTTTAGTAAACTAGTAATACATTATTTATCTATAAGTATTATGTAATTCTGTTTATGATATTATTATTTATATTATGCATTATATGTGAGTATTTTACAGATAATTATGATTATTAAAAAAAATATTTCGCTTAGTAATTAAATATTTTATATTTGTGAAAATTTTTCTATGATTTTAATAAAAGCTTTTTAAGTTTATAAAATTAATGTTAAGCCTATGGATTAAATATTTTTACCTAACTATGCAAATTAGCATAATATTAATTAGGTAAATTTTTAAACATTTAAATGAGTTCAAGGATACTTTTTATTATGTATATATTTTTTTTATCATAACATTATTAAATATTAATTTTAAATACTATATTTTAATTTTTTATATAAATATTTTAGAGCAGAGCCATATTGCAAATTAACAAACTGATATTATATTTAACTAATCAATTATTCAAATTCAAATTAATTTTGGTTTATAAATAATCAAAGAATTAATCCTTAAGTTTATATTATTATTATTTTAATATAATAAATAATGTTAATGTCATTTGAATCAGTATAATTGATTGGGCGTATATAATAAACAAATTTTAACATATGCTATAATTTATAGATATTTATTATGATTAAAAACTCAATTTTAAAATAATATTTAATATAATCTTTTAAATATTATTATTATTATATATAGTTAATATTCTTTTTATTAATAATGGGAACGACTACTTATAGATTAGAGAAAAAATAATTTGATTAATAGTTAAATGATTACTGAGATCACTAATTAGTAAAGTGATTAGTTTACATATTTATAGCATGGCTTTCATATAAACTTAAAAAATAATAATATTTTGACATTAATTTTGACATTACGTTTAATAAAAAACGAGACACATTTTTAACAACACGTATCAGAGACAAAGCACGTGACAGATAGAAAGCTGCACGAGATTAAAGCTATTGATAGATAGATCAGAGAGACTCAAATGGTTTGGCATAAAATAATTGATGATTTGATTGATTAATTGATTTTTGGGAACGGAGTAATGAAAAGTTGTTTTTCTATACAATAATCATTGTGTATCGATTCATTCAAATTAGCCGAAATTATAAAGGGGGATCTTTTTCTTTTTTTTGATTGGGGGCCTCCCAATATAAATTCAATGGCATTAAAGGAGGACAACATGAAAAATGGTAGATCAGTACTTACCAAACCAACTAAAATAAAGAGCACAATAAAGGTACGGCCCAGTGTTGTCGTACAGTGGATGTCACCATAACCGACCTATATATATATATATATATATTTATGTATAGATATGAAATGTGTTAATATCAATACACTGTTATAAAAAACCTATTAACTATAGTATGCTTTAATTATAAATGAGTTTTAGACCTTTAATTTATGGCAAATGACTTTTACATTGTTAGATAAATTAGATGTAATTAATATGGAAATTAATGTCATTGAATATATGGGATCAATAATTACAAATATAATACTATACCGTAATGCTTGTTATTTAGTGTATACTCTAAGTACTGTATTAACATTAATAATAATAGTAATAATAATTGATGTATATATTGTAATATTTAAATCCAATTATTACAATAACTACTACAATTATAAT
Organism: Oppia nitens; assembly: GCF_028296485.1. Classification (NCBI taxonomy): domain Eukaryota; kingdom Metazoa; phylum Arthropoda; class Arachnida; order Sarcoptiformes; family Oppiidae; genus Oppia; species Oppia nitens. Next base: position 1,421,558 of record NW_026533252.1, on the reverse strand, counting down.
AAAATATTTAAAGTAAAATATACTAATATAATAATAACATATTGTACTAAATATTATTTATAGTACAATATATATGAGATTGCAAAACAATTAGTGAGAAATCGGAAATCTAATATATATATATATATTAATCTATACAAAATTTAAATGTCAATTTTTATGCAATAAACATTTATTATTACATAAACTAAACTAAAAAATTTTCAATAACTTAAAATATTTTTATTGACAATAAATTAATGTAATTATCGATAAACTATAAGTATTCTACAATTGAAACTGTCCTAAATTAAAACAAATTTTAAAGTTAATTTATTCGAAAACTACAAATGATAAAAAATCATAAAATTTACATCTGTTTCATTGATTATCGCCTAATATTTAGGTAAATAAACAATGTCATTTTAAAAAATTTTTCATATGTATTTTTTGCAAAAAAGTAAAAATGACATTTTTTACATCATGTTATAGTTTTAATTGTAATTTGTTTAAACAAATATTTAAAAATACAATTTAAAATTAATCTTAAAGTACACTAACAGGACTATATTTACAACTAACAATAACTTTATATTCAGACTCTTTTATTGTTTTTTAAATTCTTTAAATCACATACTTTTAAATAAAATAAGCATCATAGATTAATTCAATTGTTTTTTTATTAAAATTTAAATATTAAATATAAACTATTTATTATATATTAGTATATATGTCATTTGATATAATAATTATAAAATTGATAGATATTTTCAATCAAATAATAAAATATGTTGAAATTATCACACATAACGAAAATTTTTTAGTTTTAAGATAAAATTATCTACTTAAATATAAATTTGTTTTTTATAATTCTACTTATCATTAGTAGATACTTATATACATACTATTCATGAAAGAAAATTAAATATATCTCACTTAAAGAAAAAGTTAGACATAATTTTATAAGATATAGTACATGATTCAGCAAATTACAAAAAGTCATTATATTTATTTTTATATATTTGTCATTAAGAAGAAACAAGCTAGCTCTAACAGTGTGGCATTTAAAGTCAAGTATATTGTTAGACGGATAACATGATAACTTTAGATTTTTAACAATTATATGTAACAATATAATGCTAAACAATTTAGCTTTAGTTCTGACAATTATTTTATTATAAAATTTTAAATATTAATATTAAAATTTTGAAAACTTTTCTGAACAATCATCTAGGCTAATATTATTTAATGAAATATTATCACATTGGAATTTATTATTATAACATTTAAATAATCACTATAATTAAAAAATTTGTTTAGTCAAATTTGAATGTCTTTTACTAAAATGATAATAATTGGTAAAATATAGAAAAACTAAATTCAAATAATTGTAAAATGTAAATATAAATAATCGACCTTTTTTATTTAAAAAGAATCACATTTTTATCTTTATTAGTTGCATCATAATAATAACGTAAAAATTGATGTACTAAAACGGTCATTACTTGTTATATAATGCTTATATTATATACTGTACTATAATATACTGTATATATGGATAGTAGGTCTAAGTATTTAGTTTAATAATAATTTGATAAAGCATTTGTTTTTGACTTAACTAAATTGTTGTCATATATTATTAATTAATAGTTAATTACAAAATAATAGTTTTATATTTTTAACAATAAATAGTTAATACTTACGGTAGACATCGTAACAATAAGAAAGTAAACGCATTCCCAGTAAGAAATGGGATTTCCATTTGCAAACTCCAACGGATCGCCAGAATTCTCCAACTTTTCAATAAATAAATAATTAATTAATGTTTAATAAATAAAATCAATTTTAATTAAATATTGTAATAATAATAACATACTAAATGTATGAGTCCGGCGGCCGTCAACCAAACGGACACAACAATTGACACCAATTGTGCCAAACGTATGGACGAAGAGGTTTTTAAAACATTTAAATATTGCAAAATATCGGGGAATGACATTAGCCGTAGTGCACGCAAAAAGCGTAAACCTATTGAAAACATTTAATTAATTAATTAATCAATTTAGTAGTCAATTGTTGCCAATAAAATGCATACCAATCCAAGTCCTGTCTAAGTAAATGGACACAAAAGACGGAGGAATTGTAAAGTAATCGACAAATGAGTACAACTCTAACATAAACCATAGCTTATCGGAGGCGGCGATAAACTGGTTAACAAAATAATTGAATAAATAATTAAATAATAAGTAATAAAAATAATAATTTGATAGATTGTTGTTATAAATGCTCTAAACTGACCCGGATAAAAAAATAGACCATAAAAAATATATTAAGAGCCAAATCTACTTGTTGTGTGGCGTTATCGTTCCACTTCTGGCACTTCTCAACACTATCACTATATTTTAGTTAATATCATTCAATTAATTATTTATTTATTTAACACAATTAATTAGTATTATATTTAGTAATTTTGATCATTAAATATTTGATCAATACATACCCGTGTCCTGGAGGACCAGTACTATCGATTGAGTTGGGTTATGGTTGGTTAGTTGGTTATATCAAATGCAAACAAACACTCAATTAGTTTTTTATGATTTTTCTTAAATATGGTTATCTCTAATGCTAATTGTCCACTAAATTACTATAATATTACTATTGTTAATAAAAGGATTCATCAGTCAATTGTCATTTATTTTTATTATATAATATAATAAAGAGTATTAAATTGTAAAATGGCAAACCTGGAGGCATCGATGAAATATATCACTAGTGATGCAATTGATAGAAGAAATACCAAAACCACCTAAAAACGTATTTTTTCATTAAAAAAATTGTCAATTGTTTTATCGATTTTACAATATATTATAACAATAGTAATTGATTACAAACAGTAAATAGCTTTAAAGTCAAATAAAGAGGATAAGGATGTAAAACAATTGTTTGACTCACAAGAATCCTTCCAGTAGTTGATTGTCCGGAAATGAGTTCTCCGGCCCAGTCTTTGGCTTCAGTCATCCAACCCAAGTCCTTATTGAGCGGCAGATCCGACGGCATCGTTGGCTTAACATCTTTAACTTGAAGGTTAACGCCAGCCATTTGCTGTTTATTAGCCTTACTGTTGGCTGAATTTGACTGATTTGAATGACCCGAAGCCCCCGCACATAGAAATTCAATCAATCGGTAGATCAGAACAATAAAGATTCCTATAAATAGCCGTTCATATGGAAAAAAATAATAATACACGTGAGTCTATATTTAGGATATTTATATATTAATATTTATTTTAGTCGAGTTTATATAAATATAAATATATATATGTCTAATATCTAATTCAATTATAGTTTCACACATAACCATCAATAATAACAGTGCTTTAAGAAGTGGGAGTTGGTATATAAATACTGTGAAAAAAATTATGACATAAGATATACGACAAAATTTAACATAATTTTTCACTGATGTTACACAAAATTTAGTTTTTTATATCGATTTCATAATTCATAATCAATCATAAATATTATAGTCTTTGGTTGTCTTATTTTTTGACTTTTTGTTTACCATATCCTCACTTAAAAACACCTCTAATGATCATTATTTAAGACTAATTGTTATTTAAATACCTGCTAGTAATGTGAATATACTGGACAATAGGAAAGCCCACCACTTGCGGTCTTCCAGACACTTGGCCTCCTCGGGAGAGTAGGTGCCCATCGGTGGTGTCGGATTTGGATGTCCATAGCTTCCAGCGGTGTTCACAAAATAAAACATCTCTCCAAATGTTTTCTTTATACTTTATACGTTTTTGGATGTATTAGTTATATATAATCCTTATTATCATATTATATGATTTAAATTGTTTGGTTGAGTGAATTATTATATTATTTGTTTAAATATCTGTGTATAAAAATCAATTAATTTCATAAATTTTTTAAATGTAATCTTAGATTAATAATATACTACAGTACAATACAATTATTTAAATAAAAATTTCATTATCTAGTACATTTTCAGTTAGCTAACAAAAATATTCAGTGAATGAATTTATATAAATTTTAGTATTTATTATAATATAAATGTTAATATTTATTATAATATAAATGTTAATATTTATTATAATATGAATGTTAATATTTATATTGCAAAATGATTTTAAAAATATATACTGTAGATATATAAAAGATATAACAAAAATTGATAAATAATTATAATTACCATTTATTTTCTCTTATCGATATTGGCGCTGAATTCCAGTTAATAAGTTATTTAATAAGCAGTGATTCAATCATTTTAAAGCCAATTTTATCACAAAATATTCACAACTTTGTAGAGTTAATAAAATAGATAAATAAATAATATAATCATTTTATATAGATATATAATTGTATAATAGATATTGTATTATTAAGCGATAATTTATTTTTAATATAATCCAATGGTTAGGAATCCTTATAGGAATTGTTGCAAAATTCTATCGATATCTATAAACTCGTCATCTTTGGGAACGCATACTTGAAACATATATATACAGAATATATAAAATTTGTCTGTTTGGTCGATCCCTTTCCTTTTAGATGTAGTAGTGTTGTGTTTCACAAGTTTTATTGATCTGAAAGTAAAAAGGCAATAGACGTGAGTTTCACAATAGAGAGCATCCCTTTAATTTGTTTAGTCATTACTTAGTGTAATAATACCCGTGTTATGATTACTACATTATTATTAAATATGTTGGTTTTTATTTAACATATTACTTATATAATAACTAAATTATTTCAATAATGAGACATGTAATTTTAATATATAAATTGCATATAAAATAAGAGAAAATGTTTTAGTGAAACAAAATTACTTATAAAAATCGGTAATAATTGGTTTGCGGTTCTTATGTTAAAATTTCTGGTGAAAAATCATTTTCATGTGAAGTTTGGTTGAGTTTAGATTCTGGAGTTGAATCGGTTTGTTGGGAACCGACAGCGCAAATGCCTCTTAAATAGGTTCGCCTCAATAGACAGCACTTGTTTGATACCAGAAAATCAATATAAGATAACATTAAATATATACAATTCAAAATATATATATTATTACATTTGATACTTAATTTTCTCTTATATATATATATATATTAACGGAACATAACATAAAAACATAAATTAAATGACAATCTATTTGCGGATTTTTAAGTCTAAACTTATAAATGCATACAATTATAAGGCTATGAATACCTGTTTAATTTTGTGAGGTCTAAAACTACATTATCAGATAAAAATATTAATAATCTTATAGCAAATGTATATTCAAAAATGTATTTGACTTAAAATTTCTTTTATTGAAAGCAAAATAAAATCAATTGATTGAAATATAAAAAACAAAAATACGTTGTTTTTTCTTTCGATTTTTTTCTATAAAATGCAATCTATCCTTATATATCAGCAAAACTAATCTAAATTATAAATAAAGAAATAAAATACCATTTGTTTTGTCTCATATTAATGACATACAAAATTCAAAAGACATACAAACGTTTTGTAAAACATTTTTATACACTTTTTTCAATCTTTTTGAATAAACAAAAATATTGTGATAACAACTATTTAAAAGATGTTTTAACAATATATCTTACATAATAATATCAATAGTAAAAAAGCGATGCATGCAATTCCCATACAATTAAATCTCATACAATATATAAATGTATATATAATTAGCATAAGTTGTGTGTTTGTTTGCTTAAGAAAATTAATTCATTATTATTCAAAACGAATGAATCAATTGTTATGCTGTTATTATAGGTATTATAAAACAGCTTTGTTAACAAACAAAAATCTTTTATAAACAATTGATAATAAATATGTTGTTTTATATTATAAAATATAAATATTGTATAATGAATATCTAATAATAGAAATCATAATAAATTACTAAAAAAATCATTTAATTAATTTGAGTATTTTTTTATTATCTACACTGAAATGCTTTCTATAATATTAAAGCTTATTTTTCCAACAATTGATTACCAACTAAAGCATCACTACATACGTACAAGTAATTCAATTGTGAATAATAATAATACTACTATTTTCCTATTATGTGTGATATATGCCAATAACTAATGTGTAGATTATTATAATTATATATAAATAATCAATTACTTACCATTTTTCTGGTTCACCAAAAAATATGATTTCATTTATAGACATATCATTTCAAAGCGTGTGTTATAATTAGTAAGAAAAATATTGTTGACATTTGAGATGTTGACTCAAACATCGGAGTAAACGACGAAAAAATCAATAATTATATGGAAGATAATGACTGAAGTTTTGCTCCAAATACCCATAAAAAACCCAAAAGAGACTAAATATATATCTCATTCAATACATGTATACATATAGCGATTCCTAACCAAAAATGATGTCATTCTTACAGAATATTCTGGTTATCAATAAACTAATTATTAGATTATTATTAGTGTTTATATACCCACATTAACCAATTATAATTGTTTATTTTAGATAATATTTAATTTTAAATTATAATGTTTTATAATTTAATATAAATTAATAAAGATTTACATTATTTTTATCAAATCTGTTACTCAAACTCATTGATCACAAGATTGAATGCTCTCAAGAATCCAATGTATGGATCGCTTGCACTGTAATTGTGTTGCGAACGACACCTATAGTTATCTATTACTGTATTACTATAAATATACTATAATTTATGTTTGAATTGCATTATAAAGTTATAAAGTTTAGATTAAATGTAATTATTATATTATATACACATTAATATAAATTTTATTTATAATAAATATTATAAAACTATTAAATATAAAGCAAAAAATAACTCATATATCTAGCATTAAAATAATAATATAATAAATAAATGTTATTTAATATACAGTTATAGTTAACACGTGTAGTGAAACATATACTCGTTATTGATGTGCGACACGTGTTTTGGACAATAAAAGCGAAAACAAACGTTTGTTATCAATAATTACTACCACTTTGTGACCGCTTTAGTCATATAGTGACCACTGACCACAATGTCGATCGGTGTGCCCATCAAAGTGTTGCACGAGGCTGAGGGTCATATCATCACATGTGAGACCAATACAGGCGATGTCTATCGCGGCAAACTGTTGGAGGCCGAGGATAACATGAACTGTCAAATGGCCAACATTACGGTCACCACACGGGACGGTCGGGTCTCACAATTGGAGAATGTGTTCATTAGGGGATCGAAAATCCGTTTTCTTATATTACCGGATATGTTGAAGAATGCACCCATGTTTAAGAAGGTGGGCGTCAAAGGGACACAACAACAGGCCGGCAGAGGAAAGTCGGCTATACTTCGAGCGCAGGGTTTGTCAATAAATATTAATTATAAATTACCGATAGATGTACTCATTATCTATTAATTTATTTTGTTTGCTAATACAGTGGCCAGAGGTCGAGGTCGGGCCAGAGCTATGATCACCAGAAGAGGTCGTTGAGACCATTGCTTTCAATCATTGCTTTTCATACATCCAGAAGACAAACCACACCATTGATAACACCATATGATTGAATAGATCAATGAATTTGACATTAATTTAGTTTTTCTAATATTTTTTTTGTATCGATATAAATATTGATTTATATATACATATATCAAATCATTATTATTATAATTTAATAGTCTTAATATCATAACGTATATAATACACGACAAACAATCCAAAATTATTATTATTAAAATCGATGGATTCAATGCTTATTTAAAGTTTATCACAAATTATTATTTTTTCTTTAATATTATTGTTCCCTAAAAATAACAAAAAAAAACAAATATTTCAAAACAAATCGATTTTTCTCTCTCTCTCACAAAATAAAAACAAATATAATCGTGTGATAAGTTATTTAAAAAATGTTTTCACTTTTTTTTGTATATAAAAACTATATATATATATATATATATATTAAATTAGTTCTTGATTTGCTGCTGAAGATGTTGTAAAAACTCATAATAACTGAATGCCGACTCATTTCTGTCGTCATACATGTACTGCAAAAATGCATACCGAAGTCGACTGTCCTCTCTATATATTCATTGAATAGAAGATAGATAATTAACGATAATTATATACTCATATAAATCTAATCAAGAAAAATATCTTTAATATATTACCTTAATATATAAAAATTAGGCTGAAATGGACGCTCTTGGATGAGACTATTAATAAACTGATGGATTCGTTTGGATGTCATATTTTCCAATTGTGGTAATCGTATTATTGACCGATTGTCTGTTGGTTGTATGGGTTGTTGTATTCGGCTCACAGGCGTTGCAATATTTGGTGTCGTTTGATTAGCTGTGAGATCGCCGTCATCCGGGATCATTGCCCATTGGGTAACATTAAGCACTTCGGACAACCATTGTGGATGAACTGATTTGCATATATAAACAAATAGATTGTCGTATGTGTCCAATAAATAGACACCATTACGATCTATATTGGCAAAAGAGAGCTGAACTGGTGTCGGTCTATCCGATTCAGTGGTAAAACTATTATGAATTGGATATAAATTTGGATAAATATAAAGCATTAATTGCTTTAGAGGAAGGCTTTTGATGCGCTCCATAGCAAACACTCTTTCATCAATTTTTGTTGATATTCCTACTCTAAATGCAATCTATATATAAAAATATCAAAAAATAATTATTAAGTTTAGTTAACCCAACACTCAAATCATTTTAAGACTTACATGCTTTATGAGGGCTAACACATAAAGAGGCATTAGTTTAGTGGACGCAGCCATCACTAGTCCTCCACTAACTGTATTACTATTCACGGATCGGTAAGTATTGAGGATATCTACCACCGAATTAATTAGAGCTTCTCTGGCGTCAGACATTGAAGATTGAAAACTTCGGTCAACGGCCATCTTGCAAATGAGACCAACAATGGCCTCTTGATCTGCCGAATGTGTAACATCGTTCAATGTGGTCACAACAGGCAGAGATAGTGTATGGACTCGTATACGGCGTTCACCAGTAGCCGACGTGTAAAGGATGGCCGCTTGAAAGCAAACATTAGAATAGTCTTTGAGGTCATCATCAATGCTTATCTGCATCGCATAACCGGAATCAGGATTTACGTTGGGAAGGGCTAACAAATCGGTTGAACTGAAAGAAGTTGTATAGAATTGTTAACATTAAATTGATAGAAATAATTGTATAAACACTTACCGAACAAAAAAGTTTCCGTGAAATGTATGAATGGAAATACCACGAGTGCAACGCAAACGCATAACTGCCTCAAAACCAATATTTCTTTCTAAATAATGTCTTAAATCGGCCTCAAAACGAGATAACAAACATAAGGGAGGACTTCCTCCGTAATAATGAATAGATCCACCGCTGAACTTGGATATAGAGCCGACAGTTGCCAAATCTGAGTACGAAGTGGAAAGGTTGAACAAGTCGACGGCTATTTGATGTTCTGAGCATTCTAGTGATAATTTCTTGTAAAAATCAGTTCCGGGATTCAAAAGTGGTGTCAAAGCATTCAAATTGTTGGCATTTGCCGCACGTTTATTGGGATCTTCTCGATTCGTAAGCACTGACCCGTCATTTGGATTACCAGTATTAGGAAGTGCCGCTTGAATGAGGGTTATCCGTCCGCCTAACGACGATAAGACTTTATAGGCAATAGTTAAGGCCGCACCCAATGCCGATCCCGAATCATAAACCACATCATTTGGATTATCCAAAGGAAAATTCGGTAAAATTTCTGTCAAAAATTCGTCGATTTGAGCTCTTTTTGAGTGTAAATTAACTAAAATATTGTCACAATTTGGAAGAAACACATCTGAAAAATAATCAAAATTAATTAATACATAAATTTTATTTTCAATTTAATCATTATATATATGACAAACCCTGTATATCAGGCAGTACTAAATGAATCGGTTGTTTATCTCCTAAATTAAAAAAATGTAGTTTTGAATCAAAAGCAATAAATCCGATCAAAGCTCGAGAATCGCCGGGAATATTATCTAAAGACTCTTTGATAATTTTGGCCATCGATGGTATGTATCCGATTTGGGTGGCGTGTCGGGAACAATCAAATACAAAAAGATAGGCAGCCGGTTGTGGAGGACGTACCATATATTCAACACTCGCTATGTATTCAATTGAATCGTAATTTAATTCAGGTCTCAACGTCGGGTCAAGCATTTGTCTTGTGTTGTGATCATATAAAAAGTCATCGGGAACTGAACAAACAAAACACAAAGTATTTAATTAGTAAATACATAATATTTTTTACAAATATTATTCAGTCATACTTTCATTAATTCTAAGACATAGATTGCATTGCCATCGGCGTTGATCTAATAGACGGACGTAAGGGTTTATATACGTACGACATGATCGACACCTGACTATAGTACTGTCCTGAATAACGGGTAAGTCCTACATAAATAAAAATACAATATTATTATCATAACATTTAATGTTATCAATTAAATCTGTAGTAAATATTCATCACTCACTTCGTCTTCTTTGAACGGATGTAAAAGAATACCGAATGGTAAGCGAGTCTTCTGTAAAAGTGAAGCCGAATCCGGAACTTTGGTCAGAGTTGAGCGCAATATCTCTTTATTACAACTCATGTCCGACTCATTAGTGGCTGTTCTCTGAAGTTTACTTAACACAGATTTAGTTCGGATATCTTTTTCAGTCATCAAATTAACGCTCTCCTGTGACCACATTTGACCCCACGTCTGATTTACCGACATTCCGGCCATCTTAGTGGTCAAAGGATCTACCGAAGGCTGTTGTTGTTGATAGTTAAGACCGTTGTAAACGGGTTGGTGTTGTTGTTGTTGAGCAACTTGTGGTTGTGTTTGATAAGAGGTCGAGTCGTTATAGTTGACACCATTGTATAGAGTCTGTCCTCGAGAAGGTTGTTGGTTATATATCGGTTGTTGTGGTTGCTGATGATGAGCCACGTTTGGCTGCAGTGGTGGCGGCGATTGATAATTGACACCATTGTATGTCGGCTGCGATGAGTTTATGCCGGCCACGTTTGGCTGGTTATAGACAGACGGATGAACAGTTCCTACGGCACTGGTGTTTGTCTGATTGTACACACTCTGAGGTGCGATCATCCTTAGCTGCGGGTGACCTACACTTGATGACTGATTAAAAGCGGTTTGAGTTGTCCTCGGAGCCGACTGTTGCGGCTCGTGATAGGCCACACCGTTATAGACGGCATGAATGGGTGCCGTCGCCGCTGCCGACGGATATAAATTTGGATCCATTGGTGACTGTTTTGAACCGATAATCTGGTCGTAAATCTAATGGCGACACATAAGCGGTGATCACTATATTCAGTCACTGATGTGATGACACAACATATAGATTAAGACAACACTTATTATAATATTATACTAAAAATAATGAAAATATGCACTCATTTGGCGACACCTATTGGACTCATATTTAATGCATTGATAATCGCAACCAAATTATTAGTGCATTTGTTTTGTGACAAACTTTATAAATTATAATCACTTTTTTTACAAATTTATTGATTTCAACAAAAAATTTAATTAAGAAAATATTTTATTAATTTTATTATATAATCATATGATTTTTAATAGTGATGACCACTTTTAATCGTAATTTGCAAATACTATAACTTTTATTTTTTAACAAACTTTTTTTAACACTAATTTTTAATAGTAAGCTTATTATATTTGTGCTTACATTGTATATTGTATATGCCCTTGGTACTTAATTATCATATTTGTGCTAGTTAACTTAATTATCAACTTATACTATATTTAACTTTATGTTTACTATAAAATTTTATATTTCAAAACTATAATGACTGAAAATTTGAAATAATCATTATTTGGTTTGATTTTGTTAATGCGTGATATTTGAGATATTAATCAAATAGTATTATATATATCAGTGGTTAATGTTATGTAATGATTGACACAATTGACATATATTGATATATCGGTAAATAATTTTTTTCTTATTTCAAACCTATAAATGTATAATTAAATCATATTAAATAATAATATTTGTTATATTTGATAAATTAAGTAATACAACGATTTGTTTAGTAAATTTTTCTAAAGACAATAATCATTGTCAAGGAAAACATTTTTAAACTTTATTTCACATAATTTACAATTAAAATAAATTAATTGTAAATTATGTAAACTCGTAAATTAATATTATATTTTTCAATATTAAGTCTTTAAACAATAAAAAATATATACTGGTATAAGATATTTGAATCGTATAATTAATTGTAATTTACAATTTGTAAATCCCTTTATACCTTAAATTACATTTTCAAAATTTTTGTTAATTTTTTCAACCAATATTTATTATAAGTTATAAGTTATAAGTCATTATTTTTTGCATAAAGTTTTCATATTTAAGCATCAATTGATACATTTAATACAATAATTGTTTTATAGATTTTGTATTATTAAATGAATTGAATGCCTAATAGTGAGCACCTGTACTGTGTGTGAGTCTATCGACTCTACACTCACACCCCTGTGTTGTGTGTAATGAATGGGTCTATCCTTCTGTCAGTTTGTTTGTTGGTTTGACTGTCATTCATATGCAGTGATAGGCAATAGTTATGCCAATTATGTTATTGTTATTATTGTCGACATGACATGAGATCTGTTATCAATAATGAAGAAGTATAGGTAGAGCCCAAACATCTATCAGCACTAACCGATGGCCACTTATGGACAGCTGCCGGGACCGGGTGTGCGACCACCCGAACGAAAGATCCGCAAGTGTTGCGGTTTTTCCGCGCGATTTATCCGTTATTTTCTTTTCATATTTAACTTCATATTTATGGCATCGGGTTTATTGATACTTGTCCTGACTCTGGCGTATGGCCGTCCGTATATGGATTTCGGTGAAGTACACCTAAGAAGTATACAGTCATTGATACCGACGACACATTTGGTAAATTTGATTCACTGGTCAATGGTTATGTGCGGATCAGCCATCTGTGCAATAGCTTTGGTCAACGCCATTATCAGCTGTTGTAGTCATTCACCGGATGACGATTTTGTGGCCGAAGAAGCCATTGAATTGCAATCAGATGTCTCGTTTACTTCGGGCCGATCTGCAGCCAGAAACCAATATTATAACAAACAGGACGCACAGCGATTCAACCGAAGAGTCGAAGTCAAGAGTGACAAATCGTCTGTCATTTTGTGTTTTTTTATATTTAGTCTGTTATTCTTGTTTACACTTCAGCTGATCATTGGTTTAGTGTCGTTCATATCGGTTACACCGAACTCGGAAGGAAAAGACGAATTCATGTCTTCGTTGACTGAGAATCTCAACGTCACACAAGTGTTGACCTCAAACGGCCCACAACTCGAGTCATTGTACAGTACTTTCAAGTGCTGCGGTTGGAAGTTCTATGACGACTACGAGGCTTTGGGCAACAAGTCCGAGCCCGTACCCGATGCCTGCTGTAAAACATTGGTGGATAACTGCGGCCACCGTAAACACCCATCTAATATCTACTACGACGGATGTGTCCATCGTTTCGGGCCAATCCTTAAAGAGTATCTTCTCATTTTGGGATCAGTTGCACTCGGCTTCTCTATTGTCGAAGTGTTTGGACTGATCTTTTCGTGTTGTCTTTATGTCCAAATGGCAGCCTATTAGCTGATGTATAGTAACGATACAAATCAATGATCAAAAAAAGACAAATGTTGTGTTCAACCGATTTATATTTATTTTAATTATTATAATGATTGTAACACTATTTTTAATTACTATTTTAAAAAATCAAACAATATTTAAATATAATATACCATTTATTATGGATCACAAATATATACCAAACTATTTACTTTTTATGAAATTATTTGTCATTCAATTGAATGGTTAGTTATATCGATATTTTGAAATTATAATATTAATTATTGTTTTTTAAAATTAATCAGTATTTATGAAATCGTTTTTATGTAATATTATTACATTATACAGTATGTAATAATGTTACAAACACGGTATTTGAATTTATGTTTATTATCATTATAATGATAATAATTTTTAAACATATCATTTTTATTATTTATATATATATATTATGTATTGTTAATTGATTGTCATTTAAATTTGAATTTATTTATATATTTATCTAAACGCTTCCCAAGTTATCGAAATTATTAAATTATATTAATATACTTTTATACTATTGCTTTTTAATTTAATTATACTGTAGTATAATAATTATACAGTACAGTATAAGTCAGCTTTAATGTTATTTTATTATATTTACTTAAAGGATTATTTTTATTAAAGTAATTAAATAATAAATTTAGTTTTAGTGATTTATCTAAAATGATAGTATTAGAATAATCTTATAGAAATAATTGAAAGTTATTACCTTAATATAAGAATTGATAAAAAAAATTAATTAAATGCTTAAAATAAAAACTAAAAAGTATTAATTATAATCATAATTAGCTAATATTACATTAAAGTAATTTATGTATTAATTTAGATAAAAACTATTGAAAATTGCTGTTATGGTATACAGTAGATGAAAATATATGATTAAATTAATAGAAAAAAATAATTAAAATTAACCATAACATTTTTATTAATTATAAATAACTTTTTAAACAAATTTTTAGTTTTTATTTTTGTGGTGAAAAAATCATTTTCTTTATGTCTTTGGTGTTCACGTGAGCTACATATATGTCATCACCAAAAGGCATACCTGCCCTTCGTAATGACTTTGGATCCAAGGGTTCATATGGTTCATCTCCCAGCTCAGGGCCGTCAAATTTTTCAGATGCCTATCCCATTAAAAAATATAATAATTTTTATAGATAATCTAATTTACGTTAGTATGTATAAATTAAATACCAATTTTCCCAATGCAAATATGCACCTGGTAACTTTGGGGATGTTTTGCAACAACAGTAGGTCATCCACATTGAACAGCATATCACTGGACACACCATAAGTAGTACAAGATTTCAAAAAGTTTTCAATGTTTAAACGTTTTTGTTTATTATTATCGCCGGCAACTATTGGCTCCGGTATTGAACCCTTATTTACGGCATTCATTAAACTGAATAAATTTGAAAAATCATATTTCAATTAATTATAGAAATGCTAATAACTTTAATCAATATAAAAATATATCAATAATTACCGACACAAGACTACCCCATCTCTGAGATACTGTTCGTAATCATATTCACTAATTTCCTGAAGAATATTCCAAATCCAGAGCAAGACTTGACTTTCGCGAGTGTTTTCAACGACTCTCTTATTTCAAACAAATTATTCATAAATAAAATATATTTCACTTATTATAATATTAACCAAACCTTATGAGGCAATAGTAAGTTGGGAATCGATTCAGACATTTGTAAATTTAAATTACAAATTGTTATTATTATTAGTGATAATAAAGAAAAATCAGTTTATAGCAAATTTTAACACACAAATTGTGTAAACAAATACAATGTAATTTAATATATATATATATAATAGAAAAATATTTGTAATATTATTTACAAATTTGTGACAATATTGTTATTAAACAAATATCTGAACAAAACTCTAAACTAATAATGGGTTTAAAATGGGAGTAAACGGATTTTGTTTCTATTTTTAGTAATCAATGGGATAAATATGTTTGAAAGCCATGTAATCTATATATAATTTACAGATTTATATAAAGTACAGTATATATAAATAACATTAGTTTAACATAAATTTTTATATTCTACAATATTATATCTTATTATTTAGAATTAAGAAATTATATTTAAGTTTTGATCTAATTTTTATTCTTACAAGTCCTTCAAATTCGTATATATTTTGTAAATTTAATTCAAATATTTATATTTTAAAATAACAATAATTTTTAGTATTATAAAATACTTATAAAAAACTATAATAAAAATTTTAAAATTATATAAATAACATTTTTTAGTATTCTTATATGTTATACATTTTATCTAGTGTTTTATTAGTTAAATTTAATTTAGATAATTAAAACTTAAGTACAGGTACATTAGTCAATTTTAGGATAATCAAAATTACAATAAGTGTTTTTTGTTAAATTACAAACATTTAAGATCTTTAGAAACTTTTAATTTAAAATTACTATTAAATTGAATATTTACGAAATGACCTCAATTATTATGTAGGCCTACTCTCTATGACTTTTACCATTTGACACAATAGGCTTAAAAGGGTCTTCTCTACACTAATATCTCAAACTAAAGGTCAACATATCAAAAGACCTTTCCTATGGTAAACCCTGTCGTAAAATATACACTATTCTTATTGTATAGACTCTATACTATAGAGTATATCAAATATAAATATTAAAAAAAATAATATAATTGCTTTAAAATATAGGGCACATCCTAAAAACAAGTTTATAAACAAATATACAAAATCCTAGTCATAATAAATCATTTCACGGCTAAAGAAATCCCTAAATTTGTATTTTATACAACAATTGAATAATATATACATTATATATATAACATATATACAGTATATATAACATATCATATACTTTTATGAATATTGGATTATTAGATCATTTGTAGTTTCATTGTCACAAAAAATCATTTTAGCATAAAATTAGCATATTGTTTTGTATTGTATATATTTTTCTAACAATTTATGACTTTTATAAATATATAATAAAGAATTATAAAATTGCTTACATTTTAATTTTTAAAAGTGAAATTTGTCAAAACACTATTAGACTATAACTTCCTAATAATAAATAAATGATAACTCTTGGTATTATTTTTATAAAATTATAAAATTAAATTTAAAATAAATAAATAAATGCTTTGTCACAAATTGGAAAATAAACTATATTTGTATTATTATTTGGAGGTTATTTAGTTCAACACAAATACATTTTAAATCAGTTGTTGCCACACATAATAGACAATAATATATTTTTAACATTGAAAGCTTTTTAATCTATACACCTAAATTTAATTTTAATGATAGCATATGACTTGTATGTAAACAAAATTTAATTTTTGTAGTTCAAAAAAATAAAATTTGCTAAAAAAAAGTTATTATTGACTATATTTTTTTAATATATCAAATAAAAAGTTATTATATGTTAATGAAGTGCAATATGATTGAAAATATATATATATTTATAAACTATTAATTTTAACACTACTTACAAATTAATTGGTATAAAAACTTTTTGTGAATCAATAGTTGAAAAATAGAGTAAAAACTAATTATTAATATTAAGTATTAAGTATTAAGATAAGCAAAAAGGTTGACCAAAAGGTGGGTTTTAATCTGATTTTGTTGTGAACTCTTGGAAACACCTTTTTGTTTGGTTTTTTTTTGTGTATGTATTGATTGTCTGCACAAAACATTAGAGAGAAGTGTTGACCTCTTTCCACATCCAGACTTCAATAACAGTCAAACAAATCATTTCTTTCTTTCAAAAAGTGTTGCTTTTGTTTGTCTATCACTAATACATAAACTTTTTTTGGAGAACCAGTAATCCACAGATTCAAAGACTTTATGGCAAGAAATCAGTACATCTTTTTATAAATAAATGTTAACATATTTTATCATATAATTTGTTTAATTGTAATAAATTGGTGTAATATATTGTTTTTATTTTTTGAAAATTGTTTTTTTAATATGAATTTTTATTTTATCCAAAATTTTCACCTTATTTTGATAAATATATTTAAATTGTTAATTGCATTGAAGTCATGCTGTGTTACTCTGGGAATGGATGTATTTTATGAAACTAAACCACTGATAATAGGTAAAAGGCATATAAATTTGTAATTTTTTAAAAATGTATCACTACTTGATTACTACTATTGGCGCGCGTGGTTTATATGATATATTAGTGAATAAACTGGAAGATCACAACCATCGTGACATCGATGATAATCTATCGGTAAACAGTTATGCTTTGGAGTCGATGCCAATGGACATCATACTGAAGATGGATAAGACAATGGCAGTACTAGAGTTCGACCATTCGAGCAAAATGATGGAAAAGTGCCAACTCTTTGATCTCGAAAAAGAGGCCGAAAAGGCCGATATAACCGCTGCGGGTACCGGTTTGCCGGTCATCAAAAGTGACTTCCGGACAATGCAAGAGGCCATCAATAAGTGCAGAGAATTGTCTGAAAAAGTGTCTGCAAATCACAGTCTGGAACCATTCACCGCAGCCAACAGTAATATCACCGAAAACTCAATTTCATTGTTTAGTCTATGGCGGGGATTAATACCCGGCACTAAAGTAAGTGCAAACATTATTGTTTGCTTAAGTTTGTTTGGATTTAATAATAATAAATAATATTAAACATCACTAATAATCACACGTCTGTCAAGTTTTTAGTAAATGACAACTCAGTTTAGTACTCAATCTAATCGCATATAAATTTACAGTATATTTGCATTGCTTTTTCATTTGCCACCAAATATTTGTTTAACAATTTGTTATTAGTTTTGTTCACTTTATTTAGTTTCATAGTCTATGATTCATAGATAACAAACACATTGTTTTATCACTTAATTCTTATGTTGTTAGGAATTATTATTAGTGTATAGATATTAATGTATTTACCAATCATTTGATGTTATGCAACATAATAATTATTTAATAAATTTGGTTTTCTTTAATAATTAATCTTGCTTACATATTATCAAATTAGTAACAATAACACATATTAAATTTTATGTTGTAAATATTTGCTAAAAATAATGTTATTGTCAAATTATTAAGTAAAAGTTATTTTTAACTAATCTATAATAGATAGTTTGAAACTAAAATAAATTAATAACTAAAACTCTAAAACACAATTTTTTGTAAAAACAAATATTGACTATAAAATATATAATAAGCACAAAACAGTTAATACTAAAAATTTTAACATTGAATTTTACATTAATTATTAATTTGTTCAAAGTTTGACTCTACAAATACAAATTATCACTGTTAGACAAATAATTATATAATCAAACGTTAATTATGCAGTGTAAATGATAAATCATCCAATTATAGTATCACTATAATTATTATTATTGATTATTACCGGTATAATTAAATATAATCTTATAAATAAATGCAAGACATTAAGTATCTTAAAAAATATATTAAGCGTAAACATAGAAAAAATTAAAAAACAAAATTTAATTATAAATGAATGAATAGTAGAGCGGAACTAATGTTAATAAAGTTTGATTGCAAATAACAATTGTTAAACATTATACAAACAATTGTATAATATTATGCTATACTCTTGTTTCCTAAATAATAAAAATTGTAATACATTTGTAATGAATCCATTCATAACCAAACAATTAGTTTAGCGGATAATTAAAAATATAATTTTTTAAAAATGGTTTGAGTATTAGGTCTTAAGATAAATCAAGTTTGATATTCCTATATATAAACTATAATATTAGTTAATTTAGGTTTTTGCTTAATTTGATTTAAATAATTTTTTAATTTTTTATATATTTAGAATTTGTGTCAAAAATATAAATTGTTTAGTATCTAAATCGGTAATAAAATCAAAATTTGGTTAAATTCAATACTTTTTTTGAACATTTTGTCATTAAAAGTTTTTTAATAATATTGTTAGCTGTCTGTTCCATCACACAATAATATCAAATTATTAAATAACATTCAATTAATATAATTCTTAAGCTATTTTGGTGACAGATTTTTAGTGATTTGAATTTACATTACAAAGTGCTTTCCTGTTTATTGTATATACATAATAATAATTTGCGTAATATTTAATATATATATATATATATACTGTAAATTTAAATTATGATATAAAAATTAACTACTGTTTATTTACTAAATTAAATCACATTCTTTCAATTATGACAATTACCTTTAAGTTTTATTTAAAAAAAATGATTAATTAAATATTTATAATAAATATTTAATTTTCATTAAAACTTTATATTACACTATTAACTTCTATACAAGATTTAAATTAGTATCGATTTTTTAAAACAAATTATTTATAGATTTCGCACTAATAAAAAAAAAGTGAATGCAATCAAAATGAGTACAATTTTGACAGGATTTACACACTTGAAAACATGTTCACAAACAGTTGATATATATTTTGCCAAAAAAATTATACATATATATATATATATATGTATATATTTAATTTATTTTGAGTGATAGATTAACATCGGGATTTAAAATTATTTTTTAAAGTAGAGATTGTTAAATATTATAAGTGATTTTCAATTAAATATAAAAATTTATGAGTAATATTTAGGATTATTATAATACAAATTGTTGTATAATAATAGATTAAGACATTATTGAAATGCAATAATTTGATTATAAATATGTTTATTTAGAATTTATTAGTTCGACTAATTGTTTAAATTATTTATTAAAGTCGATAATATATAAAATATTTTAATTTAAATTTAATTTTTGGATTACATCCAATTAAAAATAAATTCTTATAAATCAAACTCAAATCACTTATATAATTATTAAAGTACAGTACATTTATACAATGTAATATATGTTATATATATATATATAATTGATAATAATCTTTAAAATATTGAATATTTAGTTTAGTCATAAATTCGACATTTTTTAAATTTAAATTTTTGTTGTATAAGTGGTGTGGTTTAGGTGATGCCGCCAATAATTATGACGATTTGGGTACAAAACGAGACATTGATGTTTGCTGTAGAGCTCATGATCACTGTCCCATTAGATTAAAGGTAATGTATTTTTATATTTGATAAATTATTTTGATAATACTGTATAAATTCCTCGATAAATATTATTTTCTGAATTTTTAGGCACTACGTTATGGTTATGGCTTAATAAACTTATCTTTATATACAAAGTTGGTATTTATATTTTTTATATCATAGAAATAAAAAACAAATGTTACATAAATTATCAAGTTCAGTTAAAATTTTAGTTTTAAATTATAAAATTAGGAATTTTTGAAAAATTTTACATGTGTTATATTTACTTCATTAATGTTTTTTTTATAGATTGTGGGGTATTTCCAAATAATTTAGATAATTAACAAATATATGGGTTATATTAATTACAATAATTAATGGCTCAAAAAGTATACCACATAATAAATATCTTATTACCTATATTTATATATACTTTTTAAATTTTTTATTTTTTATTTATATATATTTATTAATAACATTTTAAAAAGTCACAAATTTTATTAGACAAAAATTAATTATAAATATAATAATAATGTGTTAAAAATAATAGGTCTCACTGTGATTGCGATGAAGACTTTCTCAAGTGTCTCAAGAGATCCAGTAATTCATACGCAACAATGTTAGGCAACTTTTACTTCAATGTGTTGAAAGTCCAGTGCATTAAAGAGGAGAGGCCTGTCGTATGCTTGGAAATCAGGTTTTTATCAATTGCTATGAAAATTATTTATATATATATATAATTTTCTTTTTGTAATAAAAATATTTTTGTCACACATATGCTAAAGAAAGTCAATGTATTTTTGTTTGCATAGAAAGAACAGCATTGGAAAGGATGAGTGTCTCCGGTATGAAGTGTCGACTGAAAGCCGCATGAAGTTTGTGACACCAGAACTTCAATACTAAAGCTTCTCCACATTAAGTCATAAATATATATATATTTTGTATATAGTTTTATATATAATTTTATAATTAATGCTATTTTAATTAAGCCGTTGTATTTTAAAACTATTTTAATACCATTATTATTATACCTAACTTTTTTATGATTAAAATTTGTTTTTTAGCATGCTAAAGAATAAAAAATATTAAATATATATTAAGTTTTAAATTTTTAATTGTATATATATATATATATATATCTATTGTATAGTTTATACTGTACTATATACCGGTAGTATATAATTGTCTAAATGAAAACTTTTTTTATTCAATTAAATTATATGAAAAATCATTTTTCAAACCAATCAGTCAAGTCATCATTTTTTAATTTAAAATTTAAACAAAAGCACATATACTGTACATACAAAATTGCAAATGTGATTATTATATACATCAATAATAATTTTATTCATCCTAAATGATTTAGCATATCATTTGAGTGCAAAGTTTTGATTTTTTTTCATATTTTCTTATTCAAACATTCATTTGATACGATTGTAAATTTTCTACTAACTTAATGATAATAAAAATTAAATGTTTATTAATAAAAATATGCAGAAATACTTACGATATACGTAGTGTTAATATATTTATTATAATTTTAAATTAATAATAATGACAATTATGTATTGCAATGAATTATTATAATATTTGACAATATGTTGAAATTTTCAAAAAATTATGTTTAAATAATATTCTTGATTAAAATATTCTATTGTTTCCGATACACTTCATAA
The DNA here is from genome assembly GCF_028296485.1 of Oppia nitens. Taxonomy (NCBI): domain Eukaryota; kingdom Metazoa; phylum Arthropoda; class Arachnida; order Sarcoptiformes; family Oppiidae; genus Oppia; species Oppia nitens. Next base: position 1,399,116 of record NW_026533252.1, on the reverse strand, counting down.
ATAATAATATAGAGTAATTTGCATATAAATTGAAAATAAAAAATTGATATTATCAATCATCATATTGTAAGCGATTCATTTATTGACATTTATAAACCTATACCAAACTAATTTGTCATCAAAATTTTATGCAAAAATTAATGTTTATAAAAAATATAAATTTTATATTATAATAATATAATCAATTTTAAGCTATTTAATGTACTATTTTTCAAAACTTTTGTTATCTCATTAATCCTAATAATTATTTAACATTTGACTTAATCACTCACACATCGTTTTATAGCTTTTTAATAATCATTGTTAACATATATTGAAATATACTTTAAATGAAATAAGCTTTTTTAATTAATTAAAAGAAATAAATTTCCCAATTTATATGCAATATATAATGTACTGAAAACTATAAATAATATGTTAAGATATATATTTGTCAATTTAATATAATAATCTAATATGTGATAATACTGTACTATTACCTAACTACTATTTTTACATGTGTTATTATACGGTTTAATTATTATTTATTTCATATCATTTATCAATAAATAGATTTTAAATATAGAATACAATAAATTTAAGTAAATTTCTTAAATTAAAATTTATTTATGAAATCAATATTTTTTTAATTGAGTTAATAAATTTGATAATAATTATAAATTTTGATTTTTTTTGAAATGATTTAACAAATATTTTTATAATTTTTATAAACAACAATAGCACAAAATTTGATTTTAAATTTATTATCTGTTAAACTAAATTTAATAAAAAACTATAATCTTTAACCCAATATTTACAATAATTATAAATAAAAAGTGCTACGGAATCAAACAAAAATACATATTTTAAATATACCCGAATTAGTTAACTTTTAAATTATTTATACTAACAACAAGTGTCTATTTGTGCCCATTTTTATTTATATTTTGTATAAACTATTAATTTGAATTAAAACGATTATATTTAATTTATTTGTCATTGTTTGTGCTGTGTAATACAGTGTGTATGTAATACATTTACAAAATTACATTTATCATATTATAACAACATTAAAATTTTCAATTATAATTGTTTTAACAATTTTATGTTATAATAAATATAATTGTAATATAATAATAATAAAAAGTGAAATTAAATGTCAACTTTCCTAATTGGCTCATATTTCAATATTTGAACATCATTCAAAAAATATATATTTAAAAAACATTTAACTGTAATAATATATATTTTATAATAATATAATATATCATGTATTAAGTTTCTCGTAGTTTAAATAAAATTTATAAACTAAAATATAATACTAAATACTAAAAATTTGCAATACATTAAATAATACTTTAAAAAATTACTAATACTAACAAATGTCAATATAATAAACTTAGTTAATGGTAAATTATTAAAAAATTATTGATATATGATATTTAATAATAATACTTTTTTGCGGAACAATTATACTATAATTTACTGTAAATACTGTATGTATTATGCAAATAGTAGAGTTCACTTTAAAACAAGTGAATATACAATAACTTTTGATAAACATTTAATTTTTTAAAATTAGCTCATAATTTGATTCACATTTATATCAATATCACCAAAAAAAAACTTATATATAGTTTACCTAAAAATTCACTTTAATTAAACCTATCTATGAATTCAAACCATTAATAATCTTAGAGCTCTTTTTCCACTCACTTTTCGACGACAAGTTGTACATAGAATATGAAGAGTCTTTCGTCACTTCTTTGATAATCTTTAAAAACGGCGGAACTTTAGCCGTCGTGTCGTTATTCTTGAGCGTCTGATACGTCTCCAAAAGTATGAGTCCTTCACAGCGTTCATTGCATGGATTTCTGTAAATATCGAGTTGAAAGTATGTGTCCTCCCATACAAAACACCGCCGAGTCTTATAAACAGTCAGATGACTGTCATCTCTTTGCGCTAATATATTCTATATAATTAAACCATTAATTTTAAAATTAAGCGAATTATTTCATTTATACAAAACAATTTAAGACATACCACATAATCGCGATGAGATATTTGTCTCCTCAGTTCAACCATCTGATCTCCCGCATCACCTCTACGGACAGTGTATTGATAGCTCCAATTTCCTAAAGATTTATCCAAAATAGCCGATTAATTAATACTTTTGACTATAAATTACTAAATACTAACCATTTTGTCCGCGTTTACGAAGTCGGGACTGGATTTTTGGATTGGGAGAAGTGAGGTAATCGTGAACCACTTCAAAGTCCTGAAACGACGGAAACATCGAATCCGGTGGCATCGATGCGACCAGAAATTTAAATTTACGACTCGTTGGGGCCAATCGGTCACCGGCATCAATGCCTATGCGTTTGCAGACATTAGCAATCATTCGGGTGAGTTTAGTGTCGAAATCGGTCGAGTTGTCAATTACATCGATATAGGGATGTCCGACCCACGCCTCTATAGTAGCCTTATCCAGTTGTCGGGCCTGTTCGATACCCTCAGTACGGCACGGGTTATCCTCAATATTATAATAAGCTTCGGCTCCGTTGGCGGAAGTCATCAAATGGATCACTTGGTTGTAGCGATTGTCGCGTAACTCCACGGCATTCCAACCATTGCTTTTAAGTACGCTATCAAACACATCCTTAGCCATATATGCGGCCGCATCCATGATTCCGCGGTCACAGACTACCAGAACATTGCGTTTATCCGATTGGGCCAAATCAAAAAATGTCGTTTCCGTTGCAATCATTACTTTAATCAGATTTTCCTGAAACTTATCGGCCGCTTCTTTGGACAAATCAGGAAATCTGACGCCACCGCTAAACAAAGTGGTAGCCGTTTCGGGCACGCGGTATACTTTCCAACCAATATTCTCGAAGAATGTACACAATCTTGCCTGTCCTGTTGTCTTACCACTACACGGCCCGCCCGTCAACGCCAACCGATAGACTACCCGTTCCTTTCCGCGATCGTTGTCGGCGCTCATCATTGAATATGTGATGAAAAACAAACTCACAATTGATTAGTTGGACAAACAAACAAACTATTGATTAATATATATTTATATTATATTTATGGAAGTAGTTATCGATGAAGATATGGATCGTATAGATGTCTATCAGTTGTTGGCAAAGATGTGGTGAATGCCATCAGATCACAGACTTTATAATCAAATGAATGATAATATGTTTATAATAACAGAATTAATGTTTTATTATTAATATTATTATTATTACATGAATTATACACAAAATAGTCTAAACATTGAATACATTGAATACATTCAACACAACAATACTTAGCATTGCTTTCACTGTCACTCTCTTTCTCTCTCGTCTTATGTTTGTCTCAATACTGACGACCAGAATATGTGACACAAATTCATATGACATTCCATTTGATGTGCAATACGTTTATATAGAATACAAGTAATACAGTCTATACTACTGTACTGTATATACTATATAGCAGTTCATCATATGATTGACTAATTAGAACACAGGTTTGATTCATATGAATAGCATTAAACACAACACACACTCCATCTGTTGGGTTAGACTTCACTGCAACACATGTTTGACTTTTAAACACAAATAACATGTCTTTTGTTTGTTTTTAACCATTGGATCAATTGATGGACACAATGAATGACAACGAGACCAACGACGACCACAAGACTATAATGTTTAGTGAGTTAAGGGATGCACTGATTGGTCCAAACCGTATAAGAAGTAATAATATGTTAATACCGGTGACATTGGGTGGACAGACATTCAAGACGAGGGATGAGCTAATGATAGAGAGGGCCGTCGAGAGCTGTACTTTCAAGACTGGTCTGAGTTGTGTTATGGGCTTTGGATTGGGTGCAGCAATCGGTCTGTTTTCGGCCAGTGTTGGTCCCGAAGCACTGCAAACAGAAACACAAACCCAAACCGTAAGACAAGTACTAAAAGAAATGAAAGTCAAGACCATGTCTTACGCCAAGAACTTTGCCATTTTGGGCGCTATGTTTGCAGCCATCGAATGCACCATTGAATCGGTATATTGCATGTCATTTAACTGATGATTATATTACTTATTATATCTACATAATGGACAGCATCGGGGAAAGAGTGACTGGAAGAATGGTACGATGGCTGGAGGTGTCACCGGAGGACTCATTGGATTAAGAGGTTTGGATTGTTCATTGGTTTGTTAATGATTGTTGACTTATGGCTTATATGTTATCTTAACTGATCCATAGCCGGAGTCAAAGGTGGGGTATTAGGCGCCGCCGGTTTTGCCGCATTTTCCACTATTATTGACTACTATTTACGTTAATATTTTTATGATTAAAATTATGTAAATATTGATTTAAAATTTATTATTTTATAATTTGATAAACTATTAAACAAATATAACAATCAGATCTATAATATAGATTCTATATATTTACTTATCAATAGATATATCAAAACCATTATTGATAAGACATTTAATAAAGTTGTTATTACCGGTAATATTATCTAACGTTTCAATCGTGAATTGAGAGTCGACTCTATTTTTAATTTTCTATTTTCATACTTTTGTTGCATTAGAGACACATTAACTGCTTTTGGTATATCAGGGACTATATATGAGATTACTAGAAACAGACCGAGTAGTAGATGCTATCAAATTAAATGTTTGAAACAAAACATTAGTATAATTTTTGTAACATTTTTTTATACGATATAAGTATATACTGTATAAATATATCTAAATAAATACTTCAAAGGCAACAGTTAGCTGAAAGTCAGTTATATTAAACTTATCACTAATCGTATGGACAGTTGGCGATAGTGTCAGGAGAGCACAGTTTGTAATCACAGATATTATGGCCATCACTTCAAATGCTTTCTATAATAATGGTTATAATAACTAAGTAATACTCAAAAATTGTACAAATCTAATGCCATACCATCCACGAGCCACTGATACCATTAGCTGTCCTCTGGTGAGGCCTTTTAAAGCCGAAACATAACTTTATAGAATCGGATCGGATTTCAATAAAATTATTACAAAAAGCAATGATCGGCGCCAATGGAAAAATCGTTAGAAACATAAATACATAACCAAATTGTATATATAGCTCAAGAAAATCATAATATGTGCCCTATATTTATATAAATTAAATTAAATTAGTCATAGATTTTGAAAAAAATGATGAGCTTATAGACCTCATAGGCGGGTAATCTTTTCTCATAATTAATTCGTGCAATTCTTGGTAAAACATCAGACTTTTTCAGACTTAATTGAAAGTCTTTGTTGAGTCTATATGTTGTTATGAGAGGAATCAGTACTTCTTGGATATTATCAACCAATTGATTAACCAAAAGCATTGTTCCCAATTGCTATAATTTTTACTAAACTTAATAATATGATTCATTAAAAATAAATATACGGTAATTACAAACCCATTTTAACATTTGAATATCTTTTAAATAAAATCCAATATAGAATAAACTCATAAAGTTATTGACAAATTCAAACTGTTTTACAATAAATAAAATATTTTGGTTCTGAAATAAACAAATTTTTATATAAATTTGATTTAAATTTATACCAAAACTAATTTAATTATCCAATGATTTTCATGTGATGTCTGTGTTCTGTGATTTTCTGTAAATTAATATAAAACATTTGATTTACTGTTAGTTGAAAGTAATAAAATCTTATTAAATAAATATAATAAATACCCCATTCATTGAGTTTGGTAGCAATTTGACGGTAAATATTATTCATAACCATAACAACCAATGCATAGATAACTCCGGGCATAAAAACAATAATTTTTTCGAAACCAACCGGATTTGAATAAAAATTATTTAAATCGGTCTCTAATTGAAAGTAAATACACATAACATAAAATGAAATCCATAGACTCATCAATACTATAGGTAGTGAAACACCGTATTCTCTTAACCACGTCTTATATATTGGATAAATAGGTGTTAATTGTTTAGTGACCGCATCGACAGCCATAGATTTGCCCCGAAATGTAGGCCGTGGACCTTCTAACTGAATATCACCGATAGTTCCCCAACGATAGGCTAAATTATTTGAAAATCGTTTCCATTGCTTCAAAAATATAGGAAACCATATCATATAAAAAATGGCACAAAAGATATTCATATCGTTGAGAAACAGATATTGATAGAGACCGACAATTGACGGAATCAACAGACTATTGGTGTAAAACTCGAGAAATGCAAAATAAAATGCAATCTTTTCACCGAAATAATTACGGATGTCATCTAAATATCAACAAAATAATCAAAACATTTTCAGATGATATAAAAATTAAGTGTAAATTTATATACCGGTAAAATAAAAATCTTACGTATGGGTTGTTTGTTAAATGAGAAACACCAGCGACTCTTGAGTTTATCGAGAGCTTCACTTTCGTGAAGTGGGAAGTATTGGGTCACTATATTTTCCCGTTGACACACTTGCACTGTAATGTCACAAATAACTGATTCATAAACCGGTTCATACCGTTATAAAGGAAAGAATCTTACTTATAGATTGTCCCGGATATAGCTTGACATTTGGATGACCAAAAAGGACACCCCTTTCGACTGCATGAAGACTTTCAATATTATAGAGCAAAACTCGTTGTTTCTCTGATACTGTTAGACAGGAATCCGATTCATCAAAGAGATCAGTTCGACGAAACACTCGACATGTCTGGTCTTCCGCATTAAATCTCATCAAATCTATAGCATCGGCGGACACATTCAAAGTCGCGTTATCAGAGCTAACATGTAATGTTATGTCTGAATCATTGTCTTCAATCTTCTTCAGCCGAAAGTGTCCGCCACTGTCGGCCGACAACTTTTGCAATAACTGAAGCAACCAATTGATTGTCATATTTTGTGCGGCGCCGTTGATTGTAATGACATATAGGTTGTGGTCATCGGTGTCGATGGCATCTATTGATCCGTAATCGTTGAATATTTCGTCCAAAATAGACTGTCTTTCGGCAACAGCTTGCGATTGTCTTCTTTGCATTGTTTCAGTTATTTTTTAAAAGTGATGTTCATATAAATGTTGGTCAACTAAAACACTACCTATATTATTATCGGCTAGGTCTAACAATTATTATCGGCTAATAAAATATCAGTCAATAGATACTTACGGTCCGATCGGTGATCAAACAAATTGTGGCCAAATATGTGACATAACTTTCATATAAACTTCAAGTTTTGTCACTAATTTGTCCACAAATAGCGTCAAAACAATGTTTACATTCAATGAGTTGTGATTTTTTTGAATAAACATAAAAATGGTGTCAATTATGAAATGCTATTATGTTTTGATGACATTATTGTCACCAATTGGATCCACTGTATTCATCATTGGATTAGTTTAGATGATTGTGTAAGTACATCATGACTGAAAACAGACGAAAAAGTAAACGACTGACCGAAAAGTCGGTCAACGGATTGACGACAACCATCGCAAGTGCGGCGACTGTAGTGACCAACAAACGGGTCATTGCCAACAATGACAAGACAAGAGGACAACAGTTAAAAGAAAATGATAACAATTTAAGAAAATCTAAGAGACGATGTGTGAGGTTATCAACGCCTACAGAGACGGATAAATGTGAGCCGAAACAAGTGGTGGTCAACCAACGCAAGTATGGACTCAGAAAATTAGCGCCAATTAATTGGAAAGAAAGACTTGATATGAAATATACATCCATTGACCACAAGTCGACTATTGATAAAACTAATGATAATAAATGTTATAATAAGACAATCAAACATAAGACCATTAGTAAAGACAAGTGTTTGAATAACAATAAAATTAATAATAGGACTAAACATAAAATTAATGGCAAAACCAAAGTGACCTCAATTACTGTGACCTCAAAAACAATTACCACAACAAGACAGACATTAAATAAGAAAAAGAAAAATAAACATCAAATTCATGTATTGAGTGAAAAAAGTTTGGCAAACAATGAACAACAAGAATCTCAAGAGTTATCCACAAGTGAGGCGTCGACGCCATTGACCAACGAGTCTGCAGACAACGATATTACAGAAGAAACTATTGAAGACAAATCTAATGAAGAGTCTGTTAATGTCTCGTATTTTGATTATGTCATAAATAGTTTAGAAAATAATAATAAGTGCAAAACAATGAAGAAATTATCCTTTGATAGGATTATGAATATAATGATATCTAAACAGACGTCCAAAAGATATGCTAAACCAGTGCTAAATCAATGCAAAAGACATAAATTGTATTCTTGTGGTTATGAATGGTGTGATTCATATAAATGTCAAGATATAACTCATGATATGACTCAAGAAATGATAAAAGAGACCAATCAAGAGCTCATTCAAGATATCACTAAAGACATCACTCAACACAATATCTAATTTTAATATTAGATTATAATTAATATTTATTGTTGAATCACAAAATCAATTATTATGGCATTTAAGCACAAAATCATTATTTAAAGTCCATATATTTTGATAATTTACACAAATGTTTTCAAATGATATATTACTGTTTATATTGATTACTTATGTAATGATACATTAATTGCATGTACTGTATATACAACATTATTTTCATAGACAATCAGTAAATCTAAAAAATCGCTTATATAATGATAAGAAAATTTAATATATATATAATTTATAATTTATGATTTATAAATGATACAATAGTTTTTATTAAAAAATTTATCTACTGTTTAAATTAGAATAATGTAAAATGTTTTTAAAATATAAAATAATTAAACAAATTTATATAAATATGAAATAATTTTGAAATTAATTTTAAGGTGTGATATATTAGCAAAAAAATAGTATACTAACTTATGATTAACTATAAAAAAATTTCAAATATTTTAGCTATTTGTTTTTATCAAAACATTTATATATGTGATATAATTTAATAACTGACAAAAATACTATCATTGAGGTACTGTACAGTAAATACAATTACCATATGACAGTTACAGATTAAATATAAATTTGGTATTAATAACTTATAATAATAAGATTGATAAAATATTTTTACATTTTAAATATATATTGGAAATATATAAATTATCTATTTAGTATAATAGATTTGGCTAAAAATTTAAATAATATATATTGATATAGTTTAAGTACTGTATTTATAGTAATTTTTATTAACTTAACATGCATATATCACATAAAAATTAAATTAGTTTAACATAATTATTCAATATAATATTTAAAAATAATCTCGTTTGTCTTCAAATTAAGTTTTTTTATTTATAAATATTTAATTATATTAAAAAACTTAATTATTTAATATAATATTTAAAGATTTTAATATACCAATTAAATATCTATAAAAAAATAAAAACTTAATATTTAAGATAAACCCTATTAATTGGTGGCAAATATTTTTGATATATTAAATAATAATTAATAGTTTTTGGAATTGAGTTCATAATCAAAAATACAGAAAACCTAATGTACTAAAAACATTGTTATTACTATATGATAGTCTATAATATAGATATAGACTCTATATCTATAAGAAATTTAAATTTATCATGGGTATTTTTCCATATTTATAAATCATATTATAAAATTGTTTGCATATTTTTTCATGCATACATATTTAGGTTTAATCTTTAAAATTAAACTAAGTTTACACATTTATTTTTAAAAGCAAACTTAATTAAAATAAATTGATAAATTTTATTTTATTTTTTTTATTCTAAACTAGAGTATTATGTGTATAGTTTTTAAAATAGTGATAATTAGTGCACTAATTTAGTCATTTTGAAGGTTAGTTTTTGATGATTTTGGTAAATGATATGATTGTCAATAAAATAGTCCAAAAAACATTGAAAATCAACTGATATTACATAAATCGAAATATTTGATAAATACCTGATAAAAGTTCTTTGAGTCAATGATTGATACTTAAAAAGAGTCACCAAATAAATATAATTTTTACCAATTTTGTAGATACACATCAATAAAATTGATACAACAAATAATTGACATAAAAAACTATTAGAAATACTTTCAATTTCAATATTTATTGATTATTTTGAAGATATGAATTGAATAAATCAATTTTTAAGCCGTCAATGACTCATAACATGGATTGTCACCAGTTTATGACAATCATGTTTTAGGTTTATTTAAATGATAGCACTTATCAAATGGAAATCAATTTAATTATTTCTAATCGTGTTTTTTGTTGATAAAAATGGACTTTTATAATAATATTTATAGAATTTTAAAAAAATATTTTTAGCTAATAATAAGTATATAAATTTAAATATAAAATTTAATTATATTTCAATTAATTCCAATCAATATAAAAATTATCAATACTTGTCTATCTCTATAATTCTACATGTATTATATTTTTAGTTTTGTTTAGAAATTTGTTAAATATAATTTTGAAACTCAATAAATACATATGTTATACACATAGTTATTAGTAATAAATAAAATTAATTACTAATCTAAAATCATAAAAATATATTGAATAATTCAATATAATTTTGTTAGTTTATAAAATTAGAAAATATTTATTAAATAGATAATAAAATCAAAGCAAAATATATACAGTATAATACAAAAGTTTTTTTTATTTATATTAATATTTTATATCTATTTTTTTATAAAAACATGTTTATGAAATTATAGTCATCAAGATAAACGATAAACTACTTTTGTACCGGTAATATAGTAGACAGTGTAAATACAATTTACAATATAGTCTATAATATAGACTCTATATTAATGTAATTTGAAATTACTAATTTCTAATAACCAAGGATAAAAATGACAATTATTGTAAAAAATGATAATTTAATTAACGTATTAATGTTATAAACTATCAATACTATTGTCAAAATATATATATAGACTATAGTACCGTAGTATAGAATCTGTAGTTAAATTTTGTGGAATATTTTTGTGGATTTATAATCGGTTTAAAACCGGAGTTCATATCATATATACATTTGAGGGACTGTTGGATAAAATAAAGAGCACATAAACAGTACATTACATTACAAATATTAGATGATATGTTACACTTGTATTGTCAATGCATTTTAATACCAGTTTTTCAACTATCAAATGGTTGTTTCAACCTTGAAATGGTACGATAGGATGAACATGTAGTCTATGCACATGCACTGTATGATCCGTTTTTTTACTATACTGTATGTATTGTATGTGTACTGTCAATGATAACTCGGTTAAGTATATACTCCTCTATAGTACAGACTATTATAGAATCGACAATTGATTTAGCAATTGATTGCAATTAAAATTATAAGTAAGTAATTGTTATAAATTTTCCATAGCTTTGAAAATCATATAAATATACGACAATTGTCTCTATTTATGTCCAAACAAACTATCATTAATTGCTAAGCAATTGATTAAAATTTATTCATCATTTATTGCTTCATATTTTAGGGTAAGAATTATTTGCGAAATATTCACCACTTATTGCATAATAAATGCCATAATTCATGAAATATTTGACATTTAATGTCTAATTGATTGTCATTTCACGCGTTTTTTAAAAATATTAAAATTGAAATTAAAACTAATTTTATATAAATTGTTGTTATAATTGATTGAAAGACATAATTGGGTATATATTTAATAATATATAGATCTGATCTCCCAATCCGTGACAAACAATGGCACACTTTAACTATTTACCGAAGGATGTTGAGGACGAACTGAGAACTAATGCTAATGCCATAGTGTCCTCAGGAAAGGGTATTTTGGCTGCCGATGAAAGTACCGGTAAGTGTGAAGGAAATTAAATTCATAATTTTGTTGTTGAAATTGAATGACATAAACGATGATAATATGAATGACAGGAACAATGGGTAAACGGTTGGAATCAATCGGCGCCACAAATGATGAAGAATTGCGCCGACAATACCGACAAATGTTGTTTACGAGCGACGAAGTGGCCAACAATTACATCAGTGGTGTTATCCTATTCCACGAAACTCTTTACCAAAAGGACGACGCGGGCACTCCTTTCGTCGAGATTCTTAAGAAACGGGGTATTATTCCCGGTATCAAAGTTGACACCGGAGTCGTACCACTCCAGGGAACCAACGACGAGTGTACCACTCAAGGTCTGGATGACCTTCAGAAGCGTTGCGAACAGTATTATAAAGATGGCTGTCGTTTCGCTAAATGGCGGTGTGTTTTGAAGATTAAACAGAATGAACCGTCACCGCTGGCCATCCTCGAGAACGCCAATGTATTGGCCAGATATGCTGTTTGCTGTCAACAGGTATATTGTGATGAATTTAATTATTAATGACTTTTGATAACTAAATGATTAAATTATATATTAGGCAAAACTTGTGCCAATTGTTGAACCGGAAGTTCTTCCCGACGGTGATCACGACCTCGAGAGGTGTCAAAAAGTGTCGGAAAAGGTTTTGGCGGCCGTTTACAAAGCGTTGAGCGATCATAACGTGTTTCTTGAGGGTACTCTTCTTAAGCCTAATATGGTGACCGCTGGACAGTCATGCACTAAGAAATATACACCACAAGACATCGCAAAAGCCACCGTTACGGCTCTTCAGCGCACAGTTCCCGCAGCTGTTCCCGGTATTTATTAATTGATTTGTCAAATCAAATGATACCAATGTATTTCATTTATCTAATATTACAGGAATTGTATTCCTGTCCGGTGGACAATCCGAAGAGGAGGCGTCAGTCAATTTGAATGCAATCAATCAATTTGAGGGTAAGAAGCCATGGGCTCTTACCTTTAGCTACGGACGCGCACTACAGGCCAGTGCTCTGAAAGCATGGGGCGGTAAGAAAGAAAATTTAAAGGCTGGAGAACAGGAGTTCCTTAAGAGAGCTAAAGTAAGTATTCAATATTATTGACCAAATTAAACAATTGGTTGTATTGTTTGCACAAATTATGCGATAATTAACCACAAAATTGATTATCAGGCGAATGGATTGGCTGTTAAGGGAAAGTATGTTGCTGGATCCATTTCCAGCCTCCAGGCGCAAGGCTCTAATTTTGTGGCCCAACATAAATATTAGATATATATTCCATATATCCCATCCATTTTTAACTACATTTTTTAGGTACAATTAGTGTTTTCAATACTACTTGTGTCCAAAAATCAATTGGATTTTATCATCTTTTGATATTATAGTTAAATTAACACATTGTCTTGCGTTATGATTAATTCAAAAAAATACTATTTTTATGTTATGTTTCTAATTGCGTCAAATCTTTATAAATGTTATGTATTTTTAAAAAATATATTAATGTATTTCATATGTATTATAGGCAAACAGTGAGGCATCGTTGGGTAAATACGGTGGCGGTATAGTTGGTGCGGCCGGTGGTAGTGATCTGTTTGTGGCCAATCACGCCTATTAGTCGTCTCTTATTATTATTATATCTATTGGTTTTTATTCTCAAAATTTAGATCTAATTTTAAAACAATATATCTATGTCTATATATATATATATATATATATCAAATATCAATATTTGAATCTAGCATTTATTTTAGTGGTGATGTTTTATGATTAATCAAAAAATAGTGTTATAAATATTTTAAAATTTATTTACTCATTAGAAATATTTTAATGTTATTTAAATGGATGTTAAAATATAACGAATATATATATAATATATGCAATAAATGACAATATTATAAATGATTATTATTTCAATTAAATTAATATTTAATTATTGACTGCATTGACATCAATAAAATTATTGTCAATAATTATATTCATAATGATAAGACAAATATTAATGTTAACAAATAATTAAATTAATTGTAATTAATGAAAATTAAACATTGATTACTAATATTTATATATACAGTACAATGGTTTCTTTAAATTTACTGTTATTTTGGCACAAATTTGTTCAAAATATATTGATTCTTAGTTTATAACTGCTAACAAACAAAGTGTTTAGCTATATATAAATTGACCACATTTTCTGGATAAACATCTAAATGTCGATACTTACGGTAATTTTTAAATTAATAAAAATAATGTATTTAAATCAATGAGGGCACAAATTTCCACGGAATTTATAATAATTATATTTAAGTATTATTATACAGTATTTTATATCACATTGAATAATGTAATTTGTAGTAAACTTATTATCTAAACTACTAAATATACTGTAGACTATATCTACAATGTACTGTATATATACTGTATACTTGTACTTATAAACTTGTGAAAATTATTTTTAAAAAGTTTATTTTATAGCACTAATAATAATCGTTGATAAATTTAGTTTAAGATTATTTTTTTTTTTAAATTACTACATAATATTTTGCCTAAATTTTTTTTTATATTTTAAGATAATTTTTTATATATATAAAAATTTATATAAAAATCTAATATTTTGATTTGAAGCTGAATGGCAAGTAATTTATTGATAACTAAACTTATTATTTGTCTCATTGAATGAAATAAAAAGAAAACTACGCGATTCGTAACATTGTACTAAAAAATTTTATTATTGTAAAAATTATATTATATATTAGATTTCTACTCTTTAGACATTTCAGTAAATATTTTTCTTTTATTTGATGTTTGAAATGATTATATTATGTTTTTTAAAAAAAATGTCTCACAGAAAATTGGTCACAATATACAGCATACAAATTGCTAGAAAGCAGTGTTTCATTATACTGGTATATAATATACGGTAAATATACACATTTATATCAATATATAAATTACATACATATTATATATTTCTTGTATTTCATTGAAAATAACAATTTCCTAATTGCTTTAGCGCTTAGTCTAAAAGGTATAAAATAAGTATCGATCTTATTATACAAATGTATACATTTGAATGATTAATAAATAACTGAATGCATTTTGAATATATGTCATAAATGTATGTTTTTTTGAAAAATAAATATATGAATAAATAATGATATTTGCAGTTGAAGTAATCATAATATTACAACATAATATATATATATAGTGTATATAAATTTTATATAATAATATCATTGTTTGGCATCTTTATAGTCCATATCTGAGTAAAGATAAGTTTGTTTTGTTGAGAGGTTTGCATATTCCTCTTGACTTATATGATCATAAAAATTGTTGACTTTTTCGCCGTCAAACATCATACTGTAATCTAAATTCAAGTAATAAAGTAATAATTATTTAGTTATTAAATATTTAAACAAATTATAGCAATAATAATCAACACATATCCTATTAAAAAAATAATTAATAATATCAGACAATTTTGTTGTATAACATTAATAATCATAGAAACCGTTTAGTTAATACTTAATAAAGTATATTAATAAATTACAGATTATATAAATTACTTATTAATAATAACTATAAAATATTGGTATATTATAGGACCAACATACAGTAGTCTATAATAAGCATTATTATACAGTACTTTATTATATCTATACAAAAACATATATGTAATGATTAATATTAAAAATAATAGCAATAATAATTGCGATGTGAAAATAATAAGTTCTAAAAAGATTTGTAAGAAAATTTCTAAAAAAATGTCTCATAAATCTCTTCAATAGTATTTTAATTTTCATTACTAATTGAAAAATATAGACTTTGATGATATTATTGAATTGAAATCCAAATTTGGTTAATTAATGTAATGTATTTCTAGAAAACACTAAAAATATCATACATATAAACATACACTATAAATTATAACTTTATTTAGTGCATAATTATAAAGTGTTTTCTAGAAATACATTACATTTAATCCAAATAATTATTTATTAAATTTAAAATAAACTACATATTGATTGTTGTGTTGTTAAAAAATGGTTGAAAAACTAATTGATTTGTCATTTTTAATATAATAAAATGACATGTATTGAATGAAAATGTATTTATCTATGGTTACATAATTGATTTATTAAATTTATTTTTTAAAATCAAAAAATAATCATGGAGCAACATTATATGTTGCATATGAACAAAAATTTATTTTGGAAATATTATAGAAATTTCCAAATTTTGATAACTCTCTTATTTTTGTCATCTATAAATAATATGCTATAAAAGATAAGTCATGATGTATTATATAGTAAAACGATTCTTCCATAGGCTATGAAAAAACAGTTAATATATTTTATAACTATCTAATTAAGTTACTATTGCTATTAAATTAACTATTAAAAACATTAACGAATGCTATTAATATAAAACAAATAATATTATTGAGTATATATTGAATTTAAGTGTTAGATAAATAAAATAAAACAAATTATAAATAAATAAATTTATTACTATATTACTGATTCATATATATATATATATAAATCTACTAAAAATTAAATTATTAAACTGCATTAGTCTAAAATATTTAGTAATATTATTTATAAAAATTGTTTTATTTGTTGTATAGATTTTTACAACTTAACTTATTTGACATATAAAATACTATTGATAAATCAAAATGTTCAATTGTAACATTAAAATTATTAATATAAATTAATAATGTAGTTAATATTTAAAAAGTATTTATTAAATTTTGACTTTTATTACTGATATGACTTATATTAATATAAACATATCTATAATAATAATAATATTTTCTCTGTCAAGACTTACACAAAACAAAAATTATTTCGAAAATGTCATTTGGAAGTCATATAAATGTAATTTTATGTGAATATAAATATCACAAATATTGTAAATTAAATATATATATATATATATATATATACAGTATATATACGTTTCAAGTGATGATAATAAATAATATAATTAATACTTGTTTCTTATAAATACAAATATTTCATTTAAAAAACAAGAATTTTGATTATGAATTATGATATCGAGAATAATAATATAAATGATGTCATAGTATGAGATGTATATATTAAAAAAATTCATAATTTATATATATTTATTTTATTTGTAGTTATTTGATGTAAATTCTTTATATGTATTAATATAAAGATAAAAATATAATAAAATGTTTATATGATATGAATAAATATGCTAATTTAATGATATAAAATTCAATATAAATTTATAACTAATAATGTATTTCATATTGAATATAAAGAATATATTATACGACAATCCTTACCGACAATATGTGGCGAACGGTTCCTATTACTCATAGGACTGGGAGATCGGGGTTTACGTCTTAGCACAGGTGATGTCGAGTGTAGACTAGATGTCTGCGAAACGTTATCGACATTATCGCCATTGGTATCATTAATTGGAGAATTAATCGATGGTATACTTGGTGTATGTGAACTACGGGCTGACCCAAGTGGCATAACATTTGAAAACCAAGCACCTGACTTTTTCCATAACTGTTTTCAATTGTACAGTAAATTATATAATATATAATTAAAAATTTTTATCTAAATATATACTTCTCGTGTCTCTGAGCACAGTTTGCACAGCCAAAGTGGTTCATTGTCTGCCGTCAATGTGTCGACACCACACTTATTACAGACCGACTGAAATTAAAAATATAATTTATTTGCACTAATTTAGACAAATATAATCTTTTAGATAATCCTATATTTAAAACTTATTTTTGGTTTAATGGCTAAAATATCGTAATGTTTTATTTAACAAGTTTTATTTGAAACCTATTTTTCCTAAAAAGGTTTTGAACATTAAAAAACAAATAATATTTGGTATTAACTTTAATTAAACAATTTATTCAACAACTTATATGTTTAAAACACAAAGGATTAGCTAATAAATATATAAATACAATAAAATACTATAATCTCTAAATAAATACTACACAAAAATATCTAACATTATATTCTATAAAAACTATCTTAAATTTTAAAAATATTGTTTAACTTTTGTTGAATATAGTTAATGAAATATTTAAAATATAATTTAGTTATTTGATATCATAAATAAATAATAGTCAAGTAATAGATATTAAAACAGGGCCTACTTTGAGACAATCTTTACATTGACGTCCCTGAGCACCAAAAAGACCAAATTGATCGCTACATAAAACACAGGTATGTTTGCCATCTCCTCTGGCATTTCTTTTCATATTATTTAATCGATCCAACATTCGGCTGTAAATTCATATATAAATTATACATTTTATTTGATAATTTAATTAGCATATCTATATTTCATATTAAATTATAAATTATAGCTATATTATCTGATTGTACCATTTCAACATTATAACAGATAACTATAAATTAAGTAAAACAATCACATCAACAAAAAAGTTATTATTAAATTAAATTACTTTAATGCATTTTCATTGTGCTATTTTTTGTTGAATGTAATTAACTAATATATATTAGTGAAAGTAATAATTTTTTAGGTTTAACATTAATTAGTAATTCATTACAACTCTATAGTCATAAAACTAAATGCTTTTATTGTTATAATAGTAAAGAAATGTGTGTGAAGTGAGAATATTCTCCAGAGATTTGGTGAATAAATTTGTTTTTATTTCAATTTTTATATTACATCCCTTTATTACATACTATTTATTTTAATTTTTGTCAAATCTACTATAAATTTAGTTAATACTACTATTCTTGTTTGAGAATATCAGAATTTACCATAATTGCTTTATAACCCAATTTTAATTAAAAATATATAATTTGTAATAAAGTTTTATGCGAATATACTATATATATATAGTATATATATGTTGGCAGCACTTTAACAAACACTATCATTAATGATTATGATATAGTTTGAGTTTATGAAACATTGATTGAATACTAAAATTAAGCTAATATTTTAGTATTGTAATAAAGCTAGTATTGTAATAGAATTACATTATATAACTCATAAACATTATATTGTATTATATATTTGTATCAAATTTCAAAATAATATCTAATTAACAAATAATTTTATTGTAAATAATTAGTATTTGTTAGAATAATTTACAGAATTGCATATATGATATATGTTAACGAAAAATAACTTGTATGACACAGTATATAATAAAATTAAATATTGACAAAAAACTTTAGTTTTAAAAGTATAACAATTTTAATTAATAAAACAAAAGCAAACTCACGAAATCCTGTCTTTTTCCTGTCTTTCCATTTGTTTAGCCTTTTCAATGACTCTAATAATGACTTTTTGTTCGGAATCATTAATTGTATCATTTTTTGGGCTAATATTTTGAATTTGATTTCCTTTTACTGACCATCCCGTCTCTAATCTGTTGATAAAATATATATATATATATATATATTTATTATTTTAATAAATGTTAATACAATATATATAAATATGTATATAATTGTTGCTTTAATACCACTTTTAATGGCAAACAGCACTCAAAATCAATTTAATTTATGTTGAAGTGTGTGTATGTGTTTGTGATTGCATAGCAATTATCACTACAAATATTATACTCTATACTATGTAAATGTAATATAATAATAATATTATTATATTCAATATATATATATATAATAATAATAATAATAATAACCTGGCTCTCAGTGTTAATTCACGATCATTGGGACAAATCCATGAATTTTTTGAGTCCATATTCATTTAGGTATAAACTTTTAAAAAATAATTTATATACTTTAAATTAAATTTGATTAAAATTTTTGACACATTTTTTCAATTAACCAAAAATAGTAAACCAATAATTTTAAATTGAATTTTTGCGCCCGAAATGTGTTTTCACAGCAATAGTTAACCATTAAAATTAAATAATAACAGTCTATATGACACACATCGAAAAATATGGCTTAAAATATAAACAAATTTTGTGATTAATTGATTGTAATAAATGTATTGAAAAAGATAGCGTATATTATGAGCTAAAAGTAATATATATTTAAAGCTCGGTTTTGAAACAACTGACAAAAGTGTTTGTAGTTAATAAATAAGCGGATGAATGACTGTATATAACTGTATTCACACACATATCTATGTATGACTGACTGACTGTCTAACAGTGTGTTTATATGACTGTGTTTTTCAATGAATGACTGAGTGCTCACTTCACTCACCAATTGGTTACTCGTATAGCACTTGCGTTACACATACACACACTCCCTGTGCTTAACATCCAGATTCTCGATCTAATGTACTCTTATCTCTCATATGTATTTTGCATCAAAATAGCGGTATCTTTAAACATGTATTTATCATTATCTAACTGTATCTATGTTTTATAGTTAAATTTTTTATCTATAGATTATTAAAAAAAACAATGTATTTTTGTTAATTAATTACAATTGTTAATATTATTAATAAAATTATGCACATATTTAATTTTTATTTTCATTAAATTTATTAATATTAATAAAGTAATAATTTGTACAATAGTGTCTTAATTATTGGTGCCTTAATTTATAGTTTTTTATATAATTATGAATAATATATCAAAAATAAAAGCCAGATGTTGTTGTATAACAATTGATGACCAAATTAATCAATTTGAAGCTCAAAATAATCACTGCAGAGATTGTCTTAAAGTAAATTTTATTTATCATAAATAAATTATTTATAGAAAAATCTAAAAGTTTTTATTATCTATAAAATAAATTTTAATTATATTATTATACAATATATAAATTACTAAAAAATTAGATATTTTTAAAGTTAGTTTGTGCCAAATGTGGGATCAAATTAAACGCAGACAATGACCATCAATGGATGTGCAAAATATGCTTTGAAACTAGAGATGTAAGTACTGATACTGTATTTAAAAATTATACATAATTTTTATTGTTTTATATGAATATTAATTATATTATATTTATATAAAAATATAAAGCTATGGAAAAAGTCGGGATTTTGGCTCTCAAATGCTTATCAAATGAATGCTACGATTCCTGCAGTTTCATCCCACGACTCGTTAAGAGACTTATCATCGACTGATAAAGAGTATACATCAGGTAATTACAAAATGTTATGCAAATTAAGTTTTTATATAAATCTAGTGATTAAAATGGCATAAATTAATATATCTATTAAAATCCTGTTTCAATATATTGAATATATATATTAATACAATCACTGTGTCTATGTAACTACAAATGTACTGTATATTCAAACTATTTTTTCTATTAAATAGTTTAAGCAAATAGTTTGTAAATATAAATGTTATGTAATGGATGTGTTTATATAATATTTTTAACGATACATTGGCATCAGATTAGTGGCAAAAATCTTCAAAATATTTTTAAGACAGGAATGTAATGAATGGCAAATTAGACACTATATTTAAATATACTGTATATTAGTTATAGGTTTAAAATGTATATATTAAATGCAAAATAGTTTTGTGAGACACGAATTTGTTTTTGGATGAATCATTCATATGAACCTATATGGGAGGTCCCGGTGCCGCACACGCTATACAAACTGAGAGATTCTTGGACTCATCAGCACTGCTTACGAGGGTCTGTGGTGTCTGAGTAATACCAAAACCTATGTGTATGTAGCTATCGATACATTAGTGTCTTAGTTTTGCAAAACATATACAGTATATATAATATATAAGATTGCTTTTCCTGTTGTGCCCGTTCAACAAAATGTTGTCACATTTTGAGGTTACAGCTGGACTGCTCTGACTAAAGTAACACCAAAAACATATATCTTATAAGTCACACACTATTGACAATTATATATAGTGGTGTTGGGATTGTATTACTTTTGTGGGTTGACTATACCATCGATGGCATCGTTAGTCATAAGGGAAAAGGGAATAGAAGAGACATGATATGACAGTAACATTAGAGGCCAGTCCTAAAACATTAAGTCGTTATCTGTCTATTTTGTGACAAAATCTAATTTTATAAATATCTTATTCTATATCTAACCACAAAACAATTTTTCAGATCTGTTATGTCGAGAAAATTAAATATTAATTGTAATTCAAATAAATTTGTTTTTTTGTATTGTTTGTTACAAATATCTATCATTTATTTAATCAGTGCATCACTTGAGAAATGATACAACAATTGGTATCAATCCTTCGTCTTTAACATTATGGCAAAAGTTGTCGGACGCAGCCATGAGATTAGGAGATGAAAGTCAATACATTTGTAATAATAATAATACCCAATCCTCATCACAATCAGTATCATCAACACTTAGACCACTAATTTCTGTGATAAGAAACGATAGTCAAAGTCCTAAACATGACGAAACTGAACGTCAAATTCATCCAAAATTGTGGTCAACGACAGCAACACTTGAAATGAAATGTCTTTGGGATGAGTTCAACGAATTGGGAACCGAAATGATTGTTACAAAAGCGGGACGGTATGTATGTATATATGTATATATGTATGTATATATGTATGTATATATGTATGTATATATGTATGTATATATGTATGTATATATGTATGTACTGTATATATGTATGTATATATGTATGTACTGTATATATGTATGTATATATGTATGTACTGTATATATGTATGTATATATGTATGTACTGTATATATGTATGTATATATGTATGTACTGTATATATGTATGTATGTATATATGTATGTACTGTATATATGTATGTACTGTATGTATGTATATGTGTGTATGTGTGACATACAGTACTTAGAATTAACTTTTTTTAAAATCATTATTTTTGTCAAATAAATTTAAGAGAAAGTTTTATCTAGAATTTACGATTATCTATATAAATATTTTGCATTTTTATATGTTTTTCCATAATTTACTACTATTGGTGTGTAAATCTTAAGTCTCCAAACCATGTGTGCTATGAATCTAATGGTTCACTTAATGGCAACTCATTTGTCACTGACCCCTATAAACCCCATTCCCCTCAAACCGGGCCTATGAGGTGACAAGTGTGTCGTTAAATACTATATATTCTCTCTTTAAAATTGAAACTTAAAATACACTGTCATTAGCTATTGGAAACATCACTATTGAAAGTAATTTGCTTTTTTCACAACTTTGGTATTGACTTTATTTTGATAACTCATTTATTTTGGTCACTAGTGATTACCACACCTCAGTTCCCATAATATGACAGATACTGTATTATTATTATTATTATTATATCCATGTGTTTCCTCTAAACAAGATTCAAATATAATTATAATAACATTATAGTATACATAGTTGATGTGCACTCAATGCAAACAAATATTAATAATAATATAGATAAAATATAAGCTTTAAAATTTAATACAATTTTATTTTACTTTTTACTACATTGTCTATTATTACACAGTTAATTTATTTTTTCATTATTTAATAAAAAATTAATGAAAATAAATAGTAAATTACATGCTATACTAATCTCAAGTTTCAAAATGATATATGATATTAATTTAAATTATATCAAATGTGAAAATTGGTTTAGTTTTTTGTTGATATTTGCTAGAAATCAAATGTAAAAAAACTTATATTAGTTTATGTCTACCAAACTTTTTCGCCACATTTGGCCTTCGCTTCAAACAAATATTTATTTAGTTTTTAATTAAAATTACACGTTTGAGGCTTAGAGAGAGAGAGAGAGAGAGAGAGAGAGAGAGAGAGAGAGAGAGAGAGAGAGAGAGAGAGAGAGAGAGAGAGAGAGAGAGAGAAATGGACAGCATATGTATGTACAGTAATAAATGATTATTGATTTAAACATAAAATTACATAAATGAGTACTTATTTCAAAGCGTTAAAGATTTATAATCACATAATGAATGAAGAGATGAATTACTAAATAATTTCAAAAAACAAACTCTTAAGAAGTGAGACAGAGATTCGTTGCAATGATTTCTTCGCTGAAAATATGTTATCTGTTTTACATCAATGTCTTTGTGAGGAAATAATATAAAGTAAATGATTTCATTAATGTATACAATTTGATTGATTGCAAGAGTGGGAGTTCATTGTATATAAAATTATTTTCAAAATAGATGGTCTGATTTTTGGGAAATAACTTATATTGAATGGAAATGTATGAAAATATTTTATTTGAAAATTGTAACTATCTTTTATACTATTATATAATTGAACCAGTATGTTAGCCCAGGGATAATACTATATGAGTTATTTCAATTTTGTTATTTTACAAATTATATTAATATTATAAATAATACGATTTTTATAATATTATTTAGATTTTGCATAAAATAACTGATTATTAAAATTTTGTTATTTTATTTTTTGTATCTATTTATTTTTATTATATAATCAACTTAAAGTTTCAAATAAAACAATTCATTAAAATTCTAATTTTATAACTAATTTAGATTTTAAAATATTTACAATAATATTTTTTCTCATTAAATTCATTAAAGTCATTAAAATCACCTAAATATTAAGTATTATTTAATGAATAATTAGAACTATAAAAATATTTTAATCGATAAGTAATCAATAAAAAGTAATTAACGATTTTTATTTGAAATATATTAATATTTAGTTTAATTTATTTTTTAAAAAAACAGTTTTTCCTATTTAGAAATGATTTTATTGAATATATTTAAAGTATTTGCGTTTAAACCATAATTAAACAAAAAAGATTAATCGGATAAACAATTGTTAATCTTATTCTATGTCCATATATCCCAATAGATTCAATCAACTGTACATTTAGTTTAAGTTATTAGATACCAGACCTCAGCCCATAATACAAATAATAAATAATTTATTTTTTTTCTTTACTCTACTACTTATACAACACTTACTAAATCAAACAATTGTTGTATATTGTATTGTTATATTGTTGTTAAAATCATTTTGATATTTTCAAGTTTTATTTGTACGATTATATAATTTTTTAAATAAATAAACTGCTAATCAAATAAAGCATTTATTGTATGGTATACTACAATATTATAATACTGTATAATACAATATTTTAAAATATACTTTTAAAAATTTTAATATAATTTTGATTCCGTTAACTTAAATTAATTTTTATTTAATTTTTATATTCAATATAATATTTAAACAAGATTATCTATTTTTTTATCAATATATAAATATATTTAATAAATGACTTTTACTAAGAGGTTTAAAATATAAAAATAGTTTAAAATATTAATATCAATATGTGTGTGTGTGCACGCGTATGTATGTGTGTGTATGTGTGTGTGTGTGCGTATGTGTGTGTATGTGTGTGTATGCGTATGTATGTGTGTGTGTGTGTGTGTGTGTGTGTGTGTGTGTACTGAAATAAACAATCAGTTTATTGATTGATAGTTGAAAATAATAACAAAACTGATTTATAAAATCAGTGCAGAAAATGTTATTTAAGCAAACATTTGTTGCTTTAAAATAGTGATACAAACATTGCATTATATTTGACAAAATTTTATAAATAATTAAATGATTAATTAATATTGAGCTCAAATTGATTAATGGTTATATATTTAATATTTTCAAATATACAATACTTTTTTAGAAATTTTATAAATATATTAATCATAAATAATAATTTAATATTTTTCAAGTATGAGTTTTAAATGAATTATAGGTTAAACAAGAAACAATATATAGAAACTATTAATATATATATTTAATAGACTTAAAATTTTAATATTTTAAATTATGGATAAATTTATACTGAATTAAGTGACATTATTAAAACGTTGTATGATTATTATATATAATTTATTTATTTTTATAATTTATTATTAATATAACTTGATTTTAAAAAATGCATAAATTAATAATAAACTAAATAAAAAGTCGGAAACTTAAAACACACGTTTTCTGACTGGGAATTCAAATCAACAAATTTAGTAGCAGTTTATATAAATTTTATGTAAACCATATAATATTGTATATAAAATATTTTAAAGAATTCAACATCAAATTTATTAATGTCTTAACATTAATTTATTATAATTTATATTAATTAAATTGTTAAAATGTTAAATTCATTTAAATTAGTATTGTAATAATAATAATACTCTATAGTCTATTATTATCATTAATATTTAATTGTAGTGATGACCAGATTGAGTACTACTGGAGTTACTTATTTAATTATTAACATTTATAACAAAATGTTTACATTTATTGTATAACTTATACAGTATAAGAAACAAAATATTATTGCATAAAATGGTAACTTTGAAGTCCATAAAAACAACCGTTTCTCGACTGGATTACCAAAATTTTTATGAACTATTTTATTAACTTTATAATCTACTCTAATGTTTGAGTCCAATGGTAGATATATATAGTATTTTTATAAATTATTTATAATTTTCAAACATATGAAATATTCTGAATTTACTATTTATGATAAGTTACTATAAGTTAATATTATTATTAATTAGTACTACAAATTACTGTATTATTTATTTCTAAATACTTTTAATTTCAAAATAAAATTTTATATTTAATTTAATAAATAACTTTTACAATTAGGAGAGCATTTCCAACATTTCAAATAAAACTCCGGGGAATGGATCCGATATCAGACTACATATTAATGATGGACTTTATGCCAGTCGATGACAAACGATATCGATATGCATTTCATAGGTTTCTAATGATTATGATTTGTTTTGCTTAACTTAATATTTAAATTTAATATAATCAATATATATATATTAAAACAACACAAATAATTAGTTCGAGTTGGGTCGTGGCTGGAAAGGGAGATCCGAGTACTCCGCCCAGAATCCATGTGCATCCGGACTCACCCGCTAAGGGCGCTCATTGGATGAAACAAATTATATCATTTGATAAAGTTAAATTGACAAACAATCAATTAGATGATAATGGACATGTATGTATTTATGCTTATCATTTAAATGTGAATTTCATATAAATAAAAAAAACTAAAAATCTATTATCAAAATATCAGATAATCTTAAACTCAATGCATAGATATCAGCCGAGATTTCATGTGTTATATGTGGTACCAAAAGATGAGGACATGAATCAAACGGAAAATTTCAAGACATTTACGTTTTCTGAAACCAAGTTTACAGCGGTTACCGCATATCAGAACCATAGGGTAAGTCATAACTTATAACTTTTTTTTATAGTTTTATCAAATTATATTAATTGTTCATTTGTTTTGTAGAAAATTATTTAAAAATTAAATCATTTATATTTATCATTTAGAAACTTTTAGTGTACATGACTTATGTGTTATGATATACAGTGTATACAATAATGTAGAAAATCTTATAATATATTATAGAAAATATCTGAGTTTCTAATATTTTGAAATATAATGATATTTGAGACGACAAACATGTATTGCAGTTCATTAATAGTTGTCTGGAATTATATATAATAAGACAATTGACTAACTCTTTGCTTACTTAATAACAAACAGATAACTCAACTGAAAATAGCGTCCAACCCTTTCGCTAAAGGTTTCAGGGATTGTGATTTGGATGACTGGTAGGCATTTCAATGAGCTTTTGTTTCATTACTGAGTGTTATATGACATCCGTTACTATTCATAGGAATGGGATGCCGGCACAGACACCGACACATGTAACTAATACACATATATTTGACTCGTGGTCAGCAACAGCAGCGGCACAAACATGTAATCAACAGCAATACCGAACCAATGGATCGGCTTTTTCTCATATTATGCAAAAATGATTACTAATATACAGTATATTTATATTAAATTTATTTATTTAAACACTTTATAATAAATAACAATTTTTAGATATTTTAATTTACCGTAAGCTATGATAGAGATATTGTTTGATAAAATTTTTCTAAAGACCATTTGTATACCATTTTTGTAATTTATAGTATATTTGTTTTTTCATTTTTAATACAAACTTACGATATAATATTAAGTGCCTTAAAGTGAATAATTATTTAAAAATTAAATAACTAAAAAATAATTTAATATGCTACATTAACTTATAGATTATATGTAAATTAGATTTTAAAATATCCGAAAATAAATAATTGATATTTTATGACATTTTATAACATTGTATTTCTAGAACACCAAAAATATAATAAAAACACTATAATTTATAAAACTGTATTTTAATTGTTTCACGTTTTTATTTCCTAAACAACTATTTTATGCATTTCATTAAATATATTACAAAAAGATGTGATAATAAATGTAAAGTAATTGAGTGAAAGAAAGAGAGAAACGAAATGATTATACAATATATTAATACTATACATACCATTAATTATCTAATGGCTGCGATAAAATGATATATCATTTAATATTATAGTGTAGTCAAGACTTTTGAATAAACAAAATGTGTATCTTATTTGAGATTTAATGAGACAAACACTATGAATATAAACTGAATATGAATTAACGGTTAGATAGAGAAATGAAAACACGTAAACATGTTATTCACAATTTTGTAGACAAAACATAGAATTAGCTATAAAAAGAAAAGTTTAGATTATATTAAATTATTCATTTAATTTCATAATAAAACCATTTATTTATATATATATATATATATATATATATATATATATATATAGAGAGAGAGAGAGAGAGAGAGAGGAGGGAGAGCACCGTTAGGCTATCTACTGTATGGGTTATAAAGTTTGCAATGTTTATGAATAAAATAATAAGAAACAATGATTGCTGTGGTGACTAAATTATTGAAAAATCTACCATGATAATATATTATTATGATAATATTGAAACATTTATTTTTAGTTAATGAAATATGAAATGCAATAAATGTAAATGTACTTGGTCATTTTTTGAACAGTTGCCAAAAAACAAAATTTAAAAAACTACTACATTTGATAAAAATATTCAGTGATTACAATACTATTGATTTTTTGACACAATAGTCGTTACTTTTAATTTAGTAAACAATGTGTATATTATTTGTATTAAATGAAACAAATCCTAAACCCGATGAATATAAGCTGATTGTAGTCTCGATTCGCGATGAATACTACTCGAGACCCGCACTACCGCTCAGTCATATCGACGACATAATCGGCGGTAAATAATATAATTAATATATATATGATATTTGAATCATATTTTTATTACATTTTATGTGAAATAGTGGTATAATTTTATATTCAATTAGTATTAGTGTTATTAACATAATTAATATGCTGTATATAATTTATAATACTGTATAAATTTTATACTTCATAATAATTATAATATATATATATAACAGAATATGCATTCATTTGTTAATTCATTCATATATTATAATATTATAATTATTTATTGATATATTAATAAAATATTTGATCAATGGTTAGGCAGAGACTTAGAGAAGGGTAGAGAAGGCGGGACATGGCTTGCGATGAATACTAATGGAAGAATCGCTGCTCTTCTCAATATTCTTGAACCACATTCAGACATCAGTCCTGATAAGAAAAGTCGAGGTTTATAATAAAATTTCATTAATAAAATAAAGTGATTAATAAACTTGTTTTTAATCCGTTAGGATTTCTTGTCATTGATTATCTTCAAAGTAATTATAATCCACGACAACATTTGGATCAAATCAGTGAAAAAGCTTTCGATTATAACGGGTTTCGTATGATTGCTATTCATGTCAAGTCAGACTCCATCGATATGTCTGTATTATCTAAGTTTGACAGAAAGCCAATACAATTGAAATCAGGTTTATATTATACTATAATATTATAGTTGTCGTTTGATCTACAACTTAATCAATGAATTAGGTGTTTATGCTTTTGGTAACAATAGGATTGAAGGAAAACTTTGGCCGAAAGTTGAAAACGGAAGACAAAAGTTTGAACAGATTGTCAATAAATACAAAAAGATAACCGAAAAGAAAGAATTAGTCGAATCTTTATTTGATTTTTTATCGGACACTACTCGGTATCGATTTGATTGTCGTTTATTTCTTAATATTATCTAATTATACATTAATTATATATATATATATTGTATATTAATTTTAAGATATGAATTGGACGAACAAATGTCAAGTCAAGGAAATGATAAACCAATTGAGACATTGAAGTCCATGAATGCCCTCAATGTTATGATTTCAGGTTATGGAAGCCGTACTCGATCTGTGATTTTGGTGGACAATCAGCTTAATGTCGAGTTTATCGAGAAAACAATGAAAGAACCGATTGATATAACAAATGGTTGCGAATGGATAACTAATTCAATTAATTTTAAAATTAAATCATGAATTTTAATGGATTTTAAAAAATTTTTATTATTAAAATTCTAATTTTTTTATTGATGATAAAATTATTTATAAATAAAACTAGATAATGATTAATTATGTAGACTATAATTAAAATTTGATTATATATTTCTATAAAATAATAAACCGTTTTGTGTTTTGTGTCGATGGATATCAAAGGTCGACACACTTTAAATTTGGTGTTTGTGTTGTTGTTGTCGATGTCGTTGTTGTTGTTGTTTGGATCTCACATTTGATTTGATTTAAAGCAGAGTTTTCATTCTATTTTAATATAAGTTATATAATATATAATTCAAATCAAACCGAAAGTTAAGTAATTATTTTATAATAACAAATAAATAAAACAAACTTACGTTCGTTTGTCTTAATTTAATCATTTCTTCCTTTAATTTGTTAAGAATGGCATAATTTGGTCGATTAGCGCACGCAGTGTTCTGCAGTTCAGTTATCTTTTGTTCCTCTTCCTAATCAATACAATCAATACAATTATTAAATAAAAAAAAAATAACTGATATATAATAAAAGTGATACCTTTTTCTCTTTAGGTGTCTTACAAGATCCGCGGCCATAAAGTTTTAGTAGTGAACCCCAAGAGGTTATATGCGGATGAAGAAGTTGAAGGATAGCCTGAGCGGCCCGTTGTTTGCCTTCACGTTTGTTTCTGCACGTGACTACAGCCCTATGTTTTCCCACTTTCATAATAAACTCGTTTTTCTGATGTTTAACCAAACGGACATCCGTTTCAATATCTGTGTCACCCATTCCCCAATTTCTAACAATTGACAATAAATTTATAAAATACCACAATTATTAAGCTAATAATAATATCTATAACGGCATATACAATGTAAATGTTTGTAATTATCTGTGAATCACTGCATCGATCATTCAAACTTACCTTCGAAGACATTCAACAAGTATTTGATACGGAGAATGTTGGCCAGCTTTGGCACAGAGATCACTGACACGAGGATCTTCAATAGCAATGTCGTTGAAAAACTAATGATAATATTAATGTTAATTAATATTACAAAATTCATATAGTATTCGTTATAGACTTACACTAAAATCCTGTAAAGTGGGATCTGGTTTATGATTACCACTATCTGTTATATCCTTAAGATCAGGTATTAAAATCTCAAGACTAGTTCGTGCTTCGGCAAAGAATGAGATGGTATTAATAATTGGAAATAATAAAAGACATAATAATAAATACCGGCTTCAGATTTTGCTTGTTTTTTGCTGCTTCCGTATCCCTTTCCATACTCCATACCATTGATAATAACAGTGGCGCTATAGGGTTGACTTGCGTTCTCTGTCGAAGAATATATTTGCATAAATAAATACAATCCTCAAAAATGTTGACAAATACCTAATTCTTGGAATGTATACTTTGGTTGCACTCGTTCTGCGTGCTGAACAAACTCGTGAAGAATACAGACAAATGACTTTCCCGCCGGATTCATCACAAACTCTGATGAAAATACATATCAATTGTATAAATTTACACAAAACTAACTCAAAAAACAACCAACCTTTGCGATAATTTCTTCCGCCCGAAGATTCGCCATTTACTGATGTTTTCGGCAGCGGACAAGTGATAAGTTTAGTTCCGTCGGGAAGTGATGGTCGCTGTTGAAGCTTTCGTAGTTGAGTGTGTTTCCGACGATCAGCCCATGTTCTGGTGATACCAATTGACGGTTAATATATATTTTAATATTATTTGTTGACATTTAAAGACTTACTTAAACTTGCGAATAGTTATCGTTTGAAATTCAAAGAGTTTTTGACAATAATTTCTGATTGACATATAGTCTAATGACTTCTCCTTTTTATTTTCGCTGACTGTCTCTACTTTAGCTAATAATGTGTTATTAGCTGTTATTAATTATAAGATTTAAAAAATATTGATTAAAAAATGATTCAATTATTAGAATTAATTCAATTTTTAAAATACATTCACTCGAGTCGTCAATCTTCAACTTCTTTTGTTTTTCTACCTCTTCTTCATCTTCTCTGTCTTTTTCAATTTCTCGTTTATATTGAAGACATGGTACGGCAGAAATCGGAATCTCATGTTTCTATATTATTTCAAATTAAAAACTGTAATAACTGATCCAATTAGGGGCACGTAATAAATAAGATAAAATGGCATACTCTAGCAGATCCCGGTCCTAAATAGTATGGTTTGGTTGTCGTACAGACCCGCGTCTGTTTGTGCAGATATATAGGCATTCCGCTGATGACATAATACATGTCAACAATCATATCTCAAAAAATAAATTAAAAAGTATACCTAAAGTGTGTAACTTCTAGCCATCCTTCGGGAAGCACTTCGAAATAGTCCTGATCTCTCTCTAAGAAGTCATAACTTTACAACAGATAAATCAAAGTAATATTAATTAGTCATTACTTTTGAGAACTACTTTCTTCCTTTCTTCGTGCGGTGCATTCAACTTGAGCTTCATTTCATCCACTTTACGCTTGCGGTTACCATTCATTTCGGAAGTCGACGATTTGTATGAGTCGAGACCCTCTTCGAGCAAACAGTCGACCAATTCGTTGCCGATATCTGAGTCCGATTCCGATGTCACGACATCATCGTCATCATCATCGTCCACATAGTCGTCTTCGTCGTCAGTTAGTAGACCACTGTTGTCAATGTTGTTGTCATCGGCAATATTGTCATCGTTTCTATGATTGTTGTCAGTGGTATTGTTATTGTCTTGTGGACACATTGTGGTCATTGTGTTGTTTGTATCGCACGAATCGCCGCCCGACCAAACATTCATGTTGTCGTCGGACGATTCAATCAATTCTGTATTGTTATCGGCGGTCGACATAATCGATGGCCACAACTCTATGTCTTTGGTTTAGCCGCGGATGCGATAAACAGCTAAACCTTATCATAGATTTAGGCAATCAATTGACAAATGAGACAATAAATTGTTTTGTGTCCAATGTTTTCATACATATACTGTATGTAAACAATAACACTATTCAATAATAAGCTAAAATTACTGTATTATACCATTACATGTATTACATGATCTATACTACTATAGGATATAGTTTACTGTACAGTAATATACTTTATAATTATTGTATACTAATTACAGGTATATACTGTACCTATAGTTTTGTAACTACCGGTAAGTATCTTATGTTTGAAGATGTCTATACAAATTTGTTAAATAATTTAAAGCATATTTTTTATTTAATTTTATTATTTATATATAATTTAAAATATTAATATAATTATTATAAATTGACATCTTATATATATATATTTATATACTATATTATATATGTATATTTACTGTACAAATTTATGTATAGACAGTCTAACTAAATAATAATGACATCAATAGTTAACACTGCATTGTGAATGCGTTATCACAGAAAAAAATGTCTAAAAATTACATCAATTGTCAAAATAATTAGATAAATAACTATATTATCAATATTTATCATATTGTAATAATAAGTTATAAAATTTAAAATATAATTTTATGGCTTAAGTGCTGACGAAACATGAATGCCATTAGTTTGCAATTGTTGTAATGTTTGTTTGACTACTTCGACATAAGCCGGAGGAACCATTGGTCCTAAAGACAGATAAAGTTAAGAAATAATAGTAATTAACATAAAAATATAATCAATTAAATTAAGATAATTACCAATAAATTTACTATTTTCTCCTGTCTTTAGTCTAACGATCTGAAGTCTATGCGATTGAAGATAAGGAATGGCTTTTTCGAGTTCAGGCCAAATGGTGAGTACGGCACCACTTAATATACAATATTTATGTTTACGGACCCCCACATTACACATTTGCTTAGTTATCAGGCGTTTACAGCTGCCGTTCCATAGAATATGACTACACCGGGTGTCAGACAAATCATATAACTCTTTCCAGAGAGCTTTCACTTCTTCTGCTGGTTTTTTGACTCCCTTTTCCTTCAAACCCGATATAGTTTCGCACTTTGATTGCAAACCAATGTTTGGTTTATAAACTCTGTAAATCTTTCTAAACTGATTGCGATCACTGAAGTCTGGAAGTGCCAGAAACACGCTTTTCCTTGTGTTTTGATTCTAAAATTAATTTACAAATATTTTTAAACTATTATTATTTTTGATGTGATATAAAATCAATTTACATTTGATGTCATATAAAATCCCATATCTTTGATGTCATCCTTTGAACAACTGTCGAAAGATTTGTTATATAATTCTAATGTTTTATCCCATTCTAGACCCCTATCCATAACCACTTGATGTAATTGTATTTTCATGGCAACACCCGATGTCTTAATAAAATAGCTTATTTCGTCCATTTGCTCAATATTTCCCACATCAGAGCTTAGATCTTAATAATGATTAACAAATATATTATATCATTTATAAACAATAAAAGCTATAAACATACTAATAATTCCCGAATCATAACGACCGGTGCGTTTGGCCTGTCGTATCACAGCATCCATGGTATCACTAAAATATTTAAATAAAGCGTTTTGTATTTCAACCCTAAGGCCCAACAGTCGGTTTAAAAATTTAGTCATATGTGAGTAATCTAAAAATATAACAAAAAGTTAACAAAATATTTACAATTTTTTTTAGATATCGTTGAAAACCTTTGTCGAGAGTAATGGCTCCCGAAGAGGACAATTGTATGATTCCAACGCCAGCCAATCCTTGACGACAATCTTCAAAGAAATCTCCCTTATAATCATTAGGTGGACTCACAATCGGGTCCTCAATTTGAGCAATTGATTTCATAACTATCTCAAGAGCTATACGTCCGTAACGATTATCAATATTATATTGACTTAGATCTCGCGAATCAGTGGCGCGTCGGTCGCCGTGAGTCAAAGCGCCTAAACTTTCAAGACGTTTGGCCACAATAGAGGCAAACCTTTTTTCTCCGGCCAACTCTGATATAAGGAACACATATTCTGGTGGATATTCTTGATTAGATCGATGAGTTCGACCGAATTGTTGAATGGCTCGATCGGCACTCCACGGAAGTTCGACAGTTATGTGAACTCTTTTTAGTTTATTTTTAGCTCTTTTATCCGCATGAAGTGATATACCAGAACTGGCGGCTTCCGAGATAATAGCCACCCGTTTCTCATCGTCCATAAAGCGTTGCTTCTCAACGAGGTTTAACATATCTTGTGGGACATCGTTCTCACATCTGGTCTGGTACTGAACGTTTCCCTCTTCGTTACAAACAATACGACCCTTACGACCGGTCATTTCGGCCACATTATCGGGTCCGCCTAACTCATCGATTAGCTGATCCAATGTATTTGGAGGTAATTTGTCATTAAGTCTTTCAAGCTCTTGAAGAAGACTATCTTTCATTTTGGCGCAATTGTCTCCGGCATCGGCTGACATAGTCTCACAATTTAATGCTTTGATTTGGTCTTCAATTTTTATCATCTTTTTCTTCTGTTTTCGCTCTTTCTTCACTTTTTTCATTTTTGGATCCTTTTTAAGTTTTTTAGGCTTTCGATTGAGAAAAATATCCGAAAAATTTGATTTTCGTTTTCTACGTTCACTATCACTATCAGAGTCATCGCTAAAATCATCAGAAATACTTAAATCATCATCACTTTCATTACTGTCATCACTTCCAACACTTTCAAAATCACTTTCACTGGACTCGTCAGATGAAAAACTTTTATTTTTGTTATTTGTCGTATATTTCGAGTCATTGCTGACAGCAGCCACTATCTCGTCGTTGGCGTTACGCTTCAGAGTGATACCCAAGTCATCAAAAAAACTAGTGTCACGACCTAATAGTCTCAACAATTTCTTGCGATTTGGTGCCGGAAAATGTTTCTCAATCAGTGATTGAAAAACAGCTCTAAATATATAAAATAATTAAAACCATAAAATTATATTTTATTACAAAACATACTTAGCAGTGGACACAAAATCACTGAGTTCTCCACCATTGTCTTCAAGTTGTTCCAAAGTGCGAGCCTCACCTGTAGATTGGAGACCAATAACAACTGATTTACTATCTCTAAGCGCTTCCTTAACAAAATTGACGGCAAATTTGACTTTCGATGCAATGCAAAGATATTTAAAAAATCGTTGATGTGATGCCCAAAACTGTGTCCAAATTGTCTTATTAAGGTTATTATCGCAATCCATAAGCTCTAATGCTTTGTCAAACTTAAGCTTAGCACTGACCCATAAATCAGTACATTTGTTATATAATTTAATAAAATCTTTATCGAGAGGAACCTCTTCAATGCGAAACTGTACGCCTTCGAAGCTGAGCTGTCGGGCCAAATACATGCCACGCATTTTAATATCAATAGCGACTAATTCCATGGCACCGACACCACGTTTTTCAACAGCATTCACGAATTGTGCGAATTCTTCAAAAGGTGTTCCTTTACCCCAAATACCCAAACGTATCATATATCCCATATTTTTTGGTTCAGAAGCACCGGTAGCTGAAGCATAAACAATGCGTGCTTTTGGCAACTTTTTTTGAATTTCCAAAACTGCGAGACCTGTTTTTGTTGGCTTTCCCGAACCTGATGACGGAAATAAGTTCTTAGCCTTATGGCACTCGTCGAACACAATAACACCATCAAAATCTTCGCCACACCACTGAACCAGTTGACCAAAACGACTCTTGTATTTACCAGTAAGTGTTGTCGACTCACTAATAAGTGAACTATAAGTGGCAAATATCACTCCACGTTTCACTTTATCGTTTTCTTCCGAATGAATTCGGTAGCCGTACTTAAACTATTGTATTTTAATACAAAT
Source organism: Oppia nitens (assembly GCF_028296485.1). Lineage (NCBI taxonomy): Eukaryota > Metazoa > Arthropoda > Arachnida > Sarcoptiformes > Oppiidae > Oppia > Oppia nitens. The sequence goes on along the minus strand of NW_026533252.1, from coordinate 1,362,185 downwards.
TAATTTAATTAAAATTATATTAATATTAATTAAAATAACTAATATTTACTTTATTCAATAAGTGAACATCTATTTTGGCTCCAATATCGTAAAGATCTCTTTCGGCGTCATATTTAAGATCAGTGCTAACAGACAACCAAACTGCACGTTTGCGTCCTTTTAGATAATTTTCATGAATAATGCCAGCAATAGTACGTCCTTTTCCAACACCGGCTCCGTCGCCGACCAAAAAACCAGCTCTTGAGCCATCACTAAGAAAGACGTCGTGTTGTTGAGAGGCGTAGACTATCGACTCCAACTGTAAGGCAGATAGCTTTCCCGAGTCGATCACCTCTTCAGGAATCTCTAGTCTGTAGTAAACATCGGGAGGCAAAACACTAGACAATGAAGCGGTCTCTACAACGGGATCAGGATGTTTGATACCACACTTCACTAAATAATTATTTAATACATAAATATATTTAGTAATTGAACATTAAATTCAATTATACTGTAAATACTTACATTTTGATGGCATATAATTGTTAAATGTTTCCACAGTAGCGAACTCATCGTCTTCTTCATCCATTTCGAGTTTGTCTTCTTCTTTCATTAAATTATTCGTCATTTGAGTCATTTGCGTCTTATTAAGTAATGAATTGTTTGCAGTGATAGTCATTTTGTTTGGGTATAACAGCGATACCGACGGCTGTATCAGTGATGAAACCGTTGTTGTGGCGATCGTGGGAACAGTTGGCCGATAAACAACTTGTCCCGCTTTAGAAGTGCTAACAGTGCTACCATCGACAACATAGTTCACGTTAAACGTTTGGGTTTTGGGTGTCGTTGGTCTCAACAACGAGTATGTCGTCACTGATATCTTGTTGTTGTTATAAATATTGTTATTGTTGTGGTTGTGGTTAGGCATCAATCCGATGGTTGGTGTCTGCAATCAATTGTCATTTTAATTTTAATCATTTAATAATAGATTATAACATACCTTAACTACGTTAGGGACCAACACTTTTGGTGTTACCACCTCTTCGGGGATCACCTAATGGATCAAATAATATCAAAACATGTGATCAATAAATAGTAAACAAGTCATCAATTGATGCCCACCTGTGCTGTCATATCATTGAAGTCTAGTCCGCACTCATCCAACACAGAGGACAGTAAGTCCTGTCTGTCCATTGTTTTGTTGACACAAATTTAGTTAATAATAATAATAATAATAATAATTAGTTTTAATTAATTAAAAAATGTCTTTTCATTGGTTTTTGTTGCGAAACACATATTGTGTATCAAAACACATGAGTCGTCAATCATATCAAATGACTTGAAATTTATTAAATCGAATGTCATTTCAATTGCTATTCAATTAACACATCAATCGTACAATTATTTTGTCGTATAATGTGTCCAACAATTGGATCAATCGATTCAATCAATCGATGCATTTATTTAATTAAATCAATCATTGAATGCAATATTTGCGACAAAAATTTTGTTTGAATACATAAACCAATCGCACATAACATTCGATGAAATGCTTTATTTTCTCCCTTTTATACAATAATACTGCTATAATATAATCAAACATATCCAACACGTGCGCACTATTATACTACTGACTCAGTAACTACTCTGTTATAACTTATAATTATGTACTTTACTGTACTTTATTTAATAATAAACTATTAAAATATGTTAATATTTTTACCGTTTTTTACTAAAAATTATATAATCATTTTATATTATAGATTGATTACAATTTATCAATTAAATTAAAAATATGTAATTAATATTGTAATACTAAATTTCTAATGTAAATTTTGTAAACTTTTGAAAATAATAATCATTTAAAATTGAAATTTCAAGTTTTTATACAATTAATAATACAGTATTAGTATTATTTTCTAAATTTGTATTTTTTTTAATAATATTTTTTTTGTTTGATAAAAATTTATGAAATAAATATATTATGAGCAAAATTGAAATAAAAGTACAGTATTTTTTTAAAATTTATAAAATTATCCAATTTTAACTTAAATTATAATGAATTATTGTATATATTGTATAATTAACTTATAAAGTTTAATGTAATCTAAGTATAAAAATGTTTGTACAGTAATAAGTGAAATGTACTTTTGATATAATGTAAAGTATATACACTAAACATTTTCAGAACAAACTCGGTACTTTTTTATTTATATTACTTATGTTTTTTGTGCTACATTTGGTAATTATAAAAGATACCATATTGTCATGTGTTGTTTAAAAAAATGCGACATCATTTATGTAATTATATAATTATTTAATAGAGATATAGTTACACAAAAAACATATGTAATATACATAAAAAGGGCCCGAGTTTTCGATAGCTCATAAGCCGTGTACTGTAAATGCAAAATGGGTGGATCAGGTTTTATTTGCAATAAACAATTTTACGATAATTAATTAAAACTTTTAGAAACATCAAAATACTATAAAAACCATTATTATATGAGTTATAACTTATAAAATAATAAAATCAAGAATTAATTTTATTAAACATTTATTAAACAAATTACAAGTCATAACTTATATGATTCATAAATAATCAAATGTGTAAAATGTATGAAATGTATGATGAGATGCACTTTAAACACAAAACATTTACTAATAGTTTCATAGATTAACATYGACTTCACATTTATTAATACAATAATAATAATAATGAATAATCAATGCGTTTATACTGTATATTGATTTTGGTGTTTGAATTGAATTGAATTTCAATTACTTATACATTACATCACTTTTTATCACTTTTGTATAATACATGTGTATTAACTTAATGTGTATGAAATGGTCACAAATTGACTCACAATAACTCTAATTAAAAGTCAATGCATTGAATGATCTATTTATGTAAATGTACTCAAAGTTTGGATATTTTACTTAAACTACTTTTAGAACTAAGAGAACGGTTCGGTTCCGGAAAAGGGTTTCGGTTTTAAGGTTCGGTTACTGAAAACGTTTTGTTCATAAATAATTGATTTCAAGGTTTGATAGTTTGATAATCCTATTTGAGTGCTAACACTATCGAAACACTGCAAACTTATTGTATGTAAAATTAATTTTTAGATACAATATTACAAATAATTATAATAATATTTTAATAATTATATCAAACAATTTCAAACAATTTAAATAAATAACTAATAAATATACAGTAAAAATGACTATTTGTCATAATAAACATTTAATTGATAAATCGTTTTATTGAAATTTCTATAACTTATTATATCATTTTAATTTAATTAATATTAATTTTAAATCATTTAAAATTCATAGACATTGTATGAAATAATTGAATTATTTGATAATTCAGTAAAATCAATAGCATATATTTGATTTACAGTTTATACTTTATTTATAATTATAATTTAATAGGAAATGTGCAAATTATATGTAAAATAAAATATAAAAGTTGTAAATTTAAAATAAATTTAAATATAAATAATAAAATATAATTTATAATAATTACAAGTTTGTTAACCAAATATGATGTCACAAATGATTAATATCTATAGTATACAAAAACTAAAATGACTACAATATAAATAGCAATTGAATTCAGTAGTAATGGCCACAAGTGGTCGACTTCACGTCCAACCGGCCGAAGCACCGGCCAAATGATAGTGTTGTTTGCGAAGAGCCGCCAATTTCTGTCTTTCCTTTTCCAATGCATTCTCTAATTCAAGAACTCTCACCTGACTATCCATTTCTGATAATATAAACAATTTTAGTAAAATAAAAATATTAAAAATCAATAAAATAAGTTATAATACCGAGTCGTTTTGCTTGATGTAATGTTAACTTAGAGAAGTCCAGGTCATCTGTAATATTAAAAACGGCAATATATTGTTAAACATTGAGTCTTAAACAGCAGCGATGCTATTAATTACAATTATCTGGTCAACAATACGTTTGATTTAAAAGCGACCAAGGGCAAAGTTGTAGATAATTTCAAACTAAATAAGATTGTAATTGGACATTTTTTAATTAATTGTATGATTAGCAAGATAATTTACAGACGACTGTTGAAAATAATAGAAAATAAATTCTAAAAATAATAGTCGACTGCAATTATCTAGCTAATCATACAATTTATTAAAAAATGACCAATTACAATTTTATTTAGTTTAAAATTATCTACAACTTTGCCCTTGGTCTCTTTTAAAGGTCACAACGTTTAGGTCACAAGGTTTACAACGTATTGTTGATCAGATATTTGTAATTAATAAGACTATGTGTTAAACATGACTTACCCGCGTCTTCAATCTTTTGCGAACATTTTTTAGTGATCGCCACCACATTTCCTGTGGCTTCCGATACAACTTTGGAAGACTTGGACAGTTTACCCAATTTATCACTTGACGGATCCGCTTTGACCCGAGAGGCCACAACTAATTGAGCGCTGGCGCCGGCAATCTCTTGTGATGCGGCAATCAGTTCCTCAAATTTTCCAGAACCTAATATCACTTTATCAGCCGATTCGCTTTATTTGAAAAAATAATTACCGATAAAATAAATCATTTAACTAAAAATTATTTATTTATTAAGTCATACACAAGTAGTTTTGCGTCTGCGGCCACAACTTTGGCGGCAGATATCAAGCCTTCAGTCCAGCGATGATTTCTTTGGTAAAAGTCTTTCATAGAAGTTGATCCCTAATTGCAATTTTATTTTAATTACCGGTAATTTTTATTATAAAATCAATTATACAATAGAAAGTTACCCCTCCTTGTGAAACAATCTCTTTTTGAAGCTCTTTGGCGTCGTGGATCAGTTGCTTAATTGCGTTCATTAGATAAGTACAGGCGTCGAGTATCTGTCCATTTACTTCCAATTTGATTCCCGTGTCTTTCTTTTTAGCCAATTCTAACATTTGCTATTATTTTATATAATAATAATTATTTGAAATTTATTAATATTATATAAATTGGTAGACAAACCTCAATTCTGAGAACCGCTTCATTGATGGCTTTATCCATTTCGCTCATCTCGTCGATCAACAACTTTTCTAAATTTTTCGTTTTGTCCACCGATTCGGGTATAATATAGACGTTCATCGAAATAATTTTATTCAAACATTGTTTAACATCAATGAATGTATTGGAGTCATAAAACTTTGACTTTATTTTTTTACTCATATTCACTGACAAATCAATCAATTCTTTACAGTTATTCATTAATTCTGAAAATCAAATTAAAGACATTTAAAAAAATATAGTTTTTATAATAAAAATGACGCAAACCTTGTCCCCTATCAATATTAGGTATAGTTAAGTATATAGTTTTGGCGCAATTGAATGAATACGATAATTGCAGAAAATAGTCCAAAATATTGGAAATTAGAGTATCAATGGATGGATTCAATGGTATTAATACTGACGACTCTTCTAATGAATTCAAATGTTTACTCAATTCATTGAGTTGACTGAAGAAATATTCTGTAATTTTATCACAAAAATATAATAAGTAAACACATGGTTATACTGTATTAACTTATCAATAGTATTAACAATACCTGGAGAACAGTTGACACTAACGGAACTGCTCTGAATATCTTGTGTTTTAGTATTTTGTGATAACTTCTGCATTATATTTATTACAATACCTTTAATGATAAATCAAATCAATACAAGATTAATATCACATTAAATTTATGTCTCAATAAAAAAAAACAAACCCAATAGTTCCCATTCGCGATCTTTTAGTTTACGTTTACATACATCCAAATCATTTCTGATTTGAATCAATTGGTTTTCATTTTCAACAATTTTTTTCTTAAGATCACTGCTCTCAGCACTCATTGAACTGATTTGTGCCTCTTTTCTGGTTAAATCTCGTAATTGTGACTCTAATGTCTTTTATACAAAAATTTTAGATATGATTTAAAATTATCTCATTGTCTATAATAATATGCTTACAAATTTAGAATTGTGTGAATCAGTTAACTCTTGTTGTATTGAAGACAAGTGTTTATCAATTTCTGCTTTCTGTTTGAATAAAATTTAAAAAAAATTAAATTCAATGATTGATAACATATTATTAAATAATGATTACATTTCTTAACAGTTCAATGTGTTCAGCCCTTAGATTATTATAGATATCTTTCATTCTGTTGTATCGATCGGTTAGTTTGACAACACTTTCTGTATTCTCGTTATTATTCTTTTGTTTTTCCAACTCTTTGAGAGCTTCGATCTCTTTCTCCATAATCTGAGCCTTAGATAACTCCAATTCAGATATCTTTTGCTTCAATTTATTCATTATCTGATAATCCTATTCATACCAAATAAATCAAAAATTATTTATTATTTCTACAACAACTAAAAAATCTTCAGATACCTCAGCTCTAATGTTTTTCATCTGAACTTCAAGTTCTTGTATGTGAGCCATTAATTTTTCGATAATCCGATCCCTTAATTATAATTATCAAATGACATACTATATTACAATTAAACTGACATTAATATTCAAAATTGAAAATATAAATACTTTTCTTCAATTTCTTTGTCATTTTTGTTATCGTTGTTATTTAGAGACCAAATTGAATTAGTGTCATCAGTCTTTAAAAATCATATCAAAATTTTTATCTTTAAAAATAAATATTTCAAAATATAATAAAATACCGCTGAACTGAATGAAAGGTCTACTAAATTCATGTCCACCTGATCCACTTCCACTTCGGGTGATTCAGGAGGAAGTATACAAACTGGTGTGACATGACTCTCAAGATTTGATTGGATTAGAAAGTTAGGCGGTTCCTGAAAATAATAATTTAATAGTTTAATGCAATTATTGCTTAAATTAAATAAAAATTAATATAATAGTAATCTCACATTTGGTAGTGACGGCACTTGAATCAAGTTTTTGAAATATTGTAGATTTTTCGAGTTTAAGTAAAATGACTTAAGACTTGATAATAAAAAAAAATCAAATATTAATCAATTTCTTGTAATAAAATACTAAATTAGTTTTAATAAATTACATATTAAATTGGTTTAAAAATCTATTTCTGTGTCCTTCTAATGTGGCGGCCGGTAGAGCTAAGGCAATGATAATACAATTATTAATAGTTTCTCATTTTTAAAAATTAATTAGCAATTAAATTAAAGTTATATTTTTATAATACAAACCATCGTGTAATTTGAATAATAGTTTTACGGAAAAGTCGTATAATTGACTCGAGTCTTGAATGCATGGGATAAGTGGTGCCAAACGGCACTGACCAGCCATTGTCATTGAATTGGATCGACTCATATCAAGTGAACCAAACACTATTCAAGTAATGAAATAATAGTCTAATTAAATAATAAATTATAAAAATCAATATACCGTTTGATTGAAGACTTAATATTTCGTCCAAATAATCAAATACTTCGCAACATAATTGAAAGCTAACGGTAAGTATAAAACAAATAAAATTGAGTTTTATTCATATATTAATAGTTATGAAAAAGACATACAAAATGTTGACATCATTTTCACCGATTGTATCCAATTCTTCATCACTGACCATCAAATTTCCAGGAATACGTTGGTTCTGTTAATAATAATTATTAATTTTAACATTATATACATAATAATTTAGGTAACGAAAAATATTGCATACATTTGCGTGAAACTCAATTTTACGAATAAGTAAATTACTATAGTTTTGGATTAATTTTCCGTAACCTTCCCTCAAGAGTCCCCACATTTTGCCCAAATCCTTGAGCATTGACCGGAATGGATAAGAGTCGGCAATTGTCTGATTAAACAAATCCGATAATAAAATAATAAGATATTAAAAAACTCATATGACTTGCGGTGACAAACCTTTCGATATCCTTCGCGTAACAATTTATGTAAGACATGACAAAACTTCCAGCAAAGAATCGGATTGTCTTGAAGTCGAAGATTGCGAGCAATTGTCCAAAAGAGATGTGCGCTCTTGTTTTGGTGGGTACCGATTATTATGGCTTAGATTAGGATAGATTAAGCGCACAGTTAGTACATATCATTCATTTTTAATCATCAAAATTAATGGTTGTCTTTAAACTTACTTCTGATATGTTTTTCTTTAACCGGATTTTCATTGGTGTTAATCGCTTTGCTTATACTTATTAACTAAATCAACAATTTATCGCAATTAATACTCTATTATTAATTTATATCATATATAACCGGTATTATTAAATAATTTTTTAATTAAATATGCCTTTTATTAATTGTATAAAATATTTACTGTAAATATCAGTTGAGGAAATATGTAGAATAAATCTATAATTAATATCATATATATACCCAATTTACTATATTGTATATTTTAATGTATAAATTAACAATTACTTTATAATGTCATATTAAATAATCAAATAAAATCAATAAAAAATCAATCAATCAATCAATAACTATAAATAGTATCAATATTTATGATAATGTCGTCAACAGTACTAAAAGTATTATTAAACTAACGGTAATTCAATTGTATTAAAATTAAAATTTTTTATGCCTGAAATATATTTAACATAATAAACAATTTATAAAATATTAATTTATTTGGATTGTCATTAATGATATTATTAATGGTATTAATATTGACATCAATGGTATCAATACCTGATTGCTCTCTTGTTTTTCTTTCTCGATGTCCAAACTGGTGCCACTTCTGCGAGGATTCAAAACTTTTTGCATATGTGTTGACATATTTGTGATTTACTTTCAAAATCACTCAAATTATTACTATTTATTGTTTTGTTTATTTGTTAATTGTTTAAAAAAATTATTAAATGACATAAATCTTATATAAAAATATTTGTTTCACGTCTACGTTATGGTGATTATTGTGATCTAATTAATGTAAACTAATTTTCAACACAACAATGAAATCAGTTTATCAGCAATTTTTTTCAAGTCTGATAACGTGTCACACAATTAACTAACCAATAATACATTATATTAAAAATAAAAAAGTTTATCATTTATTAATACAAAAATAATTGATTTTTTTCTATTCAACATATCATATACAGTACTGTCATAATAGTTGACACATAAATAATACTGTCTTTTATATAATGATTTGCATTAAACTTTCAATACATTAATGTTTTGATAGAAAAATTGAAAAAATAATATTACTTTTAATACTGAACTATAGTATAGTATAATAATAGGTATATAATAACTAATACATGATTAGTGTTAATGAGTGAACACAAGTTGTGTTAGGGTTTAGTGTGTTTACAATGATTACTATGAATGCAATAAAAATATGTACTGTTATTATGTTATAACGTAAACAATAAAATGATCGGCAATTTTGTCACAAACAACACTACAGTACACTATAGTACAGTCAAAGCTGGCATTTAAACACACGGTTTAAATATAACTAACGTTTGCCGACCAATACAACACATATTATATTAATACTAATTAATAATAAAATGAAAAATAAATTTTTATTATAAAAATTATTAATTTATGATTATTTATGGTTTATTAATATTATTATAATTCACTTTTAATTTTATAAGAAATGCATTAATAATTTGTTGTACAGTATTATACTGTACTGTAAATTACAATACAGTAGATGTAGTGTATTGTATATACAGTAATATAATACAGATATTAATACAATACTGTTGTGTAATACTTGTATGTATTATAAAGTAATAGCCATTCAATGTGTTATTCAATGAGTGTATTGTATATACAATTGATTTCTTAAAATATTGTTGTTGTTGTTGTTGTGTGTTATCATCGCTTAAGAGACCAATTGTTGTATTATTTAATGGCTTTTGACTTTTGCCGACACTCTTAAGCAGTGATACTCACAATTGGTGATCATTTATGATGTAAGACTTGATATGATGGACATTATGATTGTTGGCCATCAGCAGTGATATGTATACAAACATTTCATCTCATAAATGTCTTAACGACTCGTCACTCATCGGCGGTGACTCCGTGGCCAACAAGGAATTGTTTACGGCCTGCAAGAATGGTGATGTTGTACGCGTCAAGAAGCTCATCAACACCGCTAATGTTAACATTCGCGACACTTCGGGCCGAAAGTCAACACCACTTCATTTTGCTGCCGGATTTGGTCAGTATTGTTGATACGGGTCTATGAAATACTAATAATATTGTATGAAATGCATCGATAGGTCGCAAAGATATTGTCGAGTATTTGTTGAGTCTTAAGGCCAACGTATCTGTTAAAGATGACGGCGGTCTTCAACCGCTTCATAACGCTTCCAGTTTTGGTATTATAGTAATAATTTTTAGTGTTTAGTTTTGTTATAAGTGTTTGTTTTGGTCATTGAAAGGTCACGCCGAAGTAGTTCAGCTTTTGTTGCGTAATGGAGCCGATCCTAACGCTAAAGACAATTGGGGTTTTACGCCGTTGATGGAGGCGGTCATCAAAGCGAAGATAGAGGTGTGCATTGTTTTGCTTCAGAACAACGCCGACCCAAACCTATTGAACTCAGAAGGAAAATGTGCTCTCGATTTGGCCGATCCGTTGACCAAAAGTATATTTTTAGGTGAATATAAAAAGGATGAACTTCTTGAAGCTGCACGTAATGGTAACGAAGAAAAACTACTGTCGCTATTGGTTCCTATGAATGTCAACTGTCAGGCAAGTGATGGCCGCAAATCATCGTTACTTCATTTAGCCAGCGGTTACAACAGGATTAATGTAGTGAAGTTACTTATAAGTCGCGGAGCAGATTGTCACGCACAGGACAAGGGAGGTCTCGGTACGTGTTTTAGTAATTGTTTGTTTGGTTTATTTTTTATGATTTTAATGTAATATTACTATAAATTATTATCTGTAGTTCCGCTGCACAACAGCAGCTCTTACGGTCACTTCGATGTCTGTGAGATCCTAATCAAAGCGGGCGCTTCCGTCTCAGCCACTGATCATTGGCAGGTATGTCTACATGTAATTAATATAGTGATTGTATTTTTATGAATTTATTATTTATTTATTTTTTCAGTTTACACCATTACATGAGGTATTTTTGTCAAAATTTATTTTTTACTTTTAATTGTATTTTTAATTCAAATCAATTTCATTTCATTTGATAAAAGGCTGCCTCAAAAATGCGAGTAGAAGTTTGCTCTCTATTATTGAGGTATTATATGTCAGAATTAGGTTCAACAGTAAAAAATATAAATGTTTTTTAAAATTTATTCAACAGTCATGGAGCTGATCCTTATTTACCTAATTGTCACGGTATTAATAACTTTTATTTGATATAAAATATGATACACTATAGTATTTATTTATAATAACCGATTTATTAATTGTTTATTAGGAAAAACCGCTATAGATATGTCTCCGACACGAGAACTACAGGAAAGAATTGCTTACGAATATAAAGGTCACTGTCTTTTGGATGCCATTCTTCAGGGAGAGATCACAAAAGTTAAGAAATGTTTGACACCAGAAATCACAAACTTTAAGCACCCATTTACTGGTGATTCGCCCCTACATTATGCGGTTCTTTGTTCACATTCAAAGCGCAAACAAATTTGTGAATTTCTTATACGAAAGAATGCAAATCTGAACGAAAAAAACAAAGATTTTTTGGCACCAATTCATTTGGCTGCAGACAACTCCAAGTTTGATGTACTCGAGTTGTTACTTAAAAATGGATCAAAAGTTAACATTTTGGATGGATTGGGTCAGACGGCTCTACATCGATGTGCTCGAGACGGCAATATTGGCGCCGTTCAGACATTGTTGTCGTACGGCGCAGACATTTCGATTGTTAGTTTACAGGGCTATACAGTGGATCAAATGGCTAAAGAAAATGTCCAAAAATTGCTAATAAATCATCGATTGACCACAACTGGAGATATTGAATATAAATTATTGGAAGCGTCCAAAGCTGGAGAACTAGAAGTAGTTAAGACGATACTCACGACGTATCCACATCTTGTCAATTGTCGGGACATCGATGGCCGACAATCGACACCAATTCATTTTGCTGCCGGTTATAATCGACTGAATGTCGTTGAGTTTCTTTTGTCACGAAATGCCGACGTTTCAGCTAAAGGTTTGCAAAAACAACTACCGGTAGTAATGTGTTATACCGTAAACTATATGTTAATTATATTTGTTAAGACAAGGGAGGGTTAGCGCCATTGCATAACGCTTGCAGTTATGGACACTTGGAAGTCGCGGAACTACTAATTAAACATAAAGCTAATGTTAACGCCACAGATCTCTGGAAGTTTACGTCATTACACGAAGCATCAGCTAAGGGTAAGACTGAAATCGTAAGATTGTTGTTGAAGAATGGCGCCGATAAAGAAAAGAAGAATAGAGATGGCAATAGAGCTATCGATTTGGTCAAAGATGGTGATCAAGAAATAACTGATCTGTTAATGGGTGAGTCAGCCATTCTGGATGCCGCCAAAAAGGGAGACTTGAATCGATTGATGAAATTAGTTACCAATGAGAATGTCAATTGTAAAGATTCGGCCGGAAGGCATTCAACGCCATTACATTTAGCCGCCGGTTATAATAATATTGAATGCACTCAACTTCTCATTGAAAAAGGAGCAGAAGTTAACGCAACCGATAAAGTATATAATTATCAATATTATGTTTATTGTAATTAATTTTAATTATATTTTTATTACCAAACCCAGGGAGGTCTCATTCCTTTACATAACAGTGCATCATATGGTCATTTAGATATCGCTGCTTTACTTATCAAACATAATACGGCTGTAAATTCTACCGATCGGTGGGGATTTACGCCATTGCATGAGGTTTGTCATTAAATAAATATTGTTTAATAACTTGTTATTTGTTATTATTATTGATGTATTAAATGTCATAATTTTCTAAAAGGCGGCTCAAAAATCTCGAACCCAAGTATGTGCACTACTGTTAGCTCACGGCTCAGACTGTTATCTTAAAAATCACGAAAATCAGACACCACTTGATTTAGCGACAGCTGATGATGTTAGATGTCTTTTAATGGATGCAATGGCTCCAAACTCGACGCCTTCCTTGTCTTCTTCAGTTATGTCATTAACTCTGACCTCCAAAGATGTTGTTACTGTTCCACAGCCTACAGAAGTTAAAAGCAGTCCGTTGTCAACTCCCAGTCTAACCACATCAACAATTGCTCAAACAAATTCATTGACCACAATTAGATCCAGTGAAACGAATATTCCGTCGGCATTGACTCTACTTTTATCCCAAAGAAACAGCGAGAATGTTAACGGAGACATATCATCGGCGAGTGGTCAGTGCGCCGACGGATTTGCAAAGAAATCTAGTTCTCATTCCATAACTAATTATTTGCCATCATCAACATTGCCATCTATTAATATGACAACATTCCTCCAAAGTTTAGGTTTAGATCATTTAATTGAGCTTTTTGTTAGGGAACAGATCTCATTTGATATATTATCTGAAATGGGTCACGAAGAACTTAAGCAAATTGGTGTCAATGCTTATGGTCATCGACATCGACTGCTTAAAGGCATTGAAAAAGTGTTACTATCGACACATTCATCTACACACCACTCCATTCCATTGAGTTCGGGCACTGTATTGAAAGAAATTAATGCGACGGACAAAGAGTACAAAGCCGTAGAGGACGAAATGCAGAGTACAATTCGGGAACACAAAGATAATGGTCATTCGGGAGGCATTTTCAATCGATATCATATCATTAAAATCGAACGAATCAGTAATCGAAAACTATGGGAACGGTATTGTCACAGACGTAGAGAGATATTGGAAGAGAACCACGACTACTCAAATGAACGAATGTTGTTCCACGGATCACCATTCTTGAATGCCATCATTCAGAAAGGTTTCGATGAAAGGCACGCTTATATCGGCGGAATGTTTGGCGCCGGCATCTACTTTGCCGAAAACAGCTCCAAAAGCAATCAATACGTTTATGGAATTGGAGGCGGAACTGGTTGTCCACAGCATAAGGACCGTTCATGTTATGTCTGTAAACGCCAACTGCTGTTATGTCGCGTAGCTTTGGGTAAATCATTCTTTCAGTTCAGTGCGCTTAAGATGGCTCACTCACCACCCGGTCATCACAGCATAATTGGTTAGTTGTTTATAATTTAATATTTTTATTATATAAAGTATCACTATATAGTATATATCGTACTTAACATTTATGTGTCATTGATAGGTCGTCCGAGTGGTGGTGGTCTTACTTATCCTGAATATGTTATCTATAGAGGAGAACAGGTATGATAAACCTAACATTTTAGAGCATTAATTTTATGATTAATTGCATAATTATAATCTAAATATAGGCGTATCCCGAGTATGTGATAACTTATCAGATCGTTAAACCTGATTCATTGAACGGCCAATCGTCCACTTTTTATACATAATTGTATAGTTTTTATATTATGATTATAATTATAGTTATTTATAGATTTATATCAATAATAATTTTTTTTATTTTATCACGTAGAAATAAATAATTTAATATAATAGTACATGTGTACACAATTATTTGTATATTTTTTACAATCAATAATACATAAATCCAATTGATTAAATTGCAATTAGTTTTCTTTTGTCAAAACAAAGCTATTAAAAACAAAATTAGGACATATGTGTTGTGTTATTACAATTAATTGATAAATATATAAGCGATTATTGATTGCCAATTACGGAGAAAAAAAGAGATCAATTAATAATAAGTTAATATTAAAATGTATTTAAAAAGTATTCAAATATATATATATATATAATCAATAAGACAATCAAATGAATCTAATATATATTCAATATATATATAATATTTATATGTAGATTACAATATACAGCATATATATGCACTTAACAGTAATGTCCAAAAAATATATCAATGGCTGGAAGGGAAAGCAGTGTCCCGGGACATACTGTATACATACATATATATTTAATTTTTATATATAAATATATGGTCAGCACATGTGGTCGTCTAGACTATCGGCGCATCTTTTCGTGATCCCAACCGTTCTCTTTAATCATATGCGCCAACTCTATGATATATTTTCCCTCCTTATACTTCTGGCTTGACTCAAATGCGTGTTCCTATATAAGCATATTAATAGTTAATAAACTGTATAAATAAAAACATATATAAACAATAATAATAACATTACTGAAATAACTTATCATACATTTATTTATAATTTACAACAAAATCTCAATAATAGTTTTAAAATAATACCTAAATATACATTTAAAAAACGATATTAATATCGTCAAACATCACACTTGTTTAGTAATATTTTAAAGGCTCTGTCTTAAAATCAGACTCACGACTCATCATTTTTTTTAATATCTAATAAATGATATTTTAAATATAAAAATGACTACAAGTGGTAATGTTAGACAATATTTACTCTTATGATTGACCATATAATAGCATCAGACCTCTGAGTAAATAAAAAATAGTAAATTATAAATATATTGAGTATAACATTACTACTTGTATTCATTTTTATATTTAAAATATCATTTATTAGATATTAAAAAAATGATGAGTCGTGCGTCTGATAGTAAGATAGGGTCTATTTTAAACTAATGTAACTATTTTTTTATATCTGAAAAATGTACAAACTTTCCAATAATACTATATATTCTTAAAAATCAATTTTGAATCAATGCGTTTCCTTTCTAATGATTATTGTTTTTGCTATTATTGTGAAATTCAATTTCAATCATATATTTAATACTATAGTTTTAGTTGTTTTTGTTTCCTATTTTTTATATACTATATACCTGTAAATTATACACCTGTGGGAATCGGTCTAATGGGTAACAGCAATGTTATGATGCGTAGATCACATCAAATATTATAAACATATGGTTTCTAAGAAATTTCTAAATGTTGTTAAAATAATTATTTTCTTTAAAAACATTTTCATCTTATTTATCAAAAGTAATGATCGATTCTAAACAAATAATTCATGATTTAAGTTAATTTAAACATAAAAATAATTCATGATTTAAGTTAATTTAAACATAAAAATAATTCTACTGTATATCACATAAATAACCTTACAATATGTCAAAATGACAAATTAATTGCAAGTAAATATGTGTAAGTTATATATACTGTATATAAATAAATTTCAATAACAAACATTATATTGCATTTATATTAAAACATCTTATTTTTTCCAAATTCATTTAATTGTTAGCTTACAGATAATATTGATATATCTAATAATATGATTGAATACACTACTACCACAAACTGTGCAAATATTTTCTATAATACATACAATGCAAAACAATTGTTTGTATATTGCAAAAACACTGTACAGTATATTCATTAAAATTTAATATTATGTTTATTGTTATCCACAAAAAAACTATTCGTTTAATGATTTATACATTTCGATGTCATTAACATTACTGATATCTTTATCCATAGAATTGACAAATAAATCATTAAACAAATTATTTTGTCATTCAATTCAAACATACATTGACTTATATCCACCTTATAATGTCTTCTGTATTAAAACTGACAATAATGTCAATGTTTTTTTTGTTGTAAAATTATATACTATGACAATATGTTAAATCAGTTTAAGCAACTTTATAAAAGTAATTATGACTATAACAAGATAACATTATTTATCCATTAATATTAAATTAACAAATAAAATCAAATTTTCCTTATTTTGAATTTAGTTATATTAATATCTATTATTTGCAAGTCATAGCATAGATATAAATGTTAATAATGATAATAATTTCTAATTTCCGAAAATCACTTTAAATACTATAATTCCTATAAAATTATATATATTTAATTAACTACCTACTTGATTATAATTTAATTTTTATCTATCTTTTATATCAACAATTTTATTCATATCACAAAACTTAATTACGATTATAACTTATTATTTATAAGTATTACTGTATCGTAGGCTATAAAATATATTGCGTATAACTGTAATTACAAAGTTCAACAAAATGCAATTTTTCAATTATAACTTATAACATACTAACGTATAAAAATAAAACAACTCAATCATAATCTTAATATAATCTTAACATATGTAATGTTTTGGTAAGATTTCAAGTTTCTGTTATTTTATTTTACATAATCGTTGAAAACAACTCACAAAACATTAAGCTATTGTAAACGTAAAACAATTGCAATTTCAGTTTAAAATTATATATAAAACTTGTGTTAAACTTAATTATGATTAACAAAAAATAATTAATTTCATAGTACTGTATTTTATTTCACATATATTATTAATGTCATAATTTTTGCATTATAGGCGAGCGTGTTAAAACACTATGAAAATATGTAAATAAAAAATCAATGAATAAATTAAAATTTATAAAGTTTTAATCAATATAGTATAGTATATTAAATATAATATATTGTACTAATTAAAAAACCAATGTTGAAGATCATAGCGCATAAAAAATTGCTGCAAAATAATCATTTCATGAGAGAAAGTTATTGCAAATAAATAAATTTTTTGAAAAAAAAACAATTATGATATGATATGATGTACTAAATATTGAAATTAATGTTTTTTTTATTTAATGAAAACATGTTTTGAATCAATGTTTACGTCTTGGAAATAATAAAAGCTATCATATGATCACATCATATGATTGGCTTATGTTTAGTGAGTTTAATGCCTATGCTTTGTGTTGAACCCATACATACATTGAGTGCATAATACATATAGACTAAGAAATGCAGTTTTACTTATAATGTTTAATACATTATAAGCATAGGATATGATTATATAATTGAAAAGATGGTAACAATAGGTGAAAGGCTTACATATTTCCAGCCGAGAGTAGTCTTACAGCACTCGCAATATATGTCAGCGACGGCGTGCAGTCCCGTCAAAAGTACCCTTTCCTCGGCCACACCGCACCCGACATTGACGCTGTTGGGGACAATACATATGATATACAAATACAATGCATATCAACCACATGTCAGTCCACTTACACTGAATTAAACAGATAAGCCCTGCCCTGACTTCCTTGAAATGACTGCAAACAAACAACGGATCAGTTATTGAGTGATAATTGTATGATAATTGATGGCAAACCTTTGAGATGAGTTCGTCGTGATTGGCCAGATGTGCTCTGCAATGGATGCAACTGTAGGTGCGATGACACGATGGCAGGTATGCCTGAAATGTCTTAACCATTTTGTACGATCACAAGAGTCACCAATTAGTTGATATCATTGTGTTGTCAAACATTTATTACATTCATTACAATCACAATCATTACGCCATTAATACCAATGTTTTATTGTTTTTGTTTGTAAAGTGTTTGTTGTGTTTCCCTTTCAAAGCTATACTACTATAAGCACTCAATTATATACAACATATATAAACACTTAATGTTTGCCAACCAATGACTGACTGATCATAACATTGATAGACTCAATGCTATGGATATTATGGATAACCCGTAATATAAATGTTGTTTCTATGGCTCATCACTGCCACCACACGTCTATCAATGCAAACATACTATTGTTTTGTTTGTTTATATTAATTATTACACTATTATTACACACAAACCAATCAAATCAAAGCATAACATTGAAGCACAACATTGTTTACAAACACTGTGTCACTCATATATACAGTACTACTATATAATACATGTATAATACTGTACAATATATACAGTAATACATTATACTGTATACATGTATACTGTAATATAATTTAAGTGAATCTAATTATAAAAACATTCAGGCAATACATAAAAAACTAATTATGCTATTATTATAATTATAATTTAGTTAATAAATAATTAAAAAGATAATTAATTATTAATTATTGGATAATTAATTATTAATTATTGGATAATTAATAAATAATTAAATCTTTATTATATTAATATTATATAATTTTTATATCAATACAAACTAATGATATTTATTATAACTTTATATAATGTCAAGTAAATAATTTTATCATTGAAAATGTTTATTAATTAATAAATTTTATGATAACCTAATTTTTAATTATCAATTGTCATTAATAAAAATGTAAATACTTATAAAATATAAGTTAATATAGTTTACAATAATTGTTATTAGAAAAACTATATGACATTATCAGAACCAACTTCTAAAAAGTATATCTAATTGTTGTGTCCGAACTGTTTATCTTTCATTCACTCAATTACGGCATTCAAATAAATGAAAAATAAAATAAAACTTAAATAATTTCTTATAAATTTTGTCAACTATTTTAACTAAACGATAGTTTAAAAGAAATAAATATTACTTTTCCAGACATTTATATTCTAGTTTATAAAGTTATATCTGAATGTAATATTAAAATTTGGGCAAAACATCCTACAAATAGACCAATAGATTCTATAGTTTTTTGAATAAAATGTGTTAAAATGTATATATAGTTATAAATCATTATAGGCTTAAAATAGACTATTTTTCTAATCTTTGTTTTACTCAATGACTAATAATATATAGTAATTATCTAATGTATTGAATGTGTATTAATGTATTTCAGTTAGTTTTATAGAATAATCATAATTTTTATCAATTAATAATTTATTTATACTATATTATGAATAACTTATTTTTATTAATATTTTCATAAACATAGTATGTTTTTCTAATGTTATTTAGATATTTTATCATTAAGATATATCTTTATAAAGTATAATGATTATTTCAGTTACTGTATGATAATTATAAATATACAAATTAAAGTAATAAAGATATATTATAATCAACTAAAATACTTATTTTATTAACTGCAATAAAATTGTTATTTATTAAAGAAAATGTACATGGATGGTTGAATTTAACTTGAATTAATATTATTTTATTAAATAACTTAAATAAGTTAATCAATTTATTACAAAATAATATTAACAATTTAAAAACAATAATAAAATGTGCTTTAAGACAAATTATCAAGAACATATTATATAAATTATAAAGTAAAAATATATATTAAATATTTATAAATCATTTAAAAGGTCAACGTTTTAGAGAATTTATAAAAACATTTTCATTCAAATGTGAATTAAATATTTTTATAAATATTTATAAATATTAGTTATTGATTAAGAATTTCTAGTGAGAGACAAATTGTCATTATATTTGATATAATAATAATTTACATGTTTTTATATACTGTATATGTTTTATATCTGCAATTTACAATATGTTTAGAATAATACTAATTATTTGATGTCAATAACAATTGATTATATTATTTATAAAATTTTATGTTTTATAACTTTAGTAATATTATGAAAAATTGCATCATAAAGTATAATAATAATAAACATTAAATTTATTTGTGGGTCAATATAACAACACAAATTGCTTATATTAAATTTATATGATATTATAAAAAATAATACAACTATATTATTAATTTTACATTTGGTAATACATTGATAAATTCAATTAATAATATACAAATATATGTTAAGTTTGCACATTTTATTACTCTATTAGATTTATGTTTACTTAAAAAATCTCAATTTTAAAGCTACTGTACAGTACTTAATAAGTATTACTTATATATTATTAATAAGGTTGCGTAAGTAGGGGTAAGCCATTTTACCCCCTGAAATGCCTGGCTTAAAGTAAAAAAGTTAGGGACCCCTATCAATTTTCGGCGCCCATGGCGCCGATTTTTTTATTTAAATGAAATTTAATATTTAAAAAAAAATATTTATTTATTAATTAATGTAAATTTTGCTTTTAAAATAATAAAATAATAAAATCAAGATATTAATTAAATATTACATATGTAGAGTTCGGACATATTTACTATGGAGAATGTTAGCTATTATACCTTTAAGTTATTATTGTTTTTAGCCTTTTATATGTTTTTTATGCAAAACTATTTATTATTTTTAAAACTTTATAAAAATAAATATGATATTACGTTTAATAAAATATTTTGAGAGTATTAAGGAATTAAGCTGACAATTTTTTCATTTATTCAAGTAATTTATAGTGAATTTAGTTAAATTTGACAAAAATTATCGTTTATAAATGCAATAAAAATTGTTTACCCACTCTATACCCCAAGATTTTTCGTGATTTTTGTTATTTTACCCCCTATACCCTCCTGAAATAAAAAACCTTCGCAACCCTGAATAAAATAGTACTTATAAAACATAACTAAAGTCTTTTCTTATTCGTGTGAATTCTATATTTTCAATTAAAATTTAAGGCTTAAGTTATTTAAAGTCGAAAAGTTATACATATATACTGTATATATATTCATAATTTGTTGTTATTTTTCAATAATTACCAAAAATAAATTATTAAAATTTTGTTAATTTTTAAGTTTATTTTTAACGAAATTTAATCTATAGTTGGAATAAGTGTTGATTAGACTATTGACTTAAAATGTTGAATAGTGAGAGAACTAATTGCATTCAATTATTTATTTTTATGGGAAATTCAATGCAATGAAATAAATTGCTTAAAATGCATAATTGCTAACAACTGTACTGTACTTAACAATTGACATAATAAAACAACTATTTTTAAATAATTTGCATAAACTATAAATTTAAAATCAATGTGTATGCTTAAATTTAAAAAAAAATAAAAGTTCACTATTTAAATCCAAATTTTGACAATTTTAATCACCCGATTAGTTGTATCATTAGTTATAACAAAATTAATTTTATAAATAATTTATTAGTTGTATTTCAACTTTTTTTGTATATTTAAAAATAATAATTATATATATTTTTTCCCTATAACTTATATAACATTCAAATTTTACTATATATTATATAATATACAGTATTACTACCTCTATATACGGTTAAGTAATATTATGTGAACAGCAATATTTGATTTTATTTTTGTTGGTTTTTTAGAAAACTTATCATTTGATTGTATATACATATATCACTGCAAATAAGTAAAAGTACGGTAATTGTAAATATATTTTATTTTTAAAAAAATGATAAAATGTATTAAAAAAATAAATTATATATAAAATAATAATTGAATTCAAGATTTGTAAGTAATGGACGTAATTGATGAATGTATTGATGCATTGATAAGAAGCCAACATTTTAATAGTGAAAAATGAGAGCAAAAACAACAACAACACAGAGTTTGAAGCAAATGATGGCTATATTTGAGTGACAGATGAGTCGTAAACAAACCATTTGTTTGTTTGTTATGTTTTGTTATGACATATCAATTGATGACCACTTTGTTTAGTGACCACCGATTCGGTCCTTAATATTACTAAACAATTAGTTATTGTGTCGAAAATCTGTCTTATTTTTGGATCGTATTTATAGACATTTTTGTCTATAATTTAATATCTGATTCAATACATTAACAGCTTTTAGTTTGAATCAGTTTTTTAATGTTGAGATAAATGACTGAAATATTAAAATAAATGTTTCAATTATTTTGTGATAAATTAATAGTGATTTGAATGTGAGATAAAGTATAAGAAATATATTTGATATAATTTTTTTGAAAACAAGCCATTAATTTGATATCAACTTAATTAGTTAAAAGATTTGTTTGTTTGACTCATTAGTTAATATAATAATATTACTAATAATTATAATAATTGAATCATTATTTTATTTAATGATTAATTTATTATTGAGTTTAACATTAAATTATGAGAAAATAATCAGAAAATGTTTGATAAATGTGTGAACACTAGTGATAGCAATGAATAGCAGTTCAGTGATTGAAAGTCAAACTGATATTAATATCGCATTAAAGAGTAGACAAACAACGGATGTATTACTAAGTGATAGTACTTTAGTTGACATCAAATCAAAGGTCAGTCATCAAAGTGTCGCAGATTTACTGTCACCGATGGTCTCGACATCGTTTGTCACAGACTGCCACCAAAGTGCCGCCGAAACGACGGTATTGGCCACTAATAGCAGTGATCTGACGGATTGCAATAGTTATCATCAGCCAAATGGTTGCAATGGTTATACCAATGGTATCAGTGACGGCATCAATGGTACCAACGATGTCGGTACCGATACGTCATCGATGCCATCGACTAACACATCAATGGCACAGTTGTCTCAGTCGTTGCCGTTTCCGTTACTATCGGGCGAAACACTGGTTGCCAACAGATCGACCACCGATGGCATACTTTACGTAACAAACTATCGATTATTTCTATCATATATTAGTTCCAAAGAGAGATTACCTATTAGTTTGCCAATTGGTATGATTGAGTCCGTGGAGATGAGAGATCTTTACTATTTAAATGTCTACACAAAACACGTGCGATCTTTCATAATCTCTTTTACAACTGGCGAAGACTGTGCCCATTGGTATAAGCGATTGCTGGATATCTGTTCTCTACAGACCAAACTCGACAACTTGTTTTGTTTCAAGTTTTTTGTGGCCACCAAAGCCGATAAAAGTCATATATTTGTTGACAATAAACAGATTCGCAATTGTTATGAAAACTTTTACAAAGAGTTTAAACGAATGTCATTTGACAACGTCTGGAGAATCAGTGATATTAACAAAGAGTTCAAACTGTGTCAGAGTTATCCGCGATATCTAGTTGTGCCTCAAAGTGTTACTGACAAAGATCTTGAATCAGTGGCCAGTTTTCGTTACTCACGTCGCATACCGACTGTTGTGTGGAGACACCGTAAAAACGGTTGTGTGATATCGAGGAGTAGTCAACCAGAGGTCGGTTGGCTTGGATGGAGAAGCAGTCACGACGAACTACTTCTCAATTCTATTGTCAAGTGCTGTAATATTGGTAACAATATTGCTAAGAAATTATTAATTTTGGACGCCCGCAGCTATACGGCTGCAGTGGCCAATCGTGCCAAAGGTGGCGGCTGTGAGTGTCCAGAATATTATCTCGACTGTGAGGTCCAGTTCATGAGTTTAGCTAATATTCATAGCATCCGAAAGAGTTTTTATTCGCTTCGTTATATATGTGAATCGCCTGCGGATCAGATAAAGTATGTATAGAAACATATAATTTAATGCCGGGATTTCCCTTGACCTCAATTACACCATTCATTTACTTTTACTTTTGGCAATAGTTTGCAAATTTTTAGTCTTTTTTTTATTAGTATAAGATTAAAATATTTAGTTACATCTTAAATATAAGTGATTTTATTTATATTACATTAATTATACAATTAGTAGATATGTTAATGTTGTTGGTATTTGCAAGTGGGCGTATAAAACTGTGATATTTAAATTATTTATCGCTAGTAATTTGATAACATTATTTTTAAATGGCCTATAATCTTATAAGATATAAGCTTACAATTTACAGCATATTGTTATTAATTATTTATTTTTAAAAATTATATTAATATATTTTATAATAAATTTTTAATAGCTTAAAAATGCTAATAAGAAATAATAAAATATAATTTAACAAATATTTAATTTTAACCTTGGTTTTTTTTTGTAAAAATAAAATTAAGGGAATTCCTTCTACTGTTTATGTTTACCTAATTTTATAAGGAAATAAAATATAGTAAAGTTTAGTAAACCGTTACTGGAATTTTCATATAATTAATTTATTAATTATAAAATAATTATTTTTAACAATAGTTGGCTAACATTACTCGACAATACTAAATGGTTGCACAACTTATCGGGACTCATGAAATCTGCACTAATTGTTGTGAATGCCATCGATTTAGAGGAGAGACCAGTTTTAGTGCATTGTAGTGATGGATGGGATCGGACGCCACAAATCGTGGCCTTAGCTGAGCTAATGTTAGATCCATATTATAGGACTATTGATGGCTTTAGAATGTTGATTGAAAGGGAATGGATTAAATTCGGCCATAAATTTGCAGACCGTTGTGGTAACGGTGCTTCATGTGATGACACCAACGAGCGGTGTCCTGTTTTCCTACAATGGCTCGACTGTGTTCATCAACTGGTACTACAGTTCCCGTGTAGTTTTGAATTTAATCTTAACTTTTTGGTATGTTTTAAAATTTAATAGAAATAATTAAATATATAATTAATCGATAATTTATAGATTAAATTAATACAACACACATATTCGTCACTTTTTGGTACATTTATTTGCAATAATATACGCGAACGGATTGACCATCAAATTTATGAGAAGACCTATTCTGTTTGGTCTTATTTTAATAATAGACGTCAGTATTTTATAAATTACATTTATGCCAACAATGATCAGGTGATTAATAAAACTAATTGTAATCAAAATTTATTTTAATAACACTATTAATTTAAATGTTTAATTAGGTTTTGAGACCATCGTGTAAAGCAAAAGATATAGTGTTCTGGAGTGATGTTTATATGCCATTGTCGTCATCAGCTTCTGGAGGATTGGAATATAATTATAGTTCAGACGACTCCGTTGATAAAAATAATGTATCATATGGTGATGTAACAGATGGTAATGATGTGCCTATTAATGGAGATATTAAACAATCAAATGAATCTAAACAATTGGATACCGGTCTGAATGTGTCCAACAATGAAACAAATGAAACTGAATCAGATATGGACACTATTGCCAGCGATAAACATCATTCCCTATCAAAGACCAGGTCATGCGAGAACCTGGCGCTTGACGACCATCACACCAATCATCATAATGATGACCAACACTATAGTTCATCGTCATTGCTTAGAACTAGACATCATTGCAGTGATCCTAATCTTCAACGATCGCTGACTATTGCTAACGATTCAGTGGAGTGGAAACGTGGAAAGTGTGCTGATATTATACAATATATTCGTGATTATCAAACTAATGGTATCGGCGCCGGTAGTCGCGAGGCCAGTGATCGTGACTCAACACAATTTCCGTCGAGTCGTAATTCAGATAACGGTTTGTTAGATGATTCTGATTTGGTGATGGCCTCACACTTTAGTATGCTATCCACCGAAACGTTACTTAACGGGAATATCTGGAATAATGGTGAATGTATTCAAACAAATGGTGACTCATCGCAAAATGTGTTATTAAATCATAATGTATTGACAACCAGTACCAGTACTACTGAATTAAGCAGTTCTTGTGTGCAAAATAATGACAGTCTATCATCGGTTTCAATGTTTGATCCAATTTTAAAGAAACGACAGCAAACAACACATACATGTAGTACACCTGTTCAGAGACAGAATTCAAACGAAATTAATAATAGCAGTTCTAGTTATGGATATTCAAATGGTAAACACACCCGAACTCCTAGTTCTGGATGTCCGGCCACTCCTAACGATGAGTCCAATTTCGATAATGCCTTTCCTTTTGACGGAGCCTTAAATCATGAGTCATTTGACATCGACGGACACCTTCTTTTAAAAGATAAAGTTTTATCGAGACTTCAGCAAATCATCGGTCAGAATAAGGTATGAATTTTGTTGAAAAACATTTTTACAGTAATTTATTGCTGTAATTATTAATTCTCTGTATATCTAATAATAATTAGATTGAAATCGATTATCTCCGCCGGGAATTATATTTGGCGCGTTTGGCACTCTGTCAGCAATTAAAATATTGCAATGGAGTTAATGATGAGGTATTGTGATTATAAAATAATTATTTTGATATATCTAATAGTATAACATTTGTAGAGCTCCATTGCTAACGGTTCCAATTCATCTGAAACGTCGGATAATGTCCTCAACTCATGGGTCGATGTGATGCCATCACTTCAACAGACACGCAATGGATTTATAATAAAGTCGAGATGTGATAACAAAAGCCATTCATTTACTTCAATTGATCCGGAAGTCAATGCTATTAAAACATGCGATGAGCTCTCACTGGATACAAATCAGTTGGCATTATCGGTAAATCATTTATAATAAAATTAATTAGTCTTTAATTCCGTATATTTGTGCTCAAAAAATTAAAAATAAATCTTTTATTTATATAAATATATATATTTGACTTCAACTACTAGTCATCCTAATTATCAAATAATTAATTGACTATTACTTTAATTAAGACCTTTACTGTACTTTTAAAACTGTAATATTTTATGTATAAAATTAATTTTAAATATGTAGAAAATATTAGTTTATATATACAATAAGTATATATATTATATATATATTGTTAAATGTTAAGATTTATATACATACAGTATAACTGTTAAATCATAATAAATACTAAAAAGAGTCGAAGTATTTATCGGCCACTAAATCGGGAATTGTTTTATTTAACCGAAAATATACCAAAAAATAACTAATAAACAGGAATTTGTTTATAAATTCAAATTTTAATAATTACTATATATTTTTATTTACAATTATTTTAATGTCAATGATTTAATAAATATTTATAAAAAATGTGTTATATTATAAAAATTTATAAAAAATAAGTAAATTAATCATTGTTTGGTTGAGTTGTTTCCGAAATTCTTATAAAATATTTATTTCTTTCACTCTCGACGTCAATAATACCTCCGTTTTTGAGTTGTTTCTCATAAATATCTTTGAATTTATTGACATTGATCTTCGCTTCTTCAATCAAATCATTTTCACCCACTAATGGTTCGTTTAAAAGACATGGATTTGAATATTTGTTTGGATCCGTATAGTCATTGATGTGACTGTTATTCAAGAGATTACGACAAATCGGACAATGAATCCGAACTTCTGTCAAATTGACATTTGTTTCACTCTTTATTTGTTTCGACACATAATCAGCAAAACAACGACAATGAAAGTGATGAAAGCAATCGTTTCGCATAATCTGGTCATCGGTAGTGAAGTCGTATAAACAAATGGCACATCGGGTGCCAACCGGACAATTCAATGTTGTCAACACGTCCCGAGACTTTTCAATTATCTCGTATATCATTGTGTCAGCGATTCTTTGTTGGCAAACATTACTGATGGCAATCCTTAAACTTTTTATTACAGAATCGATGCAAACAAATACAATGATTGTTAAGAATATATCCTAAATAAACAAACCTTTGGATGTCATCATCAGTTAAACCTCTCGTATTCTTCATCTCAATGCTGGGACACTCATTGGGATACTGAAGATAAGTCATTAAGACATTAATGATATAATCGATAATAAAAATGTATTTCACATACATTTATGGCAATCACAACAAAGAGTGTGAATCTAACCAATTGGTTGTTACTATTGCCGGCCGTTTTCGGTAATATATCGATGGACACTGTGGCCAATCGGTCATCACAATTGGTATCATTTGTGTCTATATTGATATCATCCAAATATATTGCTTTAATTACTTCCAATTCAGTTGCAAGTCTTGAACCGATAAATTGAAAGATAGAAAAGTTTACAAACATTTATTTGATGGCAATATTTATAATTAAACTAACGTTTCATTCAAACAATTGTTCATCTTTTTAGACACACTTTAATCAATAATTTTCATATCATTTAAATACATATAAAATAACAATAAATACCGAAAATAATTGAAAATAATAATTAAATTAATCACTGATTATATAAATATAACAATTAATGCATTTATTACAGTATTAATACAACATATGATTACAAAAAGTATTACAAAACAAAGTTACAAATATTTAGTGAATTCTAAAACCCTATAAAAATTATATAACAAATACATTGACAAAAACATTCATTACATTTGCATTAGTGTTACGTTATATGCGAACACTTAATACATTAGACAAACATTTAAGTCAATGCTTTTGTATGACATTTGACCACAACTTGTATTATAGTCTTCATTGTCGACAATAATTGACAAATAAAAGACTTGACGAAAGATAAAGAGGTAAACAATTAAAACAATGCTTCCGTTATCACTGTTGAGAACCGCTCAAAATCATCCGATGCTCGTCGAGTTGAAAAACGGGGAGACATATAATGGCCATTTAGTCAGTTGCGACAATTGGATGAATATCAATCTTCGGGAAGTCATCTGTACGTCACGCGATGGCGACCGCTTCTGGCGAATGCCTGAATGCTATATTCGTGGATCAAATATCAAGTATTTGCGAATTCCCGATGAAGTAATTGATTTGGTGCGCGAAGAAGTCAAACAAAAGCGCGGACCGCAAGCAATGAGAGGACGGGGCGGTCCGCGACCTGGACTTGGATCACGACCTCAAGGAACAGGTCGTGGAAGAGGTGGACCACAAAAACCGAGAAATTAATGGGTTTTTTCATTGGTTACAGAAATTGATTTATTATGAATCATATGAAACATTAAGTCTTTCTTATCGACGAATATAAAGATTTTTTTCCAATCATTTTAAAACATTATTATAATTTATAAATTAATAATTACTATAATTAATACATAGAAATAAATTGTTTTTAATGAAAATATGTAATAAATTTATATAACTTTTAAAAATCCTAAAATCCTTTTGGCGTCCAATTAGTTTTTTGTTTGATTTTATGCATTTCATAGCAGACCAGAGTGTCCTGCGGTTGAAACCTAAGACCGTCTAATCCAACGATTCCATCGAAACGAATACCGCATTCGACATCTTTTTTGATGGTTTCCATCTCATCCTTGAGATGTCTCAATGAACTAACTTTCAAGTCTTTAGTCACTTGTTGTTCATTGCGGATGACTTTGTAGAGACAGTTTGACTTTTTGAGGACTCCTTTAGCGCACCGAACGCCGGCCACCGGTATCTTCCTATGTTTGTCATTAACCACGAATTCCTGTTGAACTAGAGCTTCACCTAAAACTACTTCCTCATCAATTAATGGTAATCTATCGCTGATTTCTTTCTTTAAATCGTCGACCAAATGATAGATGACATTAAATTTCTTAATCGTAACGTTTAACTCTTTGGCCAATTTATTGACCGCAGGGTTCATTGTATTTACATTAAATGAATAGATGACTGTCCTATCGAAACAGGCGCCCAATTCGACCTCATTCTCGGTGATGGCGCCGACACCGAAATGAAGCAAATTTACTTTAGCGTCACTTTTATCATTTGGATACGAATCAAACATATCGTACAATACTTCCAGACTGCCGGTGACATCACATTTGAATATAACATTTAATTTGTTTTCTTCGCCTTCATTTGTGATCATCTTTTCTCGCGGACCCTTATTCTTCTTACGTTTGTATCTAATGCCCGCTGATCTCAAAGCAATCAATTCTTCTCTATAGACTTTTAAATGTTCTTCGAGTTTGTTTTGAGCGGCCATAGCATCTGCTTCGGCTCTACGCCGCCGATCACGCGCTTTAATTAAGTTCACGAGTTCTTTGACATCCTTTTCAGTGGGCAATTGCCACACTTTATCGCCCGCATCGGGTAGATCTTCTTCCCGCCAACCAATCACTTGGACAGGAAATCCAGGATTGCATTTCTCGATAACATTTCCCCACTCGTCATACATCGCCCTGACTTTAGCCCACGATTTTTGACCGGCAATAATGATATCTCCTTTCTTAAGCGTCCCATTTTGAACCAAAATCGATGCAGTCTTTCCTTTCTTTGCGTCGACACTTGATTCGAGAACAACTGCTTCGACACTTCCATCAAAGTACGCCTTTAACTCCATAGTCTCAGCCAAAGCCAAAATCGCTTCTTTCATGTCTTCAATACCAATATTTTTTAGTGCACTTATTTTAATGGCCTGAATGTCTCCGCCGTCATCTTCCAAAACTATTCCTTGAGCTCTTAGACCAGTCTTCAAATAGTTGATATCTTTAGTCAAATTGACACTTTTGTCAACTTTATTAATGGCAACAATTATGGGAACATTAGATGATTTGGCAAAAATTATTGACTCAATGGTTTGTTCCATAACGCCGTCATCGGTGGCCACAACCAGAACAACAATATCAGTAATATTGGCGCCGCGTTCTCGCATAGCACTGAATGCCTTATGTCCCGGAGTGTCCAGAAATGTCACTAAATTCTTAGATATCTTTTTCTGATTGTTTTGTTGATCCAATGAGACAACAAAAGCGCCGATATGTTGAGTAATACCACCAAACTCTTGTTTAACGATCTCTGAGTGTCTTAAACTGTCTAACAAAGTAGTCTTTCCGTGATCCACGTGACCCATTATAGTAACCACAGGCACTCTGGTCACCAAATTGGTCCCGTTTTTCAACAATTTATTTAAATGTTCATCAAAATCAAACTCGTCTTTCGTGACAAGCGATGGGTTTTTCACGAAATTTGGTTTTTTGTCAAAAAATTTGATAATACGAACAAAGTCTTTAACGTCTTCTATCGGGTAGTCTGTGATCTTCAACTCTTTAACCGCTTTCTTGATGTCACTAATCGGTCTCTTCAGTGCTTCGGCGAGTTGTTGTTCACTCATTTGATCCCAAATGTCGATGACTTCGGCATTTCGTTTGTTTATTTCACGGCGGACTTTGTTGTTATCAATGGTCAGAGTTTTGTTATAACAAAAACTATTGATTGTAAGACATCTCATTTGATTATATCTATTGTGATAAAAGTTATAACCAATTGGCGAGTGTTTGTCACATGTCTTCAGTCCGGTCGCCACCATATCAGCTAAAGTCCTCGTAATCAAAGATGTCTTTAATATTTTCATTATTAATTATTATTTATATTTATATTATAATATAAAATTAAGTTTATAAACATTTTAATTAATCATTTGTTAATATAATTGATTAAAATTGAAATTTTATTGAAAAGATTTTTTAATTATAGTTTACAAACAAAATCATATGTAAGTCACGTGTTATGATATATTATGTAATCAATGCTAACATAATGTCATAACAGTATAGAGTATTATATGATATTATATTAATACTGTATTGTATTTTAATATTTTTAAAGTTAACGTAAATGTAAATTTTAGTTGAAGTCTCATATATACATTTTATATTCATGTATATATATTTAAAAAAACAACTTTTAAAATAGTAATTTAAATGTATTTTATAAAAAATCGACTTAAATTTATAAATTCTTTAAAGTATAATTTGTAGATAATTATATACATTACTTAAAATATTTAAATACAAAAATTATGTAAAAAATAATTCTAATATTTAATGAATTATTTTAAGAAAATTATAATTTTAAAATTATTTTTTAGTGTTTATACTTTTCAATTTTATGTTCATTAATACTACAGGCTGTAAATCATATAAAGATAAAATTAAATGTTTTAATTACATAAAAAGTATAATGGATATTTTAATCAAATAAAATTTAAAATAATAAGGAATACTTGAAATTTATGAAAATAAATTTTATACTTTTAAGGAATTAATTAAAAGATTTTCTCTTTGCATAATAGACACAAAAAAAAAAAGATAAACTGAACACTAATTTGATAAATTAGTTTGACCAGGTTTTTTGAGAAATAAATTTTTAGTAAATTTTATGTAAATCACATGTAAACAAAATACTCTGTATCTTTAGTTTTAAAAAGGATTAAATTTTTGTAATTTATTATTAAAAACCTCAACTATTGCTTATTAATTTAAACTTTATTTGATAAAGATATCTCTTATACTTTTTAAGTAATTCAACATTATATGATATGCTTAAATATATCAAATGTATTGAATTTTTTTGTTTTAAATTATATTATTTGATATATTTGTATTAAAGACTATAATAGATTCAACTATTTTTTGATGTCTTTAAATTTAAAGTACATATAAATTTTATATATAATATTTTAAGTCAAACACTTAAAATCAATACAATATTTTTTTTTTATAAAGTCCGTCAAATACAGTATTATTTTTGTTGTACTGTATATACAGTACTACTTTACTGTTTTATGGAAGTTGTCTTTAAAAAAAATCATTAAAAATCTGAGTGTTTTTTGTGGGATTTTTTTTATTTTACATTAATTAATGTCCAGATATTAATGTTAAGATATTTATCCAATATTTCTAGTATTTCTTGTAACTAATTTTATTTTTATTACTTATTTTTATTACTCATTAAAACTATTATGCAATAAATCTTTAAAGTATTACTAAATCACTATAATTTTAATTAAAATATAAATTGTTTGACAATTACCGGTATATATATATAAATATTTGGTTGATTTAAATATACTAAATATTTACAACAGTAAATTTTATTATTATTTATTATACAGTATTACAGTATTACTGCATTTATATCATTTTTATTATAAATATATGAATTACGGTATATTTAAATTAATTAATTAATTAATAACTTTAATACTGTTATAATTTATTAATTAGTTATTTATTAACATTTTTGGGTTTAGTAAGAATTTTATCAAAACAGAAAATATTATAATAATTAAAAACAAATTTTATTAATTAATTAATTTATATTTTTAAAAAATCAATAATAAATATTTTATCATAAGTGCTACCATCGATGTCATCAATTGTTATGAATTGGGATCAGTTTAGCCGAGAAAGTTGACGACAACCAGATGAAGGACAATGTGAGCGAAGATAAAGTCTGCGAAAGCCCTTTCTTGACTAATCTCACGGAATTCATACTTGTTTTGGGGATTAATCTGAAGCCGAAGACAAACGGCTAATACAAATGAAGCGACTGTTGATATGAAACCGGAGAGGAATGAATTGAACGGAAATGTTCCCACAAGACAACAGTACAAGAACTCAATGATTCCCGTCAATAGGATATACAGCAGATATGCGTCAATCAGTTTAAGACGTTTGCTTGTCTTTGATGAGTACTCTTCATAAAACTTGTTCAACACTTCCAATGCGTTGGCCATCTTTGGTCACCAAAACATCATTAAGTTATAACTAATTTAAATGTTGACATATCTGTACTTACAATGACTTAAATGTTGTGTAAATCCGTTCAACCGATTCAAGTGATGATTATTTGATGTCAAAAGTGTGGTAACGAGTGATGTGTTGTTCAATACAAATGCCGACAATCAGTGACAACACATCAATGATGTCATGTATTTGCAAACATTTCAATCATTTAATTAACACAACATTAATATAATATTAATAAATATTTCTAAAATATTATCAATTTTTATCAATAAAAACCAAATATTTCAATATTATAATTACTTAAATAATTATTCAAACAATTAATGGATATTTAGGTGACAATAGAAAAGTTTATCTTATATCAGATAATATTATATTTATATTACAATAATACTAAAAATATAAACAATTTTAACACAAATATTAGATTGGGTTTTATATTACCGTAAATTGAAATTACAAGTAAAGTGTATATACTGTATAAAATTGAAATTATTATTTTTTTTTTAGTTTTAAATATTATAATTTTTGATAAACTTTATTAATAAATATCTATAAACCTAAGTTTTATTTTTTATTAACACATTTATTATTTACATATTATATACAAAAATTAATGTTTAATAAAATTAAATTATTAAATAATAAAATACATATTTATGTATATAATTTGAATTATAATTATTTTAATCATCCTTTTCAGTGAGTATAAGATAAAGCAATTGATTTTGATGTCCATTAAGTTTGGGAAACAAATGAGCGGCAATTGAATCGACGATATCTTCAGATCGAGTCTGAGACCAAATAAGCAGTGATTCCAACATTATATTTAAGTCCATTAGTTCATCATTTTGTGGATTGCATTCAACAATCGGTAAATTGAATTCACATTTATTGGTGTCATTCAGATATAGCTTTAAAAGAAATAGTGTTACAAAATCTGATTCAGTCATCACCGATGAATCAACTCTAGAGAAGGTTTCTAAAGCCCGTTCCCATTGACTACAACTCAAGAAGCAATCGATGGCTTCTTTTAAGAGATTGGCCTCAATATAGACATTGCTGGCCTCGAGATATTTTTGATGTCTTTTGTAAAGAGTGGCCAATTCGCCGTAAATGGATGTATGAAGTGATTTGTGTGACACACGCAGTGCGTGTCTGTACGCACTGATGGCACCATTGAGTTGGTCGCCATCGCGCAGAAGTCTGGCCGAGTCGAGCAGCGCCTGAGTCTCGGCCGCTGTATTGCCCATCGAGTGCTCACATCGGGCCACTGCTAGACAACAATAACCCGAATATGCTTTGAATTGGTTCAGATCACGACTCAAACTCAAGAATTGTTCCGATACTTCAGATACATTTGGCCTCCGAAGTAGGAATCGTTTCTTCAATTTGTTGCTAATAACCTTATAGTTGGCGAAGTCGGCCATCACTTAACATTCATCAACACATTCAACACAAATCAGATGAAAGTGACGACACTTACGATAAAAACATGAATTCAATTGAATATTAATATAGTTTTTAACCCAAACTTGAAGTCAATTTACTAACAATAACGTCAAACAAACTATTTGTTTCAATCACTATAATCACTAAATAAGAGATCAATTTCAGTATAATCTTTGATTAAATGACATTTTATTTACACTGATTGTCATCTTGTGGTTAGTCTTAGTGTTGAACACATCAAACAATTCACTTAATTATTATTAATACTAAATATTTAACAATCAATTGATGTCATCATTGATGGTATGAGATATGATTGCAGTGGAGATGAAATGCATTGCATTTGATTTAACGACTGTTTGATTGACTGATCAATTGATCCCATAATCATCGTCAACAACGATGTCCAACTCCAAGACATACCAATTTGAGAATCAGTTCACTCTTGAGAATTGTGTCGGTCGAGTGGTGATTGCTGTCGTCGGACATCCGTTTGACTTCGTAAAGACATTGATCCAATTGGGTTACGAACCTTTACCGCCGTACCCGACAACTACTATCTTTGGTAGACATCGGTTGGCATTACCCGGCGTTTTCCGCTATATAGGACACATCCGGCGTACCGATGGTTTGTGTGGTATCTATCGTGGCATCGGCTATAAGTTGACTTCCGTTTTGGTCAACGGATTTATTTACGTGAATCTAAGCGAATATCTGAAGCATTTATATCCGGAAGAAGAGTCGCTAAATGAAGATAAGAAGGATGAAGATAAGCAGTCGACACCTGATTTGCAAAAATACGTCAAATTATGTCAATATCTGTCCCGAGAGACGGCTTCGAGATTTGTAGCGCTATTGGCTTCCTATCCGTTTCAAGTGATGACTGTCCGCGTTTGTGCCCAATTTGTGGGCCGCGAAACACATTACGACACATTATTTGGTGCCATCAAAGATATATACCGCACGGGTGGTGTCAGTGGGTTTTACGCCGGTTTTATGCCACGATTTCTTGGTGATGTCCTTGTTCTGTGGATTGGATCTAATATTATATTTGTGGCAAACAGTTGGATTGACGGCGATTCTACCACCAAAAACTATGTTTCCGCTTCGGTTAACTTCATTGTCTCGTCATTGCTCTATCCGTTCCAATTGGTCTCAACAGTAATGTCATGTAATGGCCAATCGGCCCGGTCGTTGGCCGCGTCAGCCTATACTGGACATCCTTACGCCAATTGGGTGGACTGTTGGCGCCATTTGTCACAGTTGGGTGAAATTAAAAGAGGCTCTTCTCTATTGTGGAGATATCAATCCACTGTATTGACAGCACCATTGATTCACAGCACAGCTGTCGACAGAGAAACAAGATATCGACCGAAAGAGTGGTAAAAAAATTAATATTAAGTTGAATCGAATTTTTAAACTTAATTTTCAAGTTAGTAGTTATGAACACATTTATTATTGTACTGTAATTTAAAGTTTTATTATTATTATTACCACATATTTGATTTGTTTTTAATTATATATTTCAAAGAGATATTAATACTTTAATGATTATATACAGTATATAATAAACAAATCTTAATAAAAACAGATAATTATTAACTGTTATTTGGATTCATAATTATAATAAACATTTAGAAATTCTTATAATTATTAACACATGTTTTTTTAACAAACTGTTTAAACTTTTATTTTCGCAAATATTTTACAAAATATCTTAAATTAAGAAATTGCTTTACCATTTTTAAATCCTGTAAATTAGTAAATAAATGAATAATTAAAATACAATTACTGTATAGTATTATATATTTATAAAATTATACTCACTTTTTAACTACTTGTACGACATCTTCATCATTGAGTACGTGATCTTTGCCAACCTTTTGAGGGTTGTGTTTGACAGATGTCCCCCAAACTAATGCACTATTTTAATGAGATTTATAAATATATTATATATATTATGTTTAATGATAATATGGTAATAATTTAGTAAATAATAGTTACTATTTAAACTCCTTCATAATACTCTTATGAAGTTTATTACAAAAATCTTCAACAGATTTCCTGTCCTGACTCAATATAACTGGCGATTCATAATCGGGTAATTGTCCTTTAGGTTTGGTATAACTAATTTATGAGTAATTTATGATTTTTGTTAATTAAAATACTTTAGAAATACAAACAGTAATTTATTTATACATTCGCTGAAGTTTTAGATAATCCCATGTTTTGTACCTAAAAAGACAAATCATTAGATTTATGTCAATAACATAACACAAGACATACAGTAAGTCATCGAAGTTCCACTTGTGATGGGCTGAGATGGGCACAGTATGTGGGATCCGATAAATGATATCCAACTCTTCTACCGAAATCTGATCAATTTTATTGAGCACATAAATACACGGCGTATAGATCCGGTTGCCCTCAATCACGTCAATCAAGTCATCTGAATTGGCGTCATATTTGATAAAGACGTCGGCGTTGTGTATACGATACTCGGCGAGTATTGTCTTGACTGTATCCAAATCCAACTCCGATTGTTGTACCAAACACTGCAAATTGATGCCTCCCTTATCCTTTTTACGGACTGTCAGTTGTGGCGGATCTTTGTTCAGTCTAATACCGAAACCCTCTAATTCTTTCTCAATGAGCTTTTTATGTTGCAACGGCTTTAACACATCCAACACAATAAAAATCAAACTACAAGTACGCGCCACAGCTATCACCTGTCGACCTCTTCCTTTACCATCTTTAGCACCCTCTATAATACCCGGAAGATCCAAAAGCTGGACTTTCGCGCCCTTATATTTGATTACTCCGGGAACTGATCATAAATTTAGTTAACAATATAACAATTTCAATTAAAAATTTAAGTGATAAACAAACCAGTGGTCAAAGTAGTAAACTCATAGGCGGCCACTTCGGAGTAAACGCCGGCTAAAGTGGTCAGAAGTGTAGATTTCCCGACAGATGGAAAGCCGACAAAACCTATGCGCGCATCTCCAGTCTTGGCCACATCGAAGCCCTCTCCTGTTGGTCCACCGCCTCCTTTCGGTGTAATTAATTCGCGCCGAAGTTTAGCCAATCGTGCCTTCAGAAGACCCAAGTGACCCATCGTTGCCTTATTCCTCTGGGTTCGGGCCATCTGTCCATTTGATTACCGATAATTAATCAAATTTTTATTAGAATTAATATCAATAGATTCTAGACATACCTCGGCCTCAATTGCGGCGATTTTCTCCAATACCGTACTCATTGTCGGGAACTAATCGGACACTAATTGTCAACAAAATTGTATAAAAATATCACATCATATGTAACACACGTTTCTCTCATTTAATATTGCATTCAATTGTTATGTATTTGAGTGTCAATACTGTTGTTTACAATCAATGTTATAATTGTCAGTCAAATGCAAAAAAAGGCTTTTAATGTTATTAAATATATTTTAAAAAAGGCCTAAATATTAGCTAATAAATAGTTTAGATAGTAATTGAATGATTAGTACTATTTATGCTTATAATCACACATTTTATAAGTCTCTTTGCTTTGAGAGTCAATTATATGAATCAATGATTGCATTGAAAGGGAAGTCAATATTTTGGACATAATTTGTGTTCAAAAGTGAAGACTACAGACAATCCTATCGTTTGCAATGCATTTCAATACAACTCTTTAATAGTGATCCACACATGTCTTCATCTGATAATAACCTACCGCGAGGTCTGGTCACCCGATCGGGTGGCACGAAACGGCTACCAGCGCTCAGACCCAAAGCTGGTGAATCTCTACCGTCGGTAATGCAATTAAATGGTGCCGCAGACCGAACCAAAAATGGTACCGTCAAGAGAGTCTTTAAACCAACTATTCCTCAAAGACGTCAGACCACAAACACCGATGATGGCCAAAGACAAACTAATGATAATCATAGTAATCATAAGTATGACCATCGGGTCAAACGAGAGAAACCAATTTCAAAGAAACGACTGACAAATCTCATCCAATGCGACGGTGCAGTCTTCAGGGGTGAAGAGACAGCTAGTGTTAGAATCATTAGACCTAAAGGTGGGGAGTCTTATGCAAGAAACCAGTCAACACATGAAAGTAGTACTCGCGTGAAGAGTGAAATAAAAACTGAACCGAGAGATGAATTGGATGAAAGATTAGGCGAAACTAAATTAGACAACAAAGCGAAGGTTATATGTAAGCTCTACGGCGACAACTTTATTGATGACACAGACGATCGGTTCTCAAACAAAGACTTGATTTATCCGAAAGGCTGGCACAATGTGTCAACACATCGTCAGTCACCTCAACCTTCAAAAAGTGAACCGTTAAATTCTTACAATTTATTGAAAACTAACGGATCTCATGATAAACTATTATTAATGCAAATATCGGAAGAGTTTCTGAAAAAAGGTAGCGGTTATGTCGGAAAATTAAGAGTCTATAAGAGTGGACGCATTGAATTAGTCGATTCTTCCTCTGACATGAAATTCGACATTTTATTTGATCAAAAATCGATAACAGATCCCAATATAAAAGATGAAAAAACTGATTCAAAAGTTGGCTCAAAACGAACTAATAATTGTTTCGCCGAAGTTATCACCGAAGATATTGTCTCTTTTGATGGTAAAGAGTTATCCACATTGACTACTCTGGACCACAAACAGGTTCTTCTAGCTGTACCTCATATGCTTCAATCGGAAGATCTTTGATTATAACATAATCTTAATTAAACTTTCATTGAATTAATTAAATTATTTTTGTTATACATTTGAATCAATTTATATATATTTGTAATGTTTGTATAATAATATTAAGTTATATATAACTATAGTTTTTAATAAAAATTAACAAATTTTCAGATAAATTAAATAAATATTTAAATTAATTTTGCGTTTTGTCTAAAATATTGATTACATTATTAGTGTTTTGTACTATTGTTTATATTTATGTCATTTTTGTGCCTTTTAGATGTTGTAACTTAATGTGAATTAATGTATAAAAAGGTTCAGTCAATAGTAAGCCATTGATAAATGTGTGAAACGATTGTTTGTCGATAACATTGAAAAGCATTGCAAACATAAAGTAAAAGACAATTAAAATTAATTTTGTTTTTATATTTGAATTGTCTGTTTGTCATCAAATGTAATCAATTTGTTTGTAAGTATATTGTCTTCATTTTTTATTTGCAATAATTACCGATAAAATTATTGTCCAATTGGTTGGATGTCAGTGATCGGCATTTTCGCAATTCCGTAAACTAACCGCAAATTATATTTTGATTGGTGTGTTGTCAGACCCGAAGCCGCAAAACGAGTGGAAACAATGGCAGTTCCGCCATATATTCTTCAGCAACAATATATGATGGGTTTGATGGGCCAACAAATGCAACCACCTGTTGGCCAACCAATCGGCGGTGGCCTACCGCTAATGGGTCAGCCGATGGGTCATCCGATGGCCGGACCTGCGCCCGTCATCGGCAATCAAATGCCATCGACATCACAAATATCTTCTTCAGTGTCCGGCAGTACTTTTTTAACTGATGAGGATTTGAAGGAAAAGTCAAAGAAATGGCAACAATTGCAAAGCAAACGATACTCTGAAAAGAAAAAGTTTGGTTTTGTTGAAACACAAAAGGAAGAGATGCCACCGGAACACCTGAGGAAAATTATCAGAGATCACGGAGACATGTCATCAAAGAAGTACCGCCACGACAAGCGGGTCTATTTGGGTGCACTTAAATATATGCCACACGCCGTACTCAAACTGATGGAAAACATGCCGATGCCTTGGGAACAGATACGTGACGTTTCCGTACTCTATCACATCACTGGTGCCATTACTTTTGTTAATGAGATCCCATGGGTTATTGAACCGGTATATATAGCACAATGGGGTTCAATGTGGATAATGATGAGACGGGAAAAGCGGGATCGAAGACATTTCAAACGTATGAGATTTCCGCCCTTTGATGACGAAGAACCACCACTAGATTACGCCGACAATGTTCTCGATGTTGAACCTCTTGAAGCCATTCAAAT
Source organism: Oppia nitens (assembly GCF_028296485.1). Lineage (NCBI taxonomy): Eukaryota > Metazoa > Arthropoda > Arachnida > Sarcoptiformes > Oppiidae > Oppia > Oppia nitens. The sequence continues at coordinate 1,320,929 of NW_026533252.1, read as the reverse complement.
GGAATTGGACAACGAAGAGGACAGTCATGTGGCCAAATGGTTTTACGATCACAAACCGTTGATCGACACCAAGTTTGTAAACGGATCGTCATATCGACGATGGTATTTGGCACTTCCGCAATTGGCCACACTATACCGATTGGCTAATCAATTGTTGACTGATTTGGTGGACACCAATTACTTCTATCTATTCGATCTCAAGTCATTTTTTACGGCTAAAGCGCTGAATATGGCGATTCCCGGCGGACCTAAGTTTGAACCATTGATTAAAGATATAAATCCTGGAGATGAAGATTGGAATGAGTTTAACGATATCAACAAAATAATTATTAGACAACCGATTCGGACTGAATATCGAATTGCTTTTCCTTATTTGTACAACAATTTACCACATTATGTACACCTATCGTGGTATGTATTTAGTAATTTTGATAATTATTTAATTAAATATTAACAGTAATTGTTACTAAATTTAATAATTAACACACTTGTATTACAAATTAACTATTGTAATAATGGTTTATAATAGTGAATGTAATTATAGTGTAAAATTAGTTGTGTTGCGTATTGACTTTTAACATAAGTTTATAATTATTAGTCGCTGATATCACAAACATTAACTGTTGATGTTTTAATTGATAGGTATCACACACCAAATGTTGTCTTCATAAAAACTGAAGACCCGGATCTGCCGGCATTTTATTTCGATCCACTCATTAACCCTATAGCTCACAGCCGGACCGCTACTAAAACGGTCGAACCTTTGCCTAATGATGATGAAGACGACGATCCGTTTATTTTGCCAGAATATGTCGAGCCATTCATGAGTGACTGTCCTTTATATACAGATAACACAGCCAATGGAATAGCTTTATTATGGGCGCCCCGTCCTTACAATTTGAGATCAGACCGAACTCGACGAGCTATTGATGTACCGTTAGTTAAGAGTTGGTATAACGAGCACTGTCCGCCAGGAATGCCGGTCAAGGTTCGGGTTTCTTATCAGAAACTTTTGAAATATTTTGTGTTAAACGCATTAAAACACAAACATCCAAAACCACAGAAGAAGCGATACTTATTTCGTTCTTTTAAAGCGACAAAATTCTTTCAGTCAACAACTCTTGATTGGGTTGAAGCTGGTCTTCAAGTGTGTCGTCAGGGATACAATATGTTAAACTTATTGATACACCGAAAGAATTTAAATTATCTTCACTTGGATTACAACTTTAATTTAAAACCTGTAAAGACTTTAACAACTAAAGAGCGAAAGAAGTCGAGATTCGGAAATGCATTTCATTTGTGTCGCGAAATACTTCGTCTGACAAAACTAGTTGTTGACTCACATGTTCAGTATCGGCTCAACAATGTCGACGCATTTCAATTAGCTGACGGTCTTCAGTATATCTTTGCACACGTGGGACAGTTGACCGGAATGTATCGATACAAGTATAAGCTTATGCGTCAAATTCGTATGTGTAAAGATCTAAAACATCTTATCTATTATCGCTTCAACACCGGTCCGGTTGGTAAAGGACCCGGTTGTGGATTTTGGGCTCCGGGATGGCGAGTATGGCTATTCTTTATGCGCGGAATCACTCCATTGTTAGAGCGATGGTTAGGAAATCTACTGTCTCGACAATTTGAAGGTCGTCATTCTAAAGGTGTGGCCAAAACTGTGACCAAACAACGAGTCGAAAGTCATTTTGATTTGGAATTAAGAGCATCGGTAATGCATGACATCATCGATATGATGCCCGAAGGTATTAAACAAAATAAAGCGCGAACTATATTACAACACTTGAGTGAGGCGTGGAGGTGCTGGAAGGCTAACATACCGTGGAAAGTGCCCGGCCTTCCCATTCCCATTGAAAATATGATATTGCGTTTTGTTAAGATGAAAGCCGACTGGTGGACAAACACGGCTCACTATAATCGGGAACGTATTAGACGAGGCGCTACTGTAGACAAAACGGTATGCAAGAAGAACTTGGGGCGATTGACTCGTTTGTATTTAAAAGCTGAACAGGAAAGACAACATAATTATCTTAAAGATGGGCCTTATATTAGTGCTGAAGAAGCCGTTGCCATATATACTACAACTGTTCATTGGCTCGAAAGTCGACGCTTTTCTCCGATACCTTTTCCACCGCTTTCTTATAAACACGACACCAAACTATTGATACTGGCATTAGAAAGACTTAAAGAGGCCTATAGTGTCAAAAGTCGTCTGAATCAATCTCAACGCGAAGAACTGGGTCTCATAGAGCAGGCCTATGACAACCCACACGAGGCTTTGTCTCGTATTAAACGACATTTACTAACTCAACGAGCGTTTCGCGAAGTGAGCATTGAGTTTATGGATTTATATTCACATTTGATACCAGTTTACGATGTGGAACCACTTGAGAAGATAACTGACGCTTATTTGGATCAGTATTTATGGTATGAAGCAGACAAACGCCACCTCTTTCCTCCGTGGAGTAAACCGGCCGATTCGGAACCACCGCCACTATTAGTCTATAAATGGTGTCAAGGAATTAATAATCTTCAAGATGTTTGGGACACTAATGAAAGAGAATGTAATGTAATGCTTGAATCGAGATATGAAAAACTTTACGAAAAGATTGATTTAACACTTCTTAATCGTTTACTTCGACTTATTGTTGATCATAATATCGCTGATTATATGACAGCTAAAAACAATATTGTCATTAATTATAAAGACATGAATCACACCAATTCTTACGGTATTATCAGAGGTCTTCAATTTTCATCATTTATTGTACAATACTATGGATTAGTATTGGATCTATTGGTTTTGGGTCTTCAACGAGCCAGTGAAATGGTTGGACCGCCACAAATGCCCAATGATTTTCTTACCTATCAGGACGTGGCAACAGAAAGTTGTCATCCAATTCGTCTCTATTCCCGATATATCGATAGATTTCATATTTTCTTCAGATTTACAGCTGAAGAGGCGCGTGATTTAATCCAAAGATATTTGACAGAACATCCCGATCCTAATAACGAAAATATTGTCGGCTATAACAACAAGAAGTGTTGGCCACGGGATGCAAGAATGCGTCTAATGAAACACGACGTCAACTTAGGTCGAGCCGTATTTTGGGATATTAAGAACCGATTGCCGCGTTCGGTGACAACTATTCAATGGGAAAATAGTTTTGTTTGTGTTTACAGTAAAGATAATCCGAATTTATTATTCAATATGTGTGGCTTCGAGTGTCGAATTTTACCGAAGTGTCGAATGACTCAGGAAGAATTTACACACAAAGATGGCGTTTGGAATCTTCAAAATGAAGTAACTAAAGAAAGAACTGCTCAATGCTTTCTTAGAGTTGACGACGAATCGATGCAACGCTTTCACAATAGAGTCCGACAAATACTGATGGCTTCGGGTTCGACCACATTCACGAAGATTGTCAACAAATGGAACACTGCTTTAATTGGTTTAATGACTTATTATCGCGAATCTGTTGTCAACACACAAGAACTTTTGGATCTTTTAGTGAAATGCGAAAACAAAATTCAGACGCGTATTAAAATTGGTCTCAACTCAAAAATGCCGTCACGTTTTCCACCCGTTGTCTTCTATACACCGAAAGAGTTGGGAGGACTCGGAATGTTATCTATGGGTCACGTTTTGATACCTCAGTCAGATCTACGGTGGTCTAAACAGACTGATGTCGGTATAACCCATTTCCGATCGGGTATGTCTCATGATGAGGATCAAGTGATTCCCAATCTATATCGATATATCCAGCCGTGGGAAACGGAGTTTATTGATTCACAACGAGTGTGGGCCGAGTATGCACTCAAACGACAAGAAGCATTGGCCCAAAACAGAAGACTAACTCTTGAAGATCTGGAAGACAGTTGGGATCGAGGAATACCGCGAATCAATACACTTTTCCAGAAAGATCGACACACACTGGCGTACGATAAAGGATGGCGAGTTCGCACAGATTTCAAACAATACCAAGTGTTGAAACAAAACCCATTTTGGTGGACACATCAACGACACGACGGAAAGTTGTGGAATCTTAACAATTATAGGACTGATATGATTCAAGCACTGGGAGGTGTTGAAGGTATTTTGGAGCACACATTGTTCAAAGGCACATACTTTCCTACTTGGGAAGGATTGTTTTGGGAAAAAGCCAGTGGTTTTGAAGAGTCCATGAAATATAAAAAGTTAACAAACGCTCAGAGATCGGGTCTAAATCAGATACCGAATCGTCGGTTTACGTTATGGTGGTCACCAACAATAAATAGGGCCAACGTTTACGTAGGATTTCAAGTGCAGTTAGATTTGACCGGTATTTTCATGCACGGAAAGATCCCGACATTAAAGATATCGTTGATCCAAATATTTAGAGCTCATTTGTGGCAAAAGATTCACGAAAGTGTTGTCATGGATTTGTGTCAAGTATTTGATCAAGAATTGGATGCTCTGGAAATAGAAACGGTTCAGAAAGAGACAATACATCCCCGAAAGTCATACAAAATGAACAGTTCTTGTGCTGATATTTTGCTGTTCGCTGCCTATAAATGGAATGTTTCGCGACCTTCTTTGTTGGCCGATTCTAAAGATGTTATGGACGGAACAAATACTCAAAAATATTGGATTGATGTCCAGTTGCGTTGGGGTGACTATGACTCACATGATATTGAACGATACGCCAGAGCAAAGTTTCTAGACTATACCACCGATAATATGAGTATTTATCCGTCACCAACTGGTATCTTAATAGCTCTCGATTTGGCCTACAATTTGCACGCGGCGTACGGCAATTGGTTTCCCGGCGCTAAACCATTAATACAACAGGCGATGGCAAAGATAATGAAAGCAAATCCAGCTCTTTATGTGCTAAGAGAACGTATTCGAAAGGGTCTTCAGTTGTATTCATCAGAACCAACCGAACCATATCTGTCGTCTCAAAATTATGGCGAACTGTTCTCTAATCAAATTATTTGGTTTGTCGACGACACTAATGTATATCGTGTGACCATTCATAAGACATTTGAAGGAAATCTGACGACAAAACCGATAAACGGAGCTATATTTATATTCAATCCAAGAACCGGACAATTGTTTTTAAAGATTATCCACACGAGTGTATGGGCCGGTCAAAAACGTTTGGGACAATTAGCTAAATGGAAAACCGCCGAAGAGGTGGCCGCTTTGATTAGATCATTGCCTGTTGAGGAACAGCCGAAACAAATTATTGTAACTCGAAAAGGAATGTTGGATCCATTAGAGGTGATTATAAACAATGATTGCTTAATTTTAAAATTTTTTTGCATAATTAAACAAATTGGTTAATATAATTGTTAATTGATTATTAATTCTGCATAAATTAAATCGATCTCATAGTACTATAATAGTCTAATAATTGTCACAATTATTGATACCATATATTATAGTTTCCCTGATCTGAAACATTAATTATTTTTATTTATATTTAACTTTAGGTCCATTTACTTGACTTTCCCAATATTGTCATCAAAGGCAGTGAATTGCAACTACCATTCCAGGCTTGTCTTAAAGTTGAGAAATTTGGTGATCTTATCTTAAAGGCTACGGAACCGCAAATGGTTTTATTCAATCTGTACGACGATTGGCTCAAAACTATTTCTTCATACACAGCGTTTTCGCGACTGATTCTCATATTAAGAGCTCTTCACGTGAATAACGAACGAACCAAAGTAGTACTCAAACCGGACAAAACTACAATTACTGAACCACACCATATATGGCCTACTCTTACTGATGAGGAATGGATTAAATGTGAAGTTCAACTTAAGGATTTGATTCTTGCTGATTACGGCAAAAAGAATAACGTAAACGTGGCCTCATTGACACAATCGGAGATTCGTGATATCATATTGGGAATGGAGATATCTGCGCCATCAGCTCAAAGACAACAGATCGCCGAAATCGAAAAACAAACTAAAGAACAGTCACAACTTACAGCAACGACAACCCGTACTGTTAACAAACACGGCGATGAAATTGTGACAACAACTACAAGTAACTACGAGGCGCAGACATTTGCATCGAAAACCGAATGGCGAATTCGGGCCATTTCGGCCACTAATTTGCATCTCCGCACAAACCATATATATGTTTCATCAGATGATATCAAAGAAACTGGTTTTACATATATTTTGCCTAAGAATGTTCTCAAAAAGTTTATTATTATATCGGATCTGAGAACACAAATTTCCGGATATTTATTTGGCGTCAGTCCTCCAGACAATCCACAAGTCAAAGAAATAAGATGTATAGTAATGCCTCCTCAGTGGGGTACTCACCAAACCGTTCATTTACCTAATTTGTTGCCACAACACGAATACCTTAACGATTTGGAACCGTTAGGTTGGATTCATACGCAACCAAATGAATTGCCACAACTTTCACCGCAAGACATCACAACACACGCAAAGATGATGTCTGATAATTCTTCGTGGGATTCGGATAAGACTATTGTTATTACATGTAGTTTCACTCCCGGCTCGTGTTCACTGACCGCTTATAAACTGACTCCTGGAGGTTATGAGTGGGGCCGACAAAACACCGATCGGGGAAACAATCCAAAAGGATATTTGCCGTCACATTATGAAAGAGTACAGATGTTATTGTCCGACCGTTTTCTCGGCTTCTATATGGTACCGGCACAGGGATCCTGGAATTATAACTTTATGGGTATGTATTTAATAATTTTGTTTGTTTAATATGATTTGATATCCATTAAAAGGTTTATTTATAATTTAATTGTAATTTAATATTTATTTAGTGTATTTTTTTAAAATGAGAAATCGATTAGGAATTTATTGCTATATTTTTGAATATAATTAATTTTAATTTATATATTACAGTAATTTAAATATAGATTAATATATTTTTATATATTTGATGAAAAATAAGTTTATTTGAGGTTTGATAGGATTTTGCTCTATTTTTCACAAGATTTAAAATAAACAATTTATTGAAGATTTAGAGGCATTTATAAAACTTTTTATATAGTTTTTTAAATTGCCTTAACTCAAGTTACTTTACAAAATTGCATATAACAAAGTGTTATATATAATTTTATAAGTAACAAATTTTGTCAAAAATTTTGAACCAAATTTACAGTATGAAAATCATTGATTTTTTGGCACAAATTCACAAATTAGTTAATATACTTTATTTATTAATTGATTATAATTTGTGCATAAATTAAAACTCGATCTCATAGTACTATAATAACAAATAGTTGTTAACAATTATTTTTATCATATATTATAGTTTCCCAGATTTGAAACATTTAAGTTAAATATTATTTAATAAGATCTGACAAATGCGACCCCCATTTAATGAGGTGATTATCAATGTTTATATAGGTGTCCGACACGACTCATCCATGAAATATGAGCTCCAATTGGCAAATCCTAAAGAGTTTTATCATGAGTGCCACCGAATCGCCCATTTCTCCAATTTTAGTCATTTAGAGGACTCTGAAAATGTTGGCGCCGATAGAGAGGACCACTATTCGTAGGCAAACAAAATTGGACATAAAATTATACTTTAATTATACACCACTTATGTGTTGTCAAAATTATTTTATCATTTTTGTATTTTGTTTTTATTATACGCTAAACTACTACATGTAATCATTAAGAAACAAAATTTAATTATTATAATTTAAATAATAAATTATTTTCATGTAATTGACTTATAATTTGATTGTTATTTAATTATTACAAAAATGTGTGTCCGATAAGTGAATTTGGTTTTGCGCACTACTATAGAGTTTTGTCATTTGAAATATTTATTGACCGATTATGCGCCGATCCGGTAAAAACAAATGTATACTACATTCAAGTGTTTTTTCAGTATTTACAATCACATTAAGTGACTTTATGGCCGACAAAATTGAATTGTTTTTATATATAATTATTAAGTCCTAATCCCCTCCAAAACACCTGTCATTGTTGAAAGAGTAAGAACAGAGAGAGTGAGTGAGTGGTGGTGTTTGACGCCTCCGCACAGTTAAAAAATAGAGGGAATATGTAGTAATGTTTTGTTGAGATAAATGGGTCACATAGTCATACATTTAACTATAATAACCAGTGAATTACTACTCTGCATAAGCTCTACAATAAGCATATACTGTACGGCATATCGTATTAGTTTATCTCGATTCTGGTGATAATTTTTTATATATATATAATAATAATTTCAATATAATATATATTATTTGATATAAATATAATACTGTAAGTGTGCTGTTATAATCATTTTTTAACAGAGATATATATTTACACAAATGTTGTTATTAGTAAACAATCATTTATTTATTCTGTGAATTATACAGTTATATGCATCGCTATAGCGATAAAACACATCAAATTAGGAAGCAATCAGTAAGTTATATAATAATGAAAGTTATGTATTGCATGTGTTATCTATAATATAAATGTTTATGACATTAGACTTGTAACTTAAGATCACTGTTTAATAGTGATTCAATATATCCTGTCGGATGTTGTACTGTATAAACAATTATATTTATGTTACCGGACGGGACAGATAATTAAAAAATATATAATAAACAAATACTTTTTAATTATTTAATTTTGTTACTTAACAAATTTAGTACATTTGCAAAATTTCAATTAAATGATTTTAATTTTAAATTATTGAAAAATATTAATTAATTAATAAAGAAAAAATATTTTACTAATAAAATATCCAATTGACAGGACATCAAAATAGTCCCTAAAGTCGATACTCTAGTATAAGACTCAAAGTTCTTGTAACTTGATTTTCGCTTTAATTTTTTTTTTATGTATTCAACTATTATATACCGTATTCCCTGCGATAACATATTATTATTATTTTAAACAAAATTATATTTAATATATCTCTTTTATTTTTAACAATTATGTATTATTTTATTTAATTATTTTAATAAAATTTGCTTATTACTATATTATATAAAAAAGTTTTTTATTTAATTTTCAGTATAATATAATACTTAATTTTTTTTAACTACAATATATTAGATAGATTTACATTTATTAAATAATAAATAATTATATTTATAAAGACAGATATTTATTTTGTTTTTTTTATAAAAATTGCATAGATTACTAATAAATTTGATATTTAAATTCAAAAAATAAATCTATTGATCTATTGTGATTACTCAGTGAAATTCATTTAATTTTATATTTTACCTAGATAAGATATATTTAATAACATAAGCATTTTAAAAATAAAATTATAAATAATACAGATAATGCTATAATATAATTTAATCTATAATTTAATATTTTATAAATTTTAAATAATTTTTATAGCTTTTAAAATTTCATAATTTACATAAAAAAGTGGAACTTTATACCTAGATTATCACTACAGTTATACTGTATAATAGCTTATACTATTGATCTAGTTTACTTTTTTAAAATTTTTATTACATGTAAACCATTTCTCGTGATTTTTATTAGCAATTATATATTTTATATACATTATATATGTATAGTATTATATAAATGTTGGAATACGGTATATATCGTAATACAATAGACAATATGTATCTTATTTATACAAATAGCGCAATGCGTTTATATTAAATATTTATTATAAAAGCATACGAGAAATAGATTGATTACATTATACAGTCTATTGAAAATTAATACGGCATCTCATATATTATATATACTTTAATATAACATAATATGACATATAATACATGAGTTTTTTGTAGTTGTGTGGAGTGGTAGGTGGTTCCTTGTATGCTATATTGACAATAATAAATAAATAAGTTGTGTGTTAATTAAATTTGTGTTAGAATTGTATGTTTTCTATCTTTTATTAATTTATGAAAAGCTGAATAAATTTATTATTTTGTATTTCAATACTAGAAATATATAAATAATTTTTTTTATTTGTTATTATATTAAAATAATTTATATGACATAACAGGTGAGGCTAAAAGCAGTTTTGTAGCAATTATTATCATATAATTACAAGTTTTATTTCATTGCATCGTATATCCAATGCTTTTATAAGTATTTCATATATCAGTTAATATAATATATGCTTTAAAAATATTTTGTTTAGCATATCATCCTTGAAGTCAGCATTGAATTAGTACTGAAATTAATGTCTTGATTTGGGTGAACACCATATCAGGCATACCTTTAGATGTCATTACATCGCCTTTTAATACAATTATTTATTGAACTCAACTCTCGTTTTATTTCAAAAAGTCTTTTTTAACATATAAACCATTAAATTATTATTAAATTAGTTTTTTATATAAATTTTATGTTTTTAGTGTATATTTCATGTCAATCTTCATATTATTTATTTATTACCAATAATATGTCATATGAAATGTTTATGATTTGAAATCAATTTAACACTTTTTGAAGTTTTATTAATAAAAAAGTATTGATAAATTAGTTTTTTTTATAAATTATGTGCGAAAAATATATGTATAAATTATTGTACATATACTATATATAGGATACCTATGGATTATGTGTAATGTGATAATGACTATGTGATAAATTTCAATAATTTGATATATTTTTATTTATTAATTATTATTTGTGACATTTTAAGTTAAAACATTGAATTTTATTGAAAACTTTATATGTAATTTTTTGAAGTTTATATATTATTATTATTGTTATTATTATTATATATTTTCAAAGATATATTTGTTTATTGAGTTGTAATAAAATACTAATCAAATTGTTGTTGTGATGCTTCTGGAGCCGCGACCTTTTCGGCCGTTTAAGACATGCGGAGAGTACTTGTATGCCATGAAAGAAGATTTAGCCGAATGGCTAAACACATTGTATGAACTGGACATCGATGTCGACAACTTCATGAAACAATTGGAGACCGGAGTAGTCCTCTGCAGGTGAGTGCCATTCTTCTGGTTTTCTATAAAATTATTTTTTTTGGTTAAAATTTTAGAATTAATTTTTTAATAAATTAATTTTTACAATTTTTTTGTTAATCATTTAAAAGACATGCTAATCATGTGCTGAAGAAAGCGCGTGAATTTGAGGCCAATGGTAGTCAATGTCTTGATATAACGATTCCGAAAAAAGATGTCATATATCGTGACGGTGTAAATCCGGGAACATTCCGCGCGCGCGACAATGTATCCAATTTTATTAGTTGGTGTCGACTGTTGAACATTCATGAGTGCCTTCTCTTCGAGACCGACGACTTAGTTCTTCGTAAAAATGAAAAAAGTTTTATATTATGTCTTCTGGAAGTCGCCCGAAGAGGTTCTAAGATAGGTATTTGTGTCTCTATTGGCAATGCTTTTAGCGTCAAACTTGACATTGCTATCGATTTTTATCGAAACCAATAGGTATTTTAGCGCCGACTTTGATCCAATTGGAAGAAGAAATCGACAGAGAGTTGGCCGAAGATTCTGCCGACAAAAACAATGACAAAAATGATGACAATTTAATAAAACCACAAATCATTACAAATGATCTCAAGTCACTTCATGAAAGGGTATGTAAAATACTAAAAGTTATTATTCAAATCAAATATAAACAAAAAACATAATATTTTTATGATAATAATATTTCCTGAACTCTATCTAAACCATACCTTTTGATTTATATTTTGATATTTAACTTATGGTTCAAAGCTTCAGGTTATATGCTATGTTAGGTTATAAACTATTTGCAAAATATTTTTCTCTATTAAAAACAACACATCAAATGCCTCATAGCTCTGGCATTACTTGTTTGTCCAATAGTTTATCATTTAATAAAATTTGTTAACTATATGTTAGGTCGTATTGATGAACTTAGTGTATAAATTTTTGATACATACTTAATAGATAATATAATAGATACTAATTAATGGAATCTGACTTGTAATTTATAATATAATAAATTAATATAATTATTAAAAAATTATTTTGAAAACATTGAAGTATTAGTAATGTTATTTTATAGCTGTTTTAAATTCATTCATTGATTCATTAAATTTTTATAGATTTAAACAATTTTTTTTGAATTTTATTAATAAGTGACTAATAAAATTGTATTGAAAATTAGTAAATGATTTACTGTATATAAAATAGGTGGTCGAGTTGTTATCCCGGTGCACGTGTCCCACACAGTATAACTTGGAGTATATATCTGATGGAAAATATAGGATTGGCGACACAAAAGTGCTTATATTTGTCAGAGTAAGTCAATTGATTGTTATTTTTATTACAATTATTGATAAATAATTAGTATGTCTTTATTTGTCAAATTAATTGCATTAATTATTAATTAGATATTGAGAAGTCATGTAATGGTAAGAGTGGGCGGCGGATGGTATGTATCGATACTTACAATGATTTTAAACGATATACGTGTTATACTGTATTTATAGTGAAATATAATTTTATTTTTAATGCTTTTTAGGGATACACTCGAACACTATCTAGAAAAACACGATCCCTGTCGATGTCGATCGGGTTAGTTATTAATTGTTATTTAATTTTTATAATACAATAATAATAATAATAATATTACTTTTGCTAAATACAGGTACTCGACGTAGTGGTTCACTACCGGATTCATTGGGGAGTTCGGCCCCACATTTCCGAGTCCTACGGGACCCCAATGCTGGTCAACGCGTTTCCCTGTTTCGGGTGTCATAAATAATAAGACAATAATATTGTATAAATAATAATAATAATAATAATAATAACAAATGACCATCGCCAAAATTTATTTTGTTATTTTACTAATTTTAGTAATTGATTTATTTTCGTTATAATTTGTTGTTATTATATATACTGTTATACATACAGTAAATATAAATTATATATTATATTTATAAATTTTTAATTTTTTATATTAATTAATTGACATACATTATATCTTGTTATATTATTGATTATATGATTTATTTGATACCATAATATTTAACATATCCATATAATTAATAGTGGATTCAATATAAATCATTTAATCCAATAGTCAATTTCTATAGATTAGCTTATGAACTCTATTATAGATATATATAAATATATAACTAATAATATTAATTAATATTATATATAAAGTAAAGTATATAGTATTATATATATATATTGTTGACATCAAATAATTTATATATAATAATACTTTTGAAAGAATTTTATCAAATTTTATAAACATTTGCTCATTAATTATAAATAGATAAACATTAAGTATTGTATGACACTATTTATAATAAATATAATAACGTAATGTTAATAATAATATGTAATTTTACTAAATCAGATAATTTAGTCAAATTTTGTTAAATCATGTATTTTAAATAAATAACAATTATACCTAATTTCTAAAATAAGAGTCAATTATTACTATTATTAAACATTAAGTTTTATGTAGTCTTTAAAACATATTATACTAATAAAAGTTACAATTGAAGACAGTTTTCGTTCACAATGTGTCACACTTTGCTTAACACTCGAGTGTTTCGGTCTCCGAGTCCGACATCACTACTGTATTCACAGTAACAGTGATATCAGCTTTTGGTCACTTTTGAACATATGATGGATGAGAGAGAGAGAGAGAGAGAGAGAGAGAGAGAGAGAGAGAGAGAGAGAGAGAGAGAGAGAGAGAGAGATGCCTCATCTCAATAAATTATTGTATTACCGGTACATTAAAAATATGATACTAAGTGTAAAACAATATTTGAAAATATTGTAATAATTAAAATTAACAATTTTTAAATAGTGCCTCAATCTGAGACAATTTCTAAACTATTAAAAAATATATACATATTTTAATATATGATATAAACATAATTTAACTGCCATTAGAGTGTTACGCAAAGTGTCTTTGTATTTGTTTATAAGTTTTAAATACAAATTCTATTAAAATATTGTTTTATAACAATTGGTTTCAAATATCTGGATATTATTACATTAATATTATCTATATTTAGAATGATATTTAAACTGATATGAAATATATATGAAAAATATTGATTTAATAATGTCATTGTGTGTGTTGTTTAATGTGTTATATGAATGCTGAATCATTTAGTTTGTTTAGTTTAATTTAATAAATTAAAATTATATTAAACTGTACTTGTTATCAATTAAACATTAATTAATTTATTAAAATCAACTAATTATATGTAGATATTGTTATAATTAAAAAAAATAGACTTCAAGGAATAAATTTATTTTGACTAAATCACTTGTATATAACTTAATTAATCCAATAATAATTTTACTAAATTATTATAATGCATACAAGAGCTTATTTAATATAATTTTTTATAAATTTAAAAAATATATAAAATAAATAGTATAATCTTGTATAATGAGTCCTGAAATTTTATATTATTACAATTTGGTTTAGTAAATTACTATAATTTATTTTTCAATTTAATCTACGAATCGTAAATTACGATATATAAATATTATCTTTATAACTTACATTTTAAAATAGTGAAATAGCTATAATTTAGTAAAAATTATTAATAATTTCATTAACTAGTTTGACAATAAAAAAATGTCCTAATTTGTATTAGTACTCCATTGTAAACTCTAAATTTAATAGACATATGCAAAATAAAATGTGAATATTAATATAAAGATTGACTAAATAATCATTTTAGTGACATGTTTTGTGCAAACAACTACAGTATTACATATTATTGAGTATTGTATAACATATCACAACTCATATATTTGTGTTTTATTGACATTTATTAGACGTGTTTGAGGGATAACTTGTCTAATCAATCAAAATCTTTAAATCTTTACATAGTGTTAGCTTTTATAAAAAATAACATTTAAGACAAAATTCAGTAATGAAATAATATAGTTATCATAATAAATAAGTTATGAAAAATTAACTGTTGTACAGAGTTTAGTAAAAGTTATAATAGAAATAGTAATACATTAAATAGAGTACTATACTGTACTATACAATGTGTTAGCATATTATGCAATATATACAATGTTATATCAGCGTTATAGATAACTTACTGTATAAATGCAAATATATTAAAAGTCAAAACCTGTGATAAAATTTTTAAATATTTTATAGCTATATTTACTAAATTAAACAATATTAGTTAAATAGTATATATTTCATATAATCAATTTTAATTCATTTGTTAAGGTTTCTAGTATTTTAATTTAATAACAAAATTTAATGCTTAATAGGTTGTGTATAATTTATAATAATTCAATAATTAATACTACAGTAATTGGTAATTCAGTGAATAAGTAATAAAAATATTTGTATCAAACAAGTGAGAAAAAATGTAACCGATTTTCTCAAATAAAATTAAGTCCATTGAATAATTAGTTTTCAAATGAATCAGACTTATTAATAATTTTATCATTAATTAAGATATATTGTCTATCAATTGTTTAATCAAAATAATTTAAAACTTAACAGTTTTTATAATTAAAATTTTGAGTTTATTTGTAGATATATATACATCAGAGACCATTTCTTAATCATGTTTTATATAGTACTGTAATTTCCCATTATAGCAACATTTCATTTTATTTGATATTTTTGACCAAAATGTGCTAATTTTAATACTATTATAATAAATGATAAATTACAGACAGAAACTATCATATTTTGGCGAAACTTGTTTTGTAAGTTTCTAACAAAAAATATATAGCAATATATCTTATATACAGAGAGGTGTCAGTCAGTTAAATAATAATACGGTACTCTACTATTGTTGATAATAAGTATTATCATATAAATGTATATACATATCATATTATTATTATTATGAGTAAAAGCATTGAATGCGAATCTTAAGGGGAGGGGGTTAGCACTGACTCCAGGTATGTTTGTCGGTATGAATACCTAACGATCCGAGCATTTTGTCGACAATTTCTATTGTTATATAAAAATATCAATGCATTCAAACACAGAATACTCTCCTCTGCTATCAGTTATATCGATAATAACATTAAATTTATATTAAGATTAGTATTACAAACAACAATTGGTATGAAATAATAGTAATCACAAATACTTGTGAATTATTAAATACTGGTATAATGTAAAAACGTGTATTTTGACATGTATTTTAAACATAGACAAACATGACTTTATATACATTGTACTAAAGATACAGTATATTTTTATAAAATTAATAGACATTATATAGTTTATTTAAAAAATATTTATTATTATAAACTTACAAACATTTATTATGTCAAATCAATTTTATTTAAAAATAACAGTACAAATGATATTTACAAATAAATTAACTATAAAAATTAAATTATACAAATAAAAATATCTTTAAAATAGTTTTTTTAAACAAATATATTCTGTTATATATTTATTTAAATAACTGTCGACGAATACAATAATCTTTTAGTAAATATTTATAATATAATACATTTTGAGCCTAAAAATGCTAAATCATAACAAACACGTTGTCATTATCTATTCATTTAAAAATCAAAGATATGTCAGAATTTATATAACATTAAGTTTTGCTTAACTAAACACTACAAAAACACCGGATTTTTTGTGCAAATATTTTTTTTCAAAGTTTATGTCAGCGATTCTCGAGTTGTCATTTAATAAAAATCATTTGTTACCAAAACTTTTCAAATACTATATATATTTATCAATAAATTTATCGATATATTAACTGTAAAATTTCTTTCCGGTTTGTTGTTTGATATTTAAATTAATTGTAAATTTATTAGTAATCGATATTCAAATTTTTTTATGTATGGTATTTCTAAATATTAATTTGTTATATATTCCAGTATTTACAGTAAATTAAGAAATAAAAAAATATATGTTATAATAAAATTTTTATAATTTTGATATATTTCAATACTAATAGTGATTATAAGATTATAATACTATAATCATTCAAATAGTTAAACAAAATTAATATTAGTATTTATTATCTATTGCATTGTGTTTACATAATGATACAACAATAATTTTGTATATTTGAAAAATTTTAAACTTTTTAAAATTTGATGTTAAAAACTTACATAATCATGTTTAAAACAAATCAGCATTATATTAATATTGTATATAAATATAATAATTCTTATATTACAGTATTTAAGACCTATATTATAATTATTAATAAATCTATTTTAAGGCTTTTTGTTTAACAAGTTGTTAGTTTCAACTATTTTGTTATATTATTATTAATATTATTATTTAAAATTAACGAATACATTATGAATACATTATATTACATATAGTTTTGTTTAGTAGTCATACAAAATGTAGTCTAATATGTATTTTTGGGCCATTTTGGGGCCAATTGTATCTGCAATATATGGTTAAAGTAGTCTTACAGTGGTTTGTTTGTCGCCTCAAAAATACGGTCTTTTACTATAAGTATTGTATATAAGTTTATACTACAGACAGACTACTACTTAGGGTATACCCTATGCTTAGGGACTACAAGGCTGATGACCCCTTTGTACAGGAATGCACAGGCATTTCAAATACTTTATAATAAATTTTAAAAATACATTGTATTTATTAATCAAATATATGAAAAAATCTTAAAACTTTCATATTTCTAAACATATGTCACAACATTACTGTGCGATAACAAACATTATCCAAACATATAAGTGATAAATAAATTTTATAAAAATAATTATGCAATCATTGCATTGTATCAGACTTTCAACGTGTGTCCTAATTGTCTATATTTTAGTTTTACAGCATTTAAATGCTTTGAGAAAAAGCATTTTTAATATACATTTGTAGTCAACCACTGGTACTGTTGTAAAAGCATAAGACTTTACAGCTCTCTCTCGGAGCAGACACCTAATGAACCGGTCGTTACTTTATATATAGTACGGCACTTGAATATACCGGTACCCGATTCAGTCTAATATCATTGACTAACTATAAACCCGACTCTAGTTTCAATTATAATCCAAATACGGCGATAGCATTGATGGTGTCAGTGATGATCAGGTAGTTATAAATGATTTGATTGAAGTAATATCGGCCATAACATGACATTAGTTGATGATGTCGGTGCCAATATGATTGTCGTAATTTGTTAGTTAGACTCTCTTATGTTGACTCTCTCTCTCTCTCTCTCTCTCTCTCTCTCTCCTATCCCTCTCCGCCATATACATGTATGTGTTTGTATGTGTATGACTTGTATACTATATGTGCTTAAACTGTATATATATTACAAACATATATATGTATGGATAAGTATGTGTATGTGTTGTGTATAATACAGTGTATACGATATGATATATAGTGATTGTATTGTATTGAGTGTTACGCGAGTATTGAGTACTCAATACAGTATAGCGTTGAGTGTAATGACTGTAATGTATTGAATCAACTAATCATAAGTTGTTTGTTATTATAAAATATTTTTGTGTCAATTCATCGAGTGATCAGTTGATGAAGGAGTTGATGGCACCTATAATCCACTGATGGTCTCCGCCATCCATGTCTTATTGATCGACCATTTCATCTCATTTGTGGTGACGATGACGACGAGTGCTGTCAATACCAGCGGATTAATGGTTTCTCCTGTTGTCGTATCTGTATCTTGTGTTTGGTGATAGTTATTGGATCAACTTGTGGTGTGATTAACACCAATAAGTGGGGTGATAGTGGCCATCATCATAGATACGGTTGTGTTAAGTCGTCTCATGTATGCATGTGTCGGATGGTCTGGTCTTTAATGGAGAGTTTGGACATTAAGACACAATGGACACATCCAAACAATAGTTGGTCACAACACACGACTACTACCACTAAGTCTACCAAAAACAAGATACCAATTGTAAAATCAAAGGATAATAAGTGCCGTAAAAATGAGGGCAAAGAAAAACAAAGAAAAAACAAAGTGAATAATAATAATAATAATAGTATTGCAAAACCAAAGCCATTATATGATGAAGACATTGTCGATGGATTTGCTATATTAAGCTTCAAGAGCTTCAAAGATCTTGAGGTTTGTCTTCAAATATTAGATGTCATGATTTGTACCACCATTTAGTGGTTCTTTATATGAAAGTGTATTTGAAATAATTATCATAACTCATGTCAATATTAAGCTTATATAACGTTTTATTAGTATATTATGCTGTGTTTTATTATTATTATAATACTAGACATTAGATTAGATGAACCGGTGCCTACCTGTGCTCGCAATTGACCTCTCTTTATCACTCTTTATCACTGTCCTAATCCTCGGGGATTCCTATAAATTATACATAAAAGCAATTAATATATTAGTGTTGTATTAAATATGAAAAAGTGTCAAAAATTATATTATTTTATACATTATATTTTTACAAACATTATGGTTGAATCAATAAAACCTAATCTAATCTAACATTAAATTACACCAAATAATATGTTATATTAAATCAGGTTTAAAATACTCTAGTTATTGTAATATACATAATCTATTCACACAATTGCTTAATATTTATATAATAATAGTTTTTGTGATTTTTACTTATTATTATTATTTAAATCATTCATCAAATATACTAAATTTAGTTATATTATTATTCAATGTGTTTTAAACTTTTCTAATTGAGTGCTATATAAATTTTATGAATAATACATATTCACACTATTATATTGTTGTAGTTTAAAAAAATAGTTACTATATATATATATTTCTTTAAATAAATACATATTTGTTGTAACGATTACAGATTTTATATAGAAATGCTATTATATAACAATATACAGTATTACTGTATTATTAAAGGTTTTATTAAATACAGTATTAAATGAAATTATATGCATATATATTATATTCATAAAAGATTAGTTTACTAAACAATGTAATTTGTTAGTAGAATTTGATGAGTTAAGCTTGATACATTTAGTTGAAAAAACAAACATTTTAATGATTATCAATCTTTTGATAACATATGATGTAAATAATATTAATTACAATTCCGACAATTTTTTCTAATATATCTGAAATTTAGTTTTATATTGTTGTATATTTTTATCATATTTATATAATTTATTAAATATTTTTACTCCACTTTACACATATGTTAAGATCTTTATGATCCTCATTTATATACTGTACTATACAGTACTATATACTATTAATGATAGTATTTGATACCATGTGTTTAGATTAACTCAAAATACATATTGTTGTCCAATCATTATTTATTGATCCATAAAGCATAGCTAATGTTTTACATTTTGCTTATCTATTAAATAATTTTTTTGTAACTTTAAATTATTATATATATATATATACTGTATATTGTACAGTATATAATGAAAAATGTTGATACAATTGAACATGATGGAAATTAATAATTATTTTGTTGGTCATTTATAATTTTTTAATGTATAAACTAAATGGAATATTTCTATACGTTTAGTAACTTTATTATATATTATATAATAAAAGACATTTAAATGATTAATACAGTTAAAAAAAATATTGATTAATTTATGGGGTATTAGTAAAAGCCAATTGACTAAATAATGACTGACAAACATCGGTCACATTTGCGGTTCACACACAACAGTAATACAGTATTATTGCAAAGTTATGTTTGCTATGTGTTTGTGAGTGAAGCAGTCGAGCCAATTGCCAGTGCAATGCACTCATGCCATTGACATGTTATTTGTGTTCAAGTATTATAAACCCATTTTCCTTAACCATATATCCTATTTATGTGAGAGTTGGGCCATATTAACCAAATTTTGATTGTATTGATGATATTTTATACCATTTGATTGTATTGTAATTTGTAACCAAAATTAAAATCGTTTTTTTATAACATTGAATATTATATAATATAATTGCTTAAAATATGGATTATCTTAGACAAACAAAAATGTTGTATATCCTAAATGATGATTAGATCATATTTAATAATATAAAGTTAAATATTTAAGTAATTTTTTATCTAACGATAGGCAAGTTCTTTGTCGTTGCAATAAATTTCCTGTAATTTCTCAATTTCCCCGTTCCTTACAAAGTTCCCACACAATCTAGTTGTCACATATTACAGTTTAATGAGCATGATCAAATTAATTGTCTTACATTGATTCACGTATTTTATCATGCTCAATTTAAATAGTAATATGTGTCTAGTATTGAATCTATTATTATTATTTACAATAATTTATTTTGTATTTTAATTATTATAGTTGTCATTTAGTTTCTGAAAAAATAAAGATAATGCAATTGTAAACCTGACACTCATTTTATATTATCAATTATATACACAGTATATACTGTATACTATATTATATATATATATTAGTGTTGTGACTAATTTAAAAGGAAATGCAGTATTTAAGTAATTAACTTCAATTTTGAACCATAAAATCTTTTTTATTTTTAATTTCATAACTAAAAACATTAAAATGTTAGAAAACTATGTATTTAAAAAATTATTATTTAATACATTTAAAATATATTTAAGAAACAATTTATCTAAAATTTTATTTATTTTTTATTCATTGAGTTTTTATTCAAAATATGTCTTACAAATAATAATACTCTATATTATTATTAAGTATTTTAGCTTTTCTGTTGAAGCATTTGCTTGCATTTAAACGATTACATGTAATCAGTGATTATTATTATGAAAGGTTGTCGAGAGTGGTATTAATAATACTATATAATATCATATATTTTGTGAATTATTATAGTGTTGTATATAGTTATTGTGTTATTTGTTGAGATATACCGTTATATTAAGCTATATGTTTGACTAATTTATATGTGTGAACATTACTCCGGTTATTAAAATAGATTATTATATGAGAAAAGCATTATAACTAAATAAAGTGTCACAACTTATAATTTTCTAATACCTTATGAGTTATGTTTTAGTGTCAATTAATATTTTGATTGATTAGTCACATGTGTTTTAATTTACTATTTTTTATTTCATTAACAGATAGCAATAAATGGCAAAAGTAGTCAAAAGAAAAAAGCGAAGTCAAAGACACAGACGACAAAAGATGAGACATCGATATCATCGACTGTTTCATCTCAATCATCGGCATCACAATTATCATCACTACCTAAATACAGTGATAATAAAAATAATACCAACAAAGTGTCCAACAAATTGACGGCTAATAAACTGTCGAAAACAACAACAAAATGTTTAAAGAAAGTCGAGTCTAATAATGCAAAGCATATAAAGCATACAAAATGTGACAAAAAACTCAAACAAAATGCTTGTCATATGAATAATGGCATCAATAAAAGTGTTAATATTAGTAATAAAAATGTTGACAATAAAGATAAACATAAGACAAGCAATTGTAGCAAAAATAATAAGTCATCGGAATCGGTGTCAATAATATCGACGACACATAAAAAGACATCAATCAATGTATATAAACCACAAGTTCTTCATATAAATCAAGTAAGTCATCGCTGTTTTGTTTGTTTGTTTATATACTTATTATCACTTTAGTACTGTATATTACTGTATAATCACTTTTTTATTTAATATAACTTATTTCAATTCAATCTCATTATTTGCAATGTGAGAATTGTTAAGCTTATGGATAGATTTGTTAACAAAAAATTACTTAATATATGTATGTGTAATGTCTAGTTATTTCCCACATTAAGTGTCTATTAAATGTAAAGCTATATAGTACTATAAATTACATTTATACTGAATAAATTATATACATATATCAGCTTATATATAGTACTGATTGTATTAAGTTTTTATTGAGAAATACATTAAGCATTATGTTTGTCTAATTCCTATGTGTTGTGAACATTACTCTATTATTATAATTGATTATCATTTAAAAGCATTATAACTACTGTTTACTTATGTTTCTTTATTGTTGTTTTTTTTTTTTAATTCAATACAATGATAGATTACAATAGTAAAAATAAATTATTTATTTTATTAACCAAAAAAATTCAAATTTATTTTTTAAAGATTTATTTTGGATGCATAACTTATATATTTAATACTTAAAATTTATAATTACACATATTTTATTAGAATTACCAATTGTCTTTATAATTATTTTAATTAAACATTTATTTACTCATTTGCAAATTTGTAAAGTTAGTTATTAATAGTTGTATTAAAATTATGTAATTCAAAGTTAATTTACAATTTTTACATGAAATTACAATCTTTGTTAATTATGTCCATTTAATTATATATCAAATCGATGTCTTACTAAATGCATAAATCAATATATAGTGGTTTTATATTTAATCTGTAGAAAACCAATTAATAACTAATAAATTGCTAGTATAGGTATTACAGGTGACGACAAAAATTATAAAATAAATTACTTAATATTGTATTTTTATATTTTATACGTTATATATTTTATATTTCATAAATATTCACTTGAGTAATTTTAAATATCGAAATTTTTTAGCAAGATAATTATTTGTAATCTATATTTTGTTTATTATATTATAAATTAAGTCTAATTATTATATATGGTATACAAAATTTAATGTGTCTATTGAGATGAACAATTAAATTAGTTATTATTGATAAATTACATAAAAAATTTTTGTGTGGTTTGTAAACTTAGTTTTTCAAATTATTTTTCATCTTAAATGCTAAAGTTTTTATTGTTTATTTATTAATGATAATATTAATTAATATACCAACTAAAATATCTGTATCGTAAATTATATTCTAGATTAATTTATTTAAATTATAATTAGTAATAGACTACTATGTGTTACAGAATAATTTAATATTTGTATTTATATAATAGATAACAATAAATGGTAAAAGCAGTCAAACGAAAAAATTGAAATCAAAGAAGGCATCAAAAGATGAGACATCGATATCATCAACTGTTAGCTCACTATCATCGGCGTCACAATTATCTCAACTCAAATACAGTGATAATTCAAAATCTAATGCTAACAAAGTGTCCAAATTGACGGCTAATAAGATATCAAAAGCTACAGCAAAATGTTTAAAGAAAGTTGAGTCCAACTCAAAGCATTCAAAATGTGACAAAAAACTCAAACAAAATGCTTGTCATATGAATAACGGCATCAATAAAAGTGTTAATATTAGTAATAAAAATGTTGACAATAAAAACAATAAACATAAGTCAAGCAATTCTAGCAAAACTAAGAAGTCATCGCAATCGGTGTCAATAATATCGACGACACATAAAAATACATCAATTAATGTATATAAACCACAAGTTCTTCATATAAATCAAGTAAGTCATCGCTGTTTTGTTTGTTTAGTGATTAACTTTATTATAAAAAATAGTGACATTTAAGCTCAATGTAAATCTATATATATTTTTCAATGAGTATAATTTATTTGCAATCAATTTCACAATCTCTAAGTTATTATTTGAAAATTTGTTTTCTTTATGTTTTTATATGAAACTCTTAATTTAAACAAGCATTTGCCCGATTAAACGTAAAAAAGAAAATATTTTTCAATATAATGGTTTATAAAATATATTTTTTATTTTATATAATAGTAAATAAGTGCGTAAAGTATATGTTATATAAAACTTACTCTATATTGTATATACTATATAGCATTAAATGATTAATCGATTTTCATTTTTATTTATGTTTTAATATTTTTCAAAAATCTGAACAATTTTGAACCCATATTACCTTAAAGGCAGTGATTTTTAACTATTTTATTATAAGTGTGCAAATTTGTTGATGTATATAATTTCATATTATATAAATAATAATAATAACAATAATAGTATATAAAAATAATAATAATCTTTATCATTAATAACATAAATATTGTATTATTTTGAAAGCTGTGATCAAATGTTTACAAATGTATTATTGAAAACTAGTGGCAAATATATTATATAGTCGTTGCACTAAAATCTATGTCTAAGCTCTTTCTATGTGTTGTTTGCAATCAATTTTATCGATTTAAGCGCAAACTTGTCTCACAAATGTACAAATGTTTGTCTTGTCGTTCAATTTTTATTATATATTTTTTATTGTCTGTATTATATACTTATATAGTGTAGTATAGACTATAATGTCATATAATATCTTTGATAACATATGATATTAATCAACATTATTAATAACATACACATATAGAAATTAATGATCATTTTATTGACTTTCAATTATAGTATACATTATGTAATAATTAATTTAACTAAATAAGTAATAATCGGTAAATCGCTATTTAGTAAAATGTATGACAATTTCATGCATTATTACTTGTTTATTATTATTTACGTGATAACAAAGTTATAATTTCTATAAGTACAATATATTAATAATTTATAAATAATGTATTTATGATAAACATATAAATATTTCATATCTATATTACTGACCAATGCGTACAATATGGCAATCAATACACATATATTATTAATTTGTATATTTTTTTATAAAAGTTTCATTATATTTATTTATGTAATTAGTTTTAAGTATATATATATATATATATATATATTAGAGTAACGTTTATAAAATAGTATTATATAAAAAATAATTTGTATTAAATATTTTATGTTATAATTTATATTAAGCAGAGCTTTCAGTGCATATCTACTGTAATGTACTTTTGGGTAAAATAGACAAATTGTTTAAAAATTGTTTGAATTGTGTGTATTTTGACTATAAATTTTGATAGTGTGTTAACAAATGTAGTGAATATATATAAAGATTTGAAGCAAAAAAACTAGTGTTTCTATAGTAACAGAGGACACACTCACAGTCGAGCATCACTTTTCTGGTCTGACATTAACTCAAAAGAAAGCACTTTTAGACTGAGAGTTGGGCCACAAATGGAGCGCAAGTGATGGATGACTTACTGGGGATATGGCTTAAGATGAACACATCAGATGATATAACAGTAGTTGTAGTGTAAAGACAGCAGAAAAAGCTATATTTTTCTCATACTTTGCTTATATATCAAAATGCTTTTTGACTGCAAAAGCATTGCTCATAAGGTTGTAATTTGTTGTATAAAAGATTGAATATTAGTAAGACTTGAGCGCATAGAGAGAGAGAGAGAGAGAAATGTATTGTATAAAGAGCTGATCCATTGACAAATCTGACTGTAGGTTTGATGTCTGATGAGTCCAATTCATAAGTTGTATGTATGTATGTATGTATGTATGTATGTATGTATGTATGTATGTATGTATGTATGTATGTATGTATGTATGTATGTATGTATGTATGTATGTATGTATGTATGTATGTGTGTGTGTGTGTGTGTGTGTGTGTCATAATGGCAACAATTCATGCGATCGATGGCTCCCCACAGCAATTCCTTCCTGCGGTAAAACAGCAGTAAAAACAACTGTCAATTGTATTATAAAACTAATGCATAAATGACTCGATTATCGCCCAAACAATACTAAAATCAATGTTTATCTCCACTTTTGTTTCATTTATCTTGATTTCCATTTACCTTATAATATATATGCCATACGAGACATCATTTTGTTTTTCTATTGAATTAATGACTAAATTGCATGCTTTGGTACCATTTAAACGAAAAAGTCGTATATTTTACACAATTACCATACAAACGACTATTTTTCAATTTATATTTATTATAATTTAAATCTATTATAATAGTTGGATACAGTATTTTTTATTTACCATTACATCACTTTATTTTTATTATTATAGTATTTTAACATTTTGAAATATGATATATCACTTTTAAAAAGTTATTTTTACAGTATTACTTGTTTATTGTGTTAATAATGTTATCGCAGTTTTATTGGAATTTCTATATATCATTAAATATTAATTAAATATTTTTTTTATTATAAACGTTGTTTTATATGGTAAATATTTTATTGCTAATTATATTATAGTATATTTAATGAATTTGAAATATAATGTGTTCAACAAGTGATACTTAATTTAATTATTTACTTTGAATAATTAAAAACTTGAATCGTTTTATTTGTTTTAATATATTTAGCATTTGATAATAATATTGATAGTTGCGATAAACGGTGTAATAGACTAAATCTAATATTTTAATATTAATTAAATATTATTATAAAATTAAGTGCTTGTTTTTAAATTAAATTAATATATTAAGTAGTATAACGTTTTCTAAGTTGCATTCAATAGGAATTGAACTTTTTTTTAAATAAAAACAAATGAAAGATTTAAAACTTTTAAACACAGTTATTATTGTTTGAAATATATATTGTGACAATTTATTTTATTTTGTTAAATATAATATGATATAAAAACTCAACGAGACTATATATATATATATATAAGATATCGATATATAACAAATTATTATAACTTTATTTGATAATAAGTGTCAAATCGATGAAAATTGTCAGAAAATTTGTTAATGACGTGATCGAAGTATCACTGAATCCCAATAAGATATGTGACACACAATGTAATGCTTAAGTCGTTAAAAAGTTTTGATAAAAACCAATAAATTTTTAAAGAATTTTTTTATTAATTATTTTAATTATAATAAATTTCTTTTTTTTATTATTTAAATAGATATTTAATAATAGTTGAATTAATTTTAGTGCAAATGTTATTTGAATATATTGAATATAAAATGTGTGGACATTAAACAGTTTATTATAAATGGGTTGGACTGTATTATATAATCCTTCTAAGTATACGAACTTCGTATATATTGATAACTAAATATAAAGTGGATTTAGTAAAGTATTACATTTCATTGCCATTATATCACATGTCTATAGACTTGATTTACGGGTGCGAACGCATGAGCACTGGTAGTGATGCTTGAGATGCCAGTGCTGTGTGTGGCGTATGCGTCTCCACTGTCTCTATGGTCGCAATGATCTCTAGGCGGGTCTGCATGAGTGCCGCGGCCGCAGACAAAATAGCTAACAGTGCTCTTTGCTGTGACTTAAGCGCTCAGTCAGTTCGATGCTTATCCTAACACTATAAACATCTCTCACTTTTTCTGACTATTAATAATTTAAATGACTATTTAGTCTGTGATTCATATAATATATATACTGTATATACAGTGTATATATATATATATTATATATATGTATTTGTTTAATAAAGTATTAAAAGTTTATTTATTTGAATTATCTTTTAATTATGAAATGATATTCATATTTAAATATCTTAATATAATTATAGGCCGATAGTAGTGATGATGATTCTGGCGATGATATGTGCGATGATGAAGATGTCAAAGAATTAATTGATAAAAAATTATCGGATAATAATAATAATAATAAGCGTCAAGAAGTTAGTGGTAAAAACAACAACATATCACTAAATACTAGCACCGAATCAAATGATTGTAACAATGACTCGACTGTAAAGAAGTGTCTGAGTCTTAGCCCTATTTCTTCAACTGACACATCGCTATGTTTGTCAACAAACTCTTCATCTTCAGCAACACTGCCACCGAACAGTTCTGATAATGACTGTGCTGTAGTGCAACAACTCAGTGATAGCCACAATGAAGTTACCAGTGCTGATGGTGTCAATACTGATAGTGACAACAAGTCGACATCATGTTCCTCATCCTCACCGAAAGCCAATGCTTTCAAAGTGAATCGCATATTAACATCGTCTCCATTGTTATCTGTGTCAACAACAACAACAGCACATGAAGTGATTTCCAAAGACAATGTAAATGAAGTGGAAGTGCAGTCAAACAAACACTTAAATTCAACAGTGAATAAACCATTAGTGACGAACATCAATGAGTCAGACACTACACATCCTATGGATAGTATTGCTGTCGAAGCAAAAGACAAGACAATTGCATACACTTCACATTTAATTGAATCAGTTGTCGGCGATACCAACACTTCTGCGACTGCAGAACAATGCAATGTCTTAACCGGTGATAAACAATTGCAGCCATCGTCTCCTCTTAATAATAAACTTGAAAATAGTAATAAAGAGAATAATAATTCTAATAATAATAATAATTTAGATGCAAATTGTTTGAAATTATTACAAAACTCTACCTCTTTTACGACTAATTGTAACAATAATTTAACGACAATTAAAAGTTTGCATAGTTTTGGTGTCAAGAGGTCGGTGTCTCCTCTACTGTCTAATCAAAGTACTACCGCTACCGCCGCCAAACATATTCGCCACTCGAGTCCTAACAATAACAATCAAAACGGCATTGATTTTCATAATACTTCGCCACTTCAATATCCAAGTGCTTCACAACAGAGTTTTCGAGGTCTTAGTCATTTGAGTCAACCAATTGGTGGTCACAACTTGCATACAACAGGCAAAGAGTCACATAATAGTATCGGCTCTAACCATACGAACAATATTATCACCACTAGTAAGAACACATCTCGAAGCACATCACTGTCATCGACAACCAATTGCTTGTCTGATAACTTATCGACTAAATCTTATTTATGGTCATCATATGGGTGAGTGTTTTCACATGTTTTTCATTTATTGAAACTCATTTGCTGTTCATATTGATTAGTCCGAGTCAAGGATCTAATGGTAATGGTGTGAATGGATTGTCTCATTTACCACCCCCACCACCACCATCTGGTCTAACAGGACCCGGTGTTACACCTAGCATTGGTTTGCAATTATCAGTGCAAACAAATTCAATGTCAATGTTTGCTTCATTGATTGCATCGACACCATTACCACCAGTTTCCAGTGCAATGGCACCAAGTGCTGCAACTTCATCATTCATTGGTAGTTTATTTCAATAGTACATGAATTAAATGCTATGATTTAACATTTCGATATAAATTTGTTATTTTCAGATCAATGCAATGTTTTGACTGGTGATACCAAACATTCACGATCTTTATCACCATTAAGTCATAAACACGACAATTATAATAAAAAGAATATTAATAATAATTTAGATGCAAATTGTTTAAAGTTATTACAAAACTCTACCTCTAATTATTCAACAAACTGTAATAACAATTCATCTAAAAGTTTACATAGTTTTGGTGTCAAAAGATCATTGTCTCCATCAGTGGTGTCTAATCAAAGTACTGCCACAAAACACAGTCGTCACTCGAGTCCTAATAAACAGAATTGTATTGATTTGCATAATTCACTTCAATATCCAAGTGCTTCGCATCAGAGTCTTCGAAGTCTTAGTCATTTAAGTCAATCAATTGGTGGTCACAACATAAATACAAGTAAAGAACGCCATGAATCTCATAGAGTCGGGTCTAACAGTTCCGACAGTACCAACACTAGTAAAAGCACATCTCGGAGTACACCATCACTGTCTTCATCAACCAGTTGTTCGGATAACTTATCGACACCTAAAAGCTTTTTATGGTCACCATTTGGGTAAATATTTGTTTGTTATTTAAATACATTACATATTTTTATAAATTTATATTTACAGTTCCAGTCAAGCATCCAATGGTGTCGGTGGTGTATCGCACTTATCGCCATCCGGTCTAACCGGGCGTTCAGTCACACCAAGCATTGGATTGCAATCATCAGTGCCTACAAATTCATTGTCAATGTATGCCTCACCTATAGCTTCTGCATCGGCAACATTGACACCTGTTTCCAGTGCAATGGCACCACCAAGTGCTGCATCATCATCACCATTTATTGGTAATTGATTTTTTTTAATGATTTTATATTTTATTTACTTTCTTATTAAAATTTGATATTAATTTATTCATTACAGATCAAGACTTTTTAAGACGCGAATTAGATAACAGATTTTTGGCGTCACAAAACAGGACTATCAATATGCCGCCACCACCTTATATGAGACCAGAAGTACACCATCACATGCATTTGCCTCAAAACCAACCATTTCCCATATCTCCATTGACCAGCTCTCTAGGATCACAAACTAATCCGGTATTTATTAATTATTTATATAAAATAATGTTTTATTAATAATTATTATTTATTTGAATAGTTTGATAAATTCACGAAAATGGACCAAACATATTATGGTCGAAATCCATTAGGACTTTCGACTTTCACTAGTCTTTCACCATTATTAACACCCGGTAGTGCGTCGACCTCAAAACCTATCGGTTTGAGCGGATCGTCCAACACTCCATTTGGACCACCCGGCCATTTGGCCGCATTTCAACCCAAGGTATTTTTATTTAAAATAATATTTATTTGAACGTTATTTTAAATAATAAATTTAAAAATTTAATTATAGTTGAATTCATATAAAAACAAAACAAATAAACCTTTAGTGGTAAGTCCTTAAAGTTACCGAAACAGATAATTTGATTACTGACTAAAATTGTTTGTTGGTTACAGAAGTCTGGCCGTTGGTGTGCAATGCATGTGAGAATCGCGTGGGAGATATATCATCACCAACAACATCAACAACAAAAACAATTAGATGTTACCCATAAAAACAATATGTCTTTGGTGTCGACCAATAGTGGTTCCAAGAGTGGTTCGGCGTCTAACGGTCTGCTGAGGCCATTGAACACAACATTTTCGTTGACATCGCGAACTCAAGACATGTCCCCATTTTCATCATCATTATTAAGCGGTGGAACACCTAATCGATCACCATTTGACTCTCCTATACATCAATATCCATCAACACCAGCACCAACTCATCTCACATCTCGTACAACGAATTTTACTCGTTTTCCTTCATTTGGTTCATTGAGCTCAACACTCAGCAGTTTAAGTTCAGTAGCAGCCGGTGGTGTCACACCATCGGGTGCATTGTTTGGACCGACACCGATAGCGACCACTCGAGACCCACTACAGATTCCTGGTTGTCTTCCAGGACTAAGTGCTTCAGGAAGTGACCTTTGGTCGCGAAGTTCATCGACCCGATCATCAGCAGCAGCCGTGGCCGCCGCAGCCTCACTATTTGGTCCAATGAGTCCATTGACCCCCAATTCTGCAGTCCGATCCCTGTACAGTGATTCACTATAAACTAAACTAAACCATCACTCGAAGTTCCCCTGTTTTATCCCTCTAAATGTAATATAATTGATTTTTTTATACTTTTAAATAATTGTTATTTATTGATCACTTTTACTATATTAACATTCATTAAACAACAAATAATAATAATTAACTGTTTTTATTGCTTTAATTCTGAATTATCACAAATTGATAACACATTTGAAGCTATTATTATAATTATATTGATTAGTGATCATTATATATATATATATATTATTATTATTTACAATGGTTACATTGCTTTGCTTTATATATTATTAAATTAATTTTTGTAGTTTTTGATTACAATATTTTATATTTATTAACTTATTATTATTAAACGATATGTGAACTGTAAATATACTGACCCATAATTTTTGCTAATAATAATTCCTGTATTATACAAATAAACAAAAGTTATTTAAATAATCGGTATTTTTAGAGACCTAATTGAATTTCAAATAGTATTATGGTATGTATCTGACCTTCAGGTAACACATTAATAGTGGACTCAATTGTATAACATGTTAGAGTAAGAGGAAGTCAATGGGATTATCTGTTTTTTACTACAATACTTGCTCTTTATAATCCCTGTTGGACTGGGGTTTCAATCATCTATCTATTATACTCTATAATAAATTATTAATCATAAAATATTGCAATTTATGATTTTATTTGTTTCCTAACTTCAAATCTAATAGATTATTGAACAACAAAATTAATTTGAAAAAATTGTAAATGAAAAATATAATTTATCGATAGATTAAATATATGTTTCAAATCTATTGATTGTGTGGACGGAATAGTCATAAAGCTATAAATCATATAATATCTGAGTTTATTTAATAAATATTTTAGTTTAAAGCTTAAAACCAATGATAATTTTTAATGAGATTTTTTCTCAAACAATAATTGCATTAGTAATTTGCCAAATGATTTATCATTAATAATAATATCAATGTTTTTAAAGCGGTTGTTAAGCTTCAAGCTATTAATTATAATCTTTGGTAATTATATGGAATTAAAAGTTATAATTAAATTTATGAACACAAAATCTATCAGTTTTTAGTTGAAAATTATTATTACATCACATTTCTAGCTTTTTAAACGTGTATTATTAGATAATAGTTTACTTTAAATTTAAATTAACAAAATATTAACTTTTTTTTAAATAAATTTAATATTATCTTTATGATTTAAATGATTATATATAAATTTACAGTATATAACATGAATGTATGTATAAATCAATAATTTATTGATTAATTTAATTTATTGCAACTCTGTGTTTGTTAGCATTTAAGTGCAGTATATTAAGTGCAACAGTGGTTTGACAAGTGATTAGTTATATACATATACTGTATATTACTTATGGTTTAGAAAATCACTTGTGATTTACGATAAACATATGTTTACACTTCTAGTTAGTTAAGTGTCAGACAATAAATGTCATGAAGTAGTCTTAATTATGATTAATCATTGAATAAATAAGTTAAATAAGTTGTATAATTAAGTCAATATATAAAACTTAAATAATATTGTTTATATAATATATTTTGGAGTTCATTGTTTTATTTATGTTAAATATAATAAATATTTAATGTTTGGCCACAAACTATAAATTAACTTTAATTAAATTAAAATAAGAGTTTTGTGTCATTTTATTCTAAGTTTAATGAAAATAATTTATTGCAATGGATTAGTTTAATAGCTTTTAAAATCTTATGCATATACTGTACTATAATTTATTATAACTTATTATAGAGACTATAATATAGATATTATAGATAATGGTTATTAAAAAAAAGATTGTTACTAAAATGCCATTAAAATAATATTATAAATGAGATGTCAATCTATGACATTTAATATTTAGTAAATGACATTTTAAACTAGCATTAATGTTAATCGCAATATAAGAATAAATATTTTAATTTATTAATTCAATTGAAAAAGTTTTTTCATCATTTGTAATAATTATTTGTTGTGACAAACATTATCACTGAAACAATTTATTATATTATACTCTATATTTTAGTAGTAAATAATCATTTTAAGTGTCAATATATATTCCTAACGCGCGCATATGTATGTATGTGTGTGTGTGTGTGTGTGTGTGTGTGTGTGTGTGTGTGTGTGTGTGTGTTTAATAAAATTAATTGAATCTATTGTTATGTACTAAAATGCTTTTACACAATCACTCCCGGGATCTAAATATCCCAATAGAGCTAACATATCGGTGTTAAGTGATTGCAATGATTAGATTAAAACAAACACACAAATTGTTTATAGTTATAAACTTTACTAGTAATTAAAAAAAAGTTATTTAATTAGTAAATATTTTAAATTATGAAAATCCGATCTAATTATACCTTAAATATTGTTATTTAATACACTGAAGTTCAAGTGTTTGATTTAATTTATTTTATATCTATAATATATGTAAAATAGGCTAAGCTTATGGTGCGATACATATTGTGTG
The DNA here is from genome assembly GCF_028296485.1 of Oppia nitens. Classification (NCBI taxonomy): domain Eukaryota; kingdom Metazoa; phylum Arthropoda; class Arachnida; order Sarcoptiformes; family Oppiidae; genus Oppia; species Oppia nitens. The sequence continues at coordinate 1,286,532 of NW_026533252.1, read as the reverse complement.
TGTCAAACAAATCAATGATATTTTCAAATTGTAAGTATTTTATGAGATTTGCAAAAGTACTTCAAAGTGAATGATAACAACAAAAAAGTGGTCTTTTATTTTGTAAGGTTTGCCTAATAATTGTAATGATTTTATCGGACATTTATACTCAAAACTCGTGATATTAAAAGTTTTTCGAGTGTATGATAGCGTTAACTGCAATATATTGTATTATATATTATATAAAACTTATTTATACATACAGTATATAATAAGTATGTTTTATATGTCATCCAATGTATTAACAATTCTTGTCTCTCTTTCTATCTTTCGCTGTATATACCACTCAACGACATGAGCTGATAGCTAACACTTGAGACATACACATACACATACACATACACATACACATACACATACACATACACATACACATACACATACACATACACATACACATACACATACACATACACATACACATACACATACACATACACATACACATACACATACACATACACATACACATACACATACACATACACATACACATACACATACACATACACATACACATACACATACACATACACATACACATACACATACACATACACATACACATACACATACACATACATACCTCTTGTCGGGTCTTTGAGACCCTCGAGTGTGAAGTGTTGTGCGCTGTAAATGGTTTGCCGGAGTGTTAAGTGGCGCTGATATGGAGTGGACTGACGATACACTCAACACAATACTAGACATACTTCACGATTGGCACTTCAGTACTACAGTCTCTTTACATTTATATCTACTGCAACCTCTTGTAGCTATAAAGCACTTCAAACAACTCAAGAGCACCCAATCCATCCATACATACCAATCCATATACCAATCCATACACCAATCCATATACCATATCCTCTAATAAATTCACTCAAATGGATGCATAAGTTGTAGACTTTGTTTCACTCCAAGAGATATTATCCACTGAACAACACTTTATTTATACAATGAATTCCCCGCTATTTATGACTATTGAATGGTATTTCTAATAACCAATATTTACTATATTTTTGACTAATTATTGTGTTTTTTATTGATTGTGTCATACTTTTAACAAAATTCAAATAAGTTTTATTATAAAATTGACATTTAATTAATTAATATTTTAAATACAGTTAATATCAGTACTAAAGTATTAAATGATTTGTTATATAAATAAAAAGTTTTTATTTTGAAAAATAATGAATTGAAAAATACAATATAAGTATTATATACCAATTATTTGATAATTCAAAATAAATTATTGGATCAAATTATCGCTTTTGTTATTTATATCTTTGAGAAATACTTATTTTTTGTTAAGATTACTATTAAGATTAGTAAATAAAAATTAGAATAATTAAATTAAATTAAAGTTTTCTTAAGTAAATTTTAATTATTACTAATAATTTTTTGAGTCAATAATATAATTATTTCGAAAATTATTTTTTGCTACAAATAAGCATTTCTTCGCAAATCTTATTGATTGTTAAACAATACATTAGTAACTAATTGTGTGGACGTTTTGAATACAATTCAAACGTTTTATTTTTGTTTTATTTCAATAATTTTTATTATTCAATTACACCATCACTATAACCGATTTTAGAATATTATAAATATAATTAACCATGGATAATTATTTATATAATGTTTTTGTATATATATTATTACTTTTATGAAACAAATAAAATACTAGAATTGGGTATATATTGTGTTTTAGAAAATAAAAACAATTGCAAAAATTAATTGTTCAATCGGTTGACTAAATTTAATTGTGGTATAACTTAATAAATTATTTTTTGTTGTCAAAAACTATGTAAAATTAATGACATTATAGAATCTATTATATATTATAGATATTTTATAGTGTTTTTTGTGTAACGAATATTATAAAATACAGTAAAACAACATTCAATGTATTACAGCTCCGGTATTAAAGATTAGGATGTGTTGTGTCAACAAATTTATAAGATATTGAAATTTTAGAAAATATTAAAAAACAAATTTATTGGACAACTGTTTCACGTCTTTTCCGTAAAATTGTGTTGTTTTTGAACAAAAAATAGAAATATTTTAATAAATTTATGTCATTTAATCACTTATTTGTTGGACAAACTTAGTTAACAAATATTAATATATTGGAAACGTGTTTAGGAAAGAGATACCACTTTCCTTCATCAGCAGTACTGGCGGTCAACTGAAATATATCTCAGAGCCGTGTGTTAGAGGTTAAGGTGCGAGGGGTTAGAGATATGCTGTTATTATGTATTTATTTTAAGTAATTCAATATATTGTGAATGTTTAGAGATTTGCAAAATTTTAAATATAATTTTAAATGAAAATATTATTATTGTATATACAGTACTGTATTATATTGTATATTCTGTTGGCACTAGTGTTTGCAGAAACAAAATGTTTGTATAATACAAAGCGTATTATACAGTATAATACAATGTAAAATACATAATCAAATTTGGTTTACAAAAACAAATTAGTGTCACATATTGCTAAAAGCATTTGATATAAACAAAGTAAATCATGTTTTATAATAAATATAAATTTAATATTATTTTTTTTATTGAATTTCATTTTTTATTCTAAATTATTTGATTTTTATAACTTAGAAACAATGATTGTAATAATAATAATAATGCATTTTCTAGCAATTATATTTTTACTAAATATTTTAAAGTAATTTTTTAAACATAATATATATTAGTATTAAAATTTGTATAATACATGCATTACATTGTATTTTACTGTATTATACATTCAAAATTCAAAACCTTGTATTTTTTCAACCCTGGTTTGCAATATATACTGTACTACAGTATAAACTATTACTATACAAACTATTAACTAAATAGTATAAAGGTTTAAAAAATAATTTTATTAATAAAAGTTTATTTTTGAATGAGAAATGTATTTGATTACTATTGATATTAATGTACATTAAGTAAAAAAGTTATGATAACATTAAAGACAGTAAAGATAGTAATAATTATGAGATAGTAATTGTAAAAAACATAAGAATCTATAAAAAAAATTCTTTTTGAAACTTTTTAGAATTTTCATTTTTGGATAACTCTATGTAAATCTCAGATTCATTTTGTAAAATTACCGTAATATACATTACCGTATAGACCCGCATATAGCCCCCATGACAAATTTTTTAAATTTAAAAATCAACATTTGGTGTGGGGCTGATTTTACAAATACCCCCTAATGGTGTTATATGTTAAGTCGTGGGGGGAATGATTGGGGGATAGGATTATATGTAAGATCGATCTATTGCTATCAGAAACAATTAAAGGCCGGTTAATAGCAATTAGTGTTAAAATAGCTAAAATTAAATATATGATAATACAGTAATGATAGAAATAATAATTAACACAATAATCAGTTTCCGAGCGGTCATTAAATTGAAAATTACCCATTTGTAGGTATTATTTGGTATTAAATAGATCTGTCAATAGATTGCATTTTTTAGGGCGTAATTACAAACATTCAAAAAAAACTTCAATTATTTAAATAGTGGGGGTATTTGATAATTCATTAAAATCAACATTTGGTAGAGTGGGCTATATCTCATTTATTGCCTCAAATTTTCACATATAGCCCCTGATGGCTAGGGGCTAAATGCGGGTCTATACGGTACATTTATTGAATTAATTAATTAAAAAATTAACTAATGATGTAATAGTTGTTATACATTATACCTATTTTCAATAGATTTTGTTATAATAATGTTAAGCGACATAAATATAAGTTTTTGATGAATGATTTAATTAAATTATACGTAATATTAAATTAAGACAATATTTTGAGACAATGGTTATCAATAGACTTAAATTATAAATAAATATAAGATTTTTTTATTTAAATTTAGCTTTTATTTGTCAACTTTCGTGTGAAACAATTTTTAAAAATTTAAATTAAAGTTATTTCTTAAATTACAAAAACAATACTAATAATAATAATAATGCATTTTGAATAAAGTAAATAATTATACGATAAAATGATAATAAGTACTATAAGACGTGATAAGAATAATAAAAGTAAAAATAATTAATTTTAAAATAATTAATTTGGCGAACATTTTGGTCGACATAATTGAGAAATAACTTTTCATTTTAAAAAACAACAAAAATATTATTTCAATAATCAAACTGAACGCCCATTAAAAACAAATATCATCTAAACCTTCGAATAAAAGCTCATAAAACTCAAGAAGTGTATATAAATGACATTTTTTACAGTGAATCCTAATAAATGTTTTTTTCATTTCACATAAAATAGACAATCAATTATCAGATGTGTGATTGTGGAGGTGTTATCTGCGTAAAAGGTGTCCATTAGATAGTGTCTGTGCGGCGTTAATGTCGAGTTCAAACTCCACAAGCAGTGGGAAGTGATCGGATGGTATGTGTTGTTGGGGACAACCGGCAACTTTGTTCTCACGTAACCACTCGGGATCTAATGGTCCCAATAGACCCAACACTGTTAAGTGATTCTTCGAGTAAAATATATAATCGATTACACCCTTAAAGTCAAACCTATTAGAAATAAATATTTTTAAGTATTATTATTAGTATTACAACAGTTTTATAGTTAATATAACTGACGTATAGTTCGTGAATGGCATGACATCGTCTCCATAAGCTTTTGTTATTTTGAATGGATGAGTATATTCAGTGGTTCGCTCAGAACAACTCAGTTTACGTAAACAATCCTTATATCCGAGTTCTTTAAAGTCCGGGTGATCCGCTGATATACGACCATTAGATAAAAAGTCGACGACTCCCGATTCGGGCAGTGAATTCAAATCTCCGCAAAAGATCAATGGAATACTGTTAGCGTCGGCTTTTTGGGCGCCCGGTCTAAAACTGTGAGCCGAGTCCTCGACAATAGATCGCAATTCATGCATTAACATTATTGTTTGGATCATTTTAACGTCACAGTACTCTGGGTCCCAATGAATATGTGCCGTACAGACTAATAATGGATGATTCGCTTGCGATGGATCCGGTAACATACCTATTGGTTAAATAAATAGTTTAATTAACAATCAATTATAGTCGGGTTAGTTTGTTATATACCCGCTTCAAACGCGCCCTCTTTGGTTTGTAAGAGTGCGGCCAAACCGATGTTATCTTTAGTCATCACGCGATTCAACATATCATCCGATCCCTCGGCGTTAGCCATCGCCAGCTGATTGAATTCAACCAAATGCTCTTTTATTAAACTGAATCTAAATCATTGTAAACATTAAATTAGTAATTATTTATAATAATATTTTATTATTATAAATTTGATTCATATAATTAAATAATTACTTATTAGTTCTGAAGAATATAGCACATCCATCCACATGTAGTCTCTCTTTCTCCGACATAGTCTTTGCCCTGGATTTCGGTGAAAATATGCCATCATATCCGTCACGTGTCAGTTCTGGCATAAAGAAACTATAGAACTGTTCCGTTTCTACTTCTTGTAGTGATATAATATCTGCTGAATAGTGACGAATTTCTTCTATAATGGCTTTCCGCCGATACTCCCAGGCCAGCGCCCAATTGGGACAATAGCCGTACAGCTGTCGAGTGGCCAGTTTATCACACAATATATTATAACACATTACGGTAAAAATGCTGGTCGTTCGGCTACGATCGGGATGTCCCGACGGAATCCATGGACGCTGCGGAGGTCTTGAGGCCGTCACTATATAAGTAATTAATAATTTTAATTAGTTATTAAAATTGTTTATTAAAAACCCTATTAATATTAACACTATATTTAAGTAATCAACTCATATTACTGTAAAAACAATTATTATAATAAATTTGAAATAAGTTTAAAGTGATATTTAAGTAATTGTCAGAAGAAATTATATTTTTATTTTTATTGTTAAGTAAAAGTAAATCTACTTTTATATACCGCATAATATTTAATGACAAAATAATGACTAGAATTAAAAGCACCAATTTTTCGCTTTCAATGTACATATATGTGATTATATAGTAAATTAGTATTTTAACAAAAAGTGACAATCAATTGAAGTATCTTTAAAACTAAACGCTTTTTGAAATAAAATTTAAATTATGTAAATTAGAGGATAATATTTGATGAGTCCTTATATTTAATATGAATGCCAATGAATATCATCTTTATTATGTTGATTGCACTCAAAATAATAAAAACTATCATTAAATATAAATTTAATGCAAATGAAGATGAAAAACAAGTTCATGACTTGTGATGACTTATTCCAGTGGCTAATGAATGGACACAAAAAAAATTTCTGAAACTAAATTAACGCAAAAATTTCTTTCGCAAAGTGTTTGCCATTTTTCAAAAGTCAATTATAACATCTCATCTAATTTTCATGATTTAGATAATTATATTTTATTTTTTACATATTTATAATATATAGTTATTATTTGATAACACTCTTTACAATTACATTATAATTGTAACTTATTTATTATATTTCCTATAAATTTAAGTTACATTAGGCAAACATTTGACAGTTTAGGTAAACGCAATAAATATTTTTAGCTATTATAACATGCATTTTAGTTTTATTGTATATTATTTTAATTATTTTTATAGTATTTGACCCTTAAAAAATTATAGATATATTATACAATTGTACAATTTTTTAAAAATTGTAAGAGGTTTGAGAATTGAATTATTTATAATAAAATCAAAATGTTTAATAAATATTTATATATTTATGATTAAATATTCTAAAAATTTATAATTATAAATAAACTAACATATATATTATATAATAAGCTAATTGTATGCAATTTAGTAAAATTAGAACAGCTCTGTATAATATCAACTAAATATTAAATATAATTCAATAATTCAATAAAGCAAATGACAATGTTTTACATACTATATATATTTAAAAAAAGTGTTAATTAAAAAAATAATTAATATATTGAAATTTTTATAGAAATTAATTTAGAGTAAATGATACAGGTCTAAATTAAAAATATATTTTAATGTATGTAAAAACAAGATGATTAAATATAACTGTGTAAAAATTATGTGAAAATATGTTGAAACTTATTTATAAATTTTATCAATTTTATAAATTTATTCATGTTTTGTAATATATGTCCACTTCCTTTAAATTTCATAATATAAAAAATATAATATTTAAAAACAATATGTAAATTAATGTATAAAAAAATAAATTAAATTAATAATTTAATATTATTTTAAATTAATATAATATATAGAATTCATATAATTTCATTAAAAAATTGTTTAAAAACTTTATAAACGAGAATTAAAATTTTAGTTTAATTAGAAATAAAAAATATTTAATAAAAATGTAATAAATCCATAAGTTAATGAAAATAATTTTCAAATTTTTCAAATGACTGCTACATTTCCCGACCGATAAACAAATAAATACATTATTTTAATGTGAAATATATGTAAAGTTCAAATTATCTTAATTTGAAAATATTTGTCTCAAAAAAACCCGTACAGTGTGTGTATGTGTTTGTGTTTTTGAGAGGAAGTTTGATTTAGTTGGATGTCAAGTAAATCAGTACCAAAACTTTTTTTCACTGAATAATCATTGAAAATCAACTCTCAAATAAACTCAAAACATGTTTGTTGTGTTGTGTCATAAAAATGAAATAAACTGAAACTAAAGTGAATTTATATACTAGAAAAATATATTAAAGTAAGCTTAAACATTATATATATATATTTTCTTTAAAAATGCTAAGTTCACAATGTATTCAAACAAAATAAATAAATAACAAAATAACAAAAAACAAATCATATTATTAACAAAGGTATGTATTTTTTGTCTGTGATAAATAAATTGTCCAAAATATATCATACAGTATAATGTATTCATATACTGTATATAAACTAAACAAGAATTATATACAGTATATTATAAACATTGAATTCATTTCGCTTTAAATATTAATTTAAAATTTTGATTTTTTATGCAAACTTGTCAGCAGATGGTTTTAAGTTAAGAGTTATGTAATAACTTTGAAAAAGGTATTTATTTGTTTATTATTTTATGCTCAATAAAGTATATGAAAACAAAATAAAAAATAAATGATATTTGGACTCCTAATTAATAGAAAACCATAAACCATTAACTCTGTTTAAAAACTGTAGTCTATAAAATCATATTTAAAAACCATTTGTTATATAAAAGTACTGTACAATAGTTATTAACAATATTTTTGTCAATCAATTCATCATATAATAGAAGTGACTAAACTCGTCATAAAAACAATTAATCGGTTAAAACAATAAGTCATGAAATATATGATTATACTGTATATTCTGTAACGTATAATATATGACATAAACCCAGAGCTAATCATAAGAAAAACTAAAACTTTTTTTTAAAGTTTAAAGTTCTCATGAGTTAAATGAAAGTCATAATAGTAATAATGATAATCATAAAAAACTAACGGGAAATGAGTTTTGTTGTGTTAAAAGTCAACAAAACAAAAATATTGCAATTATTTACTTAAAATTGTTAAACAACTTTAACTAATGTCAATTAATGTCCATTTTCACAATACTTAAACAAATTTAAGTTAATTGACTTAATATCTTAATCTATTATACTAATAAATTATTGTAATAAATATATATATTAATGTAATCATTATATAAAATATAATAAATATATAATTTATTACTTTTGGTGACCGATTTATCCGTTTGTGGCAAACAAATCACAGGTTTTTGATTTGATAAAAATAATGAAATATTTTGACCATAAATGAAACCATTTGTGTTATCAAAAGATGTGTCATTTAATTGATTCAATTGTTTCGTCTTTTTTCTGCGTTTTCGTGGTTTGATAACTCGTGGCAAACAATAATCAGAAGAAGCATTGGATGAGTCTTCGGATGCAATACTAATGCTATCGTTATTAAAGCTTTTATCTGTAATCTTGTTTCGCACTACTATTGCCTCATCACTGGTGGCTAATCCACTGTTATTGATCTCATTAGAACTTAGACATGAAGATGAATCAGAAATATCGTCAAAGTTGTCAACATTTGTTGAAATAATAGATTTATGAATCTTATGATTATTGGACACATGTTTCGCTTGTCTGCGACGACTATTATTGATTGGATGACTGAGAAAGAGATCATTTCCTTTAAAATATGTTTTCTGACTATTCTTTAATATCAAGTCATCAACAATAAACATATCATTATTATTGTTAACATTTTTATTATTATATAACATATTATTTTTATTATTAAATGAATTGACACATTTAGTAGTTTGATTGGGAAGTATGATTGGCACTCCCTGTGCGTGAAGTGCCAGTTTCCAAAGCGGCAATATATCTACCATTTCGGACATTTTCGGTTACTATAATCGGTGTCCAATTAATCACAATAACGGCAAAATTTTTCAAATACATTCAATTATCAATTAAATTAAGTTCCATTATTTAAGACAAACTTTTTTCAAACTTTTAATAACTTTTTAAATATAAATATATTAATTTTTAAATTTATAAACTTAATCACTTTTTCTATTTATATGAACAACTCTATTATCACATTATGTAAATAAATATAGTAAATAAAATTTTAATAAATTAATAACAATTACAATTACAATCACTAAATAACGATTGAAATTAAAATAACTTGAAAACTAAATAATTAAATGTAACGGTAATGTTGACTATGGTTTTAGTTGTTTATAAGAGGTATTAATAAATAGATGAAAAATTATCGAAAAAATAGACAACAAGTGGAGAGAATTGTGAGAGAAGATCACTGGTATTATAGTAATGGTTATGGATTTGGTATGAAAATAGACTGAATGGTGTGTTGGGATGGGATGTGCTGTAAATACTATCACTGAATGGCACTGAGAGGCACACACACAGCAACCAGCAAAACAAGTAACATATCCAATGACCCGAAATATTAACGCATTTCGTTATACAGTAAAGTAGTTTAAGAGTTAAGGCCTTTTGATAAAAAGCCCACACTCTCTGGTATATGACTTACAGTTTACAATATGTACTAAACATTACATAAAAATTGGTATAAGCCTTGTATGGAGAGACAGAGCTAACAGTTTTATACACAACAGATTCAATTGAAACACCAATAGATAACTTCCTTGTTATGTACAGCTCCGGTGTCTATGTGTGCTCTTTTGTTGGACGACTCCACCAATTTTTGTTAGAGTGATTACAATCAGCCGACCTAACAGTTCTCCCCCAACAACAACAGGTTAGCCCCACTCAGTCATCTATTATCCATAACATACATCTAACATACTTTTTCACAAACGACTAAATGACTATCAAGTAAATAGACATTCAAAGAGAGGCAGTCATCAGATTAAGCGCATTACCAGTTCGTGACCTAAACTCCACAAACTTAAAAAACAATGCCTTTTGCTATATATCAACCAAATATCATAATTAAAAAATTTGCATTTAGTCCAAGTCATCAAATAATATATAGGAAATTATCACTTAGTATTAAACTTTACAATATTTTATGTGTCGTCCATCAGATTAATTTAAACATTAATTACAAATCAAATCATACATTTAAACTAAAGATATCAACATTAAGTTTATATCAAAATTCAAACATTGTTTTCAAAGATAATAAACAAATGTTCAAAAACTAATCATTTTTCTCAAATATATTTTAAACATCTTTTTTGTAATACTATTACAGTACATCTCTCCGAGATTACATACAAGTGCTATAATACATATAAAATTACTATTCAAATGTATAAACAACTAAAATGTAAAATTGCATTATAAATTATTTAAACCTAGGTCAATTGTTTCTAACTGTATATATATATATAGCCATTGTCATAGTGTTCTATCAAATAATAAGATTTTAAATCTAACTTAATTTTGTAACATTAATAAATAAATTTCTTAGTCATATATAGAGTTCTGGCAATTTTCCATGGGAAGTTCCCTAATAAAATCACACTAATTTTATTGAAAAATATCTAAATTTATTTGGAAAATATATTTTAGATTATTACAATAAATAGCACCAAAAATTAAATAATTCGCATAAGATTTCATAGAAATACTTAACAATAAATTTAGTGATACTTTTTTATAAATACCACTCAAAATACAGTTTAATATAACATTTGTTTTTCAAAACATGAGAAAATTTGATTTTTAGGGTTCAATAGGTGATAACACAAGGAAATAAATTCCATAGGAATTCCCAGGAATGAGATAAAATAAGCAACATTTGGGATATAAAACATGGAAGGAATTTGATCGAACCCAACTCATAAACAATATAACAAATTTTAATAACAATAATTTTGATAACTTTATATTAAACTATGATTGTGTAAAACTAATAATTTAAATTGTACTAGTTTACTTGGTTTACTACAGTATAAGTTTTAATTTAATAAAAGTTTATTTCATAATTTATCTATTTATAGTGACAATGCTTTATATATATTCATGAAATAGTGACAAAATCACTAAAAATATTTTCTTTCATTATTTTTGTTGCAATTTTTATATATACAGTATTATTGCATTTTATAGTAGAGTAAAGTTTTAACATTAAATAGAGTTAAAAATTGATAAAATGAAATAATTTTCAAATCTAAACCATTGGTTCTATTCTATGACTTAAAACCTATAAACTTTCCAAATATTTTCCCAATTTATTCAATGCTATTTTAATAAATGTGATAATCTTTTAATTAAAATTAAACTTGAAAATTGAATTACTTATATAATAAGTTTTTAAAAAATCATTCACAAATTATTTTTGTATCAATCCTTTCCTTATATTTGTTATTTTATTTTATAATAATAATAATGAGTAGAAAATTACTTCTAATTTATTTAATTAAAAATGTTAATTAACTTTAAGTATCTCTTAGAAAAATAAATAACTAAAAGTCAATAAATTTTTATTTGTATTACAATATATAATTTATATTAATATATGCTATAGATTTAATAACATATTATAATAATTTCTTACGTTCAAAGTTTACAAAAATAATATATATGCTTACTTAATAATTAGTTTGAAATATTTTAATATAACCACATTTAAGCAAATGCGGTTAAAAATGATAATTTAAATAACAATATTAATTTATCTATATTTTTATTAAATAAAAATATTTACTTTAATAATTTATTTAATTTATAAATCATACAAATTTTGTATGAAAGAAAAATTCAAATACTTAAGTAAAATAAATAGATAAGTTCAACATTAGGAAAATAATTAACGAATATTTACGGTCAGTTAAATAAATATAATGTATATGATTTAATAGTCATTGAAAATAATAACAAACAAATTAGTAAAATTATTTTCAATGTATTTTTCAGATATGTATTATTACCCGCTGTCATCATCAATTGAATCAATCAATCATACAATATAATCAATACATATAGAGTAGTATATAATCAAATATAAAGTCAACTGATAATTATAAACAATGTCTTAATAATAATCATAATAATAACAATAATTTAAGTCTGAAAAACTTAGTTGAATAGATATTACGCTTTCATAGTAGTAATAAAACAGATTGTAAGGCGTTTTTTAAATGATTAATATATCGTCAACGCCTCTGACCTATACCTCTGGAGTTTAGGTCATAATTATGTCAGCAAAAAGAGTGGCAAACATACGGAAGTCATAGTATTTTGTTTGAAACAAACGCCACGAAATATCGCATGATTTTCATCAAACATTACAGCAGATTGTTATGTGATTATATAATAGATATACATTTTCTGTGTATATCTCTATTTCTCATTACATAACAATTGGATTATTACCAATAGGATAGCTGTTTAATGTGAGAAATCACTTTAAAAGATATTTAAATTATGCATTTCAATGTTTTTCATATTCAACAATTACAGCATTTCCACAAAAATAAAAAATTTATTTTCGATACAACTAATGTCCTGCAATATTATATAATTTATTCAATTTCATACTTAATTGCTATGCAATAGACTACCTGTAAAGTGCATGAAATTTATTTGAATATTGATTCAATTGAATTTTATAAGAAAACGCTAAAACTATATTATTTTATTCAAACATTGTAACGACATATTAAATAAAGAAAAAATAATAATAATTAAAACTAAATTCACTCATCAACCGGATTACTATCATATACTGTACAGTAGTATATACTGTAAATGATGTGCAATTGGTTTCATATCAGTAATTTCCTCAATATTTTCAAACGCATTATTAAATACATAATATGTATATTAAAACTCGTTTCTCACAACACACTAATAACTTTTGAAATGAACATTGAATTAAACAAATTGTATTTAATGGTAACCTATTGAAAATATTACTGTAATCTTAAATACATTTCTTAAAAATAAATTATATAATTTTGATTTAAATTATATTTTTATTAAAGATAACAAAAATAGTTTAATAAATGTAGCCATAGGTCATCGTATTTTATTATTATGTTTTAATTAAAAGTCTTTAGCACAAAACATCATATTATAATTGTAAATCATATATTTAACTTACGGTAATAATTGTAAAATGACAATATTATTGTTTTATAATTACATTAAATATTATGTTTAAATTATGCTTTAAAATAAAATACAATTCAAAGTTTGCAAATTTATATCAAAAAATATAAATGATTGTCATTTAAATAATCGTAACATTAAGCGCGCAATTAAAATGTTGATAATTTTTATATTTTATATGCAAATTGTTTTCAAATAAATACGTCATTCAATTTTATCGACAAAACACTCACAACTTATTAAAAATATATTTTTTAGACTTTTTAAACAATTAACTTAAATAAAAATTATATTATCTTTTAAATATTTTAGATCACAATTTTGCACTACAATTATAAAACTAATTTATCACTGATTAGAAATCAATGCATCAAAACTTAAAAATCAATTCATTGATTTAAAATTAAATTTAAAAGTAAAAAATAAAATGATAAACAAATGACTGACCGACGAGATTGTCCAACAAATAAGATAACAGTCTTTGCGTTCCATTATTTTCGTTATATATCACTAACAACTCCTGTGTCAAAGGATTTCCCTTAAGACCTATCAGTCATAATTGTAGACAAAATAAAAACATATTTGATTAACAATTGATAAACACAATCATCTTTTGGTACCTAAATTTGAAATTTGAAACAGTTTTCCCAATTCGTAGGGAAGACATCGCAAGTAATTGTTGTTTAAGAGCAGTTCCCGCAACAAAATTAGATCTCCGAGTTCGGCGGGCAGTGAACGCAGTTTATTACACGACAAATCCAAATGCATTAATGATGTCAACCGTGCGATGTCTGGCGGAATACGACTCAGACTATTGTCGTTAAGATAGAGAGACGTCAAGTGTGTCATTGACCATAACTGCGGACTCAAGTTTCGAATGGAACCTTTAGAAGTGATAATCAATGAAGACATTAATCAATAAATGTAATCAAACATCAAATTGTTTTTTTTTATTCGGGAAATACACACCAGTTATCTCTAACTCTGGCCACGAAGATTTCTTGCCATTTTGGACATCTTCGGGAGACATAATAGAGTGCGTGCGGCGCGGGTTTGGCGGCTCATACTTGTCTCGTTCGCGGTCTCGATGTCCCGGACGTGACATTTAGTTATCTGTGAGTCGGACACACAAAAAATGGTCAAATATTATCACAATAACCACTGATTCATACCTGCATTAAGGATTACAAAAATTAATGGATGTATTGACAAATTGTTGGCCAAAATACCCGAATGACTGCAATCCCGATACCAATTCACATGCAATTCATGTCTTCAATGTTTAAACTAAACAAACCATTCATTGATTGATTGATTGATTGATTGATAAACAAAAAAAACTAACAAATAATTCATTCATTCATTCATTTGATTGTATGATTCAGTGAGACATTCATTGAAACACAACTGTTGTGTTGTGTTGTGAAGTATGGGTTAAACATACAGTATATGTCATTGAATAGTGTGTCCAAACATACACTCAAACATAGCAATGGTTAAGGCATTCATCAATCGTATGATTCGTCTAAAGGGTTCCATAAAAGTACCAAATATTTTGTTACACTATTTAAGTGTAATTTGAATATTAACTCAAACAAGGCTTTTGTCTCTTAGTTTACAATCAATGTGTCCATAAATTACGTCTATATTACTAATGTTTGTGTTTTCAATGTTTACATTAAACTAAAGTTTGTTTTTAAAGTTATTATTATTATTATTATTATTATTATTATTAGTTAATTACAATTAATATGATTTATTTGACTACAATTTGCGGCAAATATTTTGGTAATTTATTTGTCATTTAATATCAAATTATGTAATATTTAATTGTATTTTGAAATGAATTTATTTAGGAGTAAATGCATTTCAATTATATTTATCTCC
This sequence comes from Oppia nitens, assembly GCF_028296485.1. NCBI lineage: Eukaryota > Metazoa > Arthropoda > Arachnida > Sarcoptiformes > Oppiidae > Oppia > Oppia nitens. The sequence goes on along the minus strand of NW_026533252.1, from coordinate 1,271,024 downwards.
GATTTTGACGACCAAAGCAAAGACAACAACTTTGTCGGCGATTGCCATCAATTGTATACAAGTAAGTGATCTCCGGTGACATATACTTCTGTTGTTATCAATGGTTAACTGTGATCAATGACAAACAGAGCCGAGGAATGGCCGCCCGTCGTGGCAAACGAATTGCTGCGAACCGAGAGAAACAACGATTGGCCAGAATTAAACGGGAAGAAGCTAAGAATGCACCGCCGAAAGTGTGGTCACCAGAGAAACTCAAGATTGACAAGTCGTATGTCATATAATTTTTTTGTATTTGTTCTTTTGGTTGTTATTATTGAAAACATTATCAATCAGTGCTCTTAATGTCGGTCCGCGTCGGTTCTCCGACAAACACCTTAAAGACTTGACCTCAATTGTTGACAATGTTTACGTGACATCACTATATAAACAGTTGACATATTCAATGACTGATGCAATTGAGATGTATAGAGAAACACACGACGAGACCGGCTATAATGAGACCAACTCTATGCTCGAGACCACCGTTGAGCTCGATTTGAGAACCAAAAAGAAGACCAAATTTTGCGATGCCTTCAAAGGCATTGTTTCGTATCCAAACAAATTTGAATATAAAGCCAATCGCAGAATAATAGCCATTTGCAAGAAAGATGAGGACAAGTTTGACGCTAAAGAAGCCGGTGCTGATGTGGTGGGCGGTCAGGAAATCATCAAAATGTTGAAAAAAGGAGACCTATCGCTGTCCAACTTCGACGATCTTGTCTGTCACGGAGATCTGTTGATTGAGTTGGCAGACATCCGGGGAATACTTGGCTCTGCATTTCCTTCAAAACTACGGGGAAATCTCGGTTTTGATATGAAAAAGTTAGTCAATCAGTTCGTCAACGGTATTGAATACAAGTGTACTAAAGATGAGTTTGAATTGGACTACGGATGGGTTCGCGTGCCGTTCGGTAGACTCAATCAGTCTAACGTCCAGTTGGAGCAAAACATAAGACATTTATTGTCAACTATTGAGAAACATAAGCCAACAACAGCTATAGGTATTTATCATTCATTGAATCAAATAATTATTATTAGCTATTAATTTGATGACCCATTCTATTAGTTCCGTTCATAACCCGAGTGTTAATACATAGCGAGCCGTCAAACGAAGAATTTGCAGTTAAATTTTGGAATTATATCGAGGGATATGAAGAGTCTGATCCAGATAATGAAAATAATGTCGACAACGACAAAGAGTCTTTAAAATCAAACGCTTAAACAAATCATTAATCATTAAACTAAACAAAAAATAGGTTATTAAAAAACATAAATTAAAAATAAATACAAATTAGATATAAATCGAAATCTTTTATCAATAAAATCAAAATATATGAGAAAAATTGTCAATAAAATATACAATCCATTCAAAGATATTTGCATTTGAAACAAAAGGGTTTTTGTTATGAAGATTAACATAAGTTATATGTATAATAATATTTTTACCGGAATATCGGTGTTTCATAATAATAATCAATAATAATCAATAATAATATTTAATAATAATTATTGTCATCCATTATAGAAAATTTTATAGTTTATAATGCAATCAATTTTATAGATTCAACGGTTTCTAATCAAATATTAGTTTCATACCATTTAATAGTAGAGTTTGTCATATCGTTTAATAACATTTTTAATTAATTATTATAATAATTAACAAATAATATATATGTGTTTGCATTCAATTTCTAAAATCACTTAATGAAATCAAATGCGATGCATAATTGATATATATTAGAAAAATCAAACAATGCACCGACCATTTGTTCATTTTACTAAAAATACGGTTAATTATGACATAAAACCCAAATCAATTGAAGCACTTGAGTCGTCACGTTTGGTGATTCCAATGATTCCAGTTCTGTAAGACATTAAAAATCATTGTCAAAGTCATTATATATAATTTATATGACAAAATCTTTTACCAATTTTTGGTCGCTATTTGACGATTGATTAGACGGTAAAGTATTGTCGAGATTGACATTCATCGCCGATAAGGCCATCTTTGCATTCCAGTAGTCGCTGTCAGTACCTGTAATGCCAGTGTTGGTCGATAACGATTGATAGAGAGCTGACGAGAGAGGTGGAGGAACTCCGTTGATGCCCATCAATGGTAAAGTTGGTGTTGAGTAATGTGAGGCCATATTCATCTACCGGTAATACATATACAAATAAATGTTAGTTATCATTACTTAGCAATCATCAGATACTTGACAAACCTGATACTGTGTTGACTCCAAATGTTGCATATCATCTGCATTGAAACGGCTTTGATTTATATCAGACATTATGTTTGTGTTTGGCATTTGTGTCTGTTGTTGTTGTTGTGATTGGATCCAATCAGTCATATCATTGGGAGCCTCAAGTGGCCAAATACTATCGTTCATGTTTGACATTGAATTCATTTGTTGGTATATAGGGTTCGGATGCTTTCGTTGTGCTCTTTCGGTTCCTATAGGACGGGGTAGTCTTCGCTCTTCATAATCGGAAACACTATTTTCAATATCTTTTTGAGCGGACATTGAGTTGAGGTGTGACTGTGCAAGTCGTGACTGTTGTGTTTGTTGTTGTTGTTGTTGTTGTTGGATATAATTAGAGTTTTGCATTAATGTCAACTGCTGTAAGCTTTGATTGGATCCGGCATTTGGTAAACTATTAATAGCCGTATGTAAAAGTCTGAGAGTTTCAGGTGATGGCGGAGGGGTATTGTTCACGAAATCTGTAGCGTGAAGACCACTTGTGGCTGCCATTTGCATACGAACTGCTTGTTGTTTTTGCAGTGTCTGCAGCTGTAGGTTTGCCGAAGCAGCCAATATAGCAGCTCTCATCTGGTCTTGAAGTACAATCGCGTTTGCATTCGGTACAGAATTCATAGCCATTCTCTTTTGTGCGGCCATTGAAGACCCGTTGGCCGCTTGTGTTGGTTGCAAAACACGTGTCGAAAAATCAGGTGCATTAGGATTGAGGTTACTTTGGATTATATTACTCTGAGAGACATTATATGATAGGTTTTGTTCGCTATTCATTTGCATTTGATGGACACTTGACTGCATATTCTGGTTATATACAGAATTATTCCCATATGAATGCCTTTGCGAGACGTTCATCGGTGATGACATACTGTAGTTATGCGACGATTTAATAGCATTAGGAACAATAGTTGAAGGATTAGGACTATTCAGTGAATTGGACTGAAATAACTGTTGATATGAAGATACGTTAGATGTCGAAGTAATATTGGAAGTAGTAATCAATTGATGACTTGGGGAAGGGTTAGCGCTAACAGGAGATTGTTTCGATTCATTGGTCAATAAATAAGACGTATTATGTGAGTCAGTCATCGATAGACTTTGATTACGTGGTGGAGGTGTAGGCGTCCCAGACAATGGAGGTGTTGTTAATTTGGTAGCACTCGATGGTGTCAGTTGACCGGCATTCAAGATTAATGGTGGTGTGCATGGAGCACTTCTTGTATGACCACTTCCAATTGGTCCTAGATTTGAGGAACCCGAAGCAGTCATTGATGTAGAAGGAGATACGTGAAGATTGCCTCTATAACCGGGAGCTTTACTGGCGTCTATTGATAGTTCTTTAGTTGATTGTTGCTGAACAAGTACTCCAATAGGTACTGACAAACTAGTCGTGTTGTTCGAAATGGCTGAGGTATTAGTGGGAAGTCCCGATGCGGCCACACTCGCAAAATTTGGTTTATCTTTAGACTGTCCCCAAACACTTCCTTGAGCTACTTTACTAAAGAGATTATTGAATGGAGTGTATTCTGGTGTTGTAGTTGTGGTCAATGGTTTGCTGCTCTCATCAGTTGACGCGACTGTTGAAGATTTTGTCGGAGATTGAGTTGTGGTAATTGTTTGGACATTATTGAACGGTTGTTTAGTGGATGGCAAATGTGACATATTTTTTACACCATTTGCATTAGCCATGGGAACAGCAACACGAGCGCCAGAAAATACCTGATTATTAAATGGTTGGACTCCATGTGGAGCACCAGTCGGACGTATTTGGTTAGTCATCGTTGGTATCGTTGGTTTAATTTCAGAACTTGAGATTATTTTAGAATTGGAGACATGAGTGTTGGATATGGTTGTTGTTGTCTTTGTGTTTTTGCCTTTAGAAGCCACTGCCATTGTATAGGAAACAGTTGATTTGGTTGAGACGGACAGTGGTTGAGTCGAATACGTCGATGCTATTACTGCAGATGAGTTAGTTGTATTGGAATTAACGATTGGTGTGGCCACTGTTGTTGTTGTGGTCAATGGTGATGTCCGTGAATTATTGGACCTATTAGTCCATGCATTGACAAACGGTGCAGATAATTGCGTATTCATGGCTGTCGGTTTGACTAATAAAGTCGAACGGTTGGTAAAAGTGGTTACATTTGATGTCGAGCTCATTGAACTGACAGAACTCATCGATGATGACTTGAGGACATTATTCGTATTGTGTGATCGGTGTGTTGAGGCCATAATGGCTGTGCTTTGACTTTTCTGTGGATTTTTAGTAGTGATAATCTCGTCACTGCTCACACTTGTGGGTCGACTTAAACCCATTGATTTAATAATTTCCGACAAATCTTTATCGGTCTCTTTAGACAACGCAACAATCAATTGCTGTGCATGTCTAGTGGCATCAGCTGATCCTTTAATAACAACCATACGATCTCCCTGTCCTTTTTGTTTTTCCACTTCTATATGAGCACCAGATATCTCTCGTATAGCATTTATATTACATCCTCCGCGTCCTATCACTCGACTAATAGCATTGGATGGCACGACAACTTTCTTGGATTTTCGAACCACTTCTTTCCAACCTTCCTCACGCTTTTGACACTTTTTACTGTTAGTTTGATTGTTACTCACATTGTTTGTCGATGTCGTCATTTTGTGGACATTGCAAGGACTTCGATGACTTGTAGAACTTGCCGTTTCGTTGGTGTCAACAGATAATTCAGAGAATCTGAAACAAAAAAGTTTTTGATATTTAAAATACATAAACAACTATCATATCTAAAACGCGACTTACATTTCATTGTTCTTGTGGTTTGAATTATCGGAAACCACTTTATGACCACTTGAAGAATGCAATGAATTTAGTTTATTATTTAGTCTTTCGTTATTCAACTCAACGCAAATGTTTGGTTCATCTTTTTTCTTGTTCTTAGAGCTTGTTTGAGGTAAACCCGACTTTTTATTAACAGTATTTGAAGTTTGAGTCATTAAATTGTTTGTCAATTTTTTCGGCTTTTCGTTCTCTTTTGACGAAATCTTTCTCTTTTCTTCAGTTGGTATTTCTTTAGGAAATTGATTTGATGTAGATTTGGGTGCTTTGGGTAAAGTTGGTACAGTCACTGGTACTCGAGTTACTTCTTCGACAACAATTTCATCGTCCTCTTCATTGTCATCTTCATTATCGTCATCATCATTGTCATCGTCGTCTTCAATCTTTAACAGTTTGCCATCTTTATCAGTACTACCTGTAGTTTTAGACGCTTTAATCAAATCTTGTTTTTCTTTTTTCTTCAATCGTTTGCGTTCTCTTCTTCGAGCGGCCGCTGCTTTTCGTGTCTCTTCCCGAGTCCGTTCCAAATCAATTTCTTCCAACAAAATCGTAGCATTTTTATTGGCTTCAGCGGCCTGTCGTTCCTTTGCCTGACGCAATATTTCTGCGCATTGGTTTGTCTTCTTAATTAACTCTTTATCGTTAATCAATGCTATAAATCTTGTAATTTCCTGATCAGATGGAAATTGATTTACGTGTTTAACCATCCATTTGACAACTTTTACGTGACCCTTGCGGAAGGCAGACATCAAACAAGAAACCTTACGATTATCTTGACTATCGATATCACATCCTGCGTTAACCAATAGCTGGACTACATCGATGTGTCCGCCATTGCAGGCCAACCAAAGTGGAGAGTTTCCCTTCTTATTTTTGACATCAATGGCCGCATTTCGTGACAATAGAAGTTCAACAAAACGATAGTGTCCTTTGTCTGCTGCTATTGTAAGGGCAGTGTCTCTCGATGAAGGAACAGGAGTTGCATTTACATCGGCGCCTTTATCGAGCAAAACACGACCGACTTCGACATAACCACCAGACGCTGCTTCCATCAAAGGTGTTAAACCAGTTTTGGCCCGATGTTCGACATTAGCCTTTCTATCCAACAACAGTCCTACTACTTCACATCTTCCCTGAAAACAGGCTAATGTAAGCGCAGTATTTCGATTGGTCTCAATTTGCGCGTTGATATCACTGCCCATATCCAGAAGCAATCGAACAGTGGCCGCGTGACCATTCATTGCCGCCAACATAAGCGGTGATATTCCCAATTTAGATCCCGTTCGTGAGTTGATTTCTGCGCCATGACTTAACAATAGTTTGATTATATTTACGTAACCACCAGAAGCAGCTAAACTCAATGGTGTATAATCGGAAACATTTCGGTGTTCTTTATTAGCTCCTCTCGACAAAAGCAATTCTACGACTTCGTATCGACCACTGGAACAAGCAAGTGATAAAGCAGTATCTTTTGTTCTCTCAGATTGTGCTTCCATATCGGCACCATTATTCAATAATATTTCAACAACATTAAGATGGCCAGCGGTTGCCGACAACATCAATGGTGTAAATCCTTTTTTGTCTCTGTGCTCTATTTCGGAACCTCTGTTCAGTAAAAGAGATACCAATTCTTCATGACCTCCAGCACAGGCCAACGTGAGTGCTGTGTCGTGATTGCTATCAGTTTGCGAGTCTAAATCCACGGGTGGATAAAATGGTGGCGGAGACGGTATTCTCATATTTGTCGAATTGGTAACAGTTGTTTGATCCGATTTGTTTGATGGCGTAAGCATTAAATCAGACGAATCTATTGATTGTGTGTGTAATAAATCAACAGAATTTGGCAGCGAATATGACATGTTTGTACCCAAAGACATACTATTCACTGATTGAGATAATGAAGTCGTTATAATTGTTGACACGTTTGAAAAGACAGAGCTGTCGTTCAAATTTTCAGATGTTGTTGTGTTGGCAGAAGAATCTGATTCAATAGCTGTTGTTGTCATTGAACTTAATACTTGAGTCGAATTTATAGGCGTAACTAAGTATTTAATTAAATCATTAATTTTATATAAATAATTAAAATTATAAATACCTAAAGAAATTGTCTCATTTTGATTAGTAGTCGAATCACTAACAATTGATTGGGGTATTACTGTCGATGATTGAACAGTTGTTGATATATTGGAAGCAGTTGTAGTTGACGATTGTGGTGATACTGTTACCGGAGATAGTGTTAATGACACCGGGAAAGCTGGCGCTCCCATTGAATATATTGCAGAATTACTTCCAGAGTTAAAAACAGACTGCGCTGAAGATGATAAGTGTTCATCTGTTTGAGTGGCTGTTGAAGACGCGGCTGCAAATTGACTCTTAAGTAACATTAACTGTTCACTTGTTAATGACTGTAAAAATGAAGAGGTTTGCGTTGTTTGATTCGATTGATGCAAACCACTTGCATTGGGAGTAACCGTTGATAATGGCTGACCATTAAAACTATTATCAACTTTAGCTGATTTGGTTGTATTTTTAGTTGTTTTCGATATCTGAAATAATTTTTTCGTATTCTCATTATTTGCTGTCGTATTAGTCATAGTATTGGTTTGTGTTGTCGACTGTGTGGTAGACAAACTCTGATGAGATTGAATGACAGAGGTTTGGTTTGTTAAAGAATTGGTTGATTCAAAAAGTCTTGGCAACAAAAACGGAAGCGACGAATCCATTTTGATATTAGAAGCGGCCGCCTGAAGAAACTGTAAGGTTTCGGGTCGTGAACTAAAATTTTGAGCCAATTCTGACAAAATCATCTGTTGCTGTTGCAGTAGATTTTGGGTTTGTTGGCCTATAGTCGACACATTACTAGCAGTACTTTGTTGTTCAGAGTTAATCGTGTTCTTCATATTTAGTTTATCCACTTCTTCAGCATTCAATTGAATTGAATTAGTCTTATAATTAGTATTGACACACGTTTGATGAGCGTGTTTAGCCGATAAGCTTTTAATTTTACTGTTTGACCGAAACCGACGGTTAACGGGAGGTGTTGCCATCGAATTAGTTGTATTGGTCGACGTGTTGATCGTATTAGTTATTGATGTCTGTGTCGGAACCATTGCAAACTCGGTAGAGGTTATATCGATGGACGAAGTTTGACTTATAGGAGAAGGCAATTGAAAGGGCAAATCGGTTTTCAATGACTTATCAAAAAAGAGAGGCAATCCCTGGGAGGCAGTGCTTGCATTGACAGTATTGGCATCAAGTGGTGGTAAATTAGATGATAATTGAGATAACGAGGGACCACATGATAGACCTGCTTGATAGCACTGTATGAGCTGTTGCTGCCAATGAGCCTGATATTCGCGTTCAACTCTTTGCAATTCCTCGAGAATCTGTTGTTTTTGTCGAATTTGTTCTTCCTTTGCCGGATCCAATTCGTCAGTTCGTCGAATCATATCATTAATTCGTGCCTCTAATCGTTCGGCTTCTTTAAGAGCATCAATACTTGAAAAAGCTGACGACTCAGATAAGCCTAAATTAGATGGCGGTGTTAAAGATAGTCCATTTCCACTGTCAGACAAACTTCGCTCCAGAACTTTGTTAGCTGTTCTTCCTTTAGAAAATGAGACATAACTGTCCACAGTATCCGATACTTTATTAGAAAGATTATTGCTTGCATTCGGTAAACTGCTATCTTTGGATAAACTCTTTTTAGAAATAGATTTTTGAATATTCAGTTTTGATTGAATCGAAGGTATTGAAGACTGTGTTCGCGAAGGTGTTTCGTCAATATGAAGACCATGAGAGGGAACCCGTGAAGAGATTTCACTTGTTATTGATTGGTTAGTTGGCGACGGTGTCATGATATTAGTCGGATAATCAATTAACAATTGAACGACAGTTGTGTGTCCGCCTTTGGCCGCCTCGATAAGCATTGTTGAGCTGTCTTTTAAACGATGAGTGGGATCGGCTCCGTTGGCCAACAGTAGTTCAACAACAGCTAAATGGCCGCCCGCACAGGCCAATGACAATGGTGTATGATCATTGTTTGTGGTTACTTTGTTAACATTAGCACCCTTGTTGATTAGAAATTGAACGGTACACAAGTGTCCCGCGCGGGCGGCTTTCATTATAGAGGTTCGCCCCCCTTCGGCTTCGTGTTCCAAATGAGCACCAGCTTGAAGAAGAAGCTCAGCCACATCTGTGTGACCATTTTCACTCGCATACATCAATGCTGTATCGCCCGAACTGGTCGTAGCGTTGACATTGGCACCAGAGTTAATCAGATGACGCACAAGATCGAGATGTCCCTCTTGTGCCGCTTCCATCAGTGGGGTGTTAGCTCCGGCCTCAATATCGGCACCGGCTTTGATGAGAAAGTCTGCGACATCAATAAAACCTCCACAACAGGCCAATGTTAAAGCTGTTTCTTGAGTTTCTTCAGTTTGAGCGTTGATGTCTGCGCCTTGACTTAAAAGTAAAGCTACCATTTCTTCATGACCTTCACGGGCCGCTTCCATTAATGGTGTATATCCTTCATCGTTAACTTCTTCGATATTAGCGCCTCTTTCCAATAAAAGCATCGCTAACTCGACATGACCTCCACAAGCGGCCAGAGTTAATGGTGATTCAAAACTATCGGCCGGCATATTAACTTGAGCACCGGAATCTAGAAGTAGTCGTGCCACTTCAACATGTCCATCCATTGAAGCCTCCATGAGCGCCGTATGCATTTCATCGGTTTTATGTTCCTGATCAGCACCGGCTTCTAGTAAAAACCTAACCATTTCTAAGTGTCCCTTATAACAGGCTAACGTAAGGGCCGATTCTTTGAATTCATTAGAGTGTGTGTTAATACTGGCCCCGCTTTCCACTAGAATAGCAGCGACATTGACGTGACCAGCACTGGCCGCCTCCATCAGCGGTGTGTGTCCATTCTCATTGTGATCCTCGACGTTTGCTCCGTGTTTTAATAGAAATCGCACTACATCTTCGTGACCGCCGGCACAGGCATACATGAGAGGAGTATTTCCTTGAGATGTTTGAGCATTAACTTCGGCGTTGTGTTGAATTAAAAGCTCTACTAATTTCAAATGACCAGCACTGGCAGCTTCCATAAGTGGTGTCGTGTCCTTAAGACCCCTGTCCTCGACATTGGCGCGAGCAACCAACAGTTGTTTGGCCAACTCGTAGTGACCCGAAGCACAAGCAAACGAGAGAAAACTCTCGCCTTCTTCTGTTACTTCGTTAACACTGCATCGTTCAGACCTGTCAGCCGTGTCATCGATGAGATGAGAAGCCTCGACATCAGAGGTAAGAACTTGCGTGCCATCCGATTCATGTTGAGAATCGTTGGTTAACGAAGTGAGTTGCGATTCGTTAATTCTCATCTTAGCGATGGCTTGGGCCGCCTCGTCCAGTGCCAGATGAACATCATTGACGGCTAATGATGAAGCAATACGTCTCAATATGTCGGCATCAAGGAGTTGTTTATCTAGATTTTTAATTATGTCTATAAGTAATTAATAAAGCATTCAACTCTTTTAAACTAAATTAAAAGCCATACCTCCATCGAGAAGTGCCTCTAAGTTAGTCCTGGACTGGGCATCCATATGGGCTATAATTAAAGTTATGGATCAATTAAATATGACAAAAACAGATGTCATTTACAATACATGTTAGTTTGGAATCACATGTTTCGGCGGACAATAAAAATTTGGAAGTCTTCGAGTCCATGACCGACGACTCTTCGTCTAAAGTGAACGATTCAACCTATTTATCGTATAAACAATTATTTTCATCATTAGATCGATGTCTTTCATAATAAATTACTGACAGTCAAGTCAACCGTTTATTGTCTATTAATAATATAATAAAAAATTATTAATAAAAATAATAATAATAAGCTAAACATTATATTATTTATATACTTATTATAATAAATGGCATTAAAATATGTAATTTTCCTGTTTTTAGAGTCAGACACACACTTATTTTGAAAGCATATTTCTAAACAAATTATATTTTGAAGCCATTACTTCACTTATTGCCTACTTTTCAAGCAATATCTCATGTGTTGTTGCATTTAATAAATAAATTTTAAATATTAAATAACTAATTAAATTATTTAAAATTAATTAAACCTCAATTTGCTAACATAAAATATATTACAAATAACTAGGTTTAAAACAATAATAATAGGTAAATAAAATAAAAAGTGATATCAATGTAATTAATGTGATTTACTAAACAAAACCTCAATTAGTGGTCAAACATAACATTTTAAGAGATAACTATTGATAACATATTATCGTTAAATAATAACTAAATTGCTATGAATTTAAATTCATTTGTTCCCATTCTTTATATACAAAACATTATCACAAAATACTTGTTTTATAACAAACATAACAAAAACCACTCAATTATGTGTTAATAAATATTTTTTCTTTAAAACGCCTTTTGAGCCAATATTAAGAGATATTCAGGAAGAAAGAGATTCAATTCAACGCTTTTTTTTGCTATACTGTCGCATATTATTTGTTTAAATATATTTCATATACCAATAACCTATCGTCACATATTGTATGTGTGACCACCGTTTGATGTCTTAAAATATATCATATATTCTCTCTGTGCTATAAATATACCAAAAAATAAAATCTGTATATAAAATGTCTTCAATAACAAAAAAATAATAATAAACTAATTGGTAATACAATTTGGTTGAAACAACACAAACATTAAACTAAATAATATATCAACACACATACATACATATAGCAATTATGATTAATTAGTGGAAATACAGTTTAACATATTAAATAAATTTTCAAAAAATAAGTGAATATAACTAAATATAAAAACTAATTTAAGCATTTAATATGTGAAGTCGTAGATGTGATATATATTATACAGTATATTGAGGCACACAATAGTGCACACAAAACATGTGGCTTTACTATTGACTGTTGGCTTCAATAACTATACTATTTTTTTATCGACAATTCATTTAAAAATTGAAATTTTCGCTAATTTTGTATAAATTTATGTTTATTATCGCAATTACTGATTAAACCGATAGATTAGAGCCAACAAAAAGTTATGTGAAATATAAGGCCTTATTTAGCACTCGTATTACATCAACACAATGTGTGGCCTCAATAGAGGTTACAAAGAGTTGTCGAAAACAAGAGATAAACAATAGGTGGCACACAATTGCCAACAGTGTCATTGCCGGACCAAATGATATAGTGATGGTCAGTCCAATTGGATTATACCTCAGAGTTGTCGTCGTCCTCTTCTTCGGACTCAAACAGTTCAGCCATTAGATTGAGTTTAGGTGACGAACACTTGGCGGTGGCCGCTGTTTGGACACTCTTCTGGGCAGTCATATCTTGGCACCACTTGTTAACGGATGTCATGCGGTGTTGTTGATCATCACAATTGATGTCCGTCTGATCAATGGTAGTGTTATTGTCTTGCAATGCATTTTGCATTTTCACACAATTTGTTTGGCGATCACTACTACCACTCGTACTACTCGTGTGATCACTCATGCGATTGGTGTCTATCTTAATGTGTTTATCGCTGCGATAATCTGTGGCTGACATGAATTGTTGCGGACATTTGGCCACCAAAATAGTCGGCGATTATATGACATAAACTTAATGGCGATTTGTTTCACAATTTTGATAATCACTTCAATCAAAACCTTATTTACGTTTCACTCAGAGTTCACTCGATATTACATACAGTAGTAGTACTCATGATATGTATGTTAAATGTATAGCCTTTGTATGTATACATCAATTGTTACAATTCAAGTGAGGGTTGCCTATAGTTCTCCACTCATTGGACATAACAATGGGGGACATGACGTACATTATACTATACACTCATATGATAGGGAGCATAACATGTGCACCAATGGCACCCTTTCATGTGTCGTAACAGTATTTATGAATTGCCGTCATCTTTGGCCAACATTAGTGTCACCTCTTGTCTGATAATATGTACAAACATTTTATATTAATATAAGTCTATAATATCTATAATACTATTATTAATATTAATATAATATACAGTAATATACTGTATATAACATCATAAAAGTTATGCTCTAAAAGTTTTGGCACACAATCTCTTTATTATTATTATAATAATATGTCATAACTTTTTGAATATTAATATTTCATATTTTTCTATATTAATAAACAATTTAATGCCTTAAAGGTGTGATTGTGCAACAAATCACATATTTATATAGATATACCGTTTCATACACATGTACTATATATTTAGATAATACTAATATCATATAAAGTTATTATTATGTATATATATAACAGATAGTTCATTAATTTTGTTGTTGATCGTTAAAAAACAAAGTTTTCAACAATTTATTTGCATTTTTAAAACCACCATTTATATAAATATACAATTAAATAAAAATATAATATTGTATATCAATTATCAATTTATATTAGTAAAAGTATTAATCATAAATTATATGAAAATTATTTTTATATACAGTAATATTATTAAAGCTGTTTAAGTTTAAATGTAATTTGTTGCTTTATAATTTCTATTTTTTTATTAAACATTGTATTCAAATTATAATTTAATCAAATTTATAAAACTTTATTAATAAAAATCAAGTGTTTAATATTTATGCTATTATTATGAATCCTAATTTATGATTGATAATTGCACTCCTTTGAAATTAAAGTGCAAACAGCTATTTTGAATTATTGAAAATTACAATATTATTATTATATTTTGTTAAATTTTTTAAATATATAACTGTTAATACTGGTCTATATTTTAATAAATATAACTTTGGGTAATTAAATTAGATAATTAAAAATAGAGAAAACTTAATAATTTAATATATTTAGTGTAATAGTTATAAAAGTAATAAGTAATTACTAATAATAATAAATATGTGTATTAACTATTTAATAAACTATTATATTTAGTCTACTTATTAATTTTTATCAATTTACCTGTTTATAATGTACTAAAATAATTATAGCATAAATATTGGAAAAATATTTTAATTAATATACTATAAATGTTTTTGCTAATAAAATTACAGTATTACCGGTAACTATTAAATTCTATATTATATTAAATATTTTTTTTACAATAATAACATATTGTATAAATTAATTCATTTACTGTAATACCAAAAGGGTTATAACTTATTTATTATCTTATATTATGAAATATATACTGTAGTAGATTATTACAATAGCAATGAGATAACATCTATGTATTTATATGAACTTAATATACTTAGGTATTGGAAATAATAAAAATGATTTATAAATACTAGTGATCTCTGTTACTCTTAACAAGTGTCTAATGTTTAAAATTAAATTTATTAGTCGTAAACATGAATACAATTTTATAACTTTTCTATTATTAGTAAATAGTCAATTTGAAACCATATTTTGTAATGTTTTCTGCATTACTTATTGATTTTATTTATTATTTACATAAAAGTATCAAATTTTAACTAAAAACTTTTTTATAAAATTAAGCATTTTATTATTTTTTATTTAAGAAATTAAATAAATCACATAATATTATTATATACTCAGTATATACTGTATATATATATATATATAATTAAAACCATATAAAACACAATCAATTTGCCAATTTTACATATATTATCATAAATTTATATAAACTTCATATAAAATACATTTTAGCAATTGTTACAAATACTTATTTATAATAATATATTTTCATACCTGTGTTAATAATGTAACATTTAAAAGATCTAATGATGTTTAATAATTTAAAAAAATACCTAATCTTGTTTTTGATCACATATTTATTCAAAAATGGCACTTATGTATGTATATAACTCATCGTTATTAAAAGTATAAATTTTCAAATTAAAATTATTTCATCAAATTGCCATAAAACATAGATTGATATTAAAAATTGTATTAAAAAAATTATATTTAGATATATATAAATTTGTAAATAAAATAAGTCATTTAGCTTATTAAAGACATACATCGTTCAATAAAATTACAAAAAAACAAAATTATTGGCAAATATCGCTTATTTAGTTTGTATGTTGATTTATATATGGGTTTTATATAGTCTTACATTAAATGGCAGTTTAATTAGTACCGGTAATTACATATCCATATCAAACTGTGGTTCATCGGAAGCACCGGTACGCGAAACACCTAAGTATTAATAATTAACATTTGGTTAATTTAAATATATGATAAACTGTAATATTGATAATGTGAATAAATTAAATCAATAAACTTTAAATCAGTTATCATAATATTGAAATGATAACAGAAAAAAAACAAGTGTCACCTGTTGTTGCTTTCGATACCATCGACTTCTCCTCGACACATGTTTCTAATGGTGTAGTAGATGTAGGACTAAAACCGCGAACACCCGGTGCTCTTCGATTATTGTCTTTAGTTGTGGCCGGTGAGGTAACGCCGGGAATTGACGGTAAATTTTTGGGTGGAGATCTGGCCATTGGACTATTACGAAGGTGCATCAAATAGGACCGGTCGTAAACAATTCGGGTACCTATCCATGGGGATGGACAATAAGGGGTTACCATAAAAAACATAACTATCTTATCAATATGTTTGTCATAATTATAACTGTGTTTATCAAACAAAGGGATTATATAATTTTTAATTTTTGAAAAATACTTATAAAACTAATAAAATTTTGTAAAATCAAGAATTTCTGCATAAATAAGGAAAATATGAAAAATGATTTTTTAATGTTTTTAAAGAGTTTTTAGAAAAATGTATGAATAAAGTGAGAGAAAAGCTAAAAATTGTTTGTCTCTGTCCTTGAATTCACAGATAAAGCTGTAAACAAAGTCATGTGCTGTCAATATATAGCTTATAGTTATGTATAATATTAATGCACAACAAAATTGTGTATTCAATTCAATTGCTAAAAAAGTATTAACACATTTAAAACACATACGCTTTTACACACAATATTATAATATAAGTATAACTATAACCGTAAATCCTATAACAAAAACTAAGTAATAATAATAAAGACTAACCTCCCGGTGTGGTTGAGAACCAGGTGCCACCCGGAGTGGTCGAGTAGTCGAACGGTAATTGACTTAAATCGTTGACCACAATCTTTCGGGTCGGTATCTCTCTGCCATTCAATAACTTCTTAGGCGATCCAACTGACGACATGACTTGAGAGAGGGACAGAGTATATCAAACACAAGGAATAGTTGTTATATACAATAGGGACAGGTATTGCAAAATGCAATTATTATTAATAATACCTTAAATTCTTGATTTAATGTGAAAACAAAGGCAACGATAACACAAGTATATGAGCTGTTGGTCTGTATGTCTCTTCTGTCTTCAACTTCTCTCACTTTATCCAATGCAACGATGAATGTGACGATTAAAAGGCAATGCTATACATGTATAACAGTTATACATACAGTCATACACACAGTCATGCATTATGTGTATAAACACACCACTACTGTGTCTATAATACCTGTGTATAGACGGCACAGACATCAACAATCACGTGCTTTCACTTCCAATGTAAGGCTATTTCATAATTACTTTACATTTGCCTAAAAACTCATACATCACTACAATTGATAGGATTTCTACGATACAAAAGTCCTAATTTAAGTAAAGCTATCGATTAAATAGAGATTAAAATTATTATTAAATAAACACTTGTAAAGTATTTTTGCGATAAATATTATATCATATTATTAATGTTAGTCCACATGTGATAATACACACCAACGAGTTTTCTGTCGACTACTGTAATAGTTGTATTGAAACTCAAGACAATATCAAACAGATGCACAACATTTGCTTTTGGGAACTGCTTTGGTGTCACGCGTTAGTACTGTATATACAGTATATTGATATATTAAGCACCGATAGCTATTAAATTATTATCTATATAACATAAAATTGTCATATAAATAGTGTATAATTTGAATGGCATCTGAAACTGATAACTACCCTAAGATACTCAAAGAACAGTGCAATTGGTCTGCGGCTACCATTACCTATCAAAAGCCAACGTTTCTATATATGAAAAATGTTAGACGAAAACAAACATGAATTGCACAGTCAGGTATCAGAACTGTTCAGGTAATGATTGAATTAATATGATATTTAATTTTTATATTTAATTTCAACATATTTAATAACAATAAAAATTTTAATATATATATATATATCTGAAATCTCCAAACTAAAGGTCCGAATAGCCGGTAAAACAATACCGCCCGAGAAGTTTGTTTGCGTTAATGCTGTCAAGTATTTTGATCAAAACGAGTCGCTAATATTGCCAGCTTTTGTAAGCATTTTTAAATAATATATATATATATATATATATATCATAATTAAAAACTATTTTTAATATATATATAATTTAGGAATTAATGTATATCTGGAATGTATTTACAATTGTCGATCAAAACACGACAATTGTCCACAAAATGGTTGAACGAATTAATCGTTTGATAACTAAATATATTAATGACAGTCAGTTGTTATATAATAGTTTATTTCAATAATTAAACTAAAAATTTATTTATAAAAAACTATTAGGAGATTCAATTAATGCTATCAGCGATTAACGATTTCAGCGATTATTTACTTGAAATTGTTGTCCATTTTCAAGGCTCACAGTTCTGTCGGATCAGACAATTGACCAAAGATGAAGAGTTGGATGCCATCAACAGCAACGACAACAACAACACCAATAATAATAATAATAGCCGTAAATAACTATTGTTTGTTAAGTTTTTAATTTATATTTATGGAAATTATTATAATAAATATAAATTATACAGTATTACCGACAATTAGTATTTATTTTGTTATTATTATTATTATGCATAAAGTTATATTAAAATTTGATTAATAAAATAATTATTTAACATTTTGAACTTTAAAATGTAATAAAATAATTATTTTTATTTAATAACTTGTACTTTAAATTATAACATATAAATATAATATAAATTAAATAATAGAAAAATAAATAAATATTTTTGTTTGAAATTATATCATTGAATAATTTATTTATTATATTATTAGTTATATGTAGAATATAAAAACATTTGTACTACCGGTAATTTTTAATTAATATAAACAACTTTTTATTATATAATTTATTATTATTTTTATTATTAATAATACAGATATATAAATATTATATATAATGATTTAATATATACTTGTATGTAAAAAATAATAATTTATTTTTATGAATTTTACTATTTACTTTTATTAAATAATATATTAAATTAATAAATAAAACAGATTAATAATTTTTTAATAGGTGTAATTTTATTATAAAAATAAAAAAATGATAAATGTTTTGACTTTAAATAACATATAAATGATGCCTATTAATGATAATGTAGATTATCATAAAATATAGTTTATTGTAAACAATAGTAATTAAAAAATATGATAATTTTAAATAATAAGTTTTTATAAATAAAGTTAATAATTAATGACATTATTCTTATAATGTATTAAATGTTTTCAATAAATTATAATTAATAAATAAATATTGTCTATAAAATTAGTAATAAAAGAATCTAAACTTTTATAAAACTTATTATTGAAACTATTAACATGATTAATACATTTATATAAATTAATCATACAATTGTGGCATTGAAATTGGTCCCACCAATTTGTCCAAATAGTTTAACATATAAATGGTGTACAAATCATTATTTGTCAAATTTTGTTACCATTTTCTATGAGAACCAAACACTCTAATAGTTTATTGCATCCAAAATCACAGAAAGTTTTTGGTAGAAAATTTGATAAAAAAATTGTCAACAATTTCTATTAATATACTATTGTTTTATAGAAATTTTTTAACAAAAAAAACATTAATAATCATTTGCAAAATTGTTGTCGTTTTTTTAGTAAATAAATAAGTTAAGATAATGAGCTAGATCAAACAAATATTTTTATGCAACTAAGAAATTTCTAACAAATTGTAATGATATCAAAGTTATCATATAATTCAGGACAGGTATGTGGGGACAGGGATGTGGGGACAGGGATGTGGGGACAGGGATGTGGGGACAGGGATGTGGGGACAGGGATGTGGGGACAGGGATGTGGGGACAGGGATGTGGGGACAGGGATGTGGGGACAGGGATGTGGGGACAGGGATGTGGGGACAGGGATGTGGGGACAGGGATGTGGGGACAGGGATGTGCTGATACCTTAAAATATTATTATAATTTACCAAAAATTCCTTAATTTGGTTGAACTAACTCAATATCTTAAAACTATTGTTACTATAGCTCGTTATGTAAAAACAAGTGTCAGTTATTTTTGAAAAATTATTATTATATATAAACAAATATTTAGAAAGTTTAAGTAAATTGTAATTTTTAAAAATACTTACTATTGTTCTTAATATAAATAATTAATTGCTTTCAGTATGAAAATCATTGATATCTTTATTAATTTGGTTAACTATAATATAAAATTTATTTAAAAAATATAATGATTTGATTAGTTTTTTTTAATATTTAAATTTAAAAAATCACTACAAATCATACCATCATTTGCTTTATTTCTCTCATTAGTGGTCAAAGTGGTGATCACTTCATCACTTGTGTCTTCATTTGTCACCACATTTGATGACATATTACTGATTAAAACGAAAAATAAATAAAATAAACATATTTTTAAAATATAAAAAGTAAATTATAATATATAAAAAAAATCTAATGTTTATTCTGATAGATGAAGACAATAAATGAATGATTTTTTCAAATAATAAAATTATTTATTTATTAAAATAACTTATTGTATATAACGATAACTTATTGTCAATAATTTTGAGCCAACATTACCATTACGGGTCCATCGTTTTTATGAATGTTTTTTGTGTGTAATTTATATAATTATAGTAAATATCATATGATATATTAAAAATAGAAATATTTTTCGAGATATTCGACTTTAAAGTTTTTTTTTATTTTTTGAGAATTCTTATATATTGATACATATAAAACATATACAACAGTTATAAAATAGTTAAAATATCACAATTAGAGCACTGATTAAATTTACAATTAAAAATTCTAAAAGATTATCATTTAAATGATAATTAAAACCGTGGCCGATCGGCACAAAAAAAATGAAAAAAAAATTTTCGACTAAAGTCTAATATCTCGAAAAATATTTAAATCTATTATTGAATCTATAAATATCTTATATTTACTATAATTATATAATTTACATACAAAAAACACATAAAAACGATGGACCCGTAATTGTAATTTGGCCTAATTTTGTGATTCAATGTTTTAAATTGTTTTAAAATTATTTACTTAAATTTTATTTTAAGTAATAATGTTATTATAATTTAACAAAAAAATCAATAATTATTAATTATGATATAAAATGCTAACTTGTGTTAAGATTATTGGTTAATATGGATGACATGTTAATATACTAATTACAGTATATCTATATATTTTTATTAATTAATTAAATGTTATACTTTCAAATGTGATTTCGATAAGGATTAGGGGGATTCACATATTACGCTCACACTTTTTAAGAAATCTACCCCTCTCT
Source organism: Oppia nitens (assembly GCF_028296485.1). Taxonomy (NCBI): domain Eukaryota; kingdom Metazoa; phylum Arthropoda; class Arachnida; order Sarcoptiformes; family Oppiidae; genus Oppia; species Oppia nitens. The sequence goes on along the minus strand of NW_026533252.1, from coordinate 1,250,277 downwards.
CCTCTATGTTCAAAAAATTGTTCGTATGTAGTCATTTAAATAATTACCCCCCCCCCACCACAAGAAATAAAATATTATCTAAATGCGAACGTTCTTAAAGTCTCTACCCTCCCCTCCCCTTTGTTCGCAAGTTTGCTATGTCCAACCCCCTCCCCTCAAATGTGAACGTAATATATTAACCACCCCTTATTACTATTACATTAACTTTTTTGTATAATTGATTTTATTCAACATTAATTTGTTTTATGCAATTAAAGTTATAAAAAGTTATTTATTAAATAAATTAATTTATTGATAAAATATTATAATATTCAATAGAAATAGTATTTTTTATTAATTTTATTCAATTTATTGAACCCATCGTTCAAATGATGTGTCATTTAATTAATTGTTTAATACAATTGTGTGACAAAATTATAATAATAATTAAAAAACTAAACAAAATTATAAAATGCGGTGAAATTTATAAATTAATATCTAAATTAATGCTAATTTAATTTTAAAAATAATTTTTTTTTAATATATATATATAATTCAAAAATAATTATAATAATAATAATGATAATTAAATAATTTATACATAAAAAAAATGACGACTCGAAATACATTTTACAATTAATATATAAACAATTAAATTACTTTTAATAATAATAATAATAAATCCTAACTCTAATGCTATCACAACTCCGAGTGCTCGGCATCGGCAGACGTCTGGCCACTACTGGAATGCGGTTTTATGTCCTCTTTATCGTCACGTAATTTGCGTTCAGCTTTTGTTTCGGGCAATTCGTCTTTCAACTTGTCTTTCGACGGCTCAACAGTTTCTGGTTTATCACTTGTTTCCGGTTTTGTCTCACTTTCTTCTTTATCATCACTCTTTTCGTCAGATTTTGTTTTATTTTTGTCGTCACTGTTGTCATCATCTGATGCTGTTGTCTAAGATTTAGCAAAAAAATAAACAATAATATTTAAATAATTAAATATTTTCATATTTTTTGTTAGTCATGAAATAAAAAACCTCTGGTTTTTCTGTTGGTTTCCGTTTCGGTGGTGTTATGCGCGCCTTATTCAACATATATTTGACCTCCCGATCTAAAGCGGCAATCTTTTCAGCAATTGATTTCAGAGTCAATTTCGGCGTCTCGTGTTTGGCCAGTTTGCTCTGTTCGTGGACCGATGTGTCCACCCATGTCTTGGTTTCGTCGATCAACTTTTTCAGTGTATTGAGCTCTACTTCGGTAAAAATCTGGTCGTCATCGGACACATTGGTGGCACCGGTATAAAACATTTGACTAATATTCAACATGTTATTAATTGCGGCCAATGCTTCAGGTCGTTCCCGGTGTTCCTTTACTCTATCGAACAGCGCTCGGGTCAGTGATCTGAGATCGGCTAACTTATCGGTGATAACTTTGGTTTCGGCACCGTCCGACTCGTACTCCAACCACTCCGACTCAGCCGACAATTTCGATTGAATGGTGTCTTTCTCAGTATCGGTCGATGCGCTGCTATACTCTTCCTGATCCAACTTATCTCTTGTTTCTAATATAAACGACTCCAATGTATTCTTTACTTTGTCTCTCTTCAGTTTGTCCGCCTCTTTATCATCCAATTCTTTAATCTTATCGCGCGATTGTTGCAAAACTTCGGCATCAGTTTCTGGTAAATCCAGCAAAACAAGCGACGTATCTATCGGCTCTTTAATGGTTTTCAATTTCAACTCTTTCTGTGCACCACTTTGTGTCCCATTTGTGGTCGCATTCGCCGACTCTGTCTTATTTGGTGCCGCTTCAGACGTTGCATTTGCTTCTTGTTGTTGATTGGCATTGTCTGTAGTATTAGCCGTGGCATTGGTTGCTCCCGAAGTATCCGTATCGTTAACCTACAAAATCATCAAAAATTACGGTAATCACATAAATACGATAAACAGTTAATTAATTAAAACCATACTTTTTCAACATCCGCCTCATCGTCTTTACTACCAAACAGTTTTGATATCGATTCGCCAAACTTAGAGATAGCGTCGCCGACAATATTGCCAACCTCTTCGGCTTCAGATTCGACTTTCGACTCAAAGACGGCCTCAACGCTCTCCAGGTTTAGTAAACCGCTTTCATCCATACGGAAGTGCGCTTTAATGCCCTTCGAGTCTTCGGCGGGATGTTTGCCAATAGCTTCGGAGACACCTTTTAGTGATACCTAATCGACAAAAGAGAGAGAAAAACAAACAAATCTTTTTAATAAAAATTCGGTAAAAGTATCCACAAAAAAATTACATTGAATAAAGCGGTCGAATAATCCTCGACTTTGGAGCCATAGTTTACGGAAAACCCAAAATCTTTGGTATGTTTGTTAAATGTCAACACCTTTTTCTGTGGATAGGCATTGTTTCGGGCAAACAGTGTCCGCGACAGTGATTTACGCGAACCTCCGTCTTCGGTCTCCCGTTCAAAGTCCACTTGTATGGGATATAGATTGGCGTCTTTCACTATAAATGTCTTAACTTTGAAACCTTTGGACAGATAGGCGGCCTGATATGCAGCTCCCAGTGCGGCGCCTTCGTCGGCATTAATACTTTTGGACAGTTCTCGATTGAAATACTTTTGTAGGACAGTCTGTATTTTCGGTATACGCGTATTGCCGCCAATTATGATAACCGTATCAATTTCGGCCAATGTATAGCCCGATGTTTTGAAGGCTTCGTCAATCGGTTTGGTTAGCCGTTCATTGAATAGATCGTCACACAGTTGTTCAAACTCTTCACGAGTGACCATCGCTTTCAGGTCGATGTCGTTCATAACGTTCTCCACCTGTGCCTTGTGTTCGGTGTTGGCCGACAACACTTTCTTCAGACGTCCGGCCTCTTTGAACAGTTTAGCCATCGCCCGATGATTGCCGGTAATATCGGTCAACGGTTTTTTAGATTGTTCGGCAAACAATTTTGCCAAATGGTCGCGCAATCGTAGCTGCATTTCGAGTCCTCCGAGTTGCCGATCATAACCTACACCCTTGACGGTCAACTGTGGATTGGTTTCGGTAAATCCACGATCTTTTGTTTTGATCAACTGATAGGACACAATGGTAGCGGTAGTACTGGCGGCGCCCATATCGTAGAATAATATGTTGGTCACTGTTGTGTTGAAATCTTTTCGGCGAAACACACCGTAATTAAGTGCAAATGCAGTGTTACTGTTGACCAATTGGAGAACCTTGAGTTTGGCCAAATCGGCGGCCACCAGAATAGCCCGCCGTTCGGCTTGAGTGAAATACGGCGGCACAGTAATGACTGCATCGTTGATCGGCTGTTTGCTGGTCTCTTCGGCATACTTTTTGGCTTTTGTCAACACCATTGATACCAGTTCTTCCGGGGTAAATACGAGGTCATCGCCAGTGGTCAGCGACACACCGTTATTAGTGTCATCGATCTTGTGGTACGGAAAACGTTTCAAAAATAACTGAACTGAAGACGAGTTACGGTGTTTGGCTACCAGATCGCCAAAATAGGCAAACGCTTTATCGGGGAACCGAGTGGCAACTGTTTGGGCAGAATCGCCAAAAAGCCGTTCGCCATCTCTGAAGGACACCACTACCGGTGTCTTGCGTTGACTATCGGTGTTCAGTACGATCTCCATCGGCACTCCCGGAGACACAATCGCCACTTTCATCCACTCGGAGCCCAAATCGACAGACATGACGGCCACTGCCGACACTATCGGCGATAATAATAAAAAAAAAACTATTATTACAAATGTTATAAAAATAAATCTAAATTAATGTTTACCTGAATTAGTGGTCAATTGACACACAATTAACAGTAATAGCGATAAAAGTTTAAACATTTTTAACAAAAAATTTTTTTGTATTATTTTTCTATCGGATTAAAAACAGTTGTTTTTTTTGATAAAATTAATTAAATAAACTAATTATAAATATAAACACTACTATAAATTAATTATAGATTTTTTTTCGTCCAATATTTGTATGAAAATCACAAAATAATTTAATAAATTAAATAAAAGAGAAAAACAAACAAAAGTTTGTCAACAAATTATTATTATATCTGACACACACTGACTATAATACTACTATTACTGTCCACTTAATCCCCTAACCCCTAACACATACATACAGGTGCACAATGTTTAGCTAATAATCTAAATATGCAAATAGTGTTATAATCGATAATATACTTTCCAACCAAACAGTTAATAAAACTTTAACTAAACAATAAGCCGGTAATATTAGTATACAATTATTGTACAATTAATGTATAATATATTATACAGTGTGTACAGTGTGTGTGTGTATTAGGAAATTATTGATGACATGTTTCTACACTGTTTGTAGTCTAACACACACTTGTCTACATATGATTGGCTATAATAGTATAGTATATCTCTATTATAAACAATAGGCAAACACCGACTATTGTTGACGTCACACATACACAGCTTTTATGGGACCATTCATAAAGTATGTAACATTACATTGAAATAGTGGTTATGTTTAACATATAAATTAAAACTATTGATAATAATTGTACTTGATACAAACAAAAATTACAATATACAAAATCGTATAAATCTATTTGAATTATAAAAAATGTATAATCATAATATATTTATTAATTATATTTATTTTTAAATTTATTAAATATTTATTATTATTTTCTTAATTATTAAGTACAATGATTAATTTAATTATAATTAGTACATGCACAAATTGTGCTAAATTATATAGAATTTTAAAAAATAAATAAAATATTATATAAACAATATTAAAGAAAAAATTGATTTAATTATTAATTATATCTAATTTTTTTCAAAAATGTTAAATATATTTTGGGGTTTAGTAATAAACTTTTATGAAGTAATAGTGTTTATTAATATCAAAACTATGGTTGCATTACACACACTATTAATACAGACTGTTTGTCAGCTTATCTTACGGTGAAATCTCTATCCGACAGACGGTGTTGTGGTGTCCGTCAAACACACTTACAATAACCCTATACTGTACCTGAATATCACATTCATTATCATTGGAGAGTGTCTATGTATGTGTGTGTGTGTGTGTGTGTGTGTGTGTGTGTGTGTGTGTGTGTGTGTGTGTGTGTGTGTGTGTGTGTGTGTGTGTGTGTGTGTGTGTGTGTGTGTGTGTGTGTGTGTATGTGTATGTATGTATGTATGTATGTATGTGTGTGTGTGAGTGTGAGTGTGAGTGTGTGTGTATGTATGTATGTATGTATGTGTGTGTGTGTGTGTGTGTGTGTGTGTGTGTGTGTGTGTGTGTGTGTGTGTATGTATGTATGTATGTGAGTGTGTGAGTGTGTGAGTGTGTGAGTGTGTGTGTATGTGTATGTGTATGTGTATGTATGTATGTGTGTATGTATGTATGTATGTGTGTGTGTGTGTGTGTGTGTGTGTGTATATGTATGTATGTGTGTGTGTGTGTGTGTGTGAGTGTATGTATGTATGTATGTATGTATGTGTGAGTGTATGTATGTATGCAATCAATCAATGAGTCAGTCCGTTAAAGTTGCTTCTGGAGATCGGATGTATATCCCTATCGGTCGTCAATAATTGTATTAAAACAATCTAAAACTTAAATAAAAATTATTTAATTATATATAATATTCTATAAAAAATAACTTTTGACTGAGTTTTGCATAAATAAAATAATAATAGTTTTCTTTTCGTTTCAAAAAAAAAATTATATTAATTATAATTATTTTTTTCAAATAAAAAAGTTTCTAACTTAACTAAAAATAAATTTGATAACTTTTAATGTGATTTATTTATTGTTAAATAGAAATAAATATGATAACGTTGTCTAAGAGTGACCTAATAAGAATACACTATTAATGCTATGCACACACTTAACCCGTAAAGACCTATAATGAATCAGATGATTGTCATACTATTAGTACAATAAATGACAACATGTAATACAATTTTATATCTATATATTTATATCTCGATATATATGAATGTACGATACATAACATGATTACATGACGTAATAATCGAGAGTCGTTATTCAACCACAGGACTGTATAATAGAGTAAAGAGTTTTTTGTTTTGTTTGTAAAAGTTTGACAACACTTTCATTACATTTAAATACAGATTTTTATTAATAATAACAAAATTATTTTGTCGTTACTATTATTGTGATATTTGTTTGATTTTGTCGGTCATAATGAAAACATTGTACACAATCGGCGTTTTTATAGTGATAGCGATAACATTAGGTGTCGGCGACGGTCACAATAAATACTCGGCCGAAGCCAATGTCGGGCCGGCGGACAATCCGTTTCGTATGAGAAAGTTAAACGACTTCTGGCATAAAGCGGTCAAAGTATTGATCACCAGATTATTGACTCTTTGTTTACATGAAAAGTCTAAATAACATTATTTTCTTTTAATTTTAATCAGCGATTAGATCCAAACAAATTGAAGGCATTGATGGCAGACTTCAAAGCTCAAGACAAAGAAGAGATAACTCTCAAAAAGTTTAAGTCCGACGGACAGGACAAGGATGGCGTCAAAGAAGCACAAGTGAGGAAACAATTGGCCGCTATTTTAAAGAAATACGGATTATCTGATTCCGATAAAATCGATGAAGAAGTGGATAATAATACTTCTGGTAAACATCGGGATCACTATATAGATAAACAAATATTTCGGGACAAAAAATTAGACAAACTGTGGAAAAAAGCGCAAAACAGTGGTCTAAATGATGAACAACTGATGATACTTAAGGAAGAATTCAAACACCACGAAATGAAACTTAAAGAATATAAACAACTTATCGATGATATGAATGTTAGTGAAGATAAAAAGAAATCCATTGATGAAGAAAATCGAGACAATTCATTGAATGTCATTCTAGACGAAGAAGAACCACAAGATAAAGACAACAAAGAGGCCGATGTTGTGCTTAAAGTGAAACACTTTGAGATTAAAGAAAATTTCCGACGACTGAGTGATAAAGTGATAAACAACGCTCAAGACTTAAGATCATCCGGTGATGAGTTTGACGAACCAAAAGCTCAAACATTATGGGAAATGGCTCTCAAATCTAACTTCAATAAAGAAGAACTCAATTCATTGCGCGAAGAGTTGGAACACTTTGAAACAAGAATCAGAAAATTGAAACATTTTGAGTCTCAACTGGATATGGATTCAATCGCCGGTAAATATATCAATGAAAACATAGATCTGACCGGTGATGACAGTGATGACAAACATTTGAAAAGAAAAGTCAAAGAACTGACACATAAAGTAAACAAACTTCACTCAGAATTGGAGTCACGAATAGTTCAAAGACATCTTGAGTTATAAAACAAATTTATTTTTTATATAGTATTTATTTATACAAAAAAATACAATTACGGTAAATATCTATTGAATTTATTTATAATTTTATTATATAGTTTGTATTTTTACAATTTATACACAATTTGGATAAAAATAAATAATTAGAATCTGAATAAAAAAATCCAATTTAAAGATATTTATAATCAATTGAATTTTCTTTATTTTCTATTATATTTACAATATTTCAATACCCGGTGAATAATTTTTTGATCTAAAATATAATTATCGGTATAAGAAAATATGTTATTAATACTGATTGACTGAATTTAGAAAAAAATTAGTCAAAGTTGGTTCAAAACTACTGTATCGGTACATATAAAATTGTAGTATATGTTGTAACGATATTATTTTTATATTTTATTAATTTGTTGTTACCGTATATTACGAATATAAATACATTTAAAAGAAAAAACTACCGATAGTTTTTAAAATGTAATCATTATTATATATTATATGTTATCTAAAATAGAAAAATCTTAATGAAATACAATTAGTTTGATTATAATTAACGTAAAGATTAAAAATTCTATATAATGTTAAAGTCATAGATACTTCAAATCAATAATATATTTGAATGAAGTAATAAAATTTATTAAACAATCTATAACTTATTTATTCACATTTTTGAGTATATTGTAAATCTTGAATTTGTAATATATTATTTTAAGATTGTTAAATCAATATTATTCTTAAAATGGAGATAATAACGGTTCAAAAATAAAATTGTTGTCAAAACCAATTTGATTTTTAATTTTTAATACTATCCAGGTTAGATAAAATAAATTTATATACTAAAAGTAATATTGTGAAAATCATATTAATTGAATAATTGCAATATTAACTAAAAATTATATTATATTTATTAGAATACAATGAATGCACACATTTAAAGAATATCAATGAAATTCTTTATTAACATAACTTATGTAAAAATATAGTACAGTATTATTAATATTAATTACCGTTAATAATAAATATTGTTTTTATATTTTATTTCTAAGGGTTAATAGAAATAAAATTTAATAATATTTTTTAAATAATATTCTATCAAATATTGAATAAATATAATAATTAATACTAAACAAAAATTATAAATATGCAATTTTAAAAAACTGTTATATTATTTTTACTTTTACTTTAATAATACAGATTAAGAAATTACTTTAAAATAAAAAAAATTGTTTTAGATATTTATAATGTTTTATTAATTAAATTTAATAATAAAATGGAATTTATTATTACATAGAGATGCTATTACTTTAAGTGAAAACAATTGATAATAAAATTATTTTACTTAATATCCGACAAAAATTTGGTTAAATTATACTTAGACATTTTTTTCAATTTGTATGAAAACAAAATTATTAGTAAATATTAATTAATATTTAATTAATTAACAAAATTAATATCAGTTTAACAAACTAAAGTTTATAATATACCGTAAATTTTCATTAAATTTTGAATATATATTTCGGTTTTTCTAAATTAGTTTATTGATATAACTAATAATAAATGTTTAATTTGACATTTGGTAGTACACACGCAATAATGATATGTAAATTTTATGTATCATAGAATATTTAAAATGTATTATACAGTATATATATATATATAATTTTTATATACTATACTGTTTTAATAAAATTAATTGACATAAATTAGTTCAAACAAATCTATTAATGATTTTGTGTTTTTGTTAAAATGGTTTTTAAATGGTTGAAATAATTTATTTGATGAAACAATAAATAAAAACTTAATACATACAGATTTATAATAGCATATTAATTATGCTCTAATATATATGTATATAAATGCTTTTTTAAAAAACGGAATGGCAGTGACACTTAATTTTAAATATTCAATTTAATTGAAATTAAAATTTGTATTGTAATATATACACCTATTATATAATTATAATTATTTAAATAATGTAAATATTGATGGAATATTCATTGTTTAAATTAATAATGTAAGAAATTATTATTATATTCACTTAACAGTTGTTCACTATTTTTTGTGTAAACCTGTATTTTTAACATTATTATAAATGAGTCAAATTTTAATACATGATTTTTGTTTATATAATGCTAAAAATACAATCTATACATAAATATAAACTTTTGTGAATAACTGCTAACATGATTCAGCTCTCCATACATGCAATATAATTGTTTATAATTTAATTAATAATACTAAAAAAATTCATTATAATAATTATACAAATAAAATAAAATTACTTTTAAAAAATAAAATATTGAAAATATAATTTAAATTATATAAATATAGAGAAATTAAAAATAAAATTCTATTAAAACAATAAAATCGGATTCTGGTATTACAGTGTTAATCAATATTGAATTCAATCATCATTACGTGTACTCATTAATAAATATCTTATACATTGGATAAACAATATATCTAAACATTTGTCTTAAATTATTGTATAGACTTTCAGTAAATTTTAAATTTTCATTTAAGAGATTCAATGGCTTTCGTTTAAAACATTAGATTCACAGATAATAGAGGAATAATATATGAAGAAAGAGTTGGACATTCAAAGACACACACATCGGATAAATTAAGGAGATGTCGGAGAGTAGGGCTGACCAGCGGGGACTCCGCCCGCTTGGAATCGCATTTCATCGCGACTGGCCCTATATTGTCGATAATTTATATAATAGATATCAGTAAAAAAATTATTATTAACTAATTATATGACATACTTTCGGCCCAACACAAGAGCCCCGAAGAGAGCTGTTATGCCCAATGAGGCCAAAAATCCGAGTATAAAGGCTGGTCCGTAACAGCCAAATGAAACGCCAACAATAAATGGCACTAAAGTTAGTCTTCAGATACAATATTAACATAAAATAAGAAAATTAATATCATTTCTTAAACTAATTATATCTCATTTATTCAGTTCATACGCTGCATAAATGCCTGCTTTAAACCAATAGGGCTTTCCTTCAACAAAGCGACCGACGCCTCGAGCGAAGGACAGGAATGCGACAAAAGAAGGCGCTTCGATGCTGAGGATGGCCACCGCTGCCACTCTGTATTATCAGTCATTTATATTAGTCATCAAATCTGATTCAATACATCTTACAGTTGTAGGATTCCCGGGAAAATACAGTGAACAGCCAATGGACTAATGGTAGTCAATAGACCGCATAATACCAATACCAATGCCAGAGCTGTGGCTATTTGACTGGACCACGACTCCACCCACCTGTCCATTCATTATTATAATAATAATAATATTAATATATTTAATTGTATCAATCAATTCATTCAATATTTCTAAATTATATATTGATATTGTAATAATTAATCAAAATGAGCATGCTAAATAAATTGGTGCAAATGTCAATGTTGTCATATATTTAATATATAAATTGTTACCGACCAGGTCGACCCTGTTTGTTGGCCCTCCGTAGGTGTTCCCACATTCATCATCATTACCAATCAGCCAATCAGTTATCCGATCCGATTTGGATATCAATAAAAACAAATTCAATAACCGGACTATAAATGTATATAATATATGATATACTGTATAACCAGTAAAGTAGATGTCATACACAATATATACAGTAGTTTTCAAAAGCAAACCAATCGATATCAATATCTCCGGCAAAACATGAGAGGCTTAGTATGTTTTAGGGGATTGTATATTAAGTGCAGTACTAAATGTTAATAATAATTGTAACTGGATACATTAATCAATATGAATATGCCATGTAATAAGTTTATATATTTGTTTTTATCAATGTTTACTTTAATATAATATCTACAGTATATCCCAATTTTTAATCAAATTTTAAGTTTAAAGTTTAGAAAATTATAATTAATTTTCAATGACATCTCAATTATAAATTTTATTAGATATATAAATATATGATATAATGTCTTATATGTTATACATGTTATTATATCAATACATTTAAATCTATTTATTAGTTGACTTTATTGAGATGATAGTCATTTAAAAATAAATTATAATTAATTAATAGTCTTTTTAATTTATATTTTTTGTTAAAATTTATTTAAGTATTTTTAACTTAATTATAATATACTGTATAAAGAAATAAAAATAATTATGTATTTTAAGTTGTGTTCAAAACATTTGTTGCAAAACTTAAATAAATGTAAACTTTTGGTTCCCCAGAGTGTCAACGCATTTGTGGTAAAATCTATTCAGACTTCGTCTGTAAAATTGTCTTCATTTGATTGGACGGATGCGTTGATGTTAGACAACAATTTAACTGAAGATGAGAGACAAATCAGAGATCAAGTCCGCAGTTATTGCAGAGACAAACTGATGCCACGGATACTATTAGACAACAGAAATGAAACATTTGACAGAAATATAATGTCAGAAATGGGAAGTTTGGGTATTTTGGGTCCGACTATCAAAGGCTATGGATGTCCTAATGTATCGACAGTGGCCTACGGGTTGATAGCTAGAGAAGTAGAGAGAGTTGACAGCAGCTATAGATCAGCGTTTAGTGTACAGTCATCGCTGGTTATGCATCCTATCTATGCTTTCGGAAGTGACGAACAAAAAGACAAATATCTACCAAAACTGGCGAAAGGATCGCTCATAGGTTTAGTCATGAAATTTAATTTTATGATTTATAAAACTATTATACTTTATGTTTAACTATAGGTGCATTTGGTTTAACCGAACCAAACCACGGAAGTGATCCGTCGGGAATGGAAACTAAGGCTTCATACGATTCTTCATCTAAAACTTATACACTAAATGGTAGCAAAATGTGGATCACAAACGCACCGATTGCTGATATATTCATAGTTTGGGCCAAATATGATAACAGAATTCGTGGATTTATTTTAGAGCGAGGAATGAAAGGATTGTCGACTCCGAAAATTGAGGGAAAGTTTTCATTGAGAGCTTCGACTACCGGTTCAATATCTATGCAAGACGTCAAAGTACCGGAAAACAATTTGTTGCCAAAAGCCGATGGTCTAAGAGGTCCATTTGAGTGTCTTAATAGCGCCCGGTTAGGCATTTCATGGGGAGCATTGGGTGCGGCCGAGTTCTGTATGGCCACAGCTAGAGATTATGTTTTAGACCGCAAGCAATTCAGTCGACCGCTGGCCAAAAATCAGTTAATTCAAAAAAAGTTGGCCGATATGTTGACCGAAATATCTATCGCATTGCAGGCATGTCTTCAAGTGTCGCGACTAAAAGATAAGGGATTACATAAACCGGAGATGATATCTATGATTAAACGCAACTCATGTGGAAAGGCATTAGAGATCGCACGTAATGCTAGGGATATGTTGGGAGGGAATGGCATTTCTGATGAATACCATATAATAAGACATGTCATGAACTTAGAGGCCGTTAATACTTATGAAGGAACTCATGACATTCATGCGCTTATATTGGGTCGGGCTATGACTGGTCATCAGGCATTCACTAGTGATTAATAAACGAGTGAATTGATGTTACAATTATAATATATATTTTATAATATCATATAATAATTTGTTGACCTTTGATACCTATCAATTAATATACATCATTATTTTGTTTATCATATATTGTATATGCAATAAAATTTAATTTTTATTACTGTAATATCAATGCTATTATATCATATATTATTTTACATTTTAATTATAATTAAATAATTATAAAAAATTCCAACATTTTTACCACCTTTAATACTAGAAATCATGTAATAGACATTGTATTAATAAATTTTGATAATTAACTTTAAGATACTTTATAATTATTGTTATATAAATAATTATTAATATACTGTATATTTCTTGATTTATTTCTATTTTAAAACTTTTTGATTATAATAATCGATGGAATAATTAGTTATTATTATTATTTAATTAATATTTTGATGATTGCTTTGGTTTTTCAATTGAATATGATTTCTTTAAACAGTTGTCCAGTTCTGTGGTAATTATTTAATGATAATTATATACCGGTATATAAGTTATAAATAATATAATCTAAAATTATTAATCTATAAATAATTTATAATTAACTCTTACCGTCGTATGAGTGCATTAATAGGAAATCTCTGACTTTACGATTGCTATCATTCAAGTAATAAAGATTAGCGTTTCTCTGATAGCATACCAATCCTCTGGCAATTTCTTCGAGTATGACTTTCTCGTCTAATTCTCTGAGTTTATGTACGTCAGCGACGGACCAAATGTTTTTATACGATGGCATCGTATGATTTTGAGCTAACATTTTCAACCGTAACCGTTCGCTATTGATGGATGTGACCGAATCGGTACGACTATCGGAGCCACAGTTACTCAAAGAATCAGAATATTCTGAACTATTGACACTATTTTTAGTTTTAAAATTCTTCAACTTTTTCATTATTGAACTTTTGCTATGATTATCATTACTTGTTTTGCGGATATTATCAACTTTTTTCTGTATTTCCTTTTTCTCGTTGACCACTGATATCAGGTCCACAATCTGTTTGTCCACCCAAAGAGCTAGTGTTTCCTTTTGAGACCAATGACTTCGCAACCGATGTGTCTTAATCTCTAAGTATTTGGCACCACATCTATCTTTCAAGTCATCCATAAAATCGTTGAACAATGGTATCGATGGTCCGGTATAATCAAGAAGACCAACATCTTTGTTGATCTGTTCGGATATCTCAATGAACTCACAGTAAGCGTCAGAAAAGTCGTTTGACACCAATTGCCAACTTTGACGCAGTCTTGCAATGGGCGGACTTTGAAGGCCCAGAATAATTGAATTCATTGAATGCCAGTTTTGCAGTGTCTTTAACTCTTTAGCCACCTTTCATAATATTCACATAAATTAACTATTAATTATAATAATTTATTTTATCTTTAAAATTGAATAAAATATTATAAACGTCTTTTTAAATTTTATAATAAATCTTTTATATATATACTATCTGTATAAAACTTATGTATGTATGTATGTATAAAACTTTATTTATAAAATTATTACAATAATTATTATTGTAAATTTGTTATACTGTAGTTTAAATAATAATAATTTTTGAATACAAACCTCAATAAAGTAAGCAATTCTTTTGGCACATATTATGACATCTAATTCTTGTAATATATAACTTGATATCAATTGAATGATTCGTTTTTGAAATCCCAAAAGTGCTGATATATTACAACAGTTATCCTTCAAAAATAGTTATTATAAATATATTAATAATAATTAATATCATTATAATAGCTAATAATTTTATTGTAATATAAAATTATTTAAAAAGATTATTAAAACTTTTAATTATAATTTTAAAAATTACTCACAAGATTTATAGAGTTGGGACGAATCAAAATAGTAATAATTTCTGAACTTTTTAGCGCTAAAAATAAATTCTTTGATATTAATGTCAATTCATTGGCCACAATCTGTGGACAATAGTCTTCAAGCGATGTAAAATTGATCGTCTGTTGCTTTGGCATAGATTTGCTACTTATTTTAGGTTCAGATTGTGTATAGTTTTCTGTATATAAAACATAAAATTAGTAAAAATATATTTAATAGTAATCGGGATTTACTTTTGAAAGACGAGGAATCATTAGAATTGGGAACAATTAAGAAATTGCTGGTCTGTGTCATCGGCAGAGAGTCCGGTGAAGATAAATGAAGACTAGTTGTTGAACTCTGTCGCGAAAGAACTTTCATTTTATGTTCGTAATCCTTCTTCTTGTGTTTACTTTTATCCATTGGTGTCCACAGTTCTCCTCCGCCGCGAAAACTGTTTCGTCTGAAAGGTATCGGTTGAGTATCGAGTTTTGGTGGACACAGACTCTGTCTACGGCGCGCCTGAATCATCAGAGAGTAGACATCATTGCCGAAGTGACTTAACTCTGGTGACAACAAATGACGAAAATCTTCAACCGATAGATTCCATTTCAGATGACGTTTAGTCTCCGAGTCTAACAATTGGGAGCTTTCTTTGGATTCGAGAAATAATTCCGAAGTCCAACTTCTAAGTGGCAAACAATTAGCGCTTTGAAGTACTCTTTCGTACGTCACCTCCGGGTGTGGACTCAAAAATATGAATCTCGGTTGAAGTAGTGAACCTCTTCTCGCTGATCGTGTGTTTGATTTTTTTAAATCTTCAAATCCTCTCAATACTTGATCCGCTTCGTCAATAATGTCATTCCATTCAAGAGTTCGCTGAAAAACATTACCAAAGCCTCTACCTTTTGACGCAAGATTTAACGATACATTACATCCGTCATCAACTTCTTTGCCAAATCTGTTTACTAAATGTAATCCATTGACAGAAGGATCGACAATCTTCTTGTCAGTTCGTTTCGTCCAAAAATATGGTGTTCGCCACAACTTGTCTTTGACTTTGGATTTCTTTTCGGTAAAAAATTTATCCAAATCGACAGCATCTTCGTGTGTCTGTAATAAATGGATCTCTTTTCTATCAGTTTGTAACTTATTCTTCACTAATTGTTTGTCTGAATGCAAATAGACGATCAACTCTGCAATACTATTGACTCCTTCTTCTTTGAGTTGATTTTTTGATGATTTTTTATCACCTTTTGATTCATTAGTAATCACTTTGTGGACATAATTACTCGGCAATGAAGTTGTTGATGAACTGGTGTCTGAACTGTTTGAATCAGTTTGACTAAGATTTGATTGAATCAAATATTGATTAATACTTGTACTTGAAATCGGTGTTTCCGATGATTCAATTGCACCGGTATTACAAACTATGGGTTCGCTATTAATCTGAATAACTGGTGATTCTGTATTGAAATCATTTTTATCTTTCTTAATGATTAGTTTTCGAAGAGATTTACTCAACTTTTTTACCATTTTTTCATAAAAACTTTCTTTTATAAATAAATTAAAACAATTAGTGAAGAAATTAATTATATAAAAACATATGATTCACAACAAAAATTATAAAAATTTCTAAAATCAGTTCATATAATTTAAGTGCAGACAAAAGTGTTTTATATAAATGTTTTTTACAATTAAAATATCTATGAAACAGGTATATACAGTACTTAGTGTTGGCAAAAAAAGAGAAATTTATAAAATAATACAAACATTTCTAGAAAGTTTCTAAAAGAAATTTCTATCTATGGGATCCTCATATTAATTTTGTTCTCTAGATATTTGTTATCTTTGTATATATG
This sequence comes from Oppia nitens, assembly GCF_028296485.1. NCBI lineage: Eukaryota > Metazoa > Arthropoda > Arachnida > Sarcoptiformes > Oppiidae > Oppia > Oppia nitens. The sequence continues at coordinate 1,233,727 of NW_026533252.1, read as the reverse complement.
GGATATGGATTGGATGGGAAATTGGGAAACTTTCTCAGGGAAATTTATTATAAACTTTCTATTTATTCATCTCTAACAGTACTTAATCGTATAAAATCGTAATGAATGTAATAAAATGTCTAAAACTATAATTATTAGTGAATATAATAAAAATTATTTAATTAATGGAATAATATATTTATCATAAAAATTTGTTATTCAATGTGACGACAGTTTTATTGTTCAAAATAATTGGTATCTAATTATCACAAGACAACTGTTTTATAATGTTTTTATTAAACTTATTAATTATATAATGTCCACTATATTTCACAAATTTGTCATGATCAATTAATTAATTAATTAAATGTCAATACCATTTATTATTTCAGTAAGTTATAGATTTATAACAATTAAATAGAAAACACATATAATTAAAATGTTTGTAATTATTCAAAAACCGTATCAATCTTATCAATCAATTATTTCAATATATCATATTATATATTACATTAAATATTATTATAATATATTAAAACTTAATTATACGAATTAGTTTATATGTGTGTAAAACACAAAGACATAAATGTTTAGTAACTCGAAAAATATTAGAGATATTTTAAGCAAATAAAGTTTAAAATAATAGGAAAGAGTTATGGTTTATAAAACTAAAATTTAATAAATGACACCTCCTTTACTTTAAGGAGGTGGAAAAAACTTCAAAAATACATGCAAAAAAATTATTATTTTTTAATGTTTAATTTTTTCACTAATGCTATTAAGAATTAATTTAAACACACTTTCCCTGCACTACAGTAACTAATAAAAATAAAATTTTTGAAAATATATCCAGGCCAGATTTTTGTGGAAATCAATTTTATCGAATTTTTTTGTGTAAATTACATGTAAACATAATAACCTGTATTTTTATTGTTAAAGAGGGTGTCATTTATTAAATTTTAGTTTTATAAACCCTAACTCTTTCATATTATTTTAAACTTTATTTGCTTATAATATCTCTAATACTTTTCCGAGTAATTAGTAAAAGAGTATTAATAAATTGATTGATTGCTTAATACAATTTTTTGTATACAACTATTGATTTTTTGGCAAATTCTTATGGTATAAAAAATTTTTTGTAATACAGCTGAGGTATGTGGGAATAGGGAGGTGTCATATCTATAAAAAGTTTATGAGCTAGATCAATTCTAATTTCATCAAATTGCATATAACTAAAATTAATTCGTTTTTTCATTTATGTTTATTAATTATAGATAAATTATTTGATAAACATTGTTACTTAAAATACTGTACTGAAACAAGTATGCAAATTGTAGTGTAAATTATATACTGTAATTGTTATATATTGTAATATATTAATTATAATGAAAGTACTATAAAATTTATTTTATTAATATAAAAGCATTAACTACTGTACTGTAGTTCAAAATAAAATCTTTAATCATTTGTCTATTTATTATCTAATTATATCTAAATAAATAAATCAAAATTCACTTGAAATTAATAATACAGTATTATTTGACAAATATTTTTATTACACTAAGTGTTTACGTTATGTAATGGATTTTAATGAATTTGATGACTGAATGAAATGCAGTTTTATCTACAGAATAATTGTTATTAAAGTAGTTTAATATATATTAATGAAGTGCATTAAAAAACATTGTCAACAACAATAAAATTATTTGCAATATTTTTTATTATGAAAATACTATTAATATAATTATTGCAATTTGTTTGCTATTTATAAACATAAATTAAATAAACAAACATAAAATACAATAATAACATATATATGCAATTAAATTAAAATATTAGTGCTTTATTTAAAAGATTATTATTAACTAATTTAAATAATCAATTAATTTATAAATAAAATAACAATTGGTGTCTACTATTTATCACAAATTAATGAGAAAGAGAAACATCTCAAAAAATTCTGCACTTTTTATGCATAAACAAAATTTTTGTGTTTCAATAGTGTAAGTGCTTTATTACAATTCAAAAGTGCTATTCATATGATTTGTGAACTCTTTTTTATGGAGATGTTTGCTTCCGGTTGCCGTCGAAGAGGAGATAGGTCTACCCGCATACCTGTGCAATAAACATAAACATTAAATTTCGATACAGAGAAAAAAATGATCACTAATTTAATGTATACTTACTTTAATTTTTTATCAGTAAGATTCATATGCCGTAAGACACAGTCAAAGTGTGGCTGAATGAAAGCCCAATAGCCCTGATTCTTGTGTTCTTCTTGAGACCACAAGAGGTCGGCATTCGGGTACTTAAGAATCTCGTCGCGAACCAAATCAAACGGAAAAGGAGCCAATTGTTCAACACGTGAAATGGCTACTTCACTGTTCAAACCTTTAGCTGTTCTTTCTTTTATTAGATCATAATATGTCTTTCCGCTGCAAAATACTAATCGTTTAACATTTTGTGGATTTTGTGCGGCCGGACCCGAGTCGGAAATCACTTCCCGGAATGTCGTTCCGTCATTCATCTCATCAAAACTAGATTTTGCTTCTGGATGTCGAAGAAGCGATTTCGGTGTAAACAATATAAGCTAAATGTTGATAATAATAATAAATTAACAATTCATGTGTTATATTGTGAATAAAAGACTCACAGGTTTTCTAAAGGGAAGTATTATTTGTCGGCGCAATGTATGGAAATAACTGGCGGGTGTACTGCAGTTGGCGACAATCATATTGATGTCATGCAATTGTCTCATTGTAAAGTTTTCATCAATTTGCTACACAAACAAAATAAATTATAAAAATCAATCAAATCATTATTTTAATACAATTTTAACTATAAATTTACCGGAAACTCATCGCACTCGGAGTTTGTCAATTGAAGAAACCGTTCGGGTCTACCACTAGAATGTTCGGGACCCATACCTTCCATGCCGTGCGGTAGCAATAAAACAAGTCCACTTTGTCGGACCCATTTTGCCTGACCGCTACTTATAAACTGATCGACTATACACTGAGCCGTATTGAAAAAGTCGCCAAACTGTGCCTCCCATATGACTAATGCGTTTGGGTTTGTCATCGAAAATCCTAATTCAAAGCCAAGAACTCCGTATTCAGACAATGAACTGTTGCATACAGTATACGGTGCCTGATCTGCATATAAATGGCAAAGTGGTCTATAAGTTGTCTTATCAATTGTCTGGTGATGTAAAACATGATGTCTATGACTGAAAGTTCCTCTTTCAACGTCTTGACCACTGAGTCGTACATGAATACCCTCTTTAAGTAAAGAACCGAAAGCCATAGCCTCTGCCAGAGCCCAGTCAACGGTTCGTCCATTAATCATTTCAAGTCGTGATTTCAAAATACGTTTAATTCCCGGATGTATTTTAAAGTTTCCCGGCGGTGGAGTGCTAAAAGCAGTACCGATATGCATAAGTGTGTCCTCGTGAACACCGGTTGGATCACATTTGAGTTCATTTCGGGTACCAAAGAAACCACTCCACGGAGAATCCAACCAATCTTTGTTATACATTTTCACCTCTTTTTCTGCATTTTTGTAGGCCTCAGTCAGAATAGCATCATATTTATCATTAAGAGACTCAACAAAACTTTCGGAAACAGTATTTTCTTCGACCAGTTTGCGAGCGTATTGATCCAATGCAGTGACCTGTTTGCGAATTTTTGTGTACATCAATGGTTGTGTAAACATTGGTTCATCGATTTCATTGTGACCATTACGGCGATAACCAACTAAATCAATGACAACATCTTTTCCAAACTTTGCGCGCCATTCAGCGGCAACAGTACACACATAAACCACGGCCTCGGGATCGTCGGCATTGACGTGAAATATCGGTGCATTCACAACACGGGCCACATCTGTACAGTATGGAGAAGAACGAGCCACACGAGGATCGGTTGTGAATCCTATTTGATTGTTGACTACAATGTGAATAGTTCCGTGTGTCGAGTAATCGGGTAAATCGGCCAAATGGAAAGTCTCGTAAACAATGCCCTGTCCGGCAAAAGCGGCGTCACCGTGAAGTAGAATAGACATAACTTTCTTTCCCTGAGAGTCTCCCCGATAGAACTGTTCGGCTCTGGTCTTTCCTTGTACTACTGGATCGGCAGCTTCTAAATGTGATGGATTGGCCACAACTGCCAATTTGATGTTTTTGTTGGTCATTCTATTGAGCCTTTCATGAGACATACCCAAGTGATACTTGACATCTCCAGAACCCTTTGAATATTCAATAAATTGTTAAACAGATGATAACACTAAACATTACATATATTACAGTATATTACCTCATCTGCCGGTTCTAAACTACTAAACTGTGCAAAAATTTGTTCGAGAGGTTTGCGGCAAACATTGGCCAACACGTTAAGCCTTCCTCTGTGAGGCATTCCTATAACAATACTTTCAATTCCGGCATCACTTGAAAAATCAATGATGGCTTTCATGGCGGGTATCAATACTTCACAACCTTCGAGACCGAATCGTTTCTCTGACGACCACTTTTTTGCCAAAAACTCTTCAAATTTATGAGAACGTGTCAGTCGAGCCAATAAAGTTCGTTTCTCTTCAACATTTAGTTCCATGATTTTCGGTGTCTCAAACTTTTCGCGAATCCATTGGCATTGTTCCAGATTATTGATGAACATATATTCAACACCAATACGCTGACAGTAAACATCTTCCAGACGTTTTAGTATTTCTCGCAATGGAAGTACTGTTTCGCCGCCACCAATAAAGGTTGTCGACGGCAGCTTAAACAGTCGATCCATATCTTTCTCCTCTAATTATTTATTTTAAATAAAAATATTTGTTTATAATAAATATATTAATTGTTATAAATATCAAGCAAAAAGCCATTTTTAGTTAAGATGGACAGTGAATTCAAGTGGTCTTAAGAGTTTGGTTACCGAGATTATGAACCTTAAGCCAAGCGCCTTCTCTGTCAAGATTAGTAACATTAATGCTCAGGGGGTCTAAACTTGCGAAATAGTGGCCCCGAATCTAATGTAGGAATAATAATAATAATAGGAATAACGCTTATGTAGAGTATGTTCAATGAAAGAGACTGTGTCAAGGCTTTATGGCATATATCGTATTAATACACTTTTAAAACTTTTAATTCAAGTTTAAAAAATAAGTAAAATAACGCAAAAATAAATAACAGAAAGTGAAATAAGCAAAAATAGCATTTGGTTGTGAGGTTGGGAATACCTAATTTGTGAGTTCTAAGCACAACGGTTGGGGAACTGGGCGTACCAGAGTGTATTGGTGAATGTATATTAGCCGATGTTATACTTAACGGATCCAGTTTGGCAGCTAAATGACCCCGAACCTATTTGGGTTCGGCACATTTGTTTTAAAATAAAATTTTTTAATTATAAATTATAAACAAATTAAATATATTAACAAAATATAAATAATAAACAAAATAATGATAAAATAATTTAAATAAAATTCATGTTATACATATCAAAATTTGTATGCCAATTATTTTAGATTATTATATTAATGTTTGATATTTATATAAAATGATTATATATAGACCTGATATGATCGTATAATAGCCTGAACCGATAAGTGGTCGTCAATATCTCGGTGACCAACAGTAGATACATCGGCTTTTGGAGTGATGGCAGCACTCGATGTGATCTAAATTATAAAAACTATATTAAACTTTGGTTTTCATAGTATTGTTGATATTAATTACATCAATTGATGGCAATGAGACACCACTTGAACTCAATGAGGGCGGACTTTGATAGGCCAGTCCTGGCTGTAGGCCAGCGGTAGCGCTCTTGAAGAATGCATCCCAACTCTACTTTCATATATAAAATCCATTTTTATTTATAATTCATAAACATTTTAATAATCAAAATTAAATTAATAAATAATATTAAATTATTAATGTATTAAATTACAAATAAAATTATTTTTATATTATTGGTATTGAACTTTAAATCTTAGTAAAATTTTTAAAATAAATGCATAACAATTAGTATCTTGATTTTTAACTAAAAAAACTATTTTATTGGTTTAACGCTTATAACTGAGGCTTAGTATGTCCACCAAACATAACCAGTGGACACTATTACGGAAATTTTATTACAACTATAAAAACCTAAAAATACATTTTTTATTAACTATAGTTAACTATTTCAATGATTTTGAAAAATATAATAATTAAACTGTAAAACATTGCACAAATATATGTAAAAATACAAAATAGTTACCAAAATTATAAATTGTAAAATGTTTTTAATCAATATTATCAATTAATCAATTTTTTTATACAATATTATAATAATAAGAATATTTGTGTACATTATTGTTGTAAATATGCTGAAAACAAGTGAATATCATTTGCAAATATTTAAAAAATAAATAACTACAATGTATTTCAACAATTATTTGGCTTTTAAAGCAACTACTATAACAACTATTAGATAGTATAACTAATTATTAATCAATACTTTAATAATAATTACAGTATAGATACTATATAATGTACATATTCTGTAATATACCGGTAGTGTACATTGTAATTACATATGATTGTATACTGTACTAATAAGCTTATAAAAATTGATAATAATTATTGTACACTTACTGGAATATTTTAAAAAATTTTCCTAGCAACCTACATATTATATTTATACTTATAATAAATAATAAAATTAAATTAACAACATTTATGTACACAAATGTATAACTAGTTTATCAATTATTTTAAAAATTTTAATCACTTGAACATTGTTCACAATTAAGATATTTTTTAATGTTACTGTTTTTAGACTTAATTTAATACAACTACATTATTAATTAATTAGTTAATTAAATTAATTATTGTATATATTTTGTAAGTCAAGAAACTATAACCTAAACATTAGATATTTAGTAGTTTATAAAATTAAAAAAATACAATGAAATTAATTTAATATATTCAAAAACATACCTTTAAAATTTAAAAAAACCCCAGTTTTAATTTGACGTATATATAAAATCATTAAAAAGCAATTTTTGTGTTAACACAGACTCTAATCGATAAGACATATCATAATAATGTTATAAAATATATACAGAGTTTGCCTTTTAGTTATGTAATAATTGTTAGATAATGTTTTTAAACATTTATATTTTAGTTTTTAAAATATAAATACAAAATCAATATATACTTTGAAATGTGTGATTTAAACATAACAATAAAATTATATGAATTATATATATATGCTATATTTACTTTATATAAGAAATATCATATAAAGTTAAAACAATTTGTAGGTTATATTAAAATATTTTGAATTATTGCCAAAAATATGGCTTAAAATATATATTTGAAAAAAATAAATAACAGTAAAAACTGTGTGTAAAATGCCATTAAAAACACTTGTAATAAATGTCTAATCAATGGCTAAATTAAATATCATTCAATCATTTACTCAATTATTAGACATTAAATGACCGGCTTTTGCATAACATATGATTTAAAGTAAATTATAATAAAATAGGTTTTCTTCCAAATATTTACTGATTTGGTCCCAACTCTTGTCATTAAAGTTCATGTCTTATGTCGTGTCTGTTTGTAAGACATAACTGAAGAAATATATGCCTACCTTATGGACAGTTTGTGGGTCTTTAAGCCACGATTTGTACATTTCTTCGACGTATACGGAAGACGAACCATTGAGGAAGGGTTCCTGTGCTGCCCGAGCTGTAAACGTACGCCACTGATACTTCTTGCCGTCGGTGGCCACACTGGTCACGGTTGGCAATCGATTGGTAAGACCGTTGACCGCCAGACCATAGTTGCTACCACTCCAGTGAAGTAAATTAGATTTAATCAGACAATTGGTGGCTCTTTGCATGGCTTTTATCGATGAAATACACAATAATAAGACAACAATTTAATAAATCAATCAAATGTTGGCCATTAATGGCTAGAAATTAATTGTTTTGTTGTATTAATTAGTTTGTCGTCCTTTTCAATGATAAATCAAAACTAAACTCTCATTGAATCCCAAAATAACAATATATTCAATGAGTATAGTGTTGTATAAAACTGTATTAATAGGTATAATATGTGTGACAATGTGTCACATGTTAGGCATCGACGCAATTATTGCACTCAAAGCCCAGTTGTCTTACTCTTATTGAGCCCTCAATTGCCGCACAGTTTTCAGCGCCACTAACATTGATCTCAATTTATGACTAGAGTTGCCAAATACATACAGTTATATACATGTATTTATTTATTATTATAATTTTTGCTAAATATTTAACACAATATATTTTAACAAATATTAATGTATTTATGTTAAAATGTTTGATTATATATTAATATAATAAATGTATAATAATTAATGACCTAATAATAGATTAATTAGTTATATATATAATTATTAATAGTCTATTGGCTCAGTCATAATGGCAATCATTAAAACTATTTAATTTATTATACATATTAGTTATAAATTATTGCGAAATTATTTCATTTTATATAACAAATGTTATGCAATAGGATTTCATTAAATCAATTGAATATTTCAAATAAAAGGGTATAATAAACAATTATTTATCAAAAAACAAATTACACCAATCATTTATTTAATTAAATCATTAAAATATAATTAATTTATAACTTATACAAATTGGTGACAATTTTTTTTAAAGACATGCAATTACCACAAGTGATTACAAAGTATTTAAGAGACGAAATAAAACTAATTTTTAATTAATTTGAAGTAAACTTAATTTCTCATTCAATACGAGTTGTGTTTTAGTTAGATTTGTCAAATAGACAACCATTAGAAGGTCTTTAAGATTAGCATTCAAAGAGTCATCGTCTTCACCACCAAATGGTACAATACTTTCAATTGTGGCCATCAATTGTCTGCCGATATCATTGCTATTACTGGGTATTGATTTATTACCAGTCAATATGCTTTCATCGATAAAATGCAAAATACTGGCAATAACTTCCTGTGCTTTTTGCGATGTATTGATAATCATATCTAACTCGCTGTCCATCGACTGTGCTTTACCGAAAATGGCCAAATTCGAGGCCAAAGTACAGGCGCGCAGACCTATCATTTCGGGTTCATAGCCGGCCGCTATATGCACGTCAGTTAACTGAGAAAACATGGTTCCGGTAGTCTTTCCCGGCACACCAAATGGTGTCGAAATATAGGCCTTGATGTTAATCCCCCGATCCGACGGGTCAACAGTCAAGTGAATCGGAATTGTTGTCTCACGAGAGTAGTAGTCATGAATGACAACTGAATACTCGTTGATTTCACCGCCGCCGGTAGCAAACCAACCGATAATCGATTCATTTGGATTCACTTTGCGGTGTAATTCATACAGTTCTTTGGCCACTTCGATATCGATGGCCACCTCATTGTTAGCCTCCCTGTGCTGCACAACAAACGAGTTGCTGATCTCGACGTTACCCGACTTGTCTTGTTGGCCAAGAAGTGTGCCGATCACCCGATTGGCATCCGAATTGCGGCGTTGATAGATATCAACGATGTTGAACAATACAACCGGATGTATCCTTACTGTTATTGATGTCATGATTATCACCAATTGGTGGCCAAACTTATGGTCAAAATATGTGATAATTGTGTGTCAATTGTGTAATCACTGCCAACGCGTGCAATGCTGTCAACAGTAACACCTTTACAACGCATGCGTCACAAACACATTAAAAACTACTATTAGAGGTGTTAACCACATATTATCTCTGCTATATTATGTTTTTCATAATAAGTATAACAAATGTATATTAATTTTATTTTCCGATTGATTTCCCGCGATTGTAGAGGTGTTAGTATTTTGTAATTTTTGGCGCATTTTTGTTGCGTAAACTCAATGATAGTCTCATTGATTGTCAACTAAACGGTGACAACAATTGACTGATTCTTTTGACTTCAAATATAACGACAAAAAGTAAACAAATAATGAATTTAATCAACAGTTTAGTTGACCGACAAATCGGTGGTCGAAGAAGTTGTCCACTCATTGACTTTGCATTTAATAAACTTAGTCTTTGCGGTCAATACGAGTTCAATGATTTGAATGATGTAAATGATATAAAATAATTGTTATTTTCAATGATATTAATAATTTGAATGAATGACCCGTTCAGGTGGGGGCACCTCCTCTGGCAATGGCTATGAATGATGGACTACTATCGGTGGCCAACGATGGTGGCGATATGGCTCTTGTTAATAGCCGCGATATGACTGTCCGCAAGACTTGGCGCGCACACAATAATGCCATCTTCGACGTGAAGTGGAGGCCATCATCTGACGATCACTTGGGAACCGCTTCGGGAGACAAGTCTATTACCATTTGGGACGTGAATAAAGGTTTTTAATATAAATTTTGATTTTTTTAAATATACTAATGTATTGTATTTAACAAACAAACAGTTGAAAAGGTCTATTCATATGAATGTGCTCACAACGGATCAATTAAGTCGATTGATTTCAAAGATCAGAATGTGGTGGCCAGCGGTTCGCGGGACGGACTCATTAAAATATGGGACTTGAGATGCGGCAGAGGTTTGTTGCTATTGTTTTTAATGACATTTAATATTTAATACAATATTTTTGTATACAATAAGGCGGATCAGTTATAGTGATAGAAAACGCACATTTGAGTCATTTGCCATCATATAAGTCATCGCCTAAAGTGAGGTCACAGAAATCATCACCACTTAATAGTGTGACCTGTGTTTCCTTTAATAGTCACAATGAATACTTGTATAGTAGTGGTGCTAATGACGGTACCATTAAGTTATGGGACTTAAGGAAGTGTAGGCGAAATAAAATGAATAAAACATTTCCAGTTCCCATCAAACAGTTATATCTGGGATCCAAAAAATGTTCACCGAGTCATGGATTTACTTACATAACTTTTGCCTCAAATAACCGATTGTTTGCAAGTTGTAGTGATCATAGCATTTATGGTTTCTGTGGTGATATGTCTTTCCCATCGGTTAAATGCATTGGACTTCAAGTTAATAATTTTACCCGAATTAATACATTCAGAGATAATTATCTTATCAGTGGATCAGTTGATGGCCGAGCGTTCATTTGGCCGATTCACACGAATCGATGTACGTCTTTGATGGATATGACTCCGATATTACCTATAAATGTATTGCCACATTCAGATGAAGAAGTCACTGCAGTATTAGCCGACAATCATTCATACAGTATATATACGTGTAGTGACGATCAAAAGGTTAACAAATGGTCGCTCTTCAACACAAATGTTGAAAAAGAGAAAAATAATTCGAGTCAAGAATTTGTTCCCAATAGTGACCAATTGAAGATGATTGAGGTTAAAGCAAACAATTCTATTGATATGATTTCACACAATAATGGACAACCACTTTCATCGCTTACCAATTGGTTGGAGCGATCGGGCAAACAGCACATGACTCCATCAAATCCAGCCAAACGAATGCGTTTAACTCAAAGTCTTCCCACAAATAAGTCAAAAGAAAACCATTCGAGACATAAATCATCGAAAAGACAATTATTTAATAATAATCGAAAAATTAGTGACTATTTTACCCCTTAATTTCTTTAATACTTTCTATTTATTTGTTTTGAAATTTACAAATTATTTTCATCGGTATTATTATCATATCATTAAAAAAAATGTTTATAAAATGTTAATTAAACTTCTAATTGTGAAAATATTTATTATATGAAAAAAACCAATAAAATTTATGAATAGATTTTAAAATGTGATGTCTTATGAGTCGATAGAATTAAATAACAATTATTTTTATCAATATTTTAAAGTTATAGGTTTGGACAGCGCTATGATATCAGCCTTATTGGGTGTAAAGCTGGCAATTGTTAGCTTCGGGTGAGTGCTTCGGTGATGAGATTCCAGTTCACTCGTATTGGCCACTCGTTGCCGACAATGAAAACAAATGAGAAAAGACTCAACAAACGTGGTCTTTGTCGGTATCACTTGAATGGGATTAACCGTCGGTGGTGTCGGTTTTGGTGCTATTTTAGGCAATAATGTAATCTGTCGTCCATTAGCCTTAAAATTAACATAAATTATAATTAAATAATAATATTATTAAAATAACCAAGTACATACCATTTTTGTGGGACTAAATAAAATAGTCTTTAGTGCATTGTTTCTATTATTACTATTAGTAGTAGTAGTTGTTGTCGTAGAAATAGTTTGATTGATTGAATAAGTTTTGACAGACGTGGCTAAGATTTGCGGTACATTTACAGATGGCATAACTTTTCTGACCATTGGAACCACTTGTGCTGTTATCGGTGATTGTGTCGTATTTGTCACGTTTGATAAGTTGATGCCACCGATGTTGGACACCAACGATGACTTTGACAATTCCAATAATTTGCGTTTTTTAGACTCGCTATCAATTTCCTCTAATTTTCGCTTAAAATTAATAACAATAGGATTTTCAATATCAGATGTCCTATTGGGGAATAGTTTACTGTCGATAAACTTTTCCAATTGCGATATTTCATTGAATTTAATAATCAATTTATAAATCTCTTTTTTAGTCTTATCATCATTAAAGTTGATGCCATGAAATTTATATAAATGTTTTTCAGCACTTTTATTATATGTCGTGAAATTAACATCCCGTCCTCCGTACAAACAAATGGCACATTTATAAGGAAAATAATTTAGATGTTGATGGATATGATCTCTGATTTCATTTACAATTAATTTATCAAATTTTATAGTCAAACTGTTGTCTTTAGTTTTTACTAATTTATCGCATATAAAGCAATGTTGTCCATAAACAGGCGAAACTAAACCTTTAAACTCGTGAGTCTTCTGGAAATCAATGAACGATTGAATCCATTTCTCAACTTTTTCATCCTCTTTGACAAAATGGAATAAATTATTTTGATATTTTTGATGGTCGACCACATAATGCGACATCAAAGTGCTTAAATCCATAAATCGTTTATCACATATCATACAGACAACGGGATGGTAGTCAAAGTGTATGGCATAATGAATCTGTGTGTCAAAACTTGATGGAAATATTTTGTCTTTACCACAAAACACACACAAATACCGAAATGTTTTGTCTTCGATTTCTATCACTTTCTATATGATTAAGACACAAAAATACCGGTTATTTTCACATTATTTCAACAGATATTATTGACAGACAACTCACCGGATCGAGACAAAGAACTCCCAAATCAGTACTTTCAACGGCAATGGGTTCTAATTTAAGAGTATTACTCGATGGCAGAATCATTAATGGCGTTTCCATTTGATTCGCCGAAACGTAGGTATGAGGAAATCTTATGAGAACTTTGCCATTCACTTCATTGACAGAGGTATTAATAGATAAACTATTCAAAGTTGTGATCGGATCTACTATTTGAATAATATTTGGTTTAGTTGTTCCCGCGTTAGTTGGTGTCTGTATCACTTTCACAACTTCTGTATCACTTGATTTAATCGATGTTTTCATCGTCACATAAGTCGATGGTGTGGTATCACTATTAGTATTAGACAGTGGTTTAGATCTCTTTCGGCTTTTTTTATTCATTTTGGGACACTTTAGTCCAAAAATTTCTAAATAATTCGATATGAATTTGTCTAAAGCAGATATAGTATATTTCTTATTAAAATAGCTATTAAATGGCGGCGAATCCAACAGTTCCTTGTGATCGGTGCCAAAATGCTTGCGACAGCCGTCCAAAACATGTATTCGATATTCGCGTCCATTTTGTTGACATATCTTACAACTAAACGGTAAATAATGGATGTGTTCGTGAATATGTCCCAACACTTGTAAAGGTTTAGGAGTTGGTATCGTATCGTTAGGATTGTTAACATCGGGAGCACTCAAATGAATCCAATCACAAGCCGGACAATACTTTTGTGGATTAGCTTTGAAAGACTCGTTTGTTCCGGTAGTCAAATAAGTATGGATCCAATTGTGAAAATTTGCGTTAAACTTATGAATATAAACCGCTTTCTCAAGATTTTCGTGTTGTTTTCGACAGTGCTTCGCAAACGATAGGACATCAATGATAGCTTCATCACAGATTGAACACTGAATCGGAAAGTAATCGATGTGTAGTTGTAAATGACTGTATGCCTCGCGATAACTGCCAAAGTCTTGCGATTTCTTTTTACAGAAAAAGCACGAAAATTGACCGTAATTTGGCTAAAAAAGACCAGAAGTTAACAATCATCGATATATCTATTGGTCACTATAATAGCTACTTCATTGAGAGATTCGTCGTTGACATTGGTCTCGATTTCAGCCAAAACCACTTCAATCTCCTCTTCCTCTATCAAATCAGTGCCATCGTCATCATCAGTGCTCACTTTAATGACCACTTCGTCTTTGATAAGATCGCCATCATTTATCACCCGATGTTTGGCCGCTTCTTCAGCACTGAGCCGTTGAGAAACCACTGAGAATGGCTTCAATTGTTTGAGCAAATCTTCATAACTGTTGAAATAAAAAAATGAAAGATAAAAATGAAGGCATTTTGTTAGTCAAGACAATCATATTATTTATGAAATCAATTGTCTTAATCAAGAGTTCTTACCTTTCTTTTGATTCAATCGGGTCCGACATATTGCCGACAGAAATATGTCATCAAAACAATTGACACCAATTGCGGATCAATTGTTTTTTTTAACTATAAATAAATATAAATTATATTTGATTTAAGTTAATCACAATTATAGTCAACAATTAGACAACAATTTGTACAATAAATCAATCAATGATTATATAAGTGATGGAAATCTGAAAATCATTTGTCAAACAATAAAAGTGGCGCTTATTTTGCGCTCAATATATTCAGTCAAACCATTCATCAGTGGATTAACCGATAACTAACACAACACTAACACTAACTCAATATTATTAATACCAATACTCACTATACTGTAGTATAGACTGTATTATTGTGTAATGTTTTGACAATATCTATGTTGAGTAGAAAACCCCTCAAAAATATATTGTTTCACATATAACGTGACATTTGGCACAACAATTGAGTTACCGTTAGCTATGAGTTAACATTAAAACAATATGAATAACCCTTAATATAATGTAATATAAATATAGTGTAACAGTGTTTGCAAATGAATGGGTAGTAAATGTCTAAAAAATTGTTTGCATTTCTTATAAATTGATTGATTGATTGATTTATTGGATCCACTGTTTTGAAGATCTAAGTGTTTGTCCATTGAAAGTGTGGTTGATATCGCTGACCACCAAAAACACAATCATGGATAACAAGACTTCCTGTAACACCAACAATGCCATCGATACCAAAGAGGCCAAAGATGTGGTGCAGTTTGTAAGTGAAGAAGACATTAATGTTTTGCTCATTGATATAACATTTGGTGATATATTAGGTCCAAACACTGTTGCAATCGGTTGAAGATAAGTTTCAGCAGATGTCCGATCAGATCCTAAGCCGTATCGACGAAATGGGTCATCGCATCGATGACTTGGAGCACAATCTTAATGAATTGGTCGCTCAAAGTGATACCAACAGTGGTATCGGCGGTGAAGACAATGTTAATACTAATCATATTATTAATTCAAACGCTCAACAAATTAATAAATGAATCAAAAAAAAAAATTTATTTGTCGGTAAAATATTTATTTTATATTAAATTTATTATTAAAAAAAAGACATTTTATTACACAAATGTGTTTATAATTGGTTAACAAAAATATAAAAATTTGTATTAATTTTAACACTTTTTCTCATTTAATTATATCATGTATTTATAAAAATTAATTCTTTGTGTATAAAACTATATATAATTTGTAATTTAGTTGTATTTTATGATACTTTAAAATAATTTGTAGTAAATATTATCATCATTTATGTTATTATTATTAAATGATTCATTTAGTAAAGTATCGACTATTATCTTGAGCTTTGATGATAATAAAAGCTCTGAATTAGTTATATTTTTGAGATGACATGATATCGGATTTTCATTGATCACCAATTTTTCCAATTTAAGACACTCTTTCAGATGTGTCAAACATTTCTTATCGTAAATTTCTTGATTAAAACAAATTAAAAAATAGTATTCAAATTATCAACTCTTATTTGTTTATGAATATAACTTACTGTTATTATTGAGTGACAATATCTTAAGATTAACTAATCGCATATTTTCATCGATTGTATAAATCTTGTTTGAGTCCAACATTAAGACTTCGAGAGACACTAATTGGTTGAATGATTGACTCAATTTAAGTAAATTGTTTTGACTGAAGTCCAGTGTCCTTATGTGAGACAAACGATTGCAATCATATAAAGTCGTTAAATTCAGATTAATTAGTGTCACATTTGAGGCCAATTGAAAACTGTTTATCTTTTCTCTTAATATGGTTTTACTTTCTGAAAATGTTTTAAAAATTTATTACTTGTATTATAGATGTTAATAATAGTTTTTGAAATCTTGTTGATTCAGAAATTTATTACAGTTAGTTAATTAGTTTACTAATAAAATTGTAAAATACTATTAATTAAATACGCAAATTGTTTACTCACTCAAATCATTATAATAGTTGACTCTTAATGGATCCAATTTGATAAGTTTATCGAGAATATCATTTACTTGACTGTTTGGATCAGTCCACGCGAGAGTAAGATTAACCCCTGAAATGTAATTATTTCTTTTAATGATAAGTAACTTTAGATATATTAACTTACATTTATTATTGGGTTCTAATTTGTGTAATTCACGTAAGGATTTCAAATACGACTCCTCGAGAGTCAAATTATTGTCCAACAAATTAGAACTTCTTTCCCAAACTAACACTTGTTTATCAGTAATATCATTAAGATTATCCACTTTTATAGTAATTTCTTCAATTGCTTCACGATTTACGTCAAACGTTGGAATAGACATTATAGTGAGTTCCTTGAACTCATCCAATTGGTTGAAGTCGATAAACCAAACACTTGAGTTGCCAACAAATGTCGATTGCCATTCAGTTTTTGTCAACCAATTGTTATTAATTTTAAGTGATATCAATGGTTTAAATTTGAGTGGACGGGAAAAGTGGACACTTAATTGAGCGGTAGTTTGATTATATACAACGCGATTAATTTGGATATTTTTAGTTTGTAGTTCATTGGCAGTGCAAACAATGTTATGTCCATAATTAGTAGCGACCAGCCATTTGTGGTAAAACCAGGCCGACTGATCAGTGGGATCGGTAAATATGGCGTTCTGTACCAAATCGTACTCCTGATGCCAGTCTTGACTGAAATCATAGTTGTTTTGAGTGACAGCAGTTCTGAACAAACAGCTTCTGTAATACCACGAACTGAAATTTGAAAAGTTTTCCTCAATCTTACGTAACGTAAATTTTTGTTCTTCTGAGACATCGATTTTGGCTATTTTTGACACAAACCGTCTGTAATCCCACGCAAGAACTGCCGATAAAAAAAATATATAAATGTTTTTACTGTAAAACACGTCTCATATTAAAAAAAATAATTTAACAAACAATTTCTTTCATCCAAACTAAGACATTGATTGCATAATAGTATTTCATTCTTTAAGTCTGGATTAGCCATCAATTCAATTATCCATTTCCTTTGGTGCCAAACACAGTATGATTTGGGATTAACTCGCAAACAATTTTCTGTTAATTGTAACTCATTTCGACAAATCGTATCAAACGATTCACTGTTTTCCAGTGATTCGCTTTTCAATTGAAGAAGTATTTCTCGCCGATAGTTCCAAGCGGTGGATAAATCAGGATTTGCTGCAACCAATTGGGCGCTTAAAGACAGTGATTCCGTACCATAATCTTTATGTGTCCGCTATTGTTAGTGATAATTATCAATTAAATATTTACTATAAAATTGTCAAACAATCGTCAAGTAGTGGATCAAAGTATAGACAACAAACCCTATCGAAGACCAGATTCTGGAGAGCAATCAGTTGTCGACATTTGTCTTCCTTTTCGCGTCTCTTTTCTAACTCTTTCTGTGAATCGCTTTTGACTTTTAATCTGTTGTGCTGTCAATCATAAGATGAATGACATGAATGACATCAATATATAAATTATCATTAAATACATACCATTTTGTTTGTTGATTACTAACTATAATATAGTTATAACTCTTGAGATAAGACAACAAATGTTAATAAATTAGTGAAAATTATATCAAAATATTCATCACTTTTACTATAAATTTAGTGTCGATTGCAAACCCCTATCCGTATAGACCTCTACTTTGATTTTTAGTATTAATATTAAATAAATTCAATGAAAGTGTTGGCCAACAGTAGAGATGTGAGTATTATATAACACAGTGTTTATTGCATTAATAATACCAATACTTTCAACACATACTGTATATACAGTTAAGGCGTTATTCAATACATTAGACACAAAACTGTAGTGTTTTTCACTGATATGTCTCTGACGTGGAGTCAACCAAACCATTGGTGATTGGATTTACCATTTGATCCAAAATTTGTTTTCTTTGATATATTGCTTACAATACACAACATTGTTGACAATGACAACAACTGGTCACTCATTGATTGTCGTAATACTAATTGTCGTCTGTCTCGTCAGCGACTCCTTCAGCGATGAACACTCGCACACCGTATGTAGCAATTGATCCGCTTTTGGTGATTACGTTTTCATCTGATTTGTATATTATTTTTTGTAGTATGAAGACAACGAGGAAGTGGTACTCTGGATGAATACAGTGGGTCCGTATCATAATAGACAAGAGACGTACAGTTATTATTCGTTGCCTTTCTGTTGGGGCACTAAAAAAGGTATTATTTGTGTCACCAATCAGTTGATCCATCCATTGACAGTTGTTTGTAATGGTTTTAAGGTATTTCACATTATCACGAAACTCTCGGAGAAGCTCTACAAGGCGTCGAACTAGAGTTTTCTGGACTTAATATTGACTTTAAAGGTATGACTCAATTAATAGCCGGTTATTATTGTTATTATTATTACCGTAATATTAATTAATTAATTGACAGCAAATGTCGGTCCGACGCCGTACTGTGAGATCGAGTTAAATGAAGAGAAACTTCAGGCACTAGTCTACGCCGTGAAGAACTACTATTGGTATCAGATGTATATCGACGATATGCCCATCTGGGGTATTGTCGGTGAAGTGGACGAAAACGATAATAGTTACTATATCTGGACCCACAAGAAGTTTGACATCGGCTATAATGGCAATAGAATTGTTGACGTGAATCTGACCAGCGAAGTGAAGATTAAATTGGAGATCAATAAAAAGATGTCATTTAGCTATGAAGTCAATTGGAAAAAGTCGAGCACATTGTATGAAAACCGTTTCGACAAATACTTGGATCCAAGTTTTTTCCAGCACCGGATCCATTGGTTTTCGATATTTAACTCGTTTATGATGGTCCTGTTCCTCGTGGGTCTTGTGACTATGATTTTGATGAGAACTTTACGTAAAGATTATCAACGTTACAGTAAAGATGATGATCTCGATGACATGGAACGCGATTTGGGTGATGAATATGGATGGAAACAGGTTCACGGAGACGTATTTCGGGCACCGGCTTATCCATTGATGTTCTCTGTGTTAGTCGGAACTGGATATCATGTAGCAGTTGTCACATTCACTGTCATTATATTCGCAATAGTGGGTGATCTTTATATAGGCAGAGGTAAGTGTTTTTGGTATTTAAATATTACGATAATTTGAATGATTTTCCTAAACTATTGTTCAACAGGTTCTTTACTGACGACTTCTATCTTTGTATACGCGGCCACATCTCCTGTGAACGGATACTTTGGAGGCAGTCTTTATGCACAGACCGGTGGCCGACTATGGATCAAACAAATGTTTTTGAGTGCATTTTCATTGCCGGCACTTATCTGCGGAACTGCTTTCTTAATCAATTTTATAGCCATTTACTATCACGCCTCCAGAGCCATACCATTTGGAACAATGGTATAGATTACACAAAAATGAAATTTAAGTTTTATTTATTTTTTTTTTTTGTAATTATCGATAAACAGGTGGCAATTACTAGTATTTGCCTTTTTGTGATATTGCCTTTAACTTTGGTGGGAACTGTATTGGGTCGCAATCTGGCCGGTCAGCCGAACAATCCGTGTCGTGTTAACGCTGTTCCACGACCTATACCTGAAAAGAAGTGGTTTATGGAGCCATCGATTATCGTACTTTTGGGAGGAATATTGCCATTCGGCTCAATCTTTATAGAAATGTATTTTATATTCACATCTTTCTGGGCCTACAAGATATACTATGTCTATGGCTTTATGCTTCTGGTGTTTCTCATTCTAACCACAGTCACCGTCTGTGTCACTATTGTTTGTACATATTTTCTGCTTAATGCAGAAGACTATCGATGGTAAGCATATATCACATGAACTTAAGTTTGCCATTGCATATGATTGCAATTAATGTCTTGCAGGCAGTGGACCAGCTTCTTGTCGGGTGCTTCGACCGCAGGTTACGTATATCTCTATTCGTTTTACTACTTCTTCTTTAAGACAAAAATGTATGGATTCTTTCAAACGGTCTTTTACTTTGGATATATGGCTTTATTCAGCGCAGCCCTGGGACTCATGTGTGGTATGTTTGGTTAAAAGTGTATAACTTATCTATGTTTTGATTATTAATTTTGTTCAAAATTTAAGGTACATTTGGATATCTCGGGACCCGAGCTTTTGTACGAAAAATTTATTCTACGGTCAAAATTGACTAAACGAGTGAATTATAATTGTAAACATTTTTTTTCAATCAAAAGCCATCAAAATGTGATGCCATTTGTCAGTTGTGTTTAATTCATGTATTTTCATGTTTGAAAAATATTTGATGTATTATTTGATTTATCATTATTTATACATCGATTGATTAGTGTTTTAATTTATATGAATTGCTTTAAAAATTTTAAAGCAATTGAAACTAATTTTTGCTAATTTATGAATTTAAGTCACTATCCAAATGTTTGCAATGATATACTGTAATAATTGTATAATTATAACAATTAATTGTAAACTTATTGTAAATATATGTGTCATAAGTTATGTTAAATATTTAAAAATAATTTCGTGATTTCATCAAATAAATTATATTAATTTAATAGTATTATTAGATTTGTAATTCATATGTTTCCAAATTATTTAATATAAAAAGTTCAATAAAAAATATAATTTTTAATTACTCTACCGTATATGTTATTATTCAGCATATTTATATTATATATTATATATTTTATTAAATGACTATTGAATCTATAGGAAAATTATTTTTTGTTAATCATGTATATAACGCAATAATAATTATAAACATATTGTATTTACATATTATATTGTGAATAATTTACAAAAAAACAAAGTTAAACATTGAGAGATTTATTTTGTCAACAAAAATATAATATACAAAAATTTTATGCATAAATATATCAAAAAATTAAAAAAAAGTTATAATACATTATGAACTACAGCTTTAAAACATATGGCGTTTCAATTAGTTTTTAATATATAATTTGCAAATTAATAAACAGTTTCTCGTTTTCTCTTCTTTTTTGACTCTCTTCTGATGGGATCGACCCGACAGGAACACCCTATTTGGACACAAATATGTAAAAATTAGTATAAAACGGATCGCAATGAACCCGCGGAAATCCGCGTATGTGTGTGTGTGTGTACAAACCCGCGGGAAACTTGAACAGAGCTACCACTGGACTTCGGTTTTGATCGTTGGGATCGATGGCTATGAGTCGGTGAAGACTAAACCTTTGCTGACACGTCGACTCGTAAAAAGGCGCCACAAAATCGCACGGTTCGTTAGCCCGACTGATAGGATTTGTTAATAACAATAGAATTATTAATAATTATAATAAATTTATTGCAAAAAAATGATTTTTAAGGTAACTATCAGTTGCTATCAGTAATGAAATACTTACCGACAACTTTCGGTACGGACTTTTTGTGGGAATATATCAGTGTTGACAATAACCATCCACCCACCAGTCAAAGCGTCCTGAGCCCAACCGGGACGCATAAAATTGGATTCAGTCTGACAGGCGAACTGTCCTCTCGAGGCACTGCTATTACCCAAATGGCTTTGAAAGAGTTCCGGATCGCCAACAGTTTGCAGCTCTTCATACATGAGACGAATTCTTTGGAAGCTCTTGTCGACCACAGTCTTGACATCACTCCTGAGGGGAAATAAAATATTTGATAAAATTTATAATTTTTATGAATGATTGGGATATATATGAGATATATGGGAATATTACATGGGATAGTCATTTGTGAGAATACAGAAGTTCTTTCCCTGCAAACCGCACGGAGGCATTGTTCCGTTAGGAAGTGGTCGGTCAGGTCTACTAAGGGTTACCGCTGGTCCTAATTGTGGATTAAACTGTAAAACTCGATCTTTAGTTCCCGGTTTTGGTCCGGTTTTAATTCCAATCAAAGGTTTTTTAGTTGGTCTTAATGTCTGCACTGGCAGTCGAGGCACAGGTGGAAGAATGATAGCAGGTTTGCGTTCAGGAACTTTAGGAATCAAAGGCAGTGGTTTTGGAATGAGTAGACCTCTTTGCGATGGTGCCGGTGGTATTGATGGACGTACTGGTGGACGGACTAGTGGACGAACTGGTGTTGGTCGCGGTCTTATTGGCTCTTCAGTTATCTCATCTTCGGTAAAACTGGTAGTAGACTCGACATCACTAGTAGTTTGAGTAGTTTCGGGACTTTCTGTAGTTGTTTTAGTAGTAGATGACCTAATTGGAACTCTTTGAATAGGTGGCACTGGACGAGTTGTTGGTGATGGACTCACTCGAGGTTGTTGTACGAAAGGTCTCGGTTTAGGACGTGTGGTTCGGGTACCAAATGGCGGTTCAGTGCTTGAAATAGCAAAATCTAATTCTGTTATTTCGTTGGTTAATTCAGTAGTAGTAGTGATGGGTGTCTGTGATGTTGATATCTGTGAGTCCCCGGCGGGTGGGAACGGACGCGGACGGAATGTTACTGATGGTGGCGAACCTTTAATAGGTGGAGCAAATGTAGGTCGAGGTCTAAATGGTGGAGGAGATGGTACTCTAGCGGACGGTACTACAGGTCGCGGACGTATTGGTCTTTCGGTTTTCTCTTCTTCTTCTTCATCGATTGGTCTCTGTGTTGGTAGTATTGGCTCTTCCCTTATGGGGGGTCTTCTGGGTCTAAATGTTGGTTGTGGCGGTGCTTTTATAGGCGGTAATGAAGTTTTAGGTCTGACTGAAGGAATGTCATCTTCAATTTCTTGAGCTATTGTAGGTCTGGGAATTATTTTTGGTGCTCTGGTTACTACTGGTTGGAATCCACCTTTAATTGGCGGCGCAAATGTTGGTCGCGGTCGACTTGGAGGGAACGTTGGTCGGCTAGTTGTAGGCTGTTCTTTAATAGGAAATTGTGGTCTTGGACTAGGAGGAACTGGTTGTTCTGTTATAACTTCACCTTCAATTTCTGGTAGCGGAGGCGTTGGTCTCGTTTGTATGGTTGCTCTGGTTGGCGGTGCTTTTATGGGAGGAAGTGTAGGTCTAGGTTTAATCACAGGTGGCTGTCCTTTAATGGGAGGCGCAAGTGTTGGTCGAAAAGTTGGTTTTGGTGGCGCCGGAGGACCTTTAATTGGCGGTAATTCGGTTTCTTCTTCTTCAATTTGAGAAAGAGTTGTTGTCCGGAAAGTTATGGGAGCTCTTGTCGTTGTTGGCGGTGCTTTCACTGGAGGCGCTAAAGTAGGTCTCGGCTGAGGTGCTGGACGACGTGGCGTTGGTATCGGACCTTTAACTGGTGGCGCAAACGTCGGTTGCGGTGTTGTTCGGGGTCTGATTGTTGGCTGTGCTTTAATAGGTGGAGAAGTCGGTACTGGACGGGGACGAGTTCTGGGTGTTGTTTCTAACATTTCTTGCTCTATTTCTGGTGGTTGTGTAGGTCTGGGTCTAATTATAGGTCTTGTTGGAAGTGGCCGTTTGATTGGTGGAACTGTAGACGTTCGAGGAATAAAAATTGGTGCTGGAGTTCGGGGTGGAATAGGAGGGCGACCTTTAATGGGAGGACGAGTTGGAGGTATTACAGGTTTTGGTCTAAATGTTGGCGGCAACTTCACAGGGGGTGGTGTCGTAACTCGAGGTTTAACTGTAAATTTTGTTACCTCTTCTTCTTCCTCCGGCGAAAGTGTAGGTATTGGCCGTTGAGTTGGCGGCTGACCTTTGACTGGTGGCTGCGCTGTCGTTCTTGAAACTGGTCTTATGGTCGGTTTTGGTGGTATTTTAATTGCTGGAGATATTGTCGGTGCAGGTGTTTGCTCCTCTATTTCTGGCGGTGAAATAGTTACTGGTCGAGGACGCGGGGGTGGCTGACCTTTAACCGGAGGGGCAAATGTAGGTCGAGGTCTTATTGTAGGTATAGGTTGCCTGCCTTTGATTGGTGGCAGAGATGTTGGTCTAAACTGTGGCTGAAACGGTCGGAATGATGGGGGAGGAGATGGGACTCTAAGGGGTGGTTGAATAGGAGTTTCTGAATCGACTTCTTCATCTGCAACCGTCGGGGATGTCGTATAAAAAGGTCGAGTTTGAATTGGAAATCTTGTCATCATTTTTGCTGGAGTAGCAGTAGGTCTTCCCGGTTTGAAACTGATTTCAATAGGTTCTTCAGTCTCTTCAAAATCGGTTTTCTCGTCAGTTGGAGTAACTGTTGCATCAGTTGTTGTCGGTTGTGGACGAAAAAATGGTGGTCTAGTAGTTCTTAATGGAAGTGTTTGGGGTTTTCTTGTAGTAGGAGTTTGTATAAACTCTTCAGTTGTGTCGATAATCTCATCTTCATCTGTTGAGATTGTAGTAGTTGTTGTAGATTCAGGTCTGAAAACTGGTTGTCGCGGCCCTACTGTTGGTCTTAAAGGTCGCGGCGAGGGTTTCTCGACAATCGATGGCTTAATAGGACTAACAGTTGTTCTGATCTGTGGTCTCTGGGGTGGAATTAATTCACTTTCTTCTTCTTCTTCATCATCTATATGTGTCTGCACCTCATTGTTTAAGCTTAGGATCTGATGTGCATTACTTCCAGTCAACAGATATGGTCTAACTGTTGGGTCCGTCACTTCTGAGATGTAATCTCTATTCCTCGTAAAAATATAATTAAATTGTGTTATACTTAAAGTTAATACTAATATAAAATTATATCAGATATACTGTATATTATTATATAATTATTAAAATATTGGTTAAAATATTTTTGTTTTATGATTACCTCCACCAAGACTTCCACCATTGAGGCGATGGTTTGCCAACTAATATATCATTTGATTTGAGACCTCGTTTTGACAATTTATGGGTTGAATTGGATTTATGGTCTAAACTTCCATTTGTTTCGATTAATTTATTAATCGCTAATATACTCAACAATAGAAACCAAATCTATTTTTGTTTAAAATTATTATTATTTATAATATTTACAGAAATTGAATGACTGTATTAAATATTACTTTATAAAAAATTAATTTATAAATTAAAAAGAAATATTATATTAAATAATTTTTTTCTTATTATTAAATAATAATTATTATTATTAGAAAAAAACATAAATAATTATAGAGTATTCAACATTAGTATATAATTTATAACTAATTTATGAAAAACTATCTTTTAAATTATTATATAAGCTTTTCAAGTATATAAAGTTAACTAATTTAGTGACAAATAATAATATTTATTAAAAAAAATTAATTTTCTTAAATTAAGGAATTTATATTTATTTTAAATTGAAAAAACAATAAATATTGCAATATTTTATAGCATTATTAATAAAATAAAATAAAATTGAAAATACAAACCTTAGGATCCATTCATTAAAATTTTAATTAAAATAGATTTTCAATTTAAATAATAGATAAAATTTGTAAAATTTTCAACTTTGCAAATGCTGTGCATTTTAATTAATATAATAACATTTTGAGATCACAAAATCATTTTATTTGTAGACCATTAATACAAACATAATAATATAGTCACCAAAAATGTAGAACCAATTTATAATTGGCCACAAAATTTCTAATAAAACTGTTTGATGTAATACACAAACTAATTAATCACTTACAAAGTTAAATAATGTTTTTTAAAAATATTGATTATTTAGTAAAAATCTTTACTTATATTTATCTTAAAAACTCTTATTATAGGTCAGTCAAAGAATATATGGTTTTTTATGAAAAATCTAAAACTGGGTTTTCATAGGAATTGATGCCTTTCTCTCTCGAAGTATATCTTCAGTGTATTGTTTGTTAACATCCCTCTAAAGGCGTCTTAAGTGTTCACTTTCACCACTCATTTGGCTGTTTTTTAGCATATGTTTGCTTTACACACATTTTGTGGTTTTGTTGGTGTTATATGTTTTCAAAAGCTAAAGAAAAAAGTGTGTCATCTCTCCTGAATACCATTAAAACCATCGCTGTTTGGATGTGAGTGAATGAGAGAGAGAGAGAGAGAGAGAGAGAGAGAGAGAGAGAGAGAGAGAGAGAGAGAGTATTTATTTTTCAATTTTATTGCAAATGAATAAATATAATATATTTATTAAAATATATATTAAGAAAACACAATAAAGACTTTTTTCTCAATATAACAGGTCTGTTGAAAGAGCGGTTCCCAACAATTACATTATAAAGTGATTATTATATTAATAAAAACTATTTTTGGACCCAATATTACAATTCTTAAAAAACCAGTGACTCTACTAAAGGAAGTGCTTATCTATTGTTTATTTCATAAAGTATTTCTTGTGTGTTCAAGACTGCAAACAATTGAACTAATTATATAAAATAACAAACATTTTTTAATATTTTATATTTTCATATAAAGACAAATTAGAGTTTTAATTAATATATTTTATAATATATGTTAAATAAAAATATTTTTATTATTATTATTAACTTATTATTTTATTGAGAAACAATTAATAAATTTTTTTATTATTGAAAACATCAACAAAAGTTCATTATTCTTATTAATATTTTTTTCTGATAAAAGACAACTATTTATTTTTAAAAATAATTAAAATTTATTTAAACTAAATATCTTTATAAATGGTAAATAAATAATAGTTAATGTTTTCAATAGTTTTTCTTCTAAAATAGTGAAAAAATTATTAATCATTTGTAAATAGTATATATAGACATAAAGTTTGTGTTGAATGAAAAAATAATATGAATTAGTTTATGATTGGTATTGAAATATAAATCCTGTGGTGAATGACATGAAAACATATAAATTTTTTTAGTTAACAATAATGTTTGAAATTGTTTTTAAAGTAATGAGTTATGACTTATTGTAACTTTAAATGTAATTTTTAAGTTCAACAAAATAATTTTTGTTTCAATTGAATAAAAACTTTTAAAAATCTATGGGAAATGTTGAATAGTGATAGTAGTCTTTCTTATCAATTAAAATAATAGCCTATAAACACAAATAAATAGTTTAATTGTTATGACAAATGATAAACAATTGATGACAGATTACAAGATATTTTATTTTGTCAATACATTTAATGCTAATAACTAACAAATAAAATAATATTTAATAACAATCTTATATTAGTGACGATAACCCGATAGACAGGAAGACATTCACACAATTCTAACCCTTAAAACCCATTTCTTTATCCATTTTACAAGTCTTTCAAATTTTCACAACTCTTTGTTTGACAATAATATCTAACTATGAATACTATGACTACTACTGTATAATATATTTTATAAACTGTATATATATTTCGACTTCAATTCATATCGACATTTCATTTAACTTCATTAGACAATTGAAACAGTTTCTCATAAATTATATTATTATTATTCAAGTAAATGATTTTTTATTTAATCCTATAATTCGGTTATTTTGTTATAAAAAGGCATATATTATACATGTATAATAAATTTACAGTATATTTCGTATTATTATTAAGCAAATTAATATTATTTTTCATTTTAAAATATGTAATTATTTGATTACATTGAGACAGACTTTTATGGAATTTATTTTATAATTTAATGATGAATTATATACAACCGTATAAATTAAAAAATAAATAACTTTTTTTTTATTTAATAATCTAAAATATTGGAAGTAATCTTAAAATTATAGCATATACTGTAGACTTATTATGTGATTGTTTATTATTATAAATAACTAAGATATAAATATTGATTTATCATATTAATTTATATATCTTTTAAATATATAGTTAAGCTATAAAATAATTTAATATCAATATAAATATACTATAGATTTATTGTAAACATTAAAAAAACTATTATTTCATAGAAAAACAAATAAAACACTTATTTGTCTAATATTTACGAAAAAAATATGACTAAAATATTAGAGTTGTTTGCAAATATTTGCACCGATAGTCTAAATTGGCACAGGGATGTATTATGGACTGTTATGTTTGTTAAATAACACACTAATTTACAAATTGACATCAATTTGTATAGTCATAAAATTTATCAAATAGTATGTAGTAGTAAACTTATACGGTATAGTATTTAATAGTAAAATTGCAACACTTAAAGTAAATAAATTTTTTTTACTCAAAATGTTTGTCTTTAATTTGATTAAGAAAAAGTCGAAATATCCGTTAATCTTAAGACTGTATGCATTGACTACCAAAACAAGTCAATTGATGGTAACTTATTTGTTATCCAAATTAAATATTAAATACTTGTCTGGTGTTTGTGAAGTTTATATTGTTATAAAAGTATAAACTTTCGCTATTGTGTTATATAATGTCCTTTAAATTAGATATGACTAAACTTGTATTGAAATCTATTTGTTATCAACGGTGTACTCATTGATTACACTTTGAATACATTAAAGCACTATATATTGAATTAAACGCTTCTCCAAAATAATATTGATTTTATCAATAGATTCCGATTAAATATAAATCTAATTTTCAATTATTTTATTTGTTAAAAAATAATTAACATCACAGGAAGTTATATTACTCTTTATAATAACAATAAAAGTTTTTTTTAAATATTAATTGATAACCATTGTAATTTCTAATTAAATACAAAGACAGCATAATATCTATGAGTTATCTTTTGATAAATCTAGAGTTTTAGATAATATTATAATATTTAAATTAAATGTTTTAAAAATATCAATTTAATTTGCATATAAATTGAATACATTCAAAAATATACAAAACTATAAATGAAACAATACACAATTAAAGGGATATATTGGTAATTCAATTATATAATAAATTGTGATACATTTTTGTTGTTATTGCTAAACATATTGCTCATAAATAAACTTATTGTTAAATTTTTATAAATACAATAACTTATTGATAAACAATAGCTTTTACCCCCAATTATATGATTGTTTAAGAAATTATAATGTATTGCTTTCAATAATATTTTATTGTTTAGAAAATCTTTCGTTATAAATTAGTATCAAATATTTGTTAACAATTATCTAATATATTAACGATTAAATAGCGAAAGAATCGAGTATTTATTGAATAATAAATTTTTAAATAATTTTGATAATTAACATTAAATTTAAGTAATATTTTATAGCGAATACTGTATTTATTTCATTATTAATTCAAACTCAATTTTTTTGCACTCAAAATTTTATGGCTATAAAGATTTTTTTTATTACAAAAATCACTATTGAAACTTTTAGTTTATTAAATAATTATAATTTTATTATAATAATATTGCAATAATTCGTGATATCTTCATTAAATATATTTTTAAAAATAAACAATTAAACTATATATTGATTGCATTCAACAAAAACAACAATAAATTAATGAATTTATTGCAGTTTATTGTGTAGTGTGTTATATGCAAAAGTAGATAACATTTATATAAGAAAATAATATATAAAAATATTTAATGTATAAAATTACTTTAATTAAAGCATGAAAACAAAACAAAAAATAATTATCATCATTTATACTTAATACTACTATTAGGATTAATAAAAAAATATATTTGACATTGAATTATTTTATAAAAATCATCTATAATTACATTATATATCATATTAATTACTAAATCTAATAAACTTGAAATTTTATTCATTGTTTATAGTTTTTAAAAGATTAATATAAAACTATATATAATAATAATATTGTATAAATGTGTTGACTATTGCTCAGGTAATTTATTAGGTGGGAAACATCATTATGTGCTGTATTTATTGCCAAATGATATATTGTATTAAATATTTGATCACATTTTTGTTAGATACATCACAAACAAGCTATAAATCCTATTGATAAATGTTTTTATTATACTCTAAAACAACGATAAGTACAATAAATTGGGAGATAATAATCATTTTCTATAATAATTGTGTTTACAAATATTGTTTTATAAGATTTATTAATATTTTTTATATTAATCATTGCAAACCTACAATTAAAAGCCTATCGAAACAATATAAGTTTCAGGGATTTATGCGATAAAATTACAATTTTTATAATAAAAATATAAAATGAATCTTTAAAAACGTTTTGTCAAACTTATATTTTTTTAAAATCAATAATTTTTTAATAAATAATCAAAGCTAATTTATAATTTAAAAAATTATAACACATTTGAAATCTCAATTTGAAATGAAAAGTTAATTAAATAAAATAAAGGTTGATTTATATTTGAAAAGTAAATTAAAATCATAAATAAGTTTTTTTTTTAAAATTCAATGTATTAATTGTGAAAATTATTGTTTGTGCAGTACATTTGCATTATTCTATATAATTGTATAGTACTGTACTGTCTGTACATTATTGTGTTATATTTCAAAAAATGACATTTAAATAAATTATAGCAAAAATTCATAACATGTCTTCATATAAGATTCAAATCGCTTTATAAATCGATAAAACGGGTGTTCAATACACAAACATAAGGAAGAAGTCGATGGATATGTTGAGTATTAGTGAGTATCGCTCTCAGGGATGGAAACCATCATAATAGAGGAAAGGGGTCAGACGTGATCAATGAGAAAATCTAATAAAAAAGTCCTTTTACGGCAAAAATATTTGGTTAACAATAATAATCTAAAACTAATAGACTTAATAGTATTGTAATGACAGGCAATGAAAATATGAACTATTGCTACAATAAACTACAATAAAGTACTACTTGGGCTAAACATACAAACAACTGTTCATTAGTCTTGTTATAATAAATTATACAACACTTACCTGTATATCAAATAATAGTCTTAATTTGTTAAATGCCATTAATTATATCAAATTATAGATCCGAAAACTTATATGTACTGTATATACAGTATATTTATAGTGTATATGCATTGCATTAATACTTTATTTTTCATGTTATTTTTCATTGTAGTTTTCCTATTAAGTTATAATCATTATTATAATAGTTGTAATTTATATAAAGATTAAGATATTGATGATTAACATTGTATCCATAATATTATAAGGTTTTTTTGTTATGTAGTTATTGTTTATTATAATAAAATAATATACAAATACATTGCTTTAATATAAAAGATTAATATCGGGAATTATTGAAATCATTATATAATATAGTATTTATTTGTTAACAAGTAATCAAATTAATTAATACAATAATTAATATTAATTTTACATGTCTATGAACTAATCATAATTTATAATAATTAATATATTATTATAATTGTTATAAGTAAAAGTAATTATTATTAATATATGTTTCATAACAATCATTAAATATACAGGTAATGTATATTTAAATTATATAAACAAAATAATATAAATTTAAATCGAAATTTTTATTTTATTGATATTATGTATAGAAAATAAACAAATAAATGAACACTTTTAGCAATAAATTAAAAAACATTAGTATTGAGAATACTATATATTATTTTAAAATATAATTATAATTATTATAATAAATTTTGCTAAATAACTACAATATAATGAGTATAATTTTAACACTCGTTATTACAAACTTTAATATTTCCTTATAATAAAATTGTTTTAAATAAATTCAGATAATTTATTAATAAATATTAATAATCAATAGAGGATTAAGTTAAATCATGTTAACATGTGTTTATAAAACAAATATTATAAAATTGTAAATACTTTTTATATATTTTTTTTTATGAAAACATAATTCAAAAATATTGCACATTGTAAAATCATTGCAATATATTTTATTTTAGATAATCAATAGATTATAATATAAATTATTATATTAAATAAATCTAGTTATATCTATTTAAGAGATAATTTATTGTTAAATATACAAATAACAATCAAATCTGTCAATAATTTGGATTTATATTTTATATTTAAGGAAATACTAATATTTTTAAAATTTTTTATTGTGTTTATTTTTCTTTATCTTTAAAATCCCATAAATATTGATTATATTGTATTTTATTTATTTAAATTTATTTATAAACTTTAATTAATGTTTGCTATTAATTTTGTAGACATTTTAATCAATCGATTGAAATATTGAGAAAAAATAATAAAAAGTTTTATTATTTATACTAAATAGCTTTTATATTGATAACTACAAATTATATTATAATAATAATGCAATTTTATTTGGTTAACAAAAGTAAATCCATTATAATAAAAATTATTCAAATTAGCAATAAATTTTTTTTGAGGATACAACTTAATATTTAATATGTTAAGTATAGTATAGAATTAAATATATTACAAAAATTGTAGTTTAATACTGTATATTTAATTTAAAATTCATAATACATAGTGTATTAGCATTATATTGTTAGTGTTTATCAGGTTAGCAAAATAATTTCAATACATTATTAGTACAAATATCTTTAATTTTTTGATGTATTATTTAAGACAAATAAATTTAAAATATATAATTATTATAAAATATATTTTAAAGATAAATAGAAATTTCAAATCAAATCTTATTGAACAATGTTTCAATACAATCAATAAGTTATATATCACTTATAAAGTCAAAAATATTGATATTATATTAAATATAATTTTTTAAACGGATCAATGCTTTTAAAATATTTTTATTATTTATGAGTTTTAAGAAAAAATATTTGAAAATATATATAAATAAATAAACAATAATAATGTAGTACTAATAATGAAAATAATGATAACAACAATAATAACATAATAATAAAAAAAACTTCTTTAAGACACATTAAATGAATATATTGTCCAAACATTTATTTGATTGCTTTGATATCAATTGCTGGTTTACACACGTATAGTAATTTCGGAGGTAATGTTTTCTGTAATCAAATTACAAGAAACTTCAATGCAATCAAACTTTCATGAATTTCTCTCTCAAAAAAAAGTTTGTTTGTTTGACTCACAAGCATAGCATAGGATGTGATTTGAAATAAATTTAGTTTTCAAACAAACAAACGTAGAAAATAACATTAATATGATATAAAAAGGCATAAAATACAAGTGTCTTGACTTAAAGTATGTTCACTTAAGATGATTATATCCTATGTCTCAGGTATGGGTATGCAGTTATATAATAGTTTTTATTTGAGATATGAGTTTCAGGTAAGGTATGACTGGTGTTCGAGACGTGTCATATAATAGATCCCTAAGAAACAAAAAATAATAATAAGTGATCCCCTAATGGATATTATAGACTTAGTGTATATGTCAGACACTATAAATGAGTTGAATGTTAGCGCAAACACCGAAAAATATAGAGAGAAATGTAAGAAAATAGATAAACATATCAAACATTTTGCTATATATATTGAGCAGTCATTTAAAAGGCAACCGTCTATTCAAAACATAGCTCTCTCTCTCAAATGTCTCTGAAACTCAAACATGCATTGACTTTCACTACACTATTATTACTATATTATCAGTGAATTTTGTTTACACAGAATATACGATACGCTAATTCAATACCCATACCTACCACATAATATAAACATACCTGTGCCTAATTTGATACCTGTTCAATTATTTATTTATTTTTTTATAAATAAACATTTTAAATGCCTTATTAACTAAATGATAATTTTGATGTCATAATTATAATATAAAATAGAGGATAAATTTTAATAGTGAGATATATATGATAATTAAATGTTGTTTCAGACGGGCAATGAAAAGAGGGATCAATTGGTTAATAATAATAATAATGATAAAAATATGAGTGATGTCAACGAAATGGATGACAATTTCGATCATTTTCTGCAAATTCCGTGGAATGACATAATATTTCCATATATTCTGAGATACCTTTCCTGGAGAGACCTGTTTAGGTTGAGATCTGTGTCATCAGCGGCTCAACAGATGGTCAGCGAGTATTTCTCGTCGCTGTCGGTCATCGACTTGACTCCAGTCAGACGTCGATTCACTTCTCATTGCTTTGACATTATATCACGCGATTGTCACTCAATCCGTATCTTAAATTTGTCGGATTGTAAGTGGATATCATCGCCACAATTGTATGGTGTCATCGCTAACAACGCCCAACTGGTTGTAGTTGACATCAGCGGCTGTTATGAACTGAACAATGATATCTTGCATATGTTGGCCACAACTTGCAAGTCATTGAAGACACTAAAACTAAAAGACTGTCATTGGGTTAACGGCAATGCCATCAGAGATATTGGTCTGAACTGTACTTTTCTGGAAGACTTAAACCTTAGCAGTTGTTGGGAAGTGTCCGACGAGTCAGCCATTGATCTCATCACTCATTGTCCTAATTTACGTCAACTTTCTCTGTCAAAAATCTACGGTATAACCGACCGAACCTTATTTACGTTGGCATCCAATGCACCAAATCTTGAATATCTTGATGTCTCGGGCTGTTGGAGGATCACTGACTATGGCATTAGGTTTATCATTGGTTTATTTGTTACAATTAAGTTCATTGATTTCATTATTATCTTTAAAAATATAGAAAAGTTGGTGAATATTGCAATGCATTGTCTCATCTTCATGTCGGCGACTGTCGTGATGTGACTGATGATAGTCTATCGTATCTGAAAGGGAAAGGCATTTACATAGACTCTCCTCGAAATCACCGAACAATTCATCTCAACCCATACCTCAACCAATTGGCCAAAATTAGACTTCAAGTCTAAATTGAAGACAATTGATAAAACAAATATATTAATACTAATTTTTATGGATTTACTTGTGATTTATAAGTTGAATATATATTTTGATTCTTATATTTTAAATTTTATATTACAGTAATTGTAAATAAGTTAACAAATATTTATAGAGTATAGTATGTTATTAGTTATTAGTCTTTATCTACAATATAATATAAAATCTTTAATTCAATTTAAATCTGTTTTGCATACATTTCTAATATAATTTATATAATTAGTGTAATATTCATTATTTTAATGTGATTTACAACCAATTTTATTAAACAAAATAAAAAGTTTAATAGAATTTAATTTAATAGAGATTAAGATTTATAATTTAAATCAAAATTTTCCGCATTATTTTGTAAGACCTGTTTTTCTATTGTATTCACACATATAACTGGTTGTGAAAAATTATAAATAAATATTTATTATAAATAAATAAATAAAATTTTAATCAATATCTAAATAACTTTGTATTTTATTTTACGGATATATTGTACTTATTATATTAATATATAATTTATATTTATTTGGTTAGTTAGTTATTTGAGTTTTTGTATTGTATGCAATCAATTGTTTAATATTTATTGGTATTTATAATAACATAAAATCATAATATTAAAATTAATTTGATATTTTAATTATATATTTAGATAAATATTTTTTTCGATATTAGACTTTAACGTTCTTTAGTTATAAATATACTGATATTATTAAATCGTTACACTTTTTGTTATGTGATAACTGAAAATAACATTTGTATATAATTAACTATTTGAAATCATTTTTAAATATTCAATAAAATTATTATATTTAGATGTTTGTGCTAATTAAATAAATACACTAATGCTGTATATTTAATAAAATCTAATATATAAAACTTGTAAAAATAAACTAGTAATTTGCTAATATTTAAAAATAATTTAATAAAAAAGAATTACTATATTTTTAAATATTTACCAATTTTTAATGAAATTTTCACAACTTTAATATAAATAAGTTAAATGAGTCGTATTGTTAATCTTAATATATTTCCAATTTATAAATCAATTAAATGAAAATGAATTTTCAGAATATACGGTATATCTTATAGAAAATTTCTATTAGAAATTATCAAATAAAACAATGACAATAATATAAAACATAATTTGCTTCTTTACAATCATATTATAACTGTAAAATTCATTGTAATATATATATACCCAAAATAGTTATTAATAATATAAGTTAGTTATTTTGAGTTATATTATAAATAATAATTTCTAATATTTACTAATTTTTAAATATTAAAAATTTACTTTTTGTCGGCCATTTTGACTCTGTTAACGGCAATATAGAATAATCCTATTTTACATTTAAAAGCTTTATATGAATTCATAGTAAAAATTTTAAGTAAATTATACACTTTTTATATTTTGGTCGCCATTTTGTCCATATTCCTAATAAGTATCTTGGTCATTTATGATGCTCATCCCCTATACCTTATTTTTGATGTTCTAACAGAATCTGAAGTTAGAATTTTAAAATTCACAAGTTAAAATGCGATACACATACACACACATACACATACACATACACATACACATACACATACACATACACATACACATACACATACACATACACATACACATACACATACACATACACATACACATACACATACACATACACATACACATACACATACACATACACATACACATACACATACACATACACATACACATACACATACACATACACATACACATACACATACACATACACATACACATACACATACACATACACATACACATACACATACACATACACATACACATACACATACACATACACATACACATACACATACACATACACATACACATACACATACACATACACATACACATACACATACACATACACATACACATACACATACACATACACATACACATACACATACACATACACATACACATACACATACACATACACACACATACACACACACACACACACACACACACACATACACACACATACACACACTTACACACACTTACACAGAGACATATACTTTGCAGAAAACATAACTTTTAAAAAGTTTGTTTGAATATAATGTTTAATAATAAAATTTAAACATTAATCTTATTGATAACATTCACTTTATATATACAAAATAAATTGCATAATTATAATTTTGGCACTATTATGTTAAAGATAATTTTAATAGAAAATATTAATTATTACTGTTTTTGAGTAGAATTTGAACACTTTTACTAAATAATCTATAAATGATAATACATTATCAAATTTAATTTCAAATTAGATTATTAAAACAGTGTCTTGGTCATTCATTAGAATTGTGTTAATTTTTATAATTTATATAATAATAATTAATATCTATTAATTTCCAAATTATTTTTTATCATTATTATTAGTGTACACAATGGCTATCATACAATAAATATGACCATTTCCTAGACTTAAATATATTGATTAACATAAGTTAATAATATCATAATTTTTAATTAATTTATATTTTGTAAAGTTTTGATAGTTTCTGTATAAGTTTCTATAAAATTTAGTATTAAATTATAAAATAGTATATAATTTATGAGAATCTATCAGAATTTTTGTTGTATATTGTTTTTATAGTAGTATTCACATTATGCACATATAATAACACTGTTTATAAATATATATGAATAGATATATAATAAAATTATTTTATTATGACTAAAATATATTATTAATTATAATTTAAATACTGGTAAATAAAAAATAAATATAATTAATTTTAGTTGAACAAAAATTGTTTAATATACAGTAATAGTAGTATTATTAATAATAATAATTTAAATTTCTTAAAATATTTTTTTAACTCAAGGAAAACCTTTTTAAATAAACTAATTTAAATATATTTATACATTAAATAATATACAATAAATATACAAATAAGTCAATTGAAATTTGGGAAATCCTATTGAAAGATAGGGATAGTTGTGAGCAGCACTTAAAATTGTGTCATATTAAGCAATAATAATTGTTGGGCACAGTTAGCAACAACAACACCAGATCATAACGTAATGATAATTCATGGGTAGGAATATTATAGTTAGGGTTCGATCAAATTCCCCACCATAGTTTTATATTCCTAAAGTTCCTTATTTTTGGGAATTCCTAGGGAACCTGATACTTATGCTATCACCTATTGAAACATAAACAATACATTTTAGTATGTTTGAAAAACAAATATTATTGTGTATTTTCAGTGATATTGATAAATAGTATCATTAAATTTATTGAATTAAAATTTATTTTTCAATTTTAAATAATTTTTTTGAAAAATGTTTAATTTTGGTTCTATTTATTGTAATAATATAAAATTTATTTTCACTTTCTAACGATGAAGGGAGAAAAAATAATATATATTCCGGAAAAATTGGAGATTTTATTAGAGAACTTCCCTCCCGGGGAAAGTTGGTCTAACTCTAATTATAGTACAGTATATTAATGGTTGGCTAAAAATAAAATTGTGTAACTAATTTGTAGATCATTAAATAATTATAAACATTGTTAATAACAAATTTTAACATTGATTTTTATCATACAATTTGTATAATATAGTGTATAATATAGTATTAAGGTATAAATAAATTCAAAATTTATTAATAAGTAACTAATTATTTGTTTTAGTAAATGTTTTATTATATATTATATTAACTAATATAACGATTAATTAAGTGATAAAAAATTGTTTGATTGACAGCAATAGCTCTAACATTGAATGGGCTGTCAATTGAATGTCATTTAACGGTAACGATAGTAATGAATGGTTTGTATGTTTGCATTGAATTGAATGAATGATCAGATGTTTGTCTGTATTGTTGACCGCATGTCATGTCTTTGACTTCATTTATAGACATTATTATTGAATATTATATAACAGTCTCTTCACTGATGACTAAATTGTTTACCAACTGATCCATTGAAGATATTGAGAGGTGATCTCTGGACACAAAAAAACAGTTTCATATATTGTTTGTATCGTGAGATCGATTTAAATAAATTTTCAAATTATTATTAACGACGTGAAGACCCGTTTGATTTGATTGTTGATTAAAATAATTATCAATCAGTTGTGATGTCAAAAATGTTGCGAAACCTTAATCAATGCACAACTAAATTGTTTGCCACCAGTGGCCACAGTTCAGGCCATCGATCGGCGATTCCCATTGCATTGTCCAGACATCTGTACTCATCGTTGAGTACATCCCATGAAATACCAGAGAATCTGCGGTACGTCGAGGAGTCAGAAGATCCGTCTTTCTTTCATATGGTTGAGTACTTCTACCACAAGGGATGGCAATGTGTTGAAGACAAACTCGTCGAAGAGTTCAAAGGCAAACTGACACCGGAGGAGAAACGCAAGAAAGTGAGAGGATATCTATCGATATTAGGTCCGTGTCATGCAGTTCTTGAGGTATCATATCCTCTCAAACGAGATAACGGAGACTACGTTATGATCAATGGCTGGCGCGCACAACACAGTCACCATAGACTTCCCTGCAAAGGAGGTACTGTTTGCCAAACTCGCAGTTGTCTGTAATAAAATAATTATTGTATTTGTCTTAATATAAAGGCATCCGTTTCAGTACTGATGTCTGTTTGGATGAAGTGAAAGCCCTCTCCGCTCTCATGACATTCAAGTGCGCTGTAGTGGACGTGCCTTTCGGCGGTGCGAAGGCTGGACTTAAAATAAATCCCAGAGATTTTAGCGATCATGAGTTGGAGAAGATAACTCGTAATTTTGCGTTACAATTGTCTAAAAAGGGATTTCTTGGACCCGGTATTGATGTGCCGGCGCCCGACATGGGAACAGGTGAACGGGAAATGAGTTGGATTGCCGACACTTATGCCCAGACCATTGGTCACACTGATCTTAATTCACACGCCTGTATTACCGGCAAACCTATAAATCAAGGAGGAATTCATGGAAGAATTTCGGCCACAGGAAGGGTATGTCATATATTGATAGTCTGTCCGATAAGATAGTAGTGTTTATCACTTAATCCTTGTGTATATTTGTTGAATAAATAAACAATTTTCAGACTTTCAATATATTTAATGATAAGATTAATAAAATTATTTATCTGTTTTGAAATTATAGGGAGTTTTTCACGGAATTGATAACTTTATAAACGAGGCCTCATATATGTCAATGGTTGGCAACACTCCCGGTTGGGGCGGAAAGACGTTTATCATTCAAGGTTTTGGTAATGTAGGCCTTCACTCTATGCGATACTTGAATAGGGCCGGTGCACGATGTATCGGAGTACAGGAAAGGGATGGTAGTATTTATAACCAAAACGGCATCGATCCTAAAGATTTAGAGGAATGGAAAATGAACAATGGAACTATTGTTGGCTTTCCTAATGCTCAACCCTATGATGGGGAAAGCCTACTGTACGAGAAATGCGATATTTTAGTACCGGCGGCCACTGAGAAGGTCATCACCAAAGATAACGCACACAAATTACAGTGCAAAGTATATACACTTTTTATTAGTGGGTGTCCTTTGATTTATCTAATGATACAAATTATTTCAGATAATAGCAGAGGCGGCCAATGGACCGACAACACCGGCTGCCGATAAGATTCTTATCGATCGCAATATTCTGATAATTCCTGATTTGTATATCAATGCCGGTGGTGTCACTGTTTCCTATTTTGAATGGCTTAAAAATCTTAATCACGTCAGTTATGGCCGATTACTCTTCAAATATGAACGCGACTCTAACTATCACTTATTGGGTACACTTATGACCTTCATATAAGACCTTCAATTTACTTATCAATTGATTTATTGTTTTTTTTTTGTAGAGAGTGTTCAGGAATCTCTTGAACGGCGCTTTGGTAAAGCCGGTGGACGTATACCTATAGTTCCGAGTGAATCGTTTCAAAAGAAAATATCCGGTGCTTCTGAAAAAGATATCGTCCACTCTGGGCTCGACTATACTATGGAACGATCGGCTCGGGTATGTAATATAGGAACAAAAATGTTTATCGGGAAATAATAATTTATTTTTATTATAATTTTGTTTAGCAAATCATGAGAACTGCCATGAAATACAATTTAGGTCTTGATTTACGGACAGCCGCTTACGTGAATTCAATCGAAAAGATTTACAACACATATAAAGAGGCCGGACTTACGTTCACATAACCGATAACTTTCAGCAATATATACTCTATAAGCGTATTTCAAATACTAATCTCTTAACAAACAATCGTTAGATACAATTGTTTTTTTAAAACTATAAAATTATAATCGTTAAATAAGTTAATATATATACACTTTATATGTCGTGATATATAGATAACGTTTTAGTGATTTAACATTTTTTGGCATAAAATAATAGGATTTTAGTGATTAGATATGAAGTTATGAAATTATTAATATATTTATATTAAATGCCATATAAATTATATATATATATATACTATATAGTATTATTTGCAAGTGTTAATTTTTGTTGTTAATAACTATTATATATATATTTACTTTTATTTCAAGTCATTTTAAAGTTATACCAAACCTTTTAAAAAATTTAAAGAAAGAAAATTACAATCATATCATGTCTTAACAAAAAAATTATTTCATAACATTTCATTCTCTATGCACTCATTCACTATTGATTGAGATTTTAAATAAAGCAATATATATGATATAACTTAAAAAAAACTATTATAAAATATAATGTCAATTATTAGGCTTGTCTTCAATTATAAGCCACTTTGGATCAGATAGTGTCCGATCATTGCGCGGACCGATAAGGACAACACCGGAATGAAGTTTTTCGTTAACCAAATATCTAGAGATATAGAGTACACGTAAATATTGAAAACATAATACTTAACAGAAATAGGAAATTCAAATAAAAACGACTAAAAATAACATACCTTTTGGCTACTTCTTCGATGTCAGCTTTGGTAACATCGAGTAAACGCATCCTATAGTCGTGTCTCATTTGATCGGTAATCCCATTAACAAACAAAAGCAATCCCTGTTCACTGGGCATAATCGGATGGTCTACTTCTTGAAAGACGGAAAGTTTTGCTTCATCGATGTCCTGTTCACTATAATTACTTTGATTGGCCAACCATTGGGCCGAATCATTAAACGCATCGATTGTTTGTTCAACATTAGGGTCGCGATATGAATAATAACTGTAAACACCACCCAAATTGAATTTAGCGCCCCCGCCATAAGCGCCTCCCTTTTCTCTAACTTCTCTGAGAAGATATTTGGCCGAAACTAGATTAGCGGCTATTTTAAGTTTGGCGTAATCGTTGTGAACAAATGGTGTACAATATACCGATTTTCCTAAATAATTGTTAGCAAATGGCAGCACATGGTGTTCATTCAACATCGACTCAATGGCTGGAATGTCGCCATTGTTACCGCATTCTTGAGTTTCACCAATCGGTTCAGTTCTTTTGTTAAGTGAATTAATGAATTTTTCGACCGATTGAAGTGATGACCTAATAGTAGATGCTTCGGCATTGATAGAACATCGCATAGAATCAGAGTTAAGTAGTAGATCGGCAATACTCTTGAGATGTTCGACAACTGGTTCCGAAGACTCTAGAGATGCCATCGACCGAAAGTGATCAACAGATGATAAACCACTGGTCTGTTCCCGAAACTTAAAAGCACCACCTAATGCGGCGGCCGATCTCTGCATCGCATATCTCTGGCCATAATGAGGTAAACTCATTGCCAGTTCGGCAGAACTGATTCGGATAAGTTGAAGCAAATGGTCGTAATCGTCATCAAAGCGAATACTATTAAATATATTCGTCAATAATCTAAACATATGATCAATATTTCTTTCTAAACAATGTGATGATATGATGAGTCCCTTCTCAAAGAGATCAAACTGT
Organism: Oppia nitens; assembly: GCF_028296485.1. NCBI lineage: Eukaryota > Metazoa > Arthropoda > Arachnida > Sarcoptiformes > Oppiidae > Oppia > Oppia nitens. Next base: position 1,190,614 of record NW_026533252.1, on the reverse strand, counting down.
GATGGATGGTCAGTCACGTGAACCGACATCTGAAGTCCACCTGTCAGTAATTGTATCTCTTGATCCAATTGTTTGCGGTCTAGACTTCCGGCGCCTAATTTGGTGGCCACTTGATTAAACAATGGCAGATATGGTACCAGATGTTGAGGGAAATTACTGAAGTTAGGTTTTAAAATGGCATTAAAATAAGTGATACCATTAGTCGGTTGTGCCGACCATTGAACGCTGGTGTTTGATATTTGTGTTGTTTCAACATTTGTTGCATCAAAGCTACGAGAAATGTCAGTTTTGACCACAAGAGTCGGCAAAATATCTACTTTTTGTTTATCATTTTGTTGTTTTTCCAATTGAATTCCCTTATTATATATATCTTTCAAGTCTTCTTTAGAAAGTTTCCTCAGTTTCTCATTCAATAAATTTTGCTCTTTTTCTCGTAAATTCTTCTCAAAATCTTCAGAAGGATTCATCTCTAAAACTAATCGATGAGTGTTTGATATAAAATATTCTTTAATTTTCTGTTCCAATAGTTTAGGATTTTGTTTGAGTTCTTTGCGAAACCTATTCACGTGATCATTAACTTTGAGACCGACAATGGGATTGCAATCGTGTGTCCAAATAGAGTTCAAATTCATAGCCAAACCTAAACCATAGTTATTTGTTTGGTATTTAGTGCTCAGTTCCAGTCGATGTAAAATGGCTTCAATTCGTTCCTCAGGAAATCCATCGTTGGAAGCATTCTTCAGTGCCGTATCGATGGCTTTTACAACAAAATTGACATCTTTTTTAGCTATTCCTTGTAAACCAATAGAAAAAAATGCTTGTTTTGTATAACCAGCAAACCCACTGTTCGGGCTATAATCAGATCCCAAACCAGAATCTATAAGCGCCTGATATAAAGGTGAATTGGGACCATCCATCAGCAATGAACAAATGATGGATAGTGTAAAGCATTCGTGTGTATTACTCTTGTCTTCTAACATATAACTAATGCTGACTGTTGTCTGTTTGTCCGGAAAAGGTGCCAAAGGATCGGGTTGTGACTGAATCTCTTTACGCATCGGTTTTGACCATTTCGGTTGATTTCGAGCTTCAGTTGAATTCCTAAAATTTTCATTCAGATTAAATCGATTCAATACATAATCGTCTATAAAAGCCAAATGTGACTCCAGAGGAAAGTTACCATAAGTTATAAACCTATAAAATAATAATTTTATTCAAACAAACAATAACTAAAAATAATATCGCATTCAAACCTAGCATTACTCGGATGATAGTGTTTTCGGTGAAACTCTTTTAGATCTTCATATTTAAGTTCAGGAATAACAAGTGGATCGCCACCGGATTCGTTGGCATAAGTGGTGTCCGGAAATAAATGATTTTGAAGACTGCGGACATAGATTGCCGCCGGACTTGACTTTAAGAAAATTATTATAACATTTAGCATTTCATACACTAAACTAAAATAAAACTTACAAAAACTCCTTTCATTTCGTTAAATACAACGCCTTTAAAGATAATGTCTGATTGCGGATCATTGATGTCCTGATGCTCGAGACGCCAACCCTCCTGATTGAAGTCTAACGGTTGCAGAAGTGGAAAGAAGACGGCATCTAAATATACAGTCATGAGATTGTAATAGTCTTTAAGGTTTTGCGTTGAAAACGGATAAAACGTGTGGTCAGGTGTAGTAAAGGCGTTCATGAAAGTGGTCAGCGATCGGTTCAACATTTTAAAGAACGGGTCGCGAACCGGGAACTTCTCGGAGCCGCACAACGACAAGTGTTCGAGTATATGGGCCACACCCGTACTGTCAGCCGGTGTTGTCCGCAACGACACACCAAACATATTGTTGTTGTCGTCACGTTGGATGTGTAGATGTTGGGCACCAGTCTTCAAATGATCCAATAGATAGGCCGACAGACACAACTCGGGAACTTCATCCACGACTTTCACCTCATAGCCGTGCAATTGATGGCCAACTTTAAGCGTCTTATGCATATCGACGGCGGCCGCAGAAGACACCGATGTGTATGCCTTTGGTTTTAGATATCGACCGCTGACCAGATTCAGCCGCGACAGACATCTAGAAATAGATTATTATTTAATTTATTGGTTAATATCAGTTAATCTAATCATTAATACCTGATATGTCTACCAAATCCATACATTTTTATAATTATTGGTTTAAATTGATAGTCAATTAAAAACCAATTCAATTAAATATTATATATTAATCAATGTTTACATTCTGTGAAATGCAATGCTATTATTGCATCAAATATTGTATTTAAAAACAACAAACACATGTGTTTTGCGATAATACCGGTGCCATCCGTTTGGATGCACTGCTGAGAGTGTAATAAAAATGATGAACACTTGAAACACTTGGATTGGATGGACGGGTAGCTAAAAGAGGAGAAGCGATAGGGAAGAGAGTGTTAGCACAGAAAGAGAGAGAGAGAATCGGTTTTGACTTTTAATGTTTCATATGTTGAGAGCTAACGCAAGTGAATAGTTTGCAAACATTACTAAACAAACTCTTATACCGTATATATAAATATAATGATATGTTTTATAAGTTAGTAATGCTGTCGAAAGCTTTAAGTTTTTTCAATTGGAAATCAAAATGAAAAAAAGTTTTTCATTTGATCTGAAAAAATGTTTGTAAAAAATGTAAACCAATTAATACATTAATTTTTTGATGGTTTGATTTTTAGTGATTGCGATACAAATGTCTGCTAAAACATCACTCATCTCATCACTGTTTGTGTGGTTTTTAAGCAAATATTGTTTTTGCTTTTATTTAATTTTAATTTTTGTTTTATTAATCAATGGCTTACAACATATATATGCAAATGAAGTGCTGACCGATAAATCAGTTATACGAAGGCCTTTAGTATTAAGTTTGTTGCCATCAAATGAGACAAATCAACGAAATAGCAATCATCGATACAATCATCACTTGTTTAAGTTATCAAATAATAACCACAAACTGTTTGATGACGATCTGAACAAACTGTTTGCCAAAAATGCATTTCATCACCGGTTCTTCAATTCAAATAACCACTTGAGTGGTAATAGTAATAGTAGTCATCATTGGATATATAAATCAAAATTTACGAGAAGTGTTACTAATTCAGGTAAATATTGTGATTACAATTTGTTTAGTTTGTATTGTCGTTTTACTCTCAATAAAGTAAATAACATTTATATATACAGTATATATACCTAAATATAACAAAACATTTGTTTAGATAAGTTATAGTAAACCCTAAACACGATTAAACATATTTTCACTTCAAATGTGTGATTAATGCTTAGTCTCACTACTAATCGCTAAACAAACAGAAACTCATGCATTCATGTGTTGAATGCAATATATTTTCCTATTATTTTGGTTTAATTTATTTAATACCTTATTGTTAATATGATATTTTGTGAATACAATGAAAAAAATTGATATCACTTTAACATCGCTATAAAAACGATATTTTTTTATAATACTGTACAGAATGTATTACATATACTGAATATTGTATTATTAAATTTTCTCATATATTCAATGAATTTTCTGCAAAATTCATTGAACCCAACCGTTGCGTTCAATACTAATATAATCTTGTTTTTTGGTTAAACACCAGATTTTTTTTGGCTATTTTTTTGTTGTAGAAAATTATATCTTTCTTTTCATTTTTCTCTGAGAGAAAAGTATGTCTTTCGCGATATAATCACAAAGTTTTTGGTTCAAAGAGTCAGTACATGTGATGTGTGTCCGTAAGGATAGTCTCTATGAGTTGCAAATTGCAAAGTACTGTACCAACAAAATCCTGTCTTTAAAAGTAGTCTTCAATGTCTATTGAATGGCAAAGTTTTGTAGTATCGTTGCTGTAATAGTTGGTTGTGGCGATAGTACCGGTGCTCTGTCTCAGCATTAATAGCTTTGGGCAGATCTTATCATTACTTAAGGCAGTCTCGCATTACTCGGTCTCCAACTCCTCTCAGGACTGCTCTCTCATCTCTGTCTTCGTCTATATATATGTTTTGCATTCCTATATAATTAGTGTTTCCCTTAGTTTGACCCCCAAATTGGTGCCCCTTTTCAACAGAGAGTGGTATAGACAGTGCAATGAAATGCCTGAAGCCTTAAACAAGAGAAATCTCTCTTTTCTTTTTGAACTTAAGTCCATTAAATCTTATAGTTTTAAGTAATCAACTGCACAGCTGTGGGCCCTCACTGTGTGTCTCACTATTTACTTTAGTGTACATATAATACCATTACATATCATACATACATATTAATACAACTCTATAATAGATGTGATGCCTGTTTTACCAATCATATACATATACATACTGTACATACATGGGACCAGTTATGTGAGTGAGGCACTGGTACTCCAGAGTTTACTACTCGAGTGCCGAGTTGTGGAACTGCCGGTCGACTACTCTATACCACATCTCAGCCTCATATGGTCTTTACAGACATGTTTTATCAGCAAAAAGGAGAGTCAGAAATATCTATTGCTTTTTACTCTACTCTGTTATCAACCGGAGAACCGCCTCAAGAGAGAGCACTCAGTCAGTCAGTCCTAACCTGTGATTGTCGATCCGATTCCCAAATAGCTATTTGTGAGTCAAAGAAATGATATAATGATAAGCATTTTCAAACATATAATTGCTTTCAAATGACTTCAACATAATGGCAGTCAACAGACATATCAGTGAAAATCACGAATTTATTGTAAAAATATTGAGAACTCAGTCGTCGACAGTTTGTATGTTATTTAGTCTGAAAGTTGAGGCAATAAAAACTGAAACATCAGATTATTTGGAAATAAATTTTTTATCAAATCATAAACCAAAACACATTTACCATAATTTTCGAGAAATTTAATTTTTTTCTCTTTTCTCTGATTTGACTTATGATTGATATATAAAACCACTAATGGATTTGGTTTTGCATAGATTTTTTTGAAAGAAACAAATGTCTAGAGTCTAGACTCACAAACCAAACGCACACTTAATCATAGATTATTACAGTTATTATTATTGTTATTATTAGTAATATTTTTGTTTTACTAAATAATAGTTTTCAAAAACATTGGGTTTGCCATTAATTTTTTCAATTGTTATCAGAGATCCAAAATGTATTTTTACGGTAAAATGAAGAGTGAAATTGGAATTACTGATCAAAACTAGTTTTATTCAAAAACGTTTGTTAGAAACGAAAAAATTGTATTATATTATTATCAATAGTAAACCCCATATGTTGTGAATGCCTTTCCCTATACAACAACCGACTGACTGACTGAATGCCAACTTTTATTAAATTCTTCATTTAAAAAGACTTTTTATGGCAAACCATATGATAAAAGCATTTCTTATGAGAAAAAATAAATTATTGGCCAAAGATTTTTTAATATCGTATAATATTTGTTAAGATTAAGGCATATAATTCAAACGCACATACAGTATAGTTATGAACCGTTTATAACTACTGTTATGCCATATAAATAGATGAAAAATTGTTATTTAAGCTCAAAATTTAAATATATAATATTTAATATAATAAAATTTTTTAATCTTTTATCTTAAAATAAAAAACAGTATTAAACATTTTTTAGCGTTTATTAATGTAGATATTATTTTAATATTAAATAATAATAATACAGTATATAACAAATGTTAAAATAGTTAGCGTAAAGTTTAATGACATTAGAGATTACTGGCAATAACTACATTAATGATATGCTTATATTTAATATACTAATTTTGATGTAATACACCCTAAATATAGAGGTAATCGACAACATTGGTGGAAGTGGAGGTCCGACCTTTGATGAGGAACCCAGCGATTCATATATAGTCCGAAGCAAATCTGCAATTCTTCGCTGCAAAACATTGAATGCTTTGAAGGCATGGTTTGCATGCAATACGGGTCAGTCATAATCATTAAGTCATTAATATACTGATTGATTAATTGCATGACAAGACATAATTAATTATATAAACAATTTGTATGTTTTGCTAATCAATAGAAGATGAGAGAGTCATTCAAGACAAGCAAATCGGCCACAATTATGTCGATCCGCAAACTGGTATCAGAATTGTAAGCAAATTACTATTTTAGTTAAATATTATTATTATTATTATACAAAAGCTTATTATTATTATAATAAGATTATTGTTTACTTGATTTTATTATCGCTTAATTTTATCTAAATTTATATTTTTTAAGTTCGTGGGTAAAAATATTAAACACATCCTTAATAAATGGGAGAATAGGACAAAGTTAGGGACTTAGGTTCAAAATCCAACCCTACCTTAAAAAAAGTAAATATATAGTTAGCTAAAAGTTAATGTTTTCAATGTTAAGGTTTGTTTTGTGAGCAATCAATTTTGGAGGTTTGGGAACAATTTGAAAGCTCAGGGAACTGGCGGTTGTTTACTATACTTATAATATATTATATTTTATATTAAACTTGTAGTCTCTTATTAAGGATTATTATTATTAAATGCCATATGAAATAAAATTGTTGTAATGATATCAAATGTTTTTTTATTTCCCAATTAGATTGAACTAGAATTAGAGGTAACCAGGAATGACATCGAAGAGCACGCAAAGGCTGGTTATACCACACCATACCAGTGTTGGTGTAATGCCTACGGCGGACATCAATCGATACTCAGTCGACGCGCATCCATCCTATTCTCGTGTAAATATCAATAATATTATATAATATTGATTATAAACTTTTATATACGCTTTTAAGTATATATCGTATATAACAAATAACTTTTGAAAATTTTATTGAAAGTCATAATGTATTATAATCTTTAAGTGCAAATGTTTAGACACCAAACACATACACAAGTGGTCTGTTTTTTTGGTGATGTATTTTCTTTCAGTAAATACTTGCATCCAAATAGATGTTGTATTCAACCATATATACTGTATGATAGTATGATATATACAGATAGTAATAATAAAGTTAAACGAAAAGCTCATAAAACAGAGTCGACTTTCCTATTCATATCAGTTTTATATATGTGTTATACTGTGTATTATACAGTCATTTTATATAGACTTTAATTTCCTTTAAATTGACTCACAATTTCTAGGGTTATATGAGTTAACGTTTTTGGACTGACATTCCTTCTTGTTTAGCCTCTATGTCTTGTGTATGGATCCATACTATGGAAATGTTAAGTCATTATCTGCTTATATATTATATGATGTACTATACTATACAGTGTCGTGTGTTTGGTGTATAAACTAATTCACATGACTGACTAAATATCTGTTAGTTAATATATATCATCGTTAACTATGATATACCCGAACATTGAGGGTTAGGATCGGTGCGGGGATTACCAGTGAATACATGATATGAATCGTAAAGAGTTTTCTCTATTTCATTAATTGCTAGCTTTTGTTAAAACTTAATGTTTTTGATATAATATTATCGGACAATCTTATTGTTCATATTTTTAGACAATTGCTTTACAAATGGATAGTCATCCTATTGTTTTGTGTATATGTATTGTATCTTATTTTGTATAAATGCTTATTGTATGAATCGCTTTATTTTTACCATATAAGGGATAGGCTTTTAATACATTGGCTGTGATGGCAGAACCCAGAAAAAAGGCAGAGAATAGGCACTACTTCTATAGCCCGTCAATCAATTATACCGTCAAATGCAGATATAACTCAATGCACTTAATATAATTGATTTTTGCCGCTTTTTTCAATGTCTCAAACAGACTAACTCTTGAATAAGTGAATCCTAAAAGAGAAAGGAGAGCACCAAATGGAAAGGCCTACTAATCGCTTTATGTAACGGCATTTCACTCACTCTCTCTCCCCTTTCCTTTTCAAAAGACACCAATGCTTTGACATCCCTTTGCTATTGTATTTCAATGCAAGTTATCGGGCACTCAGTCTTTACAGTGTTAAGTGTGATGCCATTGCTCTCTGTGCTCCTCTCTCTCTCTCTCTCTCTCTCACTCACTTTCATCCCATCTCTCTCTCTCTCTCTCTCTCTCTCTCTTTCTATAGTCTATTCTATATTCTTGTTATACAACTCACGGTTGTGTTGTTGTGTGACATCAATCAATACAAATCGATTTAATCCCTCAAACTATATAATAACTTTTGTTAATGACTCCTAATATATAGCCGACAACTTTTCACATCAATTCATGTCTTTTCCTTAAATATAATGTATATGTTATACAACATAATACTCGACCTAACTGTGCAATACTTTATTTTCTTTATTGACTTCCTTTTAATCCAATTTTCATTATCTTTTTTGCTGATCGTCTAATCATTTGTTACTATTATTATTATTATTATTATTATTATTATTATTATGTAATTGTCTTATACTGTACATTGAATTATGTTTTTGTTGCACAAAAAGCAATATAATATAATTATAAGTTCAATGCTATAATATTTTTATTTATTATTATTTAGATATTTCGTATTTAAGTTATATAATTATAATTTATGTTATATTTTATTTGAATTAATTATTTTGTTTATTTGATTTTCTGGTTTATTTTTGTTTGAATTATAATTTATTTTTGGCCACAAAACTTGATGGTATATCCAGACTTACGAAAGCACTTCATCAATGAACCGCTTTCGCATACTGTAGGCCTGAGCTCACAAACTAGTTTTACTTGTTTGCCTCCCGAAGGAGACCCCAAACCCACACTATTTTGGTTAAAAAACGGAGAGAGAATAAATGCGAGCACTGGTGGCTCACAGATCTGGGAGGAYTCATCCGCGTCGACTGCCGATGATTTAATACCCGAAAACATGTCATCGATTGACCACAAAAATTATTTCATTGGACACGACTCGTCACTGATTATTAAAGAAGTGTCAATCAAAGATCAGGGCAATTATACCTGTGCTGTACGCAATCCAGCCGGTGTACGGTATAGTGAGCCGGCACAGTTACTAGTTTTTGGTGAGGATAGACCTAAAAATAAAAATGATCGTCAAAATCATTGCCTCTCACAAAAAAAACATTGTTTTTACTGCATTTCAAATCTCTTAATCCTATTTTCCGACTGTTTTTCCAATATATGAAATACTTAAGAGACAAACGAAAGCGAAAGCCATATAACATATTGTTGTATAACATGACTAATATAACCAATACTTTAATGCTTTTTCTCTTTCTATTGCTTTTATTAACATAAGAAAGTTATAAATAGTTGGAGAAGAAAAATGCTAATCTTATTATTATTATTTAAAAATATAGTGAACGGCGGTTGGAGCAGTTGGGGTGCCTGGTCTTCATGTAGTTCCCCTAATAAATGTGGCCGGGGATCACAAAAGAGAGTACGCTATTGCAGGTATGCCCTAAACATTTATACTGTATATACAATATATACCAACACTAACACACTTATTATTAGTACACTTTCGCTAAGAGTCTATAAAATAGTCGTAAACTTTGTAGTCTTAAGACTCCATCCATATGTCATAAGCCTATTCACACTATGATTGCTTACATTTACTATACCATCATTTAGAGTAACCATTTGCAAAGTTAGATAAATGCCAGGCATTCAATCATAAATATATATTTATACATATGTTAATATATATATATATATATATATATATATATATTATGAATATACTGTATGTATAATGCATTTTTACTATTTAGTCTATTCATTGGAAATATCAACAATTAAACATTTAAATGAATTTCAAATAATATTCAATTGAAAATAATTAAGTTTATACAGTACAATAATAATAATTGTCATCAACATTATAATAATATAAATAAATAAAGTAAATATTTCCTATTTTAGATTTATATCTTAATTATTTTCAATTGAATATTTATACTAATGAAATGTAAAGTTTGCATATTTATATTTAAATAATAATTTATGTGATAGATATGTAATAAATATTTTGAAAAAAACATTCAAAACTTTTGGCAGCTATTTATAAAATCATGAATTTTAAAACAAGTTGCTTAATGAAAATAAATTGTAAACAAAATTAACATAAATAGTTTTGTTGAATATAAATATAAATTTGAGAATATAATAAAATGAAAATGTAATTATTATTATAATTTGTTTAGTAATCCGAGTCCCATAAACAGTGGTCAGTTTTGTTTTGGGGAAAGTCTACAAACCAGTGATTGTAGTGTTATTTGTTCGCCAATTCATGGCTCGTGGACCTCCTGGAGTAAGCCTTTTACTATATTACTATACCATTGCTTTTAGAGTTTACTTTACATAAACTAATTGAATAAACAAATCTTTTTTTGTTGTTTGTTTGGTGAACAGGCAGTTGGTCTACATGTTCTCATGAATGCTCACAAGTGAGTCAATTATTTAAAAATATTGTAACAAATTTAATATTAAAGTTGTAATTAAAATGCAAACAATAGGTGAGACGTCGTATTTGTAGTAATCCTCCGCCAAAATATGGTGGACAGCATTGCTTTGGACACGATTTTCTCATCAAAAACTGCACCGGAGGAATGTGCAGAAAATTAGGTAATTCATTAATTGCATTATACAGTACAGTCAATGCACTCATAGTATTAAAACTACTGTACTTTTCCATACGATTTTACGAGAATATAAATACTGTATATAATATATTAATTAATTAAAATTAATGAATAAGTGACACAAACATTATTATAACTCATTATATTAAAAGTTTGTGTTGTTTGCGATGATTTGTCACTAAATTTCCTATCGGAAGCTTACTTTCTCACGGCTTTAATGTACGGAAGCTTTTATCTAAATATTTTCAGTTTATTTTATATATACAATCATAACAGTTAGTCATTTAGTTATAGTGATACTGCAATCACTGTCTGACATATAAGCATTAGGATTGACGATATTATACTGTAGTAAACATTTTGGTTGTCCACTAATGTTTAACACTGTTTTTACTACTTTTTTTATATTTGTCTCCAAACCAATAATATTGACTTTTTATTAATATGTTTTACCATTTGTTTAATCATACATGTATTGTGCATTAATTATATGTTAAAATAGATTTAGATTTAATGTAAATTATTCTAATTCAAAATTATTTGTATTTTCAACAGCATTTCAAAAGCATTTAATTTATTATTTTAAAACTAGTTAATGTCCCAATGGGAACACCCCTTATTAGCAAAACTGGTTACACGCCATATAGCACAGTGTATAGAGTATATACTATATAGGGTGAGGGTGGTTTTTGGATAAGAGTATACCAAAGCTATTACAGTATGTATTGAGCATATTATACATACAGACACTAATGCATTGATTAAACATTTTTATATCTCAAACAAAATTAATATATTTAAGAAGCGATGACTCATAAGACTAAGTAATGGTTAACTCATTGTAATTGTAATTTTATAGTTAGCCATAAATGGATCCCAGAATTTGCTTTTATGTTATATTAGTCCCGTATTTGATTTGATTCATATCCTGATTCTCTCTGTGAACACACACTTATACGGTCAGTCTGTAAGCCATCAAACCATAACATAACATAATATAATATTTTTATTTATTCTTATAGTTATTCCTAATATCTATATATATTCATTGTATTGTATTTATATATATTATGGATGTATAAAGTTATCAAAATCTTATTCACTCTTTTACGAGTTAAACAACTGTCACATTGCTATCGATAGATGGGATATATTATATATACGGGTTAGACGTTTATGACGAGAGGCATAAAATTGTAAAAATACATAAACATATCATCCAATTTACTTCATGAATATCAATGAAAGATATAACTTATATACAATTGATAGCAAAAACAGCTTTTATCGCTATTCACTTTTATAGTGCCCTTTAAATCTCATACGAGTCATGCAAATTGAGTTTTGTGGGAGTCATGCAAAAGGGCTGTTAACTATTTGGATACAACACTATATTAGAGGGGAGAAAAAGAGGGAAAAATTGATTTAATTAATTGGTTAACAATTGCTATCACTGTTTTTACAACACGATTGTCTATCATTTGATTTACTAATACTCTTACCGGTAATATTGTTACCACAAATGTTTAGTGAATAGTAATGCTATAAAACAGTTTAGATTTAATAACTAAATCCCTGAATGAGGTTTTAGTTGGTTTGTTGACTTTTCTATTAATTTTTTTTAATAAAAAAAACAGTTTACTTGTGTTTACTGTGTCTTAAAGATTGTAAAAAAGGAAAAGATTTAACAATATTAAGAAAAGAGAGAGAAAGAGATGATAAAAATGGTAGCAAAAAGCCTTATGATATATAAGTAGTGTTTTTAGAAACCAATCGATGGGATGTGTTATGTCTTTGTCTTTATGCGCTACTATTTGTAGAGTTATGTAGTTTTTATATATCATATGAATGACTCACTACTGATGACTGACTGACTATTACTTACAAAATATACTTTTGTAAGTCATTGCTCATCCGAAACACTAACATATATCAGTCAATATTATCCGTTTTCCTATTATGGCAGTGCTCTCCATCCATCCCATCCTTTCAAATGCCTTTATCCATCTCTATATGCATTGAAACTCATTTTGTATATCTTTTTCTTTCTTCTCTTTTCTCTGACTTTCAAAAACTATGTATCAGATCGTAGAGATCACAGACCATTAAGTACATCGCTAGCAATTGCACTGACAGTATAGTACTTTTATAAGACAGTATAGTCAGTCAGTCATTTCTGTCTATCCACCCCTCCTCTGTTGATGGTCTCCCTTAAACTCCCTCACTATCTCTTGTAAAATATCCTCACAAACAAACTGGTAAACTATATACAACAGTATACTACTGGTGTATATGATATATGGATAACAGCGTTAGGAAAGCATAGCATTAGTGTTTGGTTCGTTTGCATCGCATATATCTTAACTGAAACACCACTTTGTGTGTGTATACTGTATGTATGTGTGTGATCATCAAAATGCCATCACATCACATCCCAGTGCTCAATATATTCAATTTTCTAGACATTTATAGTGTATATATCTATACATAACATTGTGTGACGGCTTGTCACCACTGATCTCGATTGCCACACACACACTCATACA